>NC_140470.1:9379690-10579690 GCF_051167445.1 Perissodus microlepis
AACTCAAAGTAATGTCAGTACTTCAAAGCTTTAATTGATGCATGGTCGTACTCTCTCCTGCACTTCATATTATCCATTGTTGATCTACACACGTCTGTTGCTGCCACAGATGTCGCACACTCGTATGTCATTGTCATGAGACACTCTCACAAACACAACAGTTTAGTAACGCAGTAATGCAGCATGCTTACGAGAAAGTAACAGTAATCTAATTAGTTATATTGTTACTTGTTACAGTTATTTGATATTATATTTTGCACTATCCTACTGTATATTACTGTATACTTGTATTCTATTGTACATATTGTATATCTTATTCCTCTGCTCCTCTGTCTCGCTTGCTACATTGAGCATGTGTATGACAAAAGAATTTCCCTCGGGATAAATAAAGTTCTTCTTATCTTATTTTATCTTAATTTTTTGCAATAGTAATCCCTTACTTTACTCATTACAGTTAAGTAATTGGATTACAGTAATGCTGCCCATTTCTGCTCAAGGCTGATAGGTAACTGGTAGTGAAACGAGAAAAACATAATTAATCAGGGAATCAGAGCAGGACATGATTCAAACGATAAGTACTCTTAAACGACAAACAAGAAGTAACAAAAATACAAATACTGAGGATAAATAGTACACACTGAAACAAGAATACTCACATCAAACATGGAGTGTGAAAGCATAACCTCAGGAATATGAGACAGAGGGGGAATCAATAGGGAAATAAACTGAAAAAACAAAAAAATACAACTTGAGCTGAATGAAAAGCAAGAAAATGAAATTCAACCTCAGTTATATTAGGACCATGACAGCTCTAAGTTGCCTTTTTGGGGAGGTAGGTGGTTCTGGCATTGATTCCCTTCCCCCAGTTTGGAGTTAGCAAGTTTCTGTGCATCTTTAATTTACACTAATTAATACTTGTTGGAGAGATTGTGTTGCAGGCTAATGAGCTCTCATCAGTTTGAGTAACCCTATCTTCTCTTTTCCAGTACTGCACTCAGTGCTTTGTTGTGCTGTTGTCTCATGCACATGGTGACAATCATAAACTGAAGTCTGGTGACAGCAGCAGAGAAAAATTATGACAGAAGCTAGCATGACCATAGATTTTATCAACCTGCAAAAGAGACACTGCTGAAATAAAAGAAAGGCTCAGAAATTAAATAAAAAAGAAAAAAAAAATCTTAAGTAAAGTTGTCCAGAGTTTGCTTATCAGCTGTGCTTCACTCAGCAGCAGGGTCAGCAGGGTCTTTATTGCAACAGTCTAGTTTGCATATTTGATGCCAGAGACCGGCTTCAATTAATTTCAAAGAATTACTCTCTCCTTATTGCGCTATTTGTGGAATACTAGGACACAGCTTACCAATGTCTGAAAACAACTGTGGTTTCACATCACTATTCTGTCCATCAACAATGCTGATTCCAAGTCTATTATAGGTACTGCAAAAACAACTAATAATGCAGATCTTAATTATGATTTCCGTTGCAGTTGGTTATTACATCTGTTGTGCAGCAAAAATATAGAATCATAGGAAGCAATGTGTCTGTGTGCGAGAGCCATAAAGAGTGGACAATTAAAATGCTGAAAATGTATCTAAAATTAGCCTCAATAAGAGCACATATTTCTGACGAATAAGTGTGCTTCTTTGCGGCAAGCTAAAATGCAATTAGCGCTTACACAATCAAAGGGAAACATATCAGCAAACCCAAAAGAGCAGAGACTGATTGCAGAAATTATGTTTATTGTCATTAGAGGTTGGTAAATTAAATTACTTCTTTAGACCAGTCCTTCTGAGCACCTCAGAACCCAGTTCTCATTCAACAAAAACACATCTAAAGGTCTAATCATGCCAGACCCACAGCCTGCAGTCAGGGAGAGCCACTCCATTCACATGGTTCTTAAACTGCATCTGTGACACTAGAATCCCCAGGGCGTGCTCTCCACAGATGCTGCTGCCAGACTAGCTCTCTCGTCTACATTCCCTATTTGGAAGGAAGAGATATGCAAAGAAAAAAGAACACCCTTCTTTATATCCTTGACAGCTCATTACCACGGAAACAACCCTGGGCTGGCATCACTGGCCAGCCCTTCTCACTGGAGGAAACAGACAATAAAAAAAGGGAGTGCTGAGGAGAAATGAGAGCGCAATATTATACACGATAACTGGACCTTTAATTAAAAAATGCTGAGTGCAGTCGTCTGCTATATTTTAAGCTAAATCAGCTTCACTCGTGTGGCATTAACCCTACATTTTAGTAAAGGGCAATACCAGGTGTCACAAAGAGCTTCTGAATAAGCAAAATTTTCGTGAGCAGTATCACTTTCTGTGTCCTATTATGGTTTGGTACACTCAGTGTTTTAGATGCTTTTGTTCAGGTATGGAAATAAAATAACAAGGGGGAATAAGGGATAAGACAGACAGGTGGGGAAGCCTTGCATTGGATTTATTTCTAATAGACTGGGAGGATGGGCTTTTCTGCATCCAAGGAACTTTAACCTTGATTATGTTTGGGCAAACAATGAAAAATCTGTTTAATTATCTATGTTCAAGTCATGCCCATAGGTATAGGAAGCATTAGCAGAAACAACTGTAATCCCTCCTGTTTGTGGTAACCACCCAAGAAGTTCTTCTCTTTGTTTTGTTTTGTTTTTTGAATGAATGAGGTCAGACTCATACACATTAAGTTAAGAACTGGTTTTCACATTTTACATGTAGTCTCGCAGTTTAGTAATATCAAAATGGGACATGTAATACGGCATAAGGAAACAACATATATAACATATATATAGATTGTGAAAATACATTGCACCTGGGGTGAGGGCGCGGTCATGAAAACAATGTGACATGCCATTGGATGTTCGGACACATAACAGCATGACCATAAACATCGGCCAATGAATTAGAACTGGCAACCACAAGGTCGCGGGTATGGCTGTGGAAAGCGCGGTGGAAGAGAGAGATTGAAAGATCATCCACGCAGTGCTGCAAGGCAAGTATATCAAACTAAGCTCAGTAGAATCAACTTGGCATTGCTTGACCACTATGGCTCGTAGTTTACTGAGACAGTAAAAGGCATGGAATCCCTAGCTATGAAGGAAAAGCACGTTGTCTGTCAGTTCAAGGTGCAGTTAGCGGCTGGTCTAGCTGTATACTAACTTGCTGGCTAGCAGAGTTGTTGTTCGCTAATTTGTTAGCTGCCAGCTTTCTGTGACCGTGTAAACACAGCAGTTGCTACGCGGATAGTTTCTACACCGCTAATACCCGTTAGGGGGCCCACGATGACAGTGGCCACTGATGCATTTGTCTTAATGTGAAAGTAAGTATGCTACTTAAGAGCTAATAGGTGACCTGTTCCACTCTAGCAACACACCTGCACTCTTGTAGAGAGCTCGTGCGTGCCAAGATGTGCTGCGTGATGAAGTGAGAGAAATAGGAAATAGAAGTAGCCCACTGTGCTAGCTTTGCCCTGTAAAATGTAATGGACATGTAAGCCAAGTATTTCCTTCTATTTTGTGGAAAGGAAGTAGGGCTAAAGCAGCTGGGTCGAATTATTTGACTACATTTAAACGTACATTGCATACATGTATTTGAATTTTGGCAGGTTTCATGATTCATAAGGTTTTGTTTCTTCCCCTGCAGATTAGTAGCGTGAGTTCTCAAATTTATTCAGTAAGCTGTAAAGGTGAGTATTGTGCTGCATTTACGGATGTCAAAAGATTACACCTGTCGCAGTTGTGGTGCTTTAATGTAAATGTTTGGGCACTCATGGTCAATTTCAGTTCATGTGAACAGTTAAGCAAGTAGAAGATGAAATAATCTCCAAATGGCTTAAAGTTATAGATGACATTTAATTTTAAATAAAATCATTTTCATATTTTTTTAAACAGAAAAGGAAAAGACCCACAGCAAAAGTTTAGACACCTTGTAGTTGATCGTAGGGCCCCAACTGCATGCCAGTGTATGTAATTGATATACATCAGTTGTAACATTGCAGTTAGTTGTTTGAGTCATGTGTGGACTTGTTTTTTTGTCCCCTTGTCTCTTGTTTATGTACACAACAGGAAACTCTACTTTGGCAGCCGAGCACTTTATGTTATCTGTGGACAAGGCAATTGTTAATGGCCATATCACTATCTTCAGCAACGCACTTATCCTGATGTTTGGCTCTTACTACTGCACGAACATTTCTTATCCAGTAGCCCAGGCAGCAACCTTGGAATTCTTGCAATGGTAAGGCGGCACCAGTCAGTTTTATGCATTGAGACATAAGAATGATGAGACAGTGAAATCTAAAGTTATGCAATCCAAATTAAATCATCAGATCTCCTTTCATTTGCAGCTAAAACACATAGGAATGAGCAATGCTTGAGTGTTGAGATTGATAAATCAACAAATAACTAATATTTGCGTTTCAGATGGCTGTCTCTGAAATATCCTTGATTCATGCTCATGTCAAGTTATAGAAAGAGACCTTTGAGTAGTAGATGTTCACAGATGTTTCACTACCCTGAAACAGCATTTACAATAGACTCACAGGTTAACCAAACATCTTTGCATCACCCCTCTGTTCCACAATGACCTGTATGTCCAAACACGCACTCAAAAGCAAGCTCAATCTACACTTAGATTCATTGCAAATGTAAAAAAAACACATACAGTCCAGTCCTCAGTTTCTTAATGAAGTTGTTGTTTTTCATTCGACAGATGCCTTAAGATAAACCCCGACAAGGGATCCAAAGTGGAGTGGAACACATCTAAGAAAAACCTTGCAGTCAATCCAAAGGTTCTCATGTTGATCGCCAAAATTGCGGACTATGAGTGGAGAGCATAAAAAGTTCTTATTTTTATCCTGAGGATAACTATATCTGTTGTTCAGTAACACTGGTCTCTGGTTCATGGTCAATGTCAGCAGCACGGGTGGCCCGGATGATAGGGGAAAAGTGAAATATAGGCTGCAAATCCTGTTCACATTTAGCTAGCATTAGTGCTAGCCAGTTGGTATGTTACTGTCTGCTGACAGGCTCTCTGTCACTCTGTCCTGCTTTAGGTGTAGCATTATCTTAAGTATTATCTTCATCTCAGTTCATTGTAATAGGCTATTCATTGACACTTGTGGTGCTTGCTCTGCAAACACAGTCCCATTTATTCAGTTATTTTGGTAAAAGTTTGTGTTAAAGTGACAACTTACAACATATCAATACATCAGTTAAGTATAATCAGCATAACAATGAGGCTTTTGTTTTACTCGTGTTGTTCTTTGCATATGATTACTTTGCAAATTTCTCCAAGGGAACCCAAATGGCCAGCAGCAGCCCCGAATGTGAGACTTTCAGAAAGCTAGAGCTACTTCTAAACCTGCAGGTTATGTGCCTCAAATATACCCCTTTTCGTTGCTCCAGATGTGGGGAGGCAGATGAACGTTCGAGGTGGCATCGTCCCCTTCTTTTGTGCTCAAATGTGCGTTTGCATTACATTCTTTTTTCTACATGCCTTTGTTTATGCATAAGTGTTAGTTGTTCTTGCATTGTTCCAGGAAGGGTTATTTTTTTGTCTATAGAATCCATGTTAATGATTGAAACAATGTCTCATGTCTTATAAGTAAAATAAACATCTACAAACTGCTCATACACAACATATGATCAATAATTAACATAATATTGATGTAATTATAATCAGGGGTTTTGTTTAATAAGGGTTCTTTGGGTGTTTTGTGACAGATAAAACCCACATTACATCAAACAATGTTATTTAACCCAACTGTTAACTGTATATTTCTGTAAATTTAAGCATTATTATTCATATTGCCACATTCATTGACCTTGCTTATAGGTAATTTCATTGTTTACTCACGTTGAAATGTTCCTAATTTAATGTCTAAAAGCACTTGGAAAAGGCAAAATCCCATGTAAAATTAGCGCAACAAACTCTATTTTTATGAGAAAGTTATTTTCTGTTATTTTACGGTAGTATTTTGGCGCCCCAGCTGCCGGAATATTACTGTTTTTTTAGGATTCGTTTTTTTTAACAGTGTAGCATTAGGGGTTTTAAGGATGAGATACTGTCATGTGGAATTCATAAAACCTGTCAAAAATTATTTTGGGTGAACACTGGAAGATTCAGAAAGAGTATTTGTTTGTCAGTGGTCTCTGGTTTTAGCATTTAGACTTTAGAAAACAGTCATGTCTGGTACTTGTGGAAGTAGGTCAGTATTTTAAAATCAAGACACACATTTCTCTTTACAGCTCTGAGCAAGGAACCATGGATATACAGTTTTTCACTTACATTTTAAATGACACTCCCTCAGTGACTTCTCTAATTGCTCCTCTTTTTAAGATGAGTAAGACCAGAATGTGACTTCACAGAATGGTTGATTTATGCTTAGTCCATGCACTGAGACAATCAGTTGATCGGTTGCATAAAGAGATGCATACACTCATATATAAAATTAAAAAATGGAGAAAACATGCAATGAAGAAAATTCATTTCAGTGGAATTTTAAACAAGTGGTACTTGGAGAAATATGCTGGTGTTTTTAGCTTCTTTTTATTAAACTTCTTGGGATGGAAATTTTTGAAATTGATTCAATATTGAGTGAGAACAATGCAATCACACTGTATTCAAAAACAGTATCATATTGCTGTGTGATAAAGAAAAATGAGTGATATGACATTGCTGTCTTGCTAACTTTATTAAAGATCTCTTTCTAGGGTACTTTACAAACCTAATTACACACGTCATCATGTAGGTTTGATGACTCATTTCCATGTAGAATTGTGGATCGTTCAGAGAGAGTAACAAACCAGGAAAATTGCTTCTTGTTTAAGTCAGTGGCTTTACTGGTAGATATTTCCAATTTATTTCTTTAACCAAATTTTTAAAAAGCGATGTGCTGATTTGGCACTTCACACTTACTGACAAAATATACTGTCTTGTGAAAACAGTTTTCATGGAGTCCTGTGAAAAATTAAATACACTTCACAATTCAGTAGCTTGCAGAACCAACTTTAGAAGCAATAACTTGAAGTATGTCTGTATGACTTTATCAGTCTCTCACATTGTTGTGGAGAACTTTTGGCCTACTCTTCTTTACAACATTGCTTCTCGTAAGGTCCCACCGTAACATTTCAATCAGGATGAGGTCTTTTTTTTGGGGGGGGGGGGGTTGCCATTACATTGAGGATTTGCTTGGGACTATTGTATGTCCAGTTGTGGTTTCTTGATGCAAAATATTCTAGAGATGTTGTACCTTCCTGAACATTAGCATTTAACATGTTAATGGAGGGATGTGGAGTTTGAGATGATTCTCTGGGCTTTGATTGTCCTGGAACTTTGGGAAGATTTTGTTGGGCTGTCCACTCCTGGGAAGACTGTGCCATTGTATCAACATACCTGAATGTACCAGACCAACTCAAAATGCACTGATGATCAGTTAATCAGGTCAACTGGATTAGCGGGATTTGGCTGCTACTCACCCTTTGAATTTCTATGCAAGCAATAAATGGGTACATAGTTGTTGTTTTTTTCAGGACTGGACTGTGTTAGATTCTGATATGACAAACAATAATATTAGTTCTATCAAATACATCATTGTGAAGTGTGAGCTGACAAGTAAATAAATTGATGCACCAACTATCAATTTACATATTACATATCCTCACAAACAAATATGTGGTCCGACACAGGAAAGTCCAATAAATTTGGTAAGAGCATGCGGCAAAGACATCTTTTTCTCCTAAAGAAAAGAAACACGCTGCTCTATAAGTTGAGGTACCACTGTAAGTAAAAAAGATGGCCTGGGCAGTTTCACACTGAAGTCAATTACTATTTAACTAACTTTAAGACACATGCTGAACTGTTGCGTATAATTTGAATTGGTTTTAAGCTCTTCCACATCAATTTGCTATTAGCCTAACAAGCACCAGATGTCTGTGTAAAACATGCCGGCTGTAAGATGCGAGGAAGCAGCAGGTTGACTGCTGGGGAACAGTCGAAGATGACGCATTTCTGCAAATTTACGCTGTGCTTGTTTAACAGGTGCTGATAAATTGATCATATTTTACACTTACAGGGATAACAAGCCACACCATTGTCAGTCTCAGCAAGACTCTTAGGTCTTTATCATAATCTTGGCTTTGTGTCCTCATGTTCTACTCTGTTTTTGAAAAGTGTGACTGCAGAAAAGACAACATAAAGGATTGTGAAAGAAAGGCAAAAGATCCCCAGAAATAGCCAGGTATGTACAGAATGATGATCTTAGAATATTCAATATTCAGTTTTATTTGTATAGCGCCAAATCACAACAACAGACACCCCAAGGATGCACGGTTCATATTATTTGGTTATTGTGTCAAATTCTGTCATCTTAACTTTATTTCCTTGTTTACCATTCATATGCCAATCTATTGTATATGCGTAATTCAAAGAGGGCTTAGAACGGAAAGAACTGCAAAAGATTGCTAATGATCTCATAATTTAAACATCTTAAACTTGTCAGCATGTTATTGGATTTCACACTGACTCAAAATGTTGCCCCCTGCTACACAGCTATAATAGTAATGCCTTCAAACAAAATGAGCTACTCCTCGGTAACATCAGTATGGTGTATTTTCGCTCTCTCTTTCCACTGTCTAACCATATTGCAAAACAGACATAAGGAGCACGCATAAAAAGTTGTTGCTATTTTATTTTTATTTTGCTTTCCCTTAAAATGTACACATCTTAAAGTGCATCAGTTAGCCTGAGGGGGTTGTCTGAAAACACAGAGGGGAGATTTCTCCAGGTAGGTGAGCAGGAAACAAGACAGGAAAACAAGACCACAGCAGGCTATCACACACTGCTTTAGAGTGAAGTGGCACAGCACACACACTATAAGTAAGATCACCACTCTGACAGAGAAGCTAAATCTTCTTTCAGCCTCTGCTTGATCACCCTGCCACCTGTGACTGAATTGCATGTGTTCACTGTTGCAGAGTAATATAGCTCGCATGCTCAAGAAATGTGAACAAACTATCATTTTGCCTTTATTAACCATAGGTACACTAAAACATGCAAAAATGATACATATGATGTAACGCACCTTTTTTCAGAGGACACCGAGGAGATGAAGAGCAATTGGTCGGGTTGCAGAGTGCTGAAGAAGCATCAGCATGGATAACCTAAGGGTTGTTCTGAAGTCCCTGGTGCAGCAGACGACATAGTAATGGAGCAGAGTTAATTCAAATGCTGGAAAGGTAGATCAGAAAATTCACAGAAGAAAGGGCAGAGGTGAGCACCAGCGAGGCTGGGTCAAACTGAAGCTGATGGGGTAACAACACTGTGAGTGTGACACTGCTGGTAAAGGAGCTAACTGGAGAGAGGTGTTGCAATGAAAATATGGCTATTTTTTTTCTTTCTTTCCTTTTTGTTTGCACAGAGAGACTTTTGATCCCTGACATTTGTTTGTAAGTATACTGAAAGCAATGCGCAATATTTGGGGGACAGTGATGGGATGCATTTATATGAAAATATGATAGCTTTCTACAAGCAAGATTCTCCGTGTACTTAAGTACTGTAGCGGCTTCTGAATTTCTATGTCTCCTTTTTTGCTGCTGTTGACTAGTATTGTCAGCAATGTGACACACACAGAAGTGTGTGGCAGCAGTACATTTACTCAGTTGGATTTTCTTGAATTACTTTTGTTTCACAAAATTGCACTTCATTTGTATGGCAGGATGCTTTAAACAAATAAAAGAGATAAATGTTTTATTTTTATTCATTCAGCCTGACTTTTGTTTGACTCCAACAATTTGATTCAGTGCACCTCTAGTTGTTCTCTTTCTATTTTTCTCTCTGTGTGTTCTGCTCTGGATGCAACCCAGTCATGGTGGATTCAACTGCCAGCAGCCAATCACACTGGAAGGTCGTTGTTGTTTCCTTTCCAGCCTACAAAATTCCATGGCAACAAAATGCACTGCTGTCTTTGTTTACCTAAACATTTGGACCCTTCAGTGTAATAATAATAATAATAATAATAATAATAGGGCAATAAGTTACAATTTACTTTACGTAAGTAACAGTTAATAAGCTATTGCAATGGAAGATGGTTTTATAACCAGTTCTATTAAATCAATCAAACAAAATATAATTGAACAAAAAAAGTAAAGTGGTGGGTTTTAAATATAATTTAAAGTTTATCAGATTCCCCGATTTCTTCTTGCAGGTCATTTTACAACTGAGGGACCCAGTCAGTGCAGAAGTCAGGCATGGATTTATCAGTATGGCATCCTGCCAAGACTTCTCTAGCCACTGCTGTTATATGAAGTTCTAATAACCACTGTGAAAGGCTTTGAGCTAGACATCAGCTATTGGCCAATTCCCCCGCAAATAGCTGGGCATACGAGTCCAAGCAGCACTGGACTTTTTAGGCACACCAACAATATGCAGCTTCCTTTCACTGTCTTGACAGAGGAATTGGAGGTCACTCATGTCATTTAGCCGCTTCTTTATATAGAGACCCTTCAAAGTTTCCTCTGCAGGAACTAAATTTTAAACTCGGAGGAAGTGGGCAGAGAGTGCAGTGAAGTAGGCAGAAGCAAGGGTGAGAGACGGCATTCTGTTCTGTCTCTGTGGCACATAGATGAGCTTGGTAGCTACACAAGAATTTACAATGATAAAGCCTCGGGAAGGGGTAAATGCCAGTTGATCCATACGGACTAAAGATGCTACAGTTTCTTCAACTGCTCTGCTTCTGGACTAACTGGTTGAGCCATTGAGCAGGTCAACGCTTGGATAGAAGCCTGAGACTTATCAACCTCACTTAGGTTGCTGAGTGAGCTAAGATCCAAAAATACTAAATGATCCTTGGTTTGTCAGTGATTATATGTCCAAGTTGCATCATCTGGGTGTTAAGAAACTTGCCAAAAATAATTATTTTGACAAGGACTTTTCACTTACACTTAAATCACAGTTGTCTAAAAGCAATTATGCTTTTACTTGAGTACAGCTGGCAACTGTACCCACCTCTACAGGGAAAATACAAGCAAAATAGCCTTCCATTTTATAAAATATCACGCAATTATGTCTGAATTCAAAAATCTAATTCAGAATCTTTGGCATGAAGATATACATGTCAAGGGGATATGCTAAGTAAATAGCAGCAAACATCTGGCTCTCTAATTTTAATTAGTCCAGGCTTATAGCTGGGCTCTGCTCTATGTTGTCATAAGGAATTTTCTTTCTAAAAGTTCTTAAAAAAGCCAAGAAATGCCTTGGATAAGAAAAAATATCAGATTAAATTTTGAAACAGGTGCAGAAACTAGTAAGAAGTTCACCGTTAAATATGTTTTATGTGTTCAAGGTGCACTATAAAACTTTGTCTTTGATGATAAAATACTTTCTCCTGTCACTCACCTGAGTAAGTGTATGAAATTATTCCAGTGCAAGTTTCAGTCCTTGTGGGCCTCAAAGACAACAAAGTATTACTTGGTTACTATAGACACTGAGGCCAAGGAAAAGCTTTTACATAAAAAAGCAAAACTAAAATCAAAAACAATCTGCTCTTGAATTGTTGTGTGAGACTTCTTAGTCTTTAGTCACAATCCAGAACAGGTTTTTTTGCCATTACGGGTCAAAATCACTTCTGATATATCAGGAGCAGAAGGCAGGTTCATTACCTGCTACTGGGAAAGAAGGTGTGTTATCCTTTCTGATAATCAATAGACAAAGTAATCAGCATTATGTAGGTGAAATCTTGCAGTTGTACTCGCATGTAAAATCTCTGATAGATAATGATGAATAATGATTGTTTCTAAACTTAAACCAAGAAGTTTTAGCAAGAAAAATGAACCTCGAAAATTTTATAAAAGGTCAATATATCACATGTTACACCAGCAAACACTTAGTATTTCCAGTTGGTCCACAGATTCATAACAATCCTCCTTTGGTTTTCTATTAAATATATTTGACTACCAGGAGTGGAAACATGACAAAATGTGTATCTTTGTGCTGATTTCTGAAGATGTCCTGCATTCTTTTTATTTCATATCTTACCTTGTACATGCATCACAGTACTAGTTACGGAGTTAGAAAACCAGCATCTCCATGGTATTCCAGTGATCCATTTTGCCAGTGTAAACAGCCTGACTGCTCCTTCACCTACCTATCTTTACCTCTTATCTGCTTCTACCCTTTCCTTCTCGCTACGTCTATCTTGGTCTGACTTCGTCTACCTCTGTCTCTTCAACCTGTCACACACAACTGCACACCTCATCAAAAAAAGAGAGAACAAAAAAACCACTCTAAGCTACTCACTTAACCATCTATCCCTCACTTTCTCTTACTATCACTCTCTATTGAGTAGTTTCCACTACTGTAGTCATGAGATAGCAAGCCAGGATAAGTTTAAAAAGAGTTTGACTTATTTATTTGTTAAATTTAGTTTGTAATTCAAGGAATTTGATTAAATCAAGTGTGACATGAGCCCAGAAAACCTATCAACACAATGGCTACCTGATTTATCATTTGCTCAGCAGTTTGAGGCATAGTAGGAATGCTTTACTAAATCATTCGGTAACATAAAGGCTGCCTTTAACAGTTTCTGTTCCAACTTTTAAATGTGTCCTGGAAAGACTGCTTTATTTTGAAAAGTAATTGGAAGAGAAACAGTTGCAGACAGAAATACATTTAACTTATGTTGCACTTGGTACCATTTGCTACAAGTTTATTTCCTTTTCTCAGTGTTTTTTATTTTGTTTGTTTTTTGTTTTGTTTTGTTTTTTCATTTGACCAGACACGTGATTCACTTTGAGACACATGTTATATGGTCTTTGCCACCAATTGCATATTGAATGTGGAGATATCTAGCATAATGCTGACTCTGTGTCCCTGTACAAAATCTCAAAATAATAATTTTTTTTACATGGTCAAAGCCAGAAAGCCATTTTTTATAAGCACATGCACCAATTACAAAATCCATTAATATCTGTCACTTTCTGTCATAAATCATACAACTCAACAGCTAGTCTCACTGTAATTATTGTAAAGCAAGAAGCAGAAGTCCATGATTAGGTTTAGTCATTATTTCTCTCCATGTGATTAATCTCAGCTTTGAAATAATAAATGGGAAAAATGAACCAGTTCTATGTCAATGTTTTTGTAATTGTGAATTTGAGCATGACATACAATTAAACCACAGAAATCTGTTCCTGACAGTCTCTTCTCCCTTCTTTCTCTCTGTGACAAATGCAACAATCAATGCTCTGTCATGTTTGTGCTTGTGTCAGAGCATCTAAAAATATCATGAAACCTACAAATGTCAGATTGAAAACTATTTGCGTGTCTCTGTTCACTCAAATGTCATTTCCCCCCCTTACACAACAGAGGAAAAAGCCTTAGATAATGCTATATATTTCCGTTAGTAATATTAACAAGAATAAAATACATTTCTATTTCTATTGCAATATTTCAGTGTTGATTAGAAGCACTGTTTGTAACGTTATCCATAGTTTATTTTCATAATTATTCCCTCTACGAGAGGACCGTTTTATTTCCATTCAGAGTACAAGTTTAAATGCATGCACATCATCTCAATTCCCTGCTTTATTTAAACTCTCATTAAAGCAGTTCCTTCAGCCCTTACTGAATTTATACACGCTTTACAGAATCACATGTGCTTCAGTCTTTGCCTTCAAGCTTCAGTGAGCAGGTCGTATCTTAAATGCTAATTGTTAAAGGTTCACATTCTTGCCACTTAGTACTAGGAACTCTCATTTGGATTTTAATATATAGCTAATAAACACTGTTCAAACATAGGTCGAATTCAACATCAAAGTGTGGATTTCTCCTGGCTTCTCGTGATTTTCTCATGATTTCTCATCACTGCTAAATTTTATTGATCACTTTGTGATCACTTTGTTCAGCAGTTCTTCTTTATTATGGGAATAATCAGATTTAATGAAGTTATATGAGATTCAAAACTATCCTTAACCTTCCAACATAACATGTTTAGCACTTTCCTATGTATGAACTGGCTCCAAGACAATGCTGACTAATGTTTTCTGGCACACTGTGTTTTAGGGGAATCAATTTTTCCACAATAACTTGGCCAGGCAAGAATCTGCCCTGTGGAATGAAGGAAAGCATATTACTCCTAATGCAAACCCTATTATCAAAGACACACAGTCATACATTATTTAGCAAATGCCAGTTTCACAAGGCTGGTTCAAAAACAAACATGAATTATTCATCCATACCCAGATTTTCCTGGTTTTCTGAATCTAATTAATATTAAGAACAATCAGCTCACCGCAAATCAAACACAATAACTCCCCCCCCCCAATGCATGAAGTTTATGAGGAAGAAGACAATGGCAAAATTTCATGACTGTTATGTCTAATAGGTGTCCAGCAGTGTTGCTTATTCACAGTGGCGGTAGAATCCTGCAGTTATATTGATTCAAGCCAAGGTTAAAGGTTTAGCTATTATTCTGCAGCTGAAAAGGGATCACCCTTTTTGCCCTGAGATCAATGAAGAGCCTGCAGCTATAATTACCACGAACTTGATGATGTTATTATAATGTTGGCATACAGTTGTGAAATTGATTATATAGCCCCATAAAATGCATGTCAGCGCACCCTGATATATAACCACTGTATCAATATCCCCACTAAACGTGACGTAATAGATACCAACACAAAGATATTACTGTCATGTTTGGTGTTTTTTTTAATTTCAATTCAATTTTCAACTAACCACAGCAGAGATATACTGCTTAATTTAATCATTCTCTGGGATTAGTTTCAGTGGGGGGAAAAAAAAGGTATTACTGTAAACAAGTTTCCACAGCTGGCAGTGCAACTGCTCATCAAATCCTTATACAAACAAGCAGCTGTTTGCTAAATTGTCCAAACAGGCCAGCCTTAATAATAAAAAAGTCATAATCACATGGTCAACATTTTAAATGAAATTAAAACCAATAATACATGGTTTTAAGCATCATGACTACTTTTTTAAGTGAATATTCACAGATATTCCCATATATGAGCCCCCCCCCCAAGAAAAAAAACCTACAAGTGTTTTGATGGCTACTGAAATTGCTCCAACTGTTGTCTAAATGTCACAGGTTACAATCCAGATGCCAGCTCATTCACACGAGGCCTGGAGGGAGCGTGATAAAGGTTGCAAATGTCAGTTATGTCTGATAAAGTTTGGAATGGCAGATTTCTGCTCTGTTTGCACCGTTAGTCCATCTATAAAAACATATGCACAGAAAAAAAACATGCTGATTAAAAAAGAAAAATGATAAATAAGAAAGTAATTACTTATGCAAATGTGTTTTCTTCATGTTTATACTCTTCATGTTGCAAGGTCCTATTGCCTGAGCAGCTTCTGACTTATGTCTTAATCATAACTTTATTTGATAATAGCCATTTCTCTAATATATCTTGTGAGTTTTTCAAACTCAGATTGCCAAAAACTGAATTTAAAATTATCCAAGTAAATGGATTTCAGTTAAAATAAAAAGCACTTCAGATTAAATTAGTGAATTCCTCCATGCATCTATTTTTTTCCACTTATACAATCCAGGGCAAAGGGGGCTAGAGCCTATACCAGCACAACTTGAACAGGTCGACAATGTATTGCAGAGCAATCAACTTCATTCTGTTAACCAAGACTGTATAAAAAGGCACAAAGCTTCTTTTTCACAGAATGGATAAGTGTTGCCTTGTTCAGAAAGCAGAACTGGTAACAGGCAGTGATTGAGAATTTGAGAAAATAATATATTAAAAAACACAACTAAGGTCCTGCAAACAGACCAAGAATTAAATCATAGCTGGTCTAACCATACAAGTTCATTTATGTTGCCTCTCAGTGCTGCTCTTTATTTCTAACAAGAGAGCAGCTGTCTTGTTAGAAATGATACACTTCCAGCTCAGTCCATTTAAACATAATAATAAAGTTGTAGTTAATGTTAAATGGCTTGAGTATTGAATCATCCATACTGTTAGTATTCTAGCATGCACTAATAAAGATAATCACTAAACATTACTGATTTGCTGGCTGCTGAGAATGTTGTTTGTTTGCAAGATCTAAACAAAAATCGATATTGAATGTCCATCCATCGATCCATCCATCCATCTTCATCCGCTTATCCGAGGCCAGGTCGCGGGGGCAGCAGCCTAAGCAGACAGGCCCAGACCTCCCTCTCCCCAGCCACCTCCTCCAGCTTATCCGGGGGAACACCAAGGCGTTCCCAGGCCAGCCGAGAGATATAATCTCTCCAGCGTGTCCTGGGTCTGCCCCAGGCCCTCCTCCCGGTGGGACATGCCCGGAACACCTCACCCAGGAGGCGCCCAGGAGGCATCCTTGTCAGATGCCCGAACCACCTCAGCTGGCTCCTTTCGATGTGGAGCAGCAGCGGCTCTACTCTGAGCCCCTCCCCGATGGCCGAACTTCTCACCCTATCTCTAAGGGAGAGGCCAGCCACCCTTCGGAGGAAGCTCATTTCTGCCGCTTGTATCTGCGATCTCGTTCTTTCGGTCACTACCCACAGCTCGTGGCCATAGGTGAGGGTAGCGACGTAGATCGACTGGTAAATTGAGAGCTTCGCTTTTACACTCAGCTCCCTCTTCACCACGACGGACCGGTGCAGCGTCCGCATCACTGCAGCCGCAGCCCCAATCCGTCTGTCGATCTCCGGCTCCCTTCTCCCATCACTCGCGAACAAGACCCCGAGATACTTGAACTCCTCCACTTGGGGCAGGAATTGAATGTGTGCCACAAAAACCATAACAATTTAACCCACCGCTGTTGAGACAAGTCATTGAAAGTTGCAAAAGTAAAACTAATGTCATAAAAGGATAAGTCACAATATCACAAACATCAGTGGGATCAATCCTCTGGAGATATTAAAGAATAATTAAGACAAATTTTAATTTCTGTTCGTGAAATAACTGTTCCATGATTACACTGGCATCCAAAGGGTCACATGAATATAAACAACAAAGTAATTTTATGTATAAGTAGTAATATGTTTGCAATATGATGTGCACGAGCAATGAAAGTATACAAGGTAATGGTAAGACATTAATTATAAAAAATGGCTTCTAGCCCAGTTGTATATCATGCAACAACACATAGAGACATAGAGACAACATTAAACTAATCCCAGAGCAAAGACGATATACAAAGATATCAACTATTGAATGATCCCACTGCTTGTGCTGCTTAGTAAGACTTCCAAAGCTAACATCAAAACAGGACCCTACAAAAAGAGAATTCGTTATCAGCAGGGCCTTGTGCTCCAACCCAGTTCTCTTTCACTCTCTCTAATGGATTAAATCAACATTAAAACATGATTCTTTAACTGTTTAATTATGAAATAAGTACAAAGATGAGAGTGTGTTGATTTTGTAGACTTTTTAAATGAAAAATTAATTAATCTATTCCCTTATTCATTATCTTCAAAGAACAAGAGAACGATCTCAAAGCCGAGAACCCAGTTAAAACTAAAACTCTATTATTGAAGCCTGACGTCAAAAGTAAACTGTCTACTACTATGGCTACTAAAGCCATATTGCAACACATCTGTCCAAAGACTAAATTGAATAAGCATAATGTTGATGAAGGAAGGAACACCAACCTGAAGATTAGTGGGTGGTAAGCACTGCTGCTTGTTGGTTTTGCTACATCAGACATTTCTGTGCACTTTGTAATAATCAGAACTGAACACTAGTTTACCCAAATCTGCTTCTCTGACCCCAAATTGATTTTATGTCGTGTATTTAATTCAGCGGTACCCAACCCCCGGGCCTCAGACCGGTACCGGTCCGTGAGTCGTTTGGTACCGGGCCGCGAGAGTTGAGCCTCAGGTGTGAAATGTATGGTTTTCAGGGTTTTTATCGGTTTTCAGCATTATTTTGTTATCGTTTTTATCGTTAACTCGGTTTTCCTGGGTCTTTTCACGTGTGTTATGAATAAATCTTCTTTTTTTCGGTACCAGTACTAGTTTTATTTTGTTGTATTTATTTGCGACACCTTAAATGCCGGTCCGTGAAAATATTGTCGGGCATAAACCGGTCTGTGGCGCAAAAAAGATTGGGGACCGCTGATTTAATTGATTGATAAAAAGCGTAATGATTATAAAACAGTTTTAGAATACCTGAAAATTTGTTTATTTTTTTCTGTTAATAGGTCAGAGAGTGTCTACATTATTTCTTAGATTCTGCAGCCTCCCAACCCTTTTTCAAAAAAAAAAAAAATGAATATGTATTTACTTTTTTACATAGATCATAGTTCTGGATAATATACTGTTTAAATATTCTCTTTCATGAGTTTGTGTGAGAGAATGCCTTGATCACATGTGAGTTAATGGGGAGACCCTCCTTATTTATGCCATAAGATGCTGGTGCAGGAACAACACTGTGTTATTTATCTTTTTCCCCTTTGTGTTTGTGGGTAAGCAATTAAAATAACTGGGTCACTGATTATTGAACTTGTGCTTGCACAGAGCAGCACACTGGTATCATACAATATTGGATCTTTCTTTTGATAGCTCACTGTGGGGAAGGTTCATGTTTCTTGAGGAAAGGAGGAAAGATGAATAAGGTGAGGAAAGGATGTGATCTTCTGTTTGTTGTAGTCCTGATCCTCGTACTAAAGAAATGGAATGAAGAATGGATATCAAGTAGGTAAGGCGTCTATTGCCCCATAAATAGTATCAACAAGAAAGCTGCATAGGAGAAAAAAAGTCTTGTCAATGTTTTAGAGATTACTCGACAGAGAGTCAGTCTCAGCGAGTACTCATAACCTCACTCACAAGCCCCAGTGCCACACCACCATGAAATAACACATGGGGCCTATGTCTGGAGTTTGAGATGACTGACAGCCAGTGGGACCTGTAAAACAGCCCAAAGCAAACTGATTACTGCCCCCATCAGTATATGGGCTGTCACTGTTATCGAGAGACTGTCAGACTCATTCTCGGTGTGATCCAAATCAAATGTGAGCATCAGTCATGTAGGGCAGCTGGGGGCATCAAACATCCTCTGTTGTTAACCCATTAACCTTGTTGTGTGATGTTAAATAGTTACGGGCTTTAATTTGAAGGGGAAACTAAGTAGTTGCCGCTCACTGATCCCACAGGATGTGGTTATGTTTTCTTACCTGATGAATACTGTAGACAAGTAGGGTGACAGATAAAGAGACTAAAAGACAGATAAATAACTATTTTATCGCATCTTCGAGATCTTCAAGCTAATAGCATATTCCCTTGATGCCTGGAGTACAGGCAGCTTCTTTGCTGTTATCCAAACAAACAAGAGCTTACATCTCTTCTCAGCTTCCTGTCTCGCAGCCTTGTTTCCTAGGTAACCATGTCAGATGAATTGAGAGGGGGACTGACGCCCTCCAGAGAGCCAATCCTCTCTCATCCAAAGTTTGTCTCACTTTAGGTCATGTGACATCTGTTCCCATGACAACCAGGTTGGAGGGCAGTCTGGATATCTCTTTGATCAAGGAAAAATGCCACACATGCCAGCAAGCAACCTTGAAATCAAGGAGGAGATGCAGATATGCACTGGCTCTTTATGGAGATGTAATAAGCTCCTGTCAGCTCATTCACAAAAGCTTTTGCTTACTTCTAGCACAGGAATAGCAAACATGCAATTATTTATTTTCTATCACCAAATCACAAAACAGCAAAATTAGGGCAAGCCTATAGTAAACCTATAGAGAGTGTCACTGAACAGGAAAAAATATATATAATTAGCTTTATTATTTATTTGTTTGTTTGTTTGTTTATTGTAATCCAAAGTATAACCTTAGTTAAAACAATGCCACAAGAATAAGGTAAAGATTGAGTGGATGCCCCTCTTGTCAGCTGACTGAAACATTAATCACCAGCAGCAGTCACAAAACAGATTTTATTTTGTGAGCAGGTGGCCTTAAAGCCTTAAAGGTCTTTTGGTCTATGATAAGCATTTGGCCTTTCTAAGCCTTTGAGCTCTCGCAAACAAAGAACCATCCCAAACCTCTGGGCTGAGGTAAATGGTTGACTTTTCCAAGCCTTTTAGTCTGCACAAAGCTGTTGGAAAGCGTCCATCAGATAAGAGGTTCCCATGGGCATCCTTTCAATAAAATATGTGGCGGGCAACAAATTGGCTTTAGACACCTGTCGTAATATAGAAAGGCCAGTCATTTTTCTGCTCCACACTTGTCTCAAAACATTGGTATTAACTGGTAAATTGAAAACTGGTTAATTGGTACGAATAGTAAATTATTACAAGCGAGGACCGCAGAAAATAATCATTTAAGAAGAGCACTGATATAAAAAGGCTTCTTTCACATCTTATACTCTAAATCATGAGGTCAAATCTCATCAATGAAAAGAAAACAGGAAAAATCACACCGGATGTGATTTCTTGCAATTGCTTCAAACAGCAAACTTTGAAAAGGCAGGCAAAGAGAAAACATATTCTGATCTTTGGCACAGCCGTTTCTTAAAAAAAGCAAAGAAACCCTTTAGCATGGGCAAAGTGCAAATTCTACATAAATGAAGCGCACAATAAACTCCCACAAATGGTCTTTAAAGAAACTGGACTTGCCTTTAAAGCATCCATATTTAAAGTCATAATAAAAAGAGACATTCAATTGAATTTTAAGCACCCTGAGGAAAGGCTATGTATGATAAGGTCGGATGTTTGGCCTATGCTTCTGGCCAATTTATCAAGAAATGTGCCCGAACTCTGAATTATAATGACCACTAATATGCTACTGTCTAACTTTTTGATAGGGCGACTTTTATTAATTTACTTTTAGAGAAATGTTTCATTAAAATTTAAATAGTAATTTAATGATGCATGGCATTTCAATAACATAAAATGCCAAAAGTTAATGATGTAATGGCAATAATAAACTAATATTACTTTACTTTTTATTTTATCTATTTACTTATTTATTAATTTTTGTTATTATTATAATTTTTTTATTTGCTGCATGCAAATTAATTAGCCATTTTCTGCATATTGGAGGATGATTAGTAGACAGTCTCCCCCAATCCAATCAAATGGCCTTACCCTGTAGCACAGTTACACTCAGCATATACATGACTGAATAAAATGTATAATCATTTACTTGCAGTAGATTGCGAGCCTTAGGGACAGTATGGCTTAAAACACTGTATAGGGTCCCAATTAAAACTGTGTGTACAAAAAAGGCAGAAAAATACATTAATGCATTTGTTTTTGTCATGTTGTATTAAGCAGTGTGTAAGTCATTAAAAATCTTAGTCCGTCATGAAATTTAATACATACGCTTGTGACCCCAGTTCAAGTTTTTTCATTTGCTTATTATCTTGTGTTTTTAAATATAGGAATTAAGTCATGAAGTCAAAAGCAAAAGAAAAGTGCAATAACAAATTAACAATCTGAGACGTCACACTAATAAGAGGATGAATATTTTTAGTTACTTTTTCATCTCCCTGCAGTCTGACAGCACACAGGTGAACAACAGGCACATCTTTTAATAAAGAATTAGCTTATATACCATCTTGCTACTCTTCCAGTGTTGCTGTTTCCTGAAATAGCCAATGCATACACCACAGACACACTCTCTGACTAAACTACTTCTTTGTTGTGTTGAAAGGACAGACACTGGCCAACCACCTTTAAGTACCTGGAGCAATAAAGACTGCTCCCCTGACAAGTTGCATGTCTCAGAGTTATTCTTCTGAAAGAGCTAACCACAACACAAAGGAGAATACTTTTTGAACTCAGTATTTCATAGCTTCAGATAGGAGTACATTAAAGCAATTGCTAATAATAAGGGTAAGATGGCGCTGGCACGGCTGGCAGCCTTAACCCAATTTCCCTCAGGATGAATAAAGTATTATCAATCAATCAATAACAAAAGTGTTATTACATTTGCAGTGTAAATATCACACCCTTGATATCAACTTTTTAAAAAACATGTTACATACCAGAAGAAAATACAGGAGGATAGGACACAGAGTGCACCTCACAAAAAATAATAATAATAATAAAAAAAACACAAAAAACCCAACAGGCAGCAAACTGACTCACGAGTCAGTCAAATGCAGTGTTTGTGACTCATTTCAGCATATTAGCAGGTACCTGCAGTTGGCACAAAGAAAAAGTCAGGGCATCACTAAAGTCATTACTATTCATAGAAGCATGCAGCCAGTATGGCTAAACATGTAAAGATAATAGCATCATTTCCTGCACCAGGTTCCAACTGAACACGGGGTTAATTTATCCATCAATATCCTGACCATTCCTACCATGTAAAACAGTCAAATTTAGAAATCACATTACTCTTTTATCTTGTAAATAGCATTGTACTTATCTGCATCATTACAAGGATATTATATTTAACGGACAAATATGAAAGCACCATCAGTCTTCTACCTTTGTTCCTCAAAGTGAACAAGCACAGTTACTAAAACAGAAAAACTGTTAGTTGAAAACAAAAGCACAAACTATCAGTGCCATAAAGAAGGTGCTTTATTTAACCATTACAAAATGCCTCAGAGTTGATACTACTCTATTGTGCATAGAACACTACTTCTGTATTCATGTAACTTTTTATTATCAAACTATAGGAATTCAGTTTTTCTTTTGTTAAAGGAAAACTCAAATGGTGTGAATTATGCATCTAAAATCATTGAATCACTTACAGAAACATTTAGAATAAATCAAATGAAATAATATTTGTTGAGAGTCACTAATTAAAAAGTGTCATCACATGTTAATTGATTATAGTCACCTGTGTCTTTCAATTTCAAGCCACATATACAAATGTACAGTAAGTTTGTGTGATTTAAAATGAAGACTTGAAGTATTATAAATAGATGGTATTCCCCTCTGCAGTTCCTTCCCATAAGATATTTTAGCTATTCAGTTAAAATGGGTCACATTAAGAAATAAACAGATTATGTTTAGCAAGATGCTGCTGCCTTAACAGAGGCAGGAAATTATGCCTGCATGTAGTTTCAATCAGGAAAACACTTTTTAAAAAAAACAAACAATAGTGACAATAAAAAAAAATGTAAGTTTAGAGTAACTACGGTCTTTAAGAAAATCCATTCTCATTGAAGGTTTACTTGGATTGGTTATGTGGTCTATCTTTTAAAATAAGGATCTATAATTGTTCTTCCTTTGAAAGAATACATCATTTTCTACTGGATTAAATATGCAGGTAATTACATGGTACAAATGTTTAACATTAACATTGAGCTTTGTTTGGTGCAGAAGAGTGCTCAGTTTAGAGAGAAACTCCAAGTTTCAGCACTGTTGAGGTAAATGCCAAGTCAAGACAAGTCTGCAACTGATTCACTTGTTCAACTTATTACAAATGCCTCAAGCACAACTATAAAACAGGCAACCAGGCAAGCAGGGGTTCGGTCATTATAAAGACAGACCAGCAGCCAAAGGCCCTGGATTGAAGCCTCTCTGTCGACCAATATCCACTCCACTGAAATGTCAATGAGCAAGGTGCTGACTCCTTACCACATCCTAAGCTGCTGTGTATGTAGATATATTGGATGTACCCTAATTTAAGACTAGTGGCTTTTTTGCGGGTGCTGGCTTTTTCAAAGAAAAGTAACTGGTGGTGAAATGGACTGAAGTGTGACCTTTCTATGATTTCTCCATTGTTGGCAGCTTTTCCCCTATCCAGCATTTCCAATGTCATATGCAGCATAGACCTTCAAAATAGCATTTTATTTCTCAAAACCACACTCTGCTGAAATCTCTCCATGACTCACTGGCCTATTTTTATTTTCATTTTCATTTCATTTTTCATTAAAAACAAATCAACAATTGCAACAAATAAGAGAAATACTTTCAACATATGTTTAAGTATTCAACATTCCAACATACTGTAATCTTTCCATCCATCCACAGACCACAGGTCTATATGGGGGGTGGTGGGTACTTTGTAAAGGTCAGCACAGGCTATACTACTGCAAAAAGGCAGACAATCACTTATGCTCACATTTATAACTGTGGTTATTTTTGAAGCACCAGTGAACACTTTTCCTGCCTGAGTGTTTTCAAAAGTATTGTTTTGACCTCAGCAGTGAGTCATGATGCGGTAATCACTCATGAGCTCCAAGATTAATTTGTATATATGAATATATGTTAATATATATCCAACAAGAGAGAGCAAAAACAAAAATAAAAGTAAAAATCAGTGTTTCAAACTGCTGATGTGAAAGCACTGATTGCTAAAATATTTTGTCATTAGCAGGGATAGTGTAATCCTAACAAGCATGTGTTTGGACCGTGAGAGGAAACCCAAGTGCCTCAAGAGAACCCACAAACATCCAGTGCCTGCAGAGAACCTTCTTTCAATGAGGCTCTGATTTTTAAATAGTAGCGCAAACAAAGAAAAATCCACTCAAGTCCAAGGATTCATTTCAATTTCAACTTCAAAGGTGAGATCTGCAGCTTCTTTTTTCAGTTTGTTGAATTGCAGTTATGTACCAGGGCTGTCTCCTATGAAGTGTGTCTCTGAAGAAATGCTAGGTAGGTGGATTGTTGGTGTTGCAAGTGACATACTGGTGGCTGTAATGGGGCGATAAAAGTACATGGAGCCACACCCCTGTGTGGCAATCTCAGTAAATAGAAAAGGATGTCTCTCTTCTTATCTGGAAATCTACAGATGCCAGCAATAGAGGATAATGCTCTGCAGGAAAGCAGAACAAATCATCACACCAGATGGTTTTCTTAGGAATCTACTGTAGTGGAATTTTTTTTTAAATTCTTAATTTCCTTAAAGAGACAGAATTTTTTGTTGTTGCATTCTGACATTATTTCATATTTATTATTGAAGTTAAACCTAACTAACTGATCAAAGAGCACTAAGAGGGAAAAGAGGCTTTTAATGGCATCTCTAATGTTTGATTCATAAGAGTATGAAGAGGAAAAACCAGCATATACATTTCAGTAAAAAACAAACAAAAAAACAAACAAACAAACTGTTATTGTAGAGTAAATGCTATTTTTTAGAAACTTAACTGTATTAGTTAAAGTTCAGAAAAATTTAACTGACAGAACTAATGAAAACCCTCACAGGCTTCAGAGCAAGTATGTCCACTGTATATACAGACATATGACCTGAACTGTTTTCATGGAAAAAATAAAAAATAAAAATATCCTTGGTAAGATGTGAAGAATCCAAAATCAGAGTCTAGCTTATGTCCGCTGTGGTAAAAATCACAACCCCTTACAGAACACAGTCTAACCTTCTAAATTACAATGCTGGCATTAAGTTTAAATGATCATTTTAGAGAAGATGTATTACTTGATCCTCCATTAGAAACAGTAGAATGATAATCCAAACTTCTTTCAAAGCCAGCAAAACCACCCACAGCTATTTTCAGCGCACTTTTATTTAAATGTTTTCTAAACTATATATGCAATATGATAAACTATTCTAATGCATAATTCAATGCAAGTTTTTTCTTCTATTTATTTATTTTTGTTGTTGATGGTTCTTTGTCATCTTTTTTATAACTAGGTTTAATTTATTAATACAAATATGATGATATAAAGTGCCTGGTTGTATATGTACAGATACAGACATTTTCCTATTAAGGAACAGTTACAAAAAAATGAGAAAGAATATTTACCAAAAATGCTTATCTATTTTTAAATCTAACGTTTTGCTATACCAGAACTTATTCACACTACTAGAAAAGTTTAAGCCCTGATGGAGGGTAGTCAGACACCCATAGCTGAAAGTGAAAGGAAAACAAGATAAGAAAATAGGTTCCTTAGCTATACCTGGGGAAGCTCACCCCAAGTCTAATGTGAAATGTTTATACCCTTCATTATGTTGTAGTAGTTAGTAGTTAGTTTAGGTACTGTGTGTTCAACAACACCTGACCACAGTTTTTAATATCACCATGGCCCTTTATTAGCCTGCTTAGATTGAAGCAGAGATGATGTGTCAAATTCTGTCTTTATGCTACACCAAAATATGGAGGGCTGTGTCAGTAGGAGTATTAGTAAACGCATCAATAAGTATCATTATCAGTAAAATCCTAACACTGGCCATCCATTATCCACATCTGTGTTGTATGATATTAAAAAAAGGTAATAATGTAGCTTATTTTACTTATCAAATGATGTCTCCCCCACTACTTACTCTCCCTGTTAGTACATGATGGCACAGGATGGATGACTCATGTAGATGATTCAGAAGCTTAGGTACTGCAAAGGAAATAAGGGAGAGACAGAGAGAAATGGAGAGAAAGGGAGATAGATAGATAGATAGATAGATAGATAGATAGATAGATACTGTACTATACTGTACTGTATTGTACTATACCATCTAAGTCATAGGAAAATATAGAAGACAATATAGAAAACCCGTGTTATATGGTATGCTATATGCTGCTTTGCATTCTTTTGCTAAAAGAATATGCTGTCCTTACAATGTGTAAATAGTATGCAAGGTTATGGAGTGTGTGCTAGTCACAATACACTGAAAAAAAGCCATGAGACACTTGCTGGGTGTTTGGCAGTATTTACATCTAAATGTTACTTGCTTTATCATCATAAGAATAGAAAACTATTCGACAAACCAGCAATACAGTTTCTTGTTTAAAGTCTAGCAATAAATATTCATGTGTAGGTTCAGTCGTTAGGGTACAAAAAAAGATGCTTGCTTTAGAGGCTCAGAGTGCCATGCTCTACACATCCCCTAGCAACTGGAATCCCCCTGGCAGGCACTAACTGTGGTGTCAACAAGCAGCTACTGATTGCCAGTTTGGTACAGATACTGATATAGTCAGCCCATAGCTAGGCTCTGCACAGGAGGAAAAATGTGGATGGAGGCAGGCATTGAAATTGAGTCTCGCTGTAGGGGGGAGCCATTCTGAAATGAGCTCACCTATACAAAAAATATGCAAAATGAAAAGTTTGTCTCCTTTGTTCTTTGCATGTTACATGGCAATACATATTTTGCAAATGTAAAAAAAAAAGCCTATAATGCGACCCTACATTACTTAATCATGTTTTAGTCATAAATGAAGACACATTCAAGGAGTTACATAAAAATAAGTGAACACAGAAATAACATTTTCACTTATTTATTTATGTATTCCATGAACCTTTTATTAAAACTGTGACTACATCTTATTTCAGTGGTTCCCAAACTTTTTTCGCTGGGCCCCCCTTTGTTTTACAGAAAAATGTTCGCGCCCCCCCCCTCGCGCGTGCGCACGCACACGCACGCACTAACACATCCTCCAACCACACACACCCATATTTTGCTCAATTGCGGTTTATTTCACACCTCAAACATTTAGTAAACAATTAAGAAAATACAAGTAATCTGCTAACTAATTAATTTACGCTACGTCCGCACCTACACGGGTATTTTTGAAAACGCAGCTGTTTCATCCACACATAAACGGCGTTTCGAATCACCGAAAATTGAGATTTTTTAAAACTCATTTTTTGCGTTTATGTGTGGACGAGGAATACAGAGTTCATGTGCCTTTTTTCACGTCAGCTGTGCGCCACGTTACTGTTTACATGAGAGGAATTGCAGAATGGCAGATAGTCAGATTAACAGTATTTTGTCTCTATCTTCAGGTTTTACACGCTTACATATAAACACGCAGTTACTGTCCCTCTATTTAGAAAGGCAGAGGCGTCACGGTGTGATTATTTTACATGTAGTTTTTTTCCTGTGTAATAATATTCAACATTGCTATCAATACATTTTTCAAAAAAAATGCCTCTCTGTGCAAAATGGGTTTAAAAACATAAACAGTGGGATACTGTTTGTCCGTGATTTAGACAGGGGGAACAAATCGTGGCAGGATCAGCCTGATGTTATTTGTATCCCACTGTAACTTTACTGTATAAAGAGCTAACATCTCCAAAATGTCAGGAGTAGTTAGTCATTACAACAAGTGTTTGTGAACTAAAAATCAAGAATGTGGGATACTGTTTGTCCGTGATTTGAACAGCCCAGCGCTGCTCCCGACGAAGGGAAAACCAATTTTGCAGGGGAGACCTACCTCGGCACTTGTTCAGGTGAAACCAAAGGGAAGATATGCTTCACCATATTTTCTAGTCTTTGGCTTAGAATGAAGTTGATTTGGAAACATATTCAGCTTTATGCTTCATCTCCTGCTTTGCGTTTGTGTGGGCGCCCCATGCTAGCAGCATTGGTTTTTTGTTTTTTTTTCCCTTTTCCTGCAATGGCTCTGCGCCCCCTCTAGGGGACGGGCCCCACACTTTGGGAAGGTCTGTCTTATTTGATGAGTACTAGTAGTGGTACAATGATAGTTTTTTTTCATAAATAAAAAGTACATCTTTGCTAAGCTCTGTCATGTGGCAGCGTATATGTGCACTGTGTGATATAGCATTTGTTCACTTACAAGTTCTGGCAAGTAAACATCGCAAACCCTGTCTGTAAAAGATGTCTGTAAACCTGTTTGTTAACCAGTGTTGGGTAAGTTACTTTAGTAACTTAGTTACGTTACTAGTTAGTTCCATCAAAAGTAACTCAGTTACTTCAAGTTACTCGTTACTTTCAAAGTAACTAGTTACTAGGGAAAATAACTTTGGTTTTACTCAGACTTCTCTTGTTAATGTGTTGCTTCCGTAACTGGATACCCAGCAAGAGTGCCAGTCTTCTAGCTTGC
The DNA here is from genome assembly GCF_051167445.1 of Perissodus microlepis. NCBI lineage: Eukaryota > Metazoa > Chordata > Actinopteri > Cichliformes > Cichlidae > Perissodus > Perissodus microlepis. Next base: position 9,408,347 of record NC_140470.1, read on the forward strand.
TTACTTGCCACAAGTGCACTGTGCCACCTACCAATAGAAAGGAAAAGATAATGTGCATATTTCCACGAGAGAAATCCCTCGCCTGGACCGTCGTTGACCGCCGCCATGATTCACACCGTCATGTGCGCTTTTTACATCCAACACAAAAACTGCAGTCGTGGTGCTTTTGATTGTACTCAGAACTCAGAAATTCTGCCTTCTGAATAGGAAGATGTAGCTGGACTGGGACAAAAAATCGGCCCGGGCATTTTGACTAGAGACCAGCCCGCCATTATAGGAAAAATCATAAAGCCTTTGAATGAAAACAAACACTGTTGTGACAGTGATGTATACTGTCTTGATGGTATATATGTATCAATCTATCAATCGTTTGTGGTAAGACTCAGATAATTATTTTTTAAAAGCGAGACATTTTAAATGAGAATAAGAAAGAAAAGTATTTCTTTGTGCCCCCCTTTCCCTGTTAATGCCCTACCTGGCCCCCTGGCAACACTTTGCTAGACCCGCCCCTGCACAGTTACCAGCTGTCAGCTACTTAGAAAAGGATCCTGGTGTTATTTGTCTCTCAGAAACAGTTCATAACTTCCCTTCAACTCATTCATGTCACCTAAAAGGTAAACCTGTTTCTCCATCACCTGTTCAGCTCTGATGATTCAGTAAGGACATCTCCTGGTTTCATCTTCATGTTTTCCTCTCACCAGATAACCACACCGATATCATGACCAGCAGCTTTTACAACTGTGGCTCCAGCAAACATCAGCTGATACTAGAAATTAATATTAAATAAATTCTAACAACAGCTGATCAAACGTCCTGCTGTTGTTTAACGCAACATCCGCTGGTTTCTTCTTTCTGGCGCGAAGTGGGCGATAAACAAACAAGAGAGAAAAGCCGATCAGCTGATCATTGATCAGTTTCATGATTGAAGTAGAAACAGGAGAGGGAGGGGAGAGAATGAGAGGAGAAGAGGCAGCTGTGCAGCAAAGACACAGAATAACTCCAGCTTTGTGTCTTTTTCATTCTAGCTGAAGTCCGGGACAAACTGCGTTCCTTTTCACCTCAATAAGAAACGTTTAATATTTTCTCTGAATACGAGACGATTCCGTTTTTTAGGGGACGGTTGGCAACGCTAATAATTAACCTTATGAGCAAAATAAAGTTCAACATCAGTCCTAGCCTGTTTGGCGCCCCGGGCGAACACTCCCTCTGGCGCCCCCCACACACACACACACAAATAAAACATATTAAGGATTATACATTAACATAAAACTGTTGTCGGAACCATACTGAAACACACACACACACACATATGAAGAGAGCGAGAGTATGCATTGTATGCAAACGGCTACCAAGCAGCCATCATAATTCGTCATACAATGAGAACAGGACAAATCAACAATTGACAATGACTAATTAATATTAAAATCTGTAACATAATGTATTGTTTGGAGTTTAGTCTGTTACTGTTACTATTTTTATCATTTCTTTTTGGAGCAACTGTAACCCACATTATTTCCTTAGGGATTAATGAAGTATTCTGATTCTGACTCTGATTGTTTCAGGATGACCTGCCATTATCCAATGACACATCTGCTTACCTGCATCTTTTGCTCGTTTCTCCTCCTCTTCTTTTCTATTTTTTCTAAACTGAGCACCTGATGGCTTTGAACTTTTCTTGTCCATCTTACATTGGTTTTAATTTTGCACTCCAGTATGAACACAAATCCCCCAACTCGAGGATTGCCACAACATAACCTAATAGACCTACACCTTAGTTCACAGATTCACTTTGTCTAAGGTGTATTTCTGGGATTTCACACAACCCAGGATTCAAATCATGAATACATAATAGGCTTGGATTTATAACATTATGAATGATATGTGCTCTATTTGGAAGCAGCAGGCCCCCTCCCCTTTCGACGGGTTGTGTGCGAGACTTTAAATCATCAAACTGTAAATTATAAATTGTTATTGATCTCTTTACCTCTGGTCCTAAAGTGTATATTTATTTTCTTACTCTTCTTATATTTATTGTTTGTTTACTTGCACTGCTGTAACTGGAGCCTCGTCGTCTCGTCTCTCTATATACTGGACTGTATGTAGCGGAGATGACAATAAAGTTTACCTTGACTTCAGCAGCAAGCAGGCACACCGAGGGCTCTTGCGCTCACTTTTCGCGTATAGAATTTCGAAAAAACATCGGTGCAAATTATAAGTCTGTATCATAATGTCTGGTGTTTTCGTGTTTGTTGTTTTGTTTTTATTTTGTTTTATTTTGCGAGTTGGTTATTAGATGCAAATGGGCGATAGAAAACCGATCGGTGCCTATGCCATTCCCTGTATACGCTGGCTGATGTCGGGGCAGCATGAGTACGAGCAATTTTTTATTTTTATTTTTTTTGCCGATGCCCGTGATGCCGCCCCCCACCGCGATGCCGCCCCGGGCAACCGCCCATGTTGCCCGTATCAAAAACCGCTACTGGCACCCACCCAGCTGTATAGAAACCCCGTCATGCTAGCTAGCACGCAGTACGAAAAAGTCAGCATAACAAAAATAAACTCCAACTAAACTTGGTTTATATCTGACCCAGACAGACTGCAGGTCATAACTTCTTACCTGAAGTTCAGTTCACCTGACACTCGGACGGGCGGCCGCTTCGGGTCTCTCCTCTTGCCTCCACTTTCCCTCATCCACCTGCTGGCCTCCACCACTTGCTAATGTTACTGAATCTGTGGAAGCTCCGCGATAGCCACTGCACGAAGTAACGAATAACGAGCCTATCTAAATCCCAGTAACGAGTAACGCGATTTTGGCATAATAACTAGTTACCGTGCTCGTTACCACAATAATAACGTAGTTACTGTAACGCGTTACTTAATAACGCGTTAGTCCCAACACTGTTGTTAACCTACCCAGACAAACGGTGTAGACACATACCTTTTTGCAAAGTTTTTACTGACATTCCCATTTTTTAGTATTTAAGTCCTGAGTTCTATTATTTATTATTCTTTTACTCTTGCTTGTCTTAGGTTTCTTGCAGTGGTGTCTGGTGTGTCTATATGAAGATGAACTATCTGGTACGCTTGCTTATCTAGATTTTTATGTACCTATGTATCAGTATCATCACTGTGATACAGTGACAATACTAGTAAAGGTCTTGAACAGTATGTACACAGGATTTTGTTGTCTTTCGGTGAAAAAGAAGCCACTACCAGAACTAGACTAGATGAGACCATGCCATAAAAATGTTGAGTAAGCATCTGATATTATCCAAAAGTTCCAGGGATGCTTTATATTCAAAAGAAAATCTTTTCTTTTGTAGTATTTTTTATATATTTATCTTAGACCCAAAAATCAAAATTGGTGTAGTCAATCTAGAAAATTATAGAAAAAAATCTCAAAATTATTACAAAGATAAATACTGGTATTATTATATTAAGCGATTAAAACCAAACATAATTTTATAGGCTGTACTAACGTGTACGTTGATGTGGCTGGAAAACTATAAAGTGCTGCTGAGTACACTGGCAGTGATTGGGACGTAGGACGTGGGTAAAACGCTCTAATGTGATTTAATGACCCAAAATTTGTCCAGCTGCCAAAGGAAAGGATGGTTGGCGGTGATTTGAAAGGAGCATGAGATTAGGCCACAGAAGTAATTTGGCTCAGAGGGACAAACGAAAGGGGAGCTCTATGGATTCAGAAGAAGGATTGCATGTGCTCAGGTAAATGGTGTGACTTGCTAAAATAAGGAGAAAAACAAAACGGTATGGGATTTATAGTGATTAAGAACAGAGAAGGAGGCAAGAAGGGATTTTGATTCAGCTTGGTTCTCTGATCTGAAAGGATGGAGTTGAGAAGCTGAATTAGTGGGAATGCAGCATTACTGGGGACGGATAAAGACTTTGCAATTTTCTCAAGGTTGGGAACAAAGTAATGTTCTTATGGAAATAATTTGTTTGGAATATTATTTTAATTCAAGATGGTTAATAGAGAAAAACTGTATACGTAGCAACTGTAAAGCTTCTGTCAATGAGCCCAAGTTCCTATTTACACTACAAGACAGCAGTTTTTCTGTCTCAGCAGCTTGGGCAGAATACTTTCTCTGTGTTACTGCTGATCAACGAACAGGAAGGAATGATGCCAGAGTGAGAAAAGGGTCAGGAAGAGCTGTCACTGTTCCTGTCCGCCTGAGATACTGTGTCTACCACAGTCTTTCCTCTGGGACTGAGGTAACACATCACCTCCACAGTTTGATCCCATGAGATGTCACACTTCCTCAAATTCACTGGTAAACCCCTGCAATCTCTTGCTTCCCTAAACACCATACGCCTGTCTTATACTTAAAAACCCTTTGTTCGCTGTTCTATTTTGAGTTTTAAAGCTTTTACTGAATCTTGCAACACTTTAAATTCTTACCTTCATAATGTATGACCAGAATCAGAATCTTTAGTATAGCTAAAAAAAATATAGACTTGAAGTTAATGTCAAAATCCTGTTAAGTCAAATTTAATTTGCTTGCATTTTTTCCATATGCTTCTGTGGGTTAACTGGTAAACAAGCACATTATAAAGCTCAAGTTTCTCTGAAGAAGATTCAGAGATCGGTTTCTGTATGTGTTATATAATCTTGAAAATATGTGCTGTAAACCTGTGAAGCATCTAAGAACTATATACAGTTGTTCTGAGTAGACTTCTGTGTTCAGGATTTGTGGTTGTGATTTGCATGAAGTGTGAGAAATCTGATCTTTTTTGATTGTGCAGCATAGCATTTGTACATTATTATGAGCTAGTGTCATATTTCCCATGACTCTCAGGTATCATGAACCTTAGCCCCAGTTTATGAATAGGATGTGTTCTATGCAGTGTTGGTCAAGTTACTTGAAAAAAGTAATCAGTAACTAATTACCGATTACTTCCCCAAAAAAGTAATCCCGTTACTTTACTGATTACTTATTTTCAAAAGTAATTAATTACTTAGTTACTTAGTTACTTTTTAAAAACACGATTTACAACCTGAATAGGTGATAAAGCAATAGATCTTTCAGCCCAATTCTACTTTTTCTACATAATCCATCATACAAAATGTAATCAAATGGAAAAGTCTCTTTTTAAAACTTGTTTTATTAGTTTTAATCTTTTAACTTTATGCATCAAACAAAAATTTAATTATATGCAACATTCTCTAACTGGAAGAAATTTGTTTAACATTTAAACTTATTTTCTGCACATTCCAGCACATAAAATAATTTTTTTTGTGTGTGTTTACACTCACTCTTTCAAATAGATGCAAGTAAAACACAGCAGAAAATAAATAAAATCAAAGACTAGCGGTCCTTTTGCTCTATTTTCACCTGTAAAGCAGGAGTGGCGTAGGCGGAGGTTTACCCTGGTGCAGGTGTGCCGCAGCGGTCAGTTGAAGAATCCGCAAGTTTCTCTGTGAGTTTCCCATTACGTGGTAGCGCACTCCCGCTGCTTGCTTGGACGTTTAGGGGTTTTTTTTCGCTGTAAAAAGAAGTTTTCTTCCCACGCACAACGGACACTAATGTTTTTGTCACTTTTTATGGAATCAAACTCAAAATAAGGTCAGTACTTCCACGCTTTAAACGCTGCACGCTCATACTCTCTCCCGCACTCGATATATGATCCATTGTTGATCTGCACACAGCGGTTGTCACGAATGTCGCACTCGCTTACGTCACTGTCATGAGACATTCTCGCAAAAAAATCACGGTTTTAGTAACGCAGCGTTCCTACGGGAAAGTAACGGTAATCTAATTACCGTTTTTGCAATAGTAATCCCTTACTTTACTCGTTACCTGAAAAAAGTAATCAGATTACAGTAACGCGTTACTGCCCATCTCTGGTTCTATGTTCTTACATGATTAAAAGGGGGAATTGATTTTCCCAGGGGCCACATGAAAAACTTGGACTGATGTGGAGGGTGGCAGCAATGAGCTTATAAAGAGATAAATTAATACTGAGCAGAATCATGTTCAGCTTATTGGCATCATCCTCTAAACTAGTACCAGTTTTTTAAGTAGTCCCTTGGGAAAATTAATTGCCCACCCATTATTTTGGGGGAATTTCCACTTAAGTAAAACCATTGGGTGTCATGATTTAAACATTAGGTTTCCATCTTTTTTACATTTTTTTTTTTTTTTAAATAGTCCGTTACCCTATACCAGAATATGACATAATGATCCTAAATACATACATACTACTCGTTTCTTTTCTCTGGAGTTTTTTTTTACTGTCTGACCTCATGCCAGTAAAGTTGCAAGGCCTTAGGCTTTTTGGGGGCTTACCTGGAAAGCGGGCGGCAAAAAGCTGCAATCAAGTCAGACAGTTGCCAACAGCTTTCACTCTGTACAGGACAAAAAAAAAAACACTGACATCCTGTTAGAGCTGGATGTTATCAGATCAATCTATCAGTTTGTGTGTGTTAATACATCCAGGCTTTAGGCAGACGGTGGCCTAGGAAAAGTGATGTTCTCTCTCTGCAGTATGCAAATTATATGCAGATTCTACGGAAATCATGCTCTTGTCAGCCCCTCAAGCTCTTTACCAATGCCAAAACAGTGACAGAGAGTTGAAACTGAAAAGCTCTGACACTGAAAAGAACCTGTCAGCACAGAAGAAAAAAGTCAGAGTGAAAAGACTGGCAAGAAGAAAAAGCAAACCTGAAGTTGGGGCTTATAAAGTGCCCCATTTATTTATTTGTTTCGTCAGGTTAAATAAACTAATAATGATAACAATGATAACAAGTTCATGGTCCAAAAAATATAACTCATTTCCGATTTCTTCTTTGAACAATGATGATAATTATTATTTTCTTGTGTATTTATTCATTGTTTTGGGTGGCAGTTCCATGGGTGGCTGGTCAGACCAAATAGTTACATCTGAATTACAATTCTCCTGACAGATTTGGCAAAAATCATGTGAAACCATGTGATCCCATAATTATGCACCCATATAGTTGCCTGGATACAAAGCTTGTCACTTTTACTCAAGGCAAAAGGTCCAACTCACAGATCTCTGCATCATATTTTCTCCCTAATTTTATTCGGACAGTTCTAACCAGAGGTGGTGATTCATATCTCTACTGCTTTGACGCTCGCTGTCTGTCATGCTGTTCTCCCTTTTCAAAATAAACTACTGCTTAAAGATTTGTATTACATCTAGGGAGCAATGTCTTAAATGTCTTACCACATTTTTGTTTTTACCTAGCTCTTGTGAAATATATGAGCATTTGGACACCACTGTTACTTTTTCACTTAAGTATACAATCTGTAGGATTCCTGTAAAAAGCAGAGTATACCCTAGATACAACCGCCCACCCCAACCTTTTTTTTAGTAGTACTGCATCTTATTTTCAGCTTCAGTATTTCTTCGCCAACAAGCCCTTTTTTCAGTTCGGCTTTAACAAGCCAGATTTTATTTCTAGTGCACATTAGTAATTCTATAACATGTAAATTAAGCCTACATAAACTCATTTTCTTCTCGCAGCCCTTTTTCTTTCACTGTTCATATAACTGTTCATATAACTATACTGTACTATACGAACACATGAATAGGTGAATTCTGTTGTAATACAGTGTAAAAGACCTCTGGTCCAACCAGGGGTTCATCCAGTGCCACGTCCTTCTTCTAACTAACAAAACGGACTTCCTTATATCTAAAAAGTAAAGTTAGCTTGATGCACATCAGGGTCATACTTTGTGTTTTCACATTTGATAAGATACTGAAGCTTAATAATAATAATGTGTATGTGTTAGTCCCCGTAGGAAAATTACTCCTTTGTATTTAACCCATTCACCCAGTGAAGCAGTGGGCAGCCACCAATGCAGCGCCTGGGGAGCAGTGTGTAGGGACGGAACCTTGCTCAGGGGTACCCGTTCAGTGGAGTTGAACCCCCGACCTTCAGATCAAGAGGCAACCACTCTACCTACTGAGCTATCCCTGCCCTTGTGCAGTTCCTTGGTAATTGGTCAGGTCCTTCACACTTTTTTCAATGTAGCGTCAGTTTGTAAGACAACATGGGCTATAACTGATGTCATCCTTTGGCATTTGAGATGTCAGCATTAATCCTACTAGCATTAAATGGCCAATGCTAGTTTGTTATATCCTTCAATCTGACAGAACAGTTTGCTGGGCTTTCATTTGAGAAAACTGTTGTCTGTTACTATCTAAGACTGTCCATTTACCAAGATACCTGCCATGTACCTACTGATAAAATTAACCCTCTGGGGTCAACAGTATAATTGGCGTTTTTTGACTACCATTGATTTTGTCAGGTTTATATTGTTGGATTGTCATTTATGCTTAGAAATATATATTTATATATTCTTAGAAGTATGTAGTTGATTGCATATTGAAAGAATGTCTCATCCTAGGAGGTCTGTAACAACTCTGTAGCATGAAGAGGGGAGTGCGTTCACTCCGCCAGAGTGTTCTGGCATAGATCACACACCTCCTAGGAGAGGTTGTATCTTCTCTTGGTGATATATGGTATAACAAACACGTATATCTGTTTGAGTGTAAGAGCCCTTTGTTTAGATGGACCGCTAGACTCCTGGCACCAGCTTTGGGCAGTCTTCACAGGTTCACATCTTGAACACACACACACACACACATACCTGCACAACACACAGACAAGGTACTCTTGGTTCATATGTATACCTATGTAAGACGTCATATGTTAATGAACCTATGCATATTCATGTAACCACAATAAAAGGAGCGCTACAGGGAACCTGGCTGAGAGTCTGACGGAGGTCAAGTGGGCAGAACGACACTTAGCTCCAGTTGGGTCTCCCTCATGCATGAGTAACACAAAGTACTTTGCCTACTTGTGTCTTGCTTTTGCTATGTAGTAGAATTGTCTTGAACGTTCCAGCGAATAGGTTTATGCTACGAACCTATCAGATTTTACCTTTATATTTCACCTTTAAAAACTGTTTACCTTTGTTAAGTATCATTTTTGTCAGTACAACCTGGCTTTACAGTTATTTTTTCATTTTGATATACTTTATTAATTTGTCAGTGATGTGTATTATTCATTCTATTCCAGAATTGTTTTTGTTTAGTTGCTTGTTTGTTTTTTTATTTGTTTTTTGTTCTCTTCGACACTCGGCAGGGTAATAATTGGAGGCGGGTGATCTCTCATAAAAATATGCTTTTTCCACTGCCTTAATTCAATTCAATCCAATTTCAGTTCAGTTTTATTTGTATAGCACCAAATCATAGCAACATGGCATGAATGTCTGTATCTGACATTGTTTAAAAAAACAAACAAACATACTCTAGAAATATTTTACAGCAGCTCAGCCGTGGTGCATAATAAGCATTGCTAGTTATTCTTTAGCATAAATCATTCAGCCAAAACCTCCACTTGAGGACTCTCTATAATTCTTATAGAGTGTTTATCTTGTTAAAGCACTCTAAACTTACAAGTACAATCTCTTTAAACATCCATACACCAAATGTAAGTAATGTAAGTACTAGTGAGAGAGCAGTATCATAGCATAGAGAATTGAACAGCATCATGTTTTTGTACTGTAGGAAAACCATTGTGGTGTTGTAAAATTGCTACACAAGTATGCCTTTAGAGCACAGAAAACAGAAGCAAACAAACCAAACTGTAATCAACTTCAAATATTGTAGCTGGTGTAAGTGGGGTAATTTTCAGCACAGTAGAAGCAATCAGTATACCAATCAAGCAGCGTAAAAACACTTCAGAACATGCTTTTGAGAAAAATGCATATTCTTGACTGCCATTTCAAAAAATTGCTAAACATGATGTAGTTGTGTTAAAGCTTAGTAGGCACAAATCCAGAAAAAGCATGCACCAAAAAAAATCAGTGCTGACTACTTTACCTGAGCTTTAAAGTCTGCCAGGCTAAATTGTCTCTTTAACCACATATTGCTGAATACGATACTTTGTACACATTAATGCATTATCTTCTTCTTGTTATGGCCTCTTTTTATAACTTAACCTTTTGCAAGATGAAAAATTACAGCAGTTTTTCCAAACTCCAATTCCAATTGTGGATAGTGAATACAAAAAACATTATGTACTGTGGTGTTCAAAACATTTTGTGTCTATTCAAATAATCACAGACTGACTTAATATTTTTGAAGTGGAAGTCAGTCATGGGGACTAAACCATGTATTGCAGCCTCCTTCTTCTTGTCACTGAAGACTGTTCTTTTATGGTTTTCTAAACATGTTTGGGGGTTATGATTGTGCATAAAGAATTTAACAGCAATCAGCCAAATGCTATATTTTCAAGATGGTACTATCCAGTGGAGACAGGAATTTGCTCTGTATATCTGTCTGTTGCTTGACTATTTTTATGTAAACTACATTAATCACTTGAAGGCATTGAAGCTAGTGGTTTGTTTTGGCTAAGAACATGGAATCTTCATCCCCCCACCCCCCTTACAATGTATTTTATTCTTAAATGTTTGCTCCTTGGTTCACAAGCATCATCAGCTAGCCATCCTATCAGTAGTAGACAGGATATTACACACTGTTCCCTACTATGCTTCTGTGGCTTGGCTGATGTTCTGGACTCAGCAATGCATCAAGAGAATTCTCTCTATACTAAATCAGCTGCACCAAGATTTCACACTAAACAAAATAGGTCTGCATTATGATACTTACTTATAAATGCGTACCAATCTATCCACACGAGGACCGCACTTTTCTCTGACAGAATGCTACATGAACACCTCCCGATTCAGCAGCGTAAACAGTTGCACATGAAAAGCTTACAATGTATAAAAAATAAGTGGTGTACAATCCCATTATATGTCCACCAAGCTTCACTGTGGCATACGGATACTCATTATAGCTCCCTAAGGCTTTTGCAGACAACCCGTCTTCTGTTAGAGTTAAATGTTTCAAGTTTTAATTCAGCACCTGCTCTCATTTATCTGCACACTGCTCTTCTGTTTTTGTGCATAGGTGAGCTGTTTGCCTTTCTTTTGGCTGCAAGTGTTCCATAGAGGCACTTCTGACAAGGGTTCTCCTGGTTGTAGACTGTAGGGCGTACTGGCATCCCACTTATTTCTGGCAGTTCTAAGGTGACGGCACTGCTGGAAATCTTCCAAATTCAAAGGAAAGTCAGCTTGATGTGTCTGTCTTCCGATGCTCTCGGCTTCCGAGGCCGACCCCTGCATTTCCGGTTCTTAACCTTGCCCGTGTCTTTGTACTCATACAAGAGAGCCTAGGCAGTATATCTGGAAACAACTATCTCCTACACAATTTCTGTTTCTAAGACACCTTTGCTAAAGGAGGAACAAAAGATGACCTCATTGCTCATAGCCCTGTAATATCTGTAGATCAAAACTATTGCTTCTTCTTTTTAAGTTAACTATTCTTTCCCCATTTTGAGCTTTTTTCTAGTTCTGCTAATGACTTAGTTTCAATTAACATATCACTGCACTGTTGAGTGGCCCCTGTTTAGTATATTTAAAAAAACAAAAAACATTTGGGCATATTGCATGCCTTCAGGGCAGCAGAAGCAATTTGTGAACGACACATTCATCACCTTTCAAGTTGCTATGGCAACTTGTTAGAAAACAGTTGCTTATTTTCACATCCTGCAGTTACAGAGCAAAAGGATAATTAATTTGAATCTTGTGTTTCTAGCCACCTGGCAAATGTAAATTAAAAAAAAAAATTCTCTTTTAGCTCAGTTTTTAGTTTTCACTGTGGTCACTGAGGTAAATATAACTGCTGAACATGGAGTCAAATTGGTGGCCAGCTGTGCTAATTTGTTTTCATAATAATATATAAAGTAGTAGTAACTACTGCTTAAACATCATGTAGATATATCAAAAGGGGAGACTTTAGCGATAGATTGGGTTCTAAGAAGTATTTCCAGTGATCAAAAATGTAAAATGTACAGTTTCTTATTTACACACTAATGTGCACTATGCAGCACATATAAAAACATAGAAGATAAATGGAAGTGTGATACATCTAAAGTTCCTTAGACTGTATGAAAAGTTGCAATTTCATAAATGCAGGAAAATTTATCTCTATTATTATCAAATTCATATTATGTTATGAGTATTCACCTGAACAAGATAATTATCTTTCTCTAATAAATTCATTTTTAATGAATTATATATAGTAGCATGCATACTATCATAGCTTATAGAAACCCCCCCAATATTCCTTAGACTTATTAGACACATGTAGCATTTTATTTACTATATCATGTACTACTTAATAATTACTATGGCTTATTGTTGTTCTGAGATGAAGATTTAATCTGTCAAATACTGGAGTACGTAGTATCGATGTGACCAGGCAATACAAATATAATAACAATTATATAATTCTTACTATTTCTTGAAAGGATACCTTAAGTAGTACACAGCATAATGTATATAGTATAATAGACAACTATAATACAAGTCTTTTAATGATCTGATTAACCTGTCCAATACAGAAAAACACTATATTAACATAGCAATGTGTTTTTTTTAAGTGTAAGGTCAAAGACCGCATTATGATCGCCAATGCTTCCCTCCAAAATTAAGGTATAAGCTTTAGGCATATTTGTAGACACACTTTTTTTTCTTTCTCTCCACTGCAGAGATTGTTTCTGAAATACTCCAGTGTAAGATCTCATACTTTCATATTCTCATGGGCTATAGTTAGCCCACATAGGAAACATACCATTTAGGGTAAACAGTTGTTCTACCAGCTGTATCCAATTCTTCTTCATAGCATAGCATACTCACAATTAAGCACACGTGGACAAAAATGTGATCTTCTCGGTTAAGAATTGCTCGTCTAATGAGGAAGTCATGAATAATACAGTACACAAGTAATAACGTAGTCATTATTAAGCACTAATGGCCTTTAGGAGCTGTTCCAGCACTGCAGCTAATGCTGACCATAAAGGCTCACTAACAGTCAGCCAAAGGCCTGACCTGCTTTCATTTCTCATTACAGTATGCCTTATTATATCCAAGTCTTTTTCCTTTTTTGTTATGATTGATGGGCATTTATATCACTGATATTCAGAGACAGTTTTTGACGCTTCATTGTCACCAGAAATACATGATAAATGATGTTCATTTGGTGACTGTTTTTCTAATCTTGCTTTTTAATCTTACATGATACAGACAAATCCACCCAACACACACAGAGCTGATAGATGCGTTCTGAATCACAGTGCTTTCTAAAAAAAAAAAAAAAAGGGGTATTGTTTGACAAGCAGATCTTTTGATATTTAGCATCAATGAGATAGAATACAAGCTTTTAATATGTTTTGGGGGGTTTTTTAAATATGAAATTAAGACTTGGTCTTGGTATTTTTTTTCAAGCACTATGTAGAATTCTGAAGTGACTACTGATGACAAATGCAGTTTCTGACCTTTCAGATTGATATGCAACTTCACAGTATTCAGGTCTGCTGCCATGGATACTAGGTATGGCATCTAACCAGAGATCAATATAATTCAGCTTCCAGCGCCAGTCAGTCATTAATCTTAACATCAAACACGACAAGTCATTTTAAAGCCTCAGAGTGACAGTATCCAATGAGGCATGGGCTAATGGTGCACAGATATGATGATAGTGAGAAAGCAGGCAGACATAATCATCCAACATCCAAAAATTATTTACATTACAGGGGCTTTGGGTATAAATATCCGATGAAGACCTAAAATTTACCATTTGTGGTCTGCAAGGGCATTTTTTTGTACTTTTTTGTCTTTTGCTCCTTTCAAATATAGCACCCAGGCACTACATTCGTCTTTAAACACTAGGATCCAGTTTCTTATTCCCTTCTTGGTGTGTTAGAGAAGTGGCAGATGCAAGTATTACTCCACTTTACACTCAGGTTAATTGGACTGTTCACAGACTATAGCATGGAAAAAGCAAAACAACAAGGCAAAACACATTTAATAAAATAATGTGCCAGGACAGCTTGTCTGCTTATCTCCAGAAATACATGCATGCATTTCAAAATATGGAGAAATTAGATAGGATATATTAGAATCTCACAAATGAGAATAATGAAGCTTTTAAAAATGTTTCTAGAGAAATGTTTGTCGATGCTGACAAATAAAAGCAGAGTCAAAAAGAAAACAAAAATAGATATAATCTGTATATTCTTTGGTTCTGCCGTGCGCATAACTATCCTCTGGGAGTTTAGAACTAGCTCTGAGCCTGGAGGTTTGCTATACAGCTCATTGCAGCTTATACTGAATACACACATCCACATCCTCACCACAGCATGGCTCACAGTGCAAGTGAGAAATGGAGACACAGTTAAACTTTATGATCACAGTTTATGACAATGGTGAAGCCAAACATTCTTTTTTGGAACACAGTTTTGGTTGATTTGGTAATGTACTGCAAGATGGGACTATACTGACGCTGGGGAACATTAATTAGATAACTTTAAATGTGCTTTGTGTAATAGGGATCAATATTTCCTTGTTTGTATGGAGCTGTGTACCCAGTTTGGACGGCACAGTTGCTACATTTTCTTCCAGAAAAATATTTATGTAACGCAAGGCTAAATTCTGATTTTGATCAAAAGAGACAGTTGGCGACCACCTCTACGGGAGACAGACTCTAAACACACAGGAAGAATGGTGAGAGCAATTTTTCCCTGTGTGTGTACTGTAAGAGCAGAATTGATATCTTGTTGATTGCTTGCTATCACAAGCAATCAGCAAGACCGAATTTGTCTTCTTATTTCCCAATCTGGCTGTTCTTTTTTTTTGTCTTACTTTTCCATTATTATTTTCTTTTCTTTTTTTACACTTACTAATATTGCTCAGTTTAAGCCCTCTGAGGTTATAAGAGCATCTCACTCATGCTGTTCTATATTTGAGAGAGCTGTGTGAGCCCCTGTGCTCTTGGCATAGTTTTCTACACAAATGTAAACACCTGCATCACTGCTGTGCTCCCACTAATTAAAACTCTGTCTGTCTAATGAGAGCCATACCTGTCAGGCCCCTACACACACTCAATAAATCACCCCCCTTCAGGCCTGCTTCATCCTACCATACGGAGAGGGAAGTGGGCATCTCAGATATATGCAACACGGATAGTCCCTTTTGCTATCCTGTTTGTTCTCAGTTTTGTCCATGAGAATGCACTGTCTTCTCGACTACATCACTGAGTCATAACATGGCCAGTGTAGAGTGGAAGCTCCAACTAAATCTTCTCTGTTGGTGGCTGTCGTTACTAAAAAACATTTTGCTTAGACCGCAGACACAATGAGACAGCTCTTGTAAGCAACCTATAAAAGTCCACTTAAAGGGTAGAAGCTTAGACTTACGTAAACATATCTCCAGCAATTTAATTGATCAACGATAAATGAAAGAAAACAAAACAAAGAATGACCTTCACCTCTTTTTTCTTACAGCGCTACATGCAGTCCCTGTTAAGCTAAATTCAGGTCATCAATTCTCAAATGGTTTAACACTGAAAAGGAGAAAGTATTTTAGAGAACACTGTGTGAACACAGCAGTGAAAATATGTTTAAATTAGAATAGAAACTGTTTCTCTCTCAAAGTAAAATATCAAGAGATGTGGAATACAAAACACAATCGTAAATACACTAAATACTGGACACTTTTACATTTTTCACAACTGATAAATTAGCATTTTTTTATTGACAGTGCTAATTTATATAAAAATGTCAACTTTTTGGCATAAGTGACATGAAATATTTGCCATTTGGAAAAAATAGTTAATAGTAAGTATATTTTAGTTAGTTTTTTTATTATTATTATTATGGCTCTTCATGTATCAAAAATCTGTTCTCTAATAATCTTCTGTTTTTAATCTGTCAGTATTTAATCTATGTTATGTCATAGTGGATGGTGTTAAAGTGCGAGACTCAGTCCTGGTAGATATCACAGAATCCGTTCTATAGGTATTTGTAACAACAGCTCAGAAATCTCATGAAAACAAAGCAAACTTTAAAAAGTTTCATAATGAATTCTGGCAACAATTCTCCTCCTCTAATTTTCTAATATTGATGATATTTATTTTCTTATTCTTGTATAGGGGCTGTAACTATAGTATGCAAAAGTCTTGAATCCATTCTAATTTCTTTGTGATTTGGTAAGAAAATGGGAGATAGGTGCAGTGATTATTGCATACAGTACAGGGGAAGAACAGAGTGTGTATAATTCTTTCATTCTTTTCATTTTCTTTCATTTCTACCTGTACATATTTCTACATTACCTGTACATATAGTAATGTAGCACGTAGTCTAACACATTACTTTCCCTGATGAGTAATTAAGTAATGCAATAAATTATTTAGAAGAAAAATAACTAGTAATACTGATACTTTTTTGAGTAACAACCCATCAGTGGCCGTGAGTGTGGACAACATCATATCATAAAAGTAAAAGTTGATTACCTGCTGACCTGCTGAGAAGCAGTCTTTGCTTTATTTCTTCTAACAAGATGCTGTGTGTGTTTGTTGAAAAATGCCAAAACTGCTCACTATTTTGCCTTTTAGATGTGTTTTGATGAATGATAGTGATAGATCTAAGATCCCAAGCAAACACATTGCATTTTCAGTAATTACTTCACAACAGAGGGGAATTCATGTTTGGGCAGTTAATTGACTGTGTGCACGTTAGCATATGCTACTTCCGGTGCGGAAACTCCAGTGGGGAGCTTTGTTTCCGGTGTCCTATTCACGCCCTGTTTACGGTCCAAAACAAGTTAAGCAAATGAATGAATCAGGCGGCGATTTACATTTCTATAGATGTCTTGGGCATTTACCCAATATATCTGTAAATGATGTTCATCGACTTGTCGATATTTTTCCCCCGCGCCTCAGAGCAAAAGAGAAAAGGGATTCAAATGTTATATTTCTCAGCTGTCCCTCGTTTATCGCGGGTGTTATGTTCTAAAAATAACCAGCGATAGGTGAAATCAAGTAGCCAATTTTATTTTTTGACGGTGCAAAACATTTCGTGGACATCGTGGACATACAGTGCTGCACTTCAGAGTCACACTGCTAGCAATCGATGCAGCGATTCTGTACTGTACAGGAGAGACGTCACGGAGGAGATCGTCTGCAGCGATCAGGACGCAGGACACAATGTGATGTAAAAAAGCATGCAAACTTGCACTAAAAAAAAGCTGCGAAACAGCGAGGTGAAAGGTGAACCACGTTATAGTGAGGGACCACTGTAATTTTGAAGGTAAGT
Organism: Perissodus microlepis; assembly: GCF_051167445.1. Classification (NCBI taxonomy): domain Eukaryota; kingdom Metazoa; phylum Chordata; class Actinopteri; order Cichliformes; family Cichlidae; genus Perissodus; species Perissodus microlepis. The sequence continues at coordinate 9,425,562 of NC_140470.1, forward strand.
CACAACCCTTCGTAAATACTAATGTATTGAAACCCTTACCAGCAATCATTCATTTTTGTGTGGCTTTTTTTCACGGTTTGTTAACATGCTGTGTAGGTGTGTACTTGACTAGCTGATATCGACATAATGGGGAAACATGTGGTTTGACTATTCTTCACCTGTAGTTTGAATGCTGAACATTTGCCTGTTTAAATCATAAGACCAGTCACTATACAGAGATACTTCTGAATGTGGACGATGTGTCTTCTGCATGCAGTAATGCAGTTCTGCTTGTGTTGAGTGATGTAAACAACTGATCGATCTAAACTCTTTAAACGTCAAAGTTGATAATTAGATTTTTTATGACACAACAGTGGTGAGTGTTCCCACCTTCTGCTCTTTGTAACTTAACGCGATCTTTACGTTTTCGAGTTTTGGACATGATTTTGGAGTATATCTTCGCAGTAGCGATTGACAGCAAAGTAAAGCTACCGGAAATGTACAACCCCACATCTGGTCTCAAACCAGGAAGTTAGCATTTTCTCGTGCACAGGGTCAATACCTTGTACAGCCTTCACTAACATGATTCACACTAGAGCTGGGCCATATTATACCGGTAATACCGGTACAATGTTAGGCAACGATAAGAAAATTAAATATCGCGATAGAATATGGGTAAAACGCGCATGCGCAGTGCCTTTGTTTTCATACGCATGGCCGAAAAAGCATGGCGGCAACGGAGAATGAGAGGGGAGAAAGCGGATCGGTGAGTGAAACGGATGAACCAGAATTGGTTTGTAAAAATGGTGCAACTTCCGTAATGTGGAACTGGTTTGGTGTTTGTCCGTCAGATACCCACCAAAGCACTTTTTTTTGTAGAACATGCAAGCGGGCCTCGTTATTACTGTATTTGTCGGACTAAGGTGCTCGTAAATCTGGAAGTAATCTGGGTCCTAAACTCCGTCCCTTTAGGTGCCAAAGTCAAATGAACACTGCAGCATCACTGAGAGTTAAAAACTGTCTAAATTCTTTCACCTTTAATAAAACTATCAGCATTGCTGCTTTACCAGGTGTAACTATGAAGTTTAACATCCAGGCATCCATGAAAACAGAATTTATTACATTTAACGGAGTTAGAAGTTAGCGGAAGTTAGCTCGCCAGTTTTGTTAGTTACCTAAGCATGATGTAGCATGTTCTGACTGAGAGATTTCTGAAAAAATTCAAACGTACAGCTCTGCTATCACTTCCAACATAAATGAAGACAGAAAACTAAACAGCAGTGACGTTTGTAAGGTTATTGAAGTTGGGCTAGGTGGTATATAATGATGTGCAACGTGATCGCTAGCGACACAGCTATGTTAGCATAACATAAACAGTGAAGCTGGAGGATGAACGTTAACTTTTTTCCACTCGATAAAAGTTAACGTGAGGGTTCCTGATGGTTAGAGACAAATGCAATCGCATGGCAGGATGCTGTAAACGGACCAAACTTCAGTCAGGAGAACAACTGAGATAATCCATCCTCAATACGAGGTTAGTCATTAATATACTGCAACAACATGGGAATAGAGCAGCTGTGATAGAATACAGCATTAATGAATCAATGGTACAGAAGTGGAGGAAGCAAGAAGAATGAGTTGAATAAAGTTTGATTTATCTGACTGCTTTGTTTCGCTTAATGTGCCTTATAATCCCGTGCACCTTATGGTCCAAAAAATATGTATTGGACTTTTTTTTATTTGGCACACTGCAGTTTAATGTTGCAAAGCACCTCTTTTTAACTTCAGTGGATATAATACATGGTTATGCTCAGGATATGTCAGCCCATTTCTACTGGAAATGTTTTTTGGTTAAACTTTCAGCAAGAAATTTGCATTTGCACTGTTAACTTTTTATATAGCTTTAATGCACATAAAAAACAGCTGCTTGTTTAAGTGAAAATAAATGGAGGGGGGGGGTTGCGCTAGTAAAGTTGTGGAGTTGTATTTTGTCTCTGTCATGGTCCCCGCACCTCGCCTCCTGACATTAGTCAGGCGCTATGTTTTGTTTTGTTTATCCTCCTCTCTCGCCTCTGCTCTCTCTTTCTCTCTGTTCTCTCCCACTCTCTCTTTCTCCTGCCGGGCGGAGCTCAGAATGGGCTCCCGCCCCTGGCCCACGCACCTGGGGATGATCAGCACACCCGCCGCTGATTACGAGAAATAGTCCTACTTAAGATGGCGAACCTGCTCTACTCGTCGCTGGATCGTTGAGCCATCAGCGTCAGTCGTCCTGCCCTCTGCAAAGTTTTGTTCGTGAGTACGTCTGAACCTGGAGACTAACTGTTTCTCTGTCTGTGTATAGATTCCCCCCGGACCCGTTTCCCTGTGCACTGTGACTGAGCGTGAGCAAGAGTAGTAGAGGAAAGAAGAGGAGCTGTGTGTGTTTGCAAGAGCTGTATGGAAATCTCCCCTCCCTGGACTCCTGCCCCTTACAGTCCTGGACCCTGGAACCCCGGCCCCCTTTTCCCCAGACACCGTTGTGTATATATATTTCACTGTGGAGAACACTGTAAATAAATTCACTTTTGGTTTGAAGGAACTTGTGGTCTGCGCCTGAGTCCGCTCCGCTAACCGTGACAGTCTCGCATCAATTATATAGTCAGTTATATCGTTATCGCAAATTTTCAAATCTATATCGTGATAAATATTTTTGGCCATATCGCCCTCTTCTAATTCACACAATATCATTTGCCAAGTAATTTACTCCTGAGTGTGACTTTTTTTTTCTTGACATAGCAGTAGCCCATCTTAATTCATTTGCTGACATGGTTGTGATCGTTGCTGATGAGAGGGTTCATTTATTTTTAAATGAGAGGAAGATGTTGTCACCAACCATGTGATCATTGCTGGTGGACATCCGACAGCTTTGAGAGCAGTGCCAGAGCTTTGGGTCCATCCTCTGGGTTGTTACTAAGTCCTGAATGTTGAATGTTAATTTAATACGACAGAATTAAACATAGAGCATTGGAGGTGAATGGAGCAAGTTGTAGCTGTTCAGAATATTAGTCTTGTTTTTGCATAGATGAGTCCTGCAGTCAAAAATGCAGAGTGCACCAAATCCTCAGTGTGTACGTGTTATTCACAGAAAAACACACACAAAGCTTCCCAACATCACAAATAAACTTACATTATTTTTTTCTCACATATTGAACATAATATGTTGAAATACAGCTATTATTGTGCACGGATAGATCTGAAGAGTGTCAGATTAAAGTCCAAATCTGGCAATATTGCTATTCAGGTGTTGCTGGATGTAATTTCAGATTTTACAGAAACATAAGTAGTTTTACTGATGTCCTGTTTGTTGCCCGCAGCTGGCTGTTTATCAATTTTTTCTTCCCTTTGACTTTAATAAATGTGTGGAGAATCACACCACATGCAGTAAAAATTATGTTAAGTGGGTATCTGCACATGTGGCACAGCACTACCAACTTTATTCAACATCAGACCTGGTGTTAATAATGTTCCGTGTTCATCTACACATCCAACAGGTCATCTGTTAGAAGCAAATTTCAGCCTTATACAGTTTGAAATGAAGCAGCTTTCCTCTGGATAAATTTTGTGCTTCATCTAAGCTCACGATTCATGCAGAAAACAGCTCACCCCTCACTTTCTAGAACAGAATTTGAAGCATATAGATCCTTTTTCTGTTGTCTCTCCTTGCACTGCGTGTCATGTTGTTCCTTAAAGAAAAAAGGTGTAGACCTGTGATTCCTCTGTATTATGTTTGTCACATTGCTAGTAACAAGCTGCGTCTGTGCGTAGCTCCCTATTCAGGTCTGTTAACTTGCAACCAGCTAATTTGCACTGCTGTGGATCGCGGTGGTCATTGTAGAAAGGAACTGATTGTGTTTGTGTTCATTAACTAGTGTATCCTTAGTATATTACCTTTGAACTCTCAACTTCCTTCAGTGCTTCATTCCGACTGTCCCCACACTGATTTTTCCCACTTAGTAAATCTAGTTCTTAATGAGAAGCTGCAGCAGCAGGAACTTTCAGTTTACATTAGATGGAAAAGGCACCTTTTTTGACATAGTTGTGCGCATGCTGAAGAAGGAAACATGGATCAGTTTGCAATGTCGATGCGATGCAATGTTTTCTTTTAGTATAGGGTGTCTAGGCAGTGAGTCTTTTGGAATATGAGCAGTCTTTTTAAGGTCACAACAGGGCATCTCAATCTGATTTAAGTCTAGACTTTGAGTATGTATTTTGTTGTAGATAAGAGGTAGACTTAGTGCATTCAGATGACTGCTGCATAACCTAAGTGTGCTTGAGCTTCAGGTCACAAATTGATGGCCAGACATTCTCTTTCAGGATTTACCAGGTCATGAAATAGCAAAGGAGCCCTAGACCGTGACACTAGCACCACTATGTTTGACTGTTGGCATATTGGCCTTTTTAAATTGTGTTAATTTTATGACAGCTGTTACTTGATGAAATGATGATCATTTTGGTGAGCAGTGTTTTTCACCTTAAAATTACCATTGACGCCATTTTTAACCAGACCTTGACTGAGTCAAGTGAGGCCTGCAGTTCTTTAGATGCTGTTCTGGATTTTGTTATGATGTCTTGCATGAGTCATTGATGTGCTCTTGGAATAATTTTGGTAGGCCAGCCACACAGGTAAAGGTTCATCACATTCTCTTTGTGGATAATGGCTCTCATTGTGGTTCGCTGGGGTCCTAGAAATGGCTTTGCAACCATTTCCAGACTAATAGATGTCAATAACTTTTTTCTCATCTGTTCTTGAGTTTCCGTGGAAACTGGCATTATATATTGCTTTTTGAGATTTTTGACTGCTTCACTTTTTCAGACAGGTGATTTCTTGATTCAGTAGGTCTGGCAGTAATCAGGCCTGGGTGTGGTTAGTAATATTGAGCTCAGCTTTCCAAAATAGGTAGTTAATCTTTTAATTCATCATATAACAAGGAGGGGCAACTTCCGCAGCAATACTGTGTCTGAACACACTTTGACAATACTAGCTGCAGGCTGAATATTATGCCATGCTACTCATTAGGGCTGCCACAAACGATTATTTTGATAGTCGACTAGTCACCGATTATTTTTGCGATTAGTCGACTAATCAGATCACGCTTCCATTGGACGTAAAACATACAGCTTATTGCACCAGCATGCATCTGCTCTTATATAACTATCATTAGCATACAGCTTGAAGTGTTTAAGGTATGTGCTAACTAAAAATAAAGACAAGATGATAGTTTGTTAAATTTTAATGAAATTTGCAGATTGTTTTGGTGAAGTTTAATAAACTCCTTGCTATCTAAAATATAACAGGACACCGGAGTATATTCTCGAGCATCTCACACTTCTGATAATCAGTTGTCTGCTTGATGTTTATTCAGCTGTGTAAAAACTTTATTTCTCAGCCAAACCGATTTACTCAGGAACAAATAAAATACTAAAAAAGCCAAACAATAACATTTTTAAGTTATCTAAGTGACTTATATATCATGTTTAACCTGAGTAGCGAAAGACGGCGGTGGGTTTGAAAACGATTTGCCAGGAGTCTGCTGTTCTCACGGGCTCTAGTGAGCCTTGCCCCCGGCTAACTATCGAGCTAGTGGGTAACAGATGTCTCTGAAAACGTCGGAGCGCTTTTGAAAATATGTGGTGTCTTGATAAACCGAGCAGATATTTGAGGTTTACACAGCTACATTCAGCCTGAAAATATGTTAAACTTTTTTTTTGTGACCCAGAAAGAATAATAAGAGTAATATTAAAACTAACTAGCTGCCGCCATTGTTGTAAACTGAGCTGGGCTTCCCTATGAATTCTGGGACACAGTTTCTTCTTCTTCGGGGTTTAACGGTAGCTGGTATCCTTGTACATGCAGTGCTGCCATCTTCTGTTTCAGTCCGTTATTACACTCTTAAATCCTACTACTTATTCCTGCCTCTTTTGGGATCTTACAAAGCTTCAAACGACGCGTCGACTATTAAATTAGTCGTCGACGATTTTAATAGTCGACGTAATCGTGACTAGTCGACTAATTGTGGCAGCCCTACTACTCATGTGCTGCTTTCAATCCAATATGTGCAGACAAGATGCTGCATGAAGTAACTGCATCACAGCAGGGACAAACAGTTACCTACAAAGAGTGGGGAAAATACCAGGAACAAGAAAAACAGAGTCATTAAAATGCAATAGTACCCTATCTCATCCTTACTGTGTGAACCAATCTGAATGAAACATGTTCAAAAGTCAAAACACAAACAGAAGTTATTAATGTCTATATTTTAAAAAAGGCTCATTACAAATTGTGATCTTTTCATTTTCATAGAAATTATGATGAATCCATCATCCCCTTGCAGATTCTACACTTTCTGTTGCATGTCACTTTCATTGTATGTCATTTTGACCAGATACCAAAATACCTATGTTTTATGGTGATTATCACCTGCTATATCAACATTACGGTATTACACGTAAGCACAAAACCCAAGGTTTACAGAGTAGATTATGTAGCTTTAAAAGAAGAAGAATAAATATACATGTATCTATCATTGCTACATGTCTATATCATTCTGTTAAGTGTTTAGAAACAGCCAAGGTTTTATTTTTGTTTTTCATCTGACTATATACAGTATTATACTGAATATATTAAGAATAAAAAGGAAAATTAACCAGAAATGTCTCATACATGAGCGAGTGAAAAAGTGCCAGAGGACACAACCTGAAGGAGCCTGAGTGACTTGGACACTAACACACAAATGCATGTGCTTTACACAAATGTATATATTTAGTATATTTATAGTTAGTTATTAAGCATATTGTGTTCTTATATATTGATCCATTTTGTGTTATACTACCAACTATATGAGTTGTATTTGGGTGCTTTAGGTGTGCTATTTTCAAGATGTTTCAGTTTTGAAGTATTATCCATTAATGACCTGCGTCAAATCACCAAAGTCTAATCACAAGATCTTTGTGCTGGTAAGATACTTCTAAAAACACAAGTATTTGCTTGGCTTGTTAGTAGTACTGAAAGAAAGTATTTAACATTCAATAAAGCATATTATTATTATTATTAGTAGTAGTAGTAGTATTTAATTGGTATGCCAGTCTCAACTATCCAACAGCTGCCAACTTCAGTTTATTAAATGTAATGTGGCAAAATAAATTGTGAACCCATCTTGTACTTCTCATTGGATGAGGGGAAAATGCCCTCTGATGGGATGGGATGTATTTTTTTTTGTTAATCCCTACTACCATCTACTTTACTGCTACACAACCACCATCTACACCTATCCCACCACAAGTCTTGTTAATGCAAACCACAGCATAAAAAGGGGTATTTCTGTGTCTCTAGATAATAACAAAGACCAGATCATGATCACAGCAATATGCCTGTCAATCAGACAGTATGGTGTTTGGCCCAGATTGGGTTTATAAAGCCTAAAGACCCCTGTAAGTAATGGCATACGACTCCACACAAGCGTCTGTTAAGGATTATCGGGCTTTGGTCCAAGTGTATATTGAGTTAGGGACTTTGCTGGGACACATTTTTGGCAAAAAGATGCCTTATATGTCATGGGCCTGGGTCTGTGACCCGGGGATCATGTGTTATTTTTTGAGTTTAATGAATATTATGAGTTTTGTCTTTCTTAATTATTTATGGTTGTGGTGTGATCTGCTCCTCGTGTGTTGTTGTGTCAGTTTTGCTGCCCCACCAGGTCTGGAGAGTCCCTGCCTTGGAGCCAGCCACACCTGTGATAATAACTCACCTGTTGCTGATCTGCCTAATCAAGGGGCTCTACTTAAGAGAGCAGTGGAGCAGCAGTCGGCGCGGGATCGTTAAACTAGAAATACAGTTAGTGCGGAGCTCGTGTTTTCCATACTTTCTTGTTGGAATGGTTAACGTGTTTAGTCAGCCAGTGGATGGGGCAGTACTCATTGTGGCATCTCGTTTCCAGGGTGATTACGGAAACGTGTGGAGGGAGCAGTATACAGTTGAACACAGGCACCGAGGAGGACGAAGCACAACCACGCATCACGGAGAGGAATCACGGCACGGGGAATTGGGAAAGCACACACTGGACTGTTGGCACTGTTTTCTGTGTAAATAAACTCACTTTCTCCATTCTAAAAGTCCAGCATTTGGGTTCTCCTTCAGCCAACCCTGACATAATTGCCAAAACATCCCTGGGTTGTTGATAAGAGCAATAGAAAAGTAGAGTACAGAACTCTAATCTAATTATTTATCAAGACAAGTATCCATTTGATCACTAGTGATTATAACTAGAGTAGCATGTATAACAAGTAGGTATTGTTCTTTTGTTTTGTTTTTCAACAATAAGATCATTATTACTTAAAATCATGAATCCTAAGCTTATTGCTGATTGCTGCTAGCTCTTACTATCGCTATGCATTGTGGTTTGCAGTGGAATGATAAATACTAAAGACAATTTTATAATGAGATTACAGCAGTCTCAATGCTTGTAAACATGCTGAGGTTCAGGTCCATGAGTCCTTCATGGCTGTGATAATATTACAAAAGTAGTCAGTAGATATACAGTATGGTGGACCACATCCATCTTTGAACTTGGCCTTGATTTTTAACTCAGCTACTACAGGTATTTTAACAACAATGAGTATTAAGAAGCCGTGTCAACACACATGTATAATCTATTTTTGAGGCTGGTGGAAATACTCTTTTTCATTTAATATTATTTTGGTTTAAGTTTTGGTTTAATGCTTGCTTAGCTCTAAGCAACAAAATTATTTGAATATGTTAAAAAAAAAAAAAAAAAAAAAAGAACAAAAAATGAAAAAGGAAAGGGTTTGTGGAAAAAATATACCAGTTCTACATCATTAACTACAGCTTAAGAATACCAGTCTAGCAGAAAGTTTAGAGGCACATTTTACCATCTGCAACCTTGTCATATCTTATCAGCAGATCATTAAATTAAACCAATTTAAACTGGCATTTACATTTAATGGCACATTTGGTTAGTAAGTAAAAGTCTGAAACAAACATTCTACAGTCCAATAAGACATCCAGTAGTGTAGGGTTAAGGCATTTTGTTGGAATTATAGTCAGTGGTCTTTAATACTGACAATCAAGTTTTGTGTCCTTATTGTCAGCATAAATGTTTTTTCCTCAGAAAAAAATCTAACTCGGCACATATACATGCTCTCTTTCAGCATTCCCAGGAGCACTACCACTACAGCACTGCTACACTTCTGCTTCCAGGGAGCCTTCTCACAATGAATTTAACACATGTAAATTACATGTTGTTACGTCCCCACATAAACCACTACAGAACCAAAAACAGGCAAAATAAAAATGTGTTGTGTCAGGTCAACCATTAACTAAAATTCTGCCCACACTCCCCCCAGTCCTGCCTACTCGGAATTTAGCCTGACGTAGCTTCTGGAACGTACCAGGCTCGAGGCCACTTTAAAGGCAAATCATCAAGTGCCAAAGGCACCGAAAAGCCTACCCCCAACAGAGAATTAATCCCCACCCGGGTTTGCTCCGAAAATAACAAAGGCAAAACAAAAAACGAGTGTCCGAAGGAAGAGCAAATGCTCAGCTAGACACTCCCCTGTGCTAGCCGGGGAGAGCAGCAGCTAGTCAAATGACCCTCAAACACATAAACACCTGTTCACACTCGTAATCAACTCAATTCCTTTCATTCCTATCCCGGACGAGCCCCCACTTTGTTACGTCCCCACATAAAAGCTAGGCGATGAGGGTGGGGGGGCAGTAACAGTTGGATCCGGGTGAAATGAAAAGAACGCCAGGCAGAGGTATTTAGCACAAAATAAATCTTTATTATAATCAAATACCTCAATAATCATAAATAGTAACAACAAAAAGAGACAGCACCACTGCTTTAATGATAAATCAGACAGGTCAACCCAAAGAGATAGTGACCACTTCAACAAAGAAAACAACTATAAGGCTTCAACAGAAAAAGACAGCAACGCTGCTAGTAACAATACCCAGGCAGCCCAAACAAACTAATGGAGGCCGCCATCACTTAAGGGAAACCACCGCTCAGTTAAGCACTACTCACAAAGAGCCACGCACAGCAGGCCGTTTCCATACCTAAACCAGTATCACACACTGACGAGCACAGAGGAAATCCACCAGAAGCCTCTCCCCCCTCCACACTGCGCTTCTCCAGCTTATATCACCTCTGAGGGTAATTGGTGGTAAACGAGGGCAGATGAGCAGCAGGTGTGTCCTAAAGGAGAAGGCAGGGGCAGAGAGAGACAAGGGGAGGGGCAAGAAAGAAGGAGGAGGAGAGGGAGAAGACAACACCACGCCCACACACTCCCACAGCCTCACAGGATGTAACACATGTAAACACTAAAAAGGCAAAGAAGAGTGAGATAAAAGACATCTGTAGTGCAAATGCACCTCTTTTCTTAACCACGTCTTTATTGATAAGAACTCTCTCTTTGCCTTCTGTCATGTAAAATAAATTTACATTTGAAAGCATACTTTCATATTCACCCTATTAATAAAGTGGCAAGACTCCCATCTGTAGATAAAGAGACAGTAGTTTGTTGGCCAACTAGTCATTAAATCACTAAAACCACCTACTTTGCTGTCAAAAGTCATGCAAGAGCTGCTTCCTTTAGCAACTATACAAGTAAATACGTTGTATAATGTAAAATACTGACAAACCCCAGGTCCAAGTAATAATGAAAAAGTCTGCAAGAGGGATGCCAAAAAAATTATGGCGACTCTCTAAAGACATATCTCAATTGTTGTGCTAGCAATTTCATGAGTAAGAAACAATATATTGATAAATTCCACAGGGATTTATAGGCAGGTCTAGACCCTTCCCTCTACACGACACTGCTATCATTTATCAAAGCTGAAGTCATATATATATATATATATATATATATATATATATATATATATATATATATATATATATATAGTGTTGATCTACACATGTCTGTTGCTCCTACGGAGACACTCTCACAAATAAAATCAGGGTTTAGTAGCACAGTAAAGCAGCATGCTTATGAGAAATTAACAGTAATCTAATTACTACTTTTAATAACTTTTTTGCAATAGTAATCCTTTACTTTAATCGTTACTTGAAAAAGTAAGTGGATTACAATACAAAGTAACTGGATCACATGTTACTTTAACATTATTTGTATTTATATAAGTCACTAAGGATATTAAAACTCTGGAAAGGGATTATAAAATTGTTAGAATCCCTGCTACCTGTGTGCTGATTGTTTGTTTGTTGTTAGCAAAATTATAATAAAACAAAATAGAGACAAGCCAATATGGAAAACCAACATTTCACCCACTCTTATGATCCCTCACTAAGCGTCTTTGGAGACACACAGTTCCAACAATTAAAGTGTACTAGTGATTTCAAACTAAAAAGCATTACTACATCAATTACAACATATTTAAACCATACCAGAGTATTGACTGTGGCTGCAGCATCTTGGTCACACAAAAAACATGCTGTTCTGCACAGGATTTAAAAATGCAGTTTGATGTCAAAACTCCCAACTATCCCTTCTGAAAAACTTCAAATCTCCAGGTCATAAAAAGAAAAAATAACCTCAAGTTCAGTTTATTGAAAGAATTCCAAAACAAGTCAGGTGTAGATGAGTGGAGCGCTCTAACATCTCCATCTTAAGATCTATTGAATAGAAGCTCTCAGGAAAGCTTTTACTCCAGGTCAAAATGCAAGAATTAGTTGAGCTGGTTCTTGTGATTTTTTGTGATCTTTCAGGTGTCTGACCATTTAGGTATGTGGTTTGCTTTAAGCAACTGAAAAAAAAAATCAATACCAAAAAAATATAAAAGAAATTAAGTCTTTGGATAATGTTAGTGCCATCATTTATTTTATTTTTTTTTATTTTGTTGGTTGTGCAAATACACGAATACAGTGGAATTAAATCTACAGTGGATGTTATAATCTACAGTAGAAAATCCACAGGTTCAGAGAGACTTTAAGACTTTAAGTAAAGGAGTGAAGACTGAGAAAATGAAAACAAAAACTTTAGGAGTGGCTAAATCGACAATATGGTTGATTTTTAAAGAAAAAGAAATGCAAAGGCCACCTCAGCAACAGCAGAAAACAACTTAAGTGGATGATGACAGAATTATTTTTTTAAATACTTTTTTTGAATAAAACCCATCACATCTAATCAAGGTGCAAATGACTGGTTAAACCAAGGGATAACAAAGATAAATTATAATCAAGAATTATGAAGAAAAAAAATACAAAATAGAAAGTAACGGCTGTAAAACATGGATGAGGCAATGGCACAGTACAGGCATGATCGCAGCAAAAACTTTCTGGCACACCTTCACCTACTTCCAAGGTGCATGGAGAGGATAAGAAACTAACAAACCAGGAACTCCAGCAACACTTAAAAGTAAAGAGGAACAACTTTATTAACTGACCAACGCGTTTAGGCTTCTGGGTCATGTGTTACTATGACCCTGGTGAGGGTCATGTGTTACTATTATACATCACTTCAAAGCAATTTGTGCTTAAATAAAGGACCGGAAATAGAGAAAAAATTCAAATTAACCAATCACATCTTCATAGGCAAAGCAGCTGACGTAAAACAGGTTGGTATGGGCATTTGCCAGTGAAACTGGGCCACCAATGTATATTTATGATATGACTGTTGACAAAGTATCAGGATGAATTCACAAGTGTTCAGAGCTACACACTCTGCTGGGAATCAGCCAAATGCTGAAAAAGTGTGATTCACAATATAAGTGGACAGTGTGAATAGTGTACACAGACAAAGTTACAAAAACAGAAAAAAAATATGTCATTGGCCAAAGACAGATGTAACTGTGCAATAGTAGCTATTATACTATTATACTATATTGTACTTTGGTGGAAAAAAGGTGTCCTAGTCCAACTACCTCATTTTGTCATGAGTGTGTAATGGAGGCATTAAGATGCAACCCTAGTTTAGCCCGTTTCAGAGGCTCGCAGCCTGTGAAGCGTCTAACAAAATAAATCCCACAGCACGTCTTTCAAGGAAGACATATAAACATATTCCAAATGGAGAAAGTGGATTGCTGATGATTGCCTGATGGGATGTTAACATCAGGTAGACAAGCAATTTATGGAGATTTCATTGTGGACTTCACAAGACAGGAGATATACTGTTTGTTATTGCTTTAAGCTACAAAGCAAAGCTGCCAATGTCATTTTCTGAAACTGTACTTTGGAAAGACACAATGAATCAGTCATCGCTGTCCCTTAGCTCAATCCAAGCTGTCACAGTCTATGAAAGAGTAAATGAGTTATGGGAACATAAGTAAGAGGAAGTATTGTGAAAGCAATCATTACTGGCCAAAGAATCATCTCTTGAAAAGAGCTTTAGAAGGCAGAACTGTGACGTGTTGCTTTGCTGTCTCAAATTTATAGAGATTAAAAATAAAGATTATATAATGCCCAAACACTTTCTAGTTCAATTCATCTGCAAAATCTTATGGGAGTGAACAGGAAGGAGAGAGAGTTGTGGGTTTTTGCAGTGTTATTTAAATGGATAGAAAATGATTCCACAAAACAACTTAATCAGCCGTGAGCTCCTGCAACGTCATAAATGTCATATAAAATAAATAAATACATTTATGCAATCGTTTGTAAGCTTACTGAGCTGATCATAATGAACATGTATAACATTTGGAAATTCGCAGATTTGCTGTGCACTGTATTCAACACTCTTGGTGGTTCTGTATGTATGGTGCTGATCCGAAACCTCAAGCACTTGTATCCTAACCTGCTAATCACAGGAATTGTGGTTAAAGAGAAGAATGGGCAATGAGCCGCAGGGAAAATTCCTCACCTCCTGGCAGTGCCTCATGGAAACGCCGCAAACGCTGTACGGATTCAAACGTATCAGGGATTATTAAGAGACCTGAGAACAAGGTCAAAGACTTGCAGAAGAACACAGAGCAAGTTAAACTTAACTTCCACTTCATCCCTGAGGCTCTGAAAATACTTAGGAGATAGTTGAGGCAGGCTCTGTTGAAAGCTCCCCCGCCGGCACGCAAAGCTTTACTTTTGATGTTAATTCCTTGAAAGCTGTTTCTTTAGCTGGGGATTAGTGCATGAAGAGCCAGGCTTACCATGCTCTGGCTAATAAAGATGAAACATCTAACACAGGTACTCGTACATACACTCGCTTGGGAACAGTGCCTATAAAGTTGCCTTAATTATAGAGAACTCACTTCGCTTCAGTAACTGTAAGAATAGGACGACATTTGTAGTTTGAAAATACTGTGGTATTAAATGCTGAAAAGCCGATGTATTCTTTGGACACAAGTCTTGAAGTAAAATAATGAGTATATAGGCACATCGCTTTCTCAGCTCATACTATCAAAGCTGCCTTCGTAGTATGCGCTCAGTCTCCCCAGATTAGGTCTCCTTACCAAAAGACTGACAATTATGAAGTGTGTCCATTACCGCTGCTGATTAGCCTCCGTGTCTGTTCTGGTTTGAGCGAATGTTGTAGCTAATGATTCTGTGGCAGCGTGCATAGAAAAGCGACACCACAATTCATCTGCCTGGCCAAAATCTCCATGATTAATAGATGTTTCACAAGAACATTCACCCCTTTGAATATTTGAAATGGTTCTCCCCATCACCGAGTCCTCTGCTTTGACAGTTTAAGAAGTAAATTAATCAGTCCCATCACTGCATCTATCCTGCTTTCAAGCACAATGAATGGGTTTTCTTTCATCGTTTACTTGGCTATTTTCCAATAATTAATACCAGGATGATTAATTCCAGTGGCCTTTATATAGTAAATTGATAGGTATTATTTAACACCAGTGTCTACATATTAACAAAAGGACAATATAAGCTAATTACCTCAGTGAGTCACTAATACAAAACCAATGGTAACCTTAAATCAAATCCTATTATCACAGCTCAGCTTAGTGGAATTTCATTAGACCACATTGTTTTCCGACAGTCTAACTATATTTGCATTTTCTTCTTTTTTCTCATTCTCTGGTCATGGTCATCTTTGACATTTTTGTAATATTAAAAAAACCTTGTACAAGGTGTATTTTGATTATGGATGAATCTGTGACCCAGTTTGCTCAATGCATTAATATACTGTGGTCACGCTTATCAGCTTGCATACAGTTATATCATACAGCAGGAAGGCACAATTACGTTAAAGCCAAAGAGGGCTGTAAGCGGGTGGTAAATCTTATCTATTTCATCTATAATGATATGACTGGAAAACATATTTGCCCCACTTATAATTTGCATAGCTAAAAAAATATGAAAACATCTGCATAAAATAATCCACGAAAAAATGCTCTCTGAAATTCCTTCCAAGTTGTAAAGCCATTAATAAAATGATGCATTTTTGTGTTTCATGATACCTAATTGCCCATCTGGCAAACATTTACTTAGAGTTTGATAGTTTGTGTTGTATTACTGGTTGTTACCTATATCCTTCTTGCATATTGACCTGAACTTTGTCTCTAAGAGAAACAAATCCTTTACAAGAATAATGAAGCACAGTAAGGAAAGGGTGATTCACATAAATAAATTACATTACAGTCTATTTTCTGAGGACTCTAAAGAAAACATAAATCATTACCCTTCTGTCACCATAAGTGGTTTCTGCAGTGCAGTTCCACAGTGGGAGTCAGGTGCATTTTGCTGATTCCCATAATGCCCTGAATGAAATTTAATACTCAGCAACAGTTCATTTTGTGGCATCCTGCCTTTATGAGTAAAAACAAATAATTGTCTTAAAGCCTTACATTATATATGTGTTGCACCAAATATACTGTACAAGGAGTAGGTTTATTGGAGAAGGGGATAAAAAAAAGTCAAATTGTTAATGTAAGTGTGTATTTTCACCTATAGCACCTAAAGGGTGACATTTTGTCTGACATCTCAGAGCTTAGACCCAAATGTCATGCACTTGGGTATCAAGTACATATAAATACAAAAACTGAAACAGGAAAAGGGGCAAAAAGCTGTAGATTAAGTTCATAAGGAGGTTAAGACAGTGTTTGGATACTGGATACTTTAAAATATTGCAAGTTATGTGGTGTGTGATTGGATAAATTAAAACGTCTTTCTATTTCAGTTTACCCTAAGGTCTGTCAAGGGCCTCAATTTTTCCAGCTTCTCTCACATTCCAAGTAATATATTTGTGTGTTATTCTTACATTGAGACCCAGAATACAGTATTTTTAAATGCTTTGGTTCTTTTTCTTACAGAAGTAGTTTACAGCTGATATAATTTGGGGGATTTTGTAATCATTTTATTTTTCAATAGTTTAAAAGTCATTGCTATGAATTGCATCACATGAGAATTCAGTTGTTACACTCAAACAAAAAAAAGGAGCGAATTGCATTACCCGGTGATGTCATCAGATAGGTTGGCAGAAAGAGGCGCTATTCAAAGAGGAGGAATGAGCGTAGCTTGTGTTACTGAGACATGTCATCAGCACACAGGTAGCAGGGATTCTCCGTTTTTTTATCTTATGTCCAGTAAAATGTGCATCTATAAAAAGTCAAGCAAACTGTATCCCAGTACAGTGGTCTGTTTAATCTAAAATAAATAGGAAAAATAAATACAAATAAAGACAGGTTCTTGTAAGTGATTACTTGATTCAACTGACTGCTGAAATGTAAACAAACAATGTCCATGAAACAAAATATGAACATTTTAATATCAACAATTTTGTAGCTACAATTTTACCCCACCTGCTCCCCAAGCAAGTGTAATAAACTAGATTAAAAAAAAATAGCTTCACAGATATTAATTGACGAAAATTTTTAAGCGGTAAGATTGCTAAAGTGTTAGCAGTGTTATCAGCACGTTTACTGATGCTGTTTATGAACATAAACTATGTACAGTTTTGTTCTTTTTTAAATCGTTTTTAATAATGCTTACCAAAATGATTATGTGTGTGTTCAATATGTGGTTTAAAGAGACAGGAAAGTTAATTTAGCTGGCTTAATTAGAATGGAATTACTGTAAGAGACTTAAATAACATTATTGGACAAAATGAACTGCATCCATTAACAGTGCTCGTTGATTGTACTGGAGCCCAGTGTCGTACCATGCATACATTAGCTTTTATAAGGGCAGCTCCCACTCGCCAAAAGTGTGGAGCTGTTTGAGGGCACAGTTCAAAGCCTCAGGAGAAATCAATCAACTGGTCTTTCAGACTCCCATAACATGTAAGGACCTGAGACGGACTTGTACCTGGCTATGAGAAACTACTATATCTATATGATTAATAATAAATATAACCTTTCAGTTTCCAAACCATGATAAGAGCCGTCCCTCACTCTTTCATGAACAACAATCCCACTTTTTAAATATACCTTACAAGCTGCATCACATAGATTATGAAGTTTAATGGTGGATACTTGATGATTTTCTCCTCATGTAAAATTTGTAATGTGTTTTATTGTGTTATGGCTGCTGAAAAGTTATGATTGTATGATTGTATTTTATAATGCTATACAAAGATTGCCTTCTTATTGTTGTGCATCTTGCCTTCTTGTAGTAAGCTGTTGTCCTACTGATGATAAGTTGCATTTAACAAATGGATATTTCATATGAGAAAGATCTGAGTGATAGTGTATACTGTACTGTAACATTTCTTTATATGTGCTCTGCGTTGTATTACAAAATAACTATCCTGCAACATAACAATGATATGTGGTTGATGTATCAATAATAGATGTTTACATCAATGTGAGTTATCACTCTTTGTTTGAAAAGGAGACAACAGAAAGGCAGGGAGTAAAAGTGAGCTAACCCCCCTTACCGGCTTTAACACCGATGTCTCTGTCGTAGTGTCCAATCAGGGTAAGTGCTTTATATTGATTCAGCAGTCTGTTTCAGCCCTTGCTTTTGATTTCCCTTATTAGGTCAACAAAGACGGTGAGCCTATTGTCAGCATGCTTCTTCTTGATAACTACCATTGGTTTCTTCTTTGGTTTTGATGCAGGTTGCTCTTAGAATGGACCATTGTGCGTGTTTGCAAGAAAAAGAAGCAGCAATTGCCTCTGCCTCTCCAAATGTGACATTTAGATCTGCACTTGATGTACAAAAGTATGCTTTTTACTAATTTATCGTTGATATTTAGTTTAAAGTCCCCAAGTGCTGAAAACAGGATGAAATAAGAGTGAGTAATGTGGAATGAGAACTGCTACGGAGAAGTTGAATTATAATCTCATCAAGAGCCTGTAGATAATCCTCTATACGTCAGTTCATGAAAAATCGAACGCTCTGGGTTTCTAGTTTCTGTCACATCACAGAAACTTTTTTTTTCTTTTTCACAACTTAAGATGTATAATAGTTCCAGCATATAGCCATGACATATGAAGTGGTATTTTATAAACAACACATTCATTATGCACCAGTATGAATAACAGCAGATGCCACCATCAAACAAGTCTGTAAATGGGCGTACAGCCAGTAAATGCCATATAGTGCTTTCAGTAAACCTGGATAAGCTAATATTGCAAATATAAATCTACATATAAATACAATAATGGACATTATTGTTTCCAGAAAACATATTTATGCCCAGTACATCTACTGGTCGAAAAAAATACTTGCTTATGCTTGGGTGGTATTTGGGTGGTATATGCAAGCAGTATATTCAAAAACATGTATGTGTGCTTCTGTTTTTATTAACTACACAGAGATTTACTGTATTAATATAATGTGGAATCCAATGATACATCATTTCAGCTGGCCAAAACAAGTAATGCTACATAGCTTTTGTCTGCTACAAGATGTTTACTGTTATTTAAATCAAATATGGCATGCAAAATACTGCAAACCTGCACTTAAACAACAGCATTTGAAATATTAATTTAACATTCATATATATATATATAGCACATATAATTCTGCCTCTTATAGTCTAGTTTATTATACATTTATACATTACAGCTATTGATCTTTTCAAGTACATTTCCTATTAGATTTAGCAAAGCATAGGCTGGTGTCTCTAGAATATAGTCTACTGCCAGGTGCATGTCCATGAAGTCTGTAGTGCACATGTTAGTGTTATGTGCTTTTCTTTTCAACTGTGACAGAACAAAACCAAGCAGGCTTTGCTCAGCTCATTGTAAGATCTACATGGTGGCTGCTCAACTAACTCCTACAGTGCGCAGGGAAGTCACAGATTCTCACCTAGAACTTTTGCTCTAACAGCTCACAAATTCAGACTGTAACTGTTTGGCTCTCAGGTCATATCCAGCCAGCAAATTCTTATGCCAAGTCAAAGAATGCATTCAAAATAATTATGGATGAATAAATGTGCTATTCTGTGAACAGTATTTATGATAACCTGCTAATGAGAAAATGACAGTAGCTACGCAAAACCTGAAAATCAAAGACTGCATATTTTAATATTTGTCACACTTCAATGTTTCAAACAAATTTCACTATTAAACAAAGATAACCCGAGTAAATAGAAAATGCAGTTCTTAAATGATGCATGATCATTTCATTTGTTATCCAAAAAGTAATTCACCCCTATTAACATGAAATAACAGTAATTAACCACATGTTTTTGGAAAACTCGGTTCATTTTCATTAGACACATCCAGACCTGATTACTCCCAGACCTGTTGAATCAAGAAATCACTTAAACATAATATGTCTGGCAAAGTGAAGTAGGCGAAAGGATCTGAAAAGACATCATGCCACGATCTAAGTAACTGACAACTATGAGTCTGTATAAAGCTACAAACCCATTGCTGAGGCCTTGGTACTCCAGTGAACCACGGTGAGAGCTATTATCCACAAATGGAGAAAACTTTAAAGAGTGGCGACCCTTCCCAGGAGTGGCTAGGCAACCCAGATTAATCTAATAACACATTAATGACTCATTCAGGTGGTCACAAACGAACCCAGAAAAATGTCTAAAAAACTGCAGGCCTCACTTGTCACAGTTAAGGTCAGAGTCCATAATTTAACAATAAAAACAGGCTGGGCAAAAATGGCATCCATGGGAGAGTTCCAAGAAGAAAAGCCTGCTGACCAAAAAGAACACAAAGATTCTCACACATACTAAAGAACATTTTGATGATCTCCAAGACTTTTGAAATTATTCTGAGGACTGACAAGAGAAAAGATGATCTGGTGCATTGCTGCTTCATAACCTGGACTATTTGCCATGTTTCATGGAACCATGAATTCTGCTCTCTACCAGAAAATCTAGAGACCGTCTGGCCATCATTTCATGACCTTAAGCTTAAGTGTACATTTAAAACCTTTAATCAAAAAGTTTAACCTTTAATTAATCTTGAATATGTGGAATGGAATTCAAACTTCCTTTTCAGTAAGCCTAACCAAGCTGTTTTTAGTGTCAACAACTAACCAGTAAGTGAAAGTGAAAATGAAAAACGAAAAATTAAATGAAAATGAATCAATCAATGAGAATTGTAAAATGCAAA
Source organism: Perissodus microlepis (assembly GCF_051167445.1). Classification (NCBI taxonomy): domain Eukaryota; kingdom Metazoa; phylum Chordata; class Actinopteri; order Cichliformes; family Cichlidae; genus Perissodus; species Perissodus microlepis. The sequence goes on from NC_140470.1 coordinate 9,446,026, forward strand.
ACATACAGATCCAACTGGGATGCTGGAAAAAAAAGTGTATTACTGTTTTTGTTGTTGTTGTTGTTGTTTGTTTTTTAAAGTGAAATCAAGCAATGCATTAGGAACTATGTAAAGCCTTTTCTATGGCCAAAGCATTCAGCGAGTTATGCTACAAGACACGCAGACCTCATGGGTCTTTAATGGGATCATTTCCCTCTGTAGCCAATATTTCATTTGCCTTTGTCACAGCTAAAGGTCAGCTAAAGGTTCAGTATCCCAAAAAGTTGATTCTGTTCATCTGGATGTTGCATTTTCAGTGGGAGCAATGTTTCATCACTCATCCAAGTGACTTCTTCAGTCTCAGCTGACAGCAGGTTCCCCCACTCTTATAAACAGTACATTTGCACAATGAGTGACACTAGCACCACTGACTACCAATGGGCCGTGAGGTCAGTTTCATGATCATTAATATGCTAATTGTCATAACAGTGGCCATGAGTACTATTCACAGAGGTTTATTCAGTATATTCAGTTTTGAATATGATGAAACCGTGACTAAATTTCTTCATCAGTAGTACAACACTGAAATATGTGACTAGTATTAGTTTGGACAACATATGCATTACATAGTGCTCTGTATTTTCTACTTGGGAATGCTTCTTCCCTGCTGGCTTATTCATAATTCCACTTCACAAAGCTACATCATATGCTATATTATTACTAATCTAAGACACAAGATGACACCAGAGCCTCTGCAACATCAGTTTTCATTCAATATATTCACTCTGAAAAAACAAAAACAAAACAAAAAATGGCCATATAGCAGCCTTGCCTGCTTTGTAAGAAACCTCATAAAATACATTACTGTTAATATTAAAATAGTATACACACTAGATAGTGATCTAATTTTCTACATTTGAAAGGTGCCTTACCTCAAGAATCACCACGTTACCTTTATTAATTTTGCTTGCTTATGCAATTATTATTGCCTTGGTAATTCCATGCTTTTACTTTAATATTACACCACTATTTCCAGATTTTTAACTAGGTGTAATACAAAGTGTTATTGAAAACTTGTGAGGTTTGCAGGATTTAGACACTCACTGTCTTTCTGTACTCCCAGGCAAATCCCATGACAGTGCACGATTCTGCTTTTCATTTGAATAAACAATTTTTCCTCACCAACATGGGACCAATCAGACACCTCCAGTATTGATGACAATACTGAGGAATGCTACAAATTACAGAAAAATGAAAGAACAGGAATGTTACACATTAATGTATATTTGGGTCATTACTTTTGGGGGTATAATCAAGCATAGATTTTAATTGTGTAGTTCTGTTTTTCTATCTTTTTCTGCCAAGAGTCCCACAAGATTAACTCTAACTGAATATGATATACACCTGCCCAAAGAGGAATACCTATTACCATTTTTATTTCATCCATTCCACTTAGAACAGACTATTTTTAAACAGAAAATGTTATAATCCCAGGCTAATTCCATGACAATACAGGACTCTGCTCTTCGTGTGAATAAACAGTTTTTCATCACCAACATGGGACCAATCAGACACCTGTATGACATTACTGAAGAATGATGAGAATCGCAGAACAATGAAAGATCAGAAAATCAGAAGATTGTGTATTTGCCAAACAAAAAGATTTCCACTACTTTTGGGATGTAATTAAGGTTATTTTTTAATTGTATAGTTCTATTTTTTCTCTCATGGTCTGCCATGAGTACCACAAGATGAACTAGCTGACCACAGGGGAATACCAAATACCATACATTCCAAACAGATTATTTTGGAACAGAAAAAATGCTGGTCATTTCATGCTCTGAATTACTTTCATTGTTCATTTTATTTACAGTGCTTCAGTGTAGTAGTAGCCAGCAAGCTCTATTCAAGCAGAAGCTTTTAGATGCTATAACAGGCAGCACCACTGCTATACATGTCATAGCATCAAATTCTATTTCTAAAATGAATTTAATTCATGGTATAATGTTAGGATGGAATAGAAGTGTAAAAAGATCAACGAAGCCTTTGCCCGTCTTATTTGCCTGCAGCATTATTGCCTTAGAAATGTTCAATGAAAAACAATTCTGCTACTATCGTTTAAGCTTGCACCAAAATCTGAGCAGCTTTCCATTAAAAAAAGAAAGGCATATTTTTCTTTGTGACAAATAATGAGGATAAACATATCAGAACATATCCTGTCTTCAGATAAAGATCGGCAATCAAGACTATCCTGATATCCTCTGCAGTCTGCCATAGCTCCATTTCTTCTTGCTCTAGGGGAAAAGCTGCAGTGTGTCATCCAGCTGAGAGGGTCATTGCTTGCCAGTTGCTCTCCACTGAGCAGTCGCCTAATGCCAGAGCAAAGAGGAGGGCAGGGAGGATTGCCTCTGACACTGCCCACCCAGGCAATCAACTGTTGGAGGATTTGTGGGAGGTGGAATTAGTCCATCTCCACTGACTCTGCCTGCCGCTTCTACAGGCTCTTCCCAATACCTGTCCGCCTACTCAGCTAGCCTTCCAACCTGAACTACATCTCTCATCTGACTGCCTCCATGCAAACCCTACATTGTAAATGATCTTTTGCTGTTTATCCACCTAAAGCAGTCACCCTAGCACAATTGCCTCATATGATTGTCACCTTTTGAGACGTTTTCTCTGCTGAATGTTTAGGGATCAAATTCAACATGCTCCGTTTCAAATGTCAGCAGTATTACATATTAAACTTTTTTTTTTGCATTTTTGTGGCCCTGTGGGTGTTTTTATCATCTTGTCTGATATACTCCCACCCACAGCTCTGTCAGATGAGCTCGAGTATCCCTTCAGTGACACCACCTGTCAAGTTCCAGAGTGTTCATTTGATTTGGTTTTAAATTGTGTGCTGGAGTATTTAGAGAGTGACATTACAAGAGTGACATTACAAGAGTGACATTACAAGAGTGACGTTAGTGATATTATGCTGACTTTACACAGAATATGGTCCTTTATAATATAGTCCTTGAGATGATGCAGTAGTCAAAAGTGATATTACATTCCAGATGCAATCCTGATGACAGTTTTGCTCCGTGACATTTCCAATTAAGTGTACACATGAAATAGATTATTAGGCTATGTATCTATGAGGGATGTTCTTATTAATGTGAGTAGAGTAGAAAATGTAATGTTCATCAAGGCTATAATGCAAAAAAACATACTAGCCTGACATTCAGAAAGGGTTGTGCCAAGTGTGCTGTGCAAATTAAATAGCAAAGTGGTGTAATTGAGTTATAGATTACAGGCTACACCTTAGGCAGTCACCATCTATAAATTTAGATATTAATCTATTCTACCATATTTTGACACTGAGTAATTTCAGTTTATCAAATTTTCTTAGAAGAAACAGAAGAGGAAATAGAAATGTTTGAGTGAGTGAAGTTATATTTGAAATGTGATAAGAATTTATGACACTGTGTCTCTCAAAAGTAAAAACCACTGATTTAAGTTTGACCTCTATTAAAGTATAAGGTAATCTCTTAGGACATTTACCCCTACTTGTGATCCTATTACCCCGAGATGGCTCCCTGAACATCCTGTTTTCAACAACTCCCTTGTACTCTTGCCCAACATGGAATTCAAGTTTAAGGGTCAACATTTTGACAAAGTGGGTGAAATGTAGAGTTTGTTACAAATACTGTATATGCCTGCAAGTGGTAAGAACAGGACTACCAAGGAATGATCCAAATGAGTGGTGAGTGAGTGGTGAAAACCTGCCAAGGAGACTAACTTGAAGCATGCAATCTTTTGTTTTTTACAGGTGTGATCCCAGTTGCGTTTTGATTACATCCCATAGATATACTTTGTACATACACTGTGTTTCACACTGTGTTTTAAATAGGTAAATGGCACACATAATTATGGTTAATCGTTATTAAAGAATTGTATACTGACAAAAGTCTGTTGCTAGAGGGCTTTTATTTATTTTTTTTGCCTTGTAACTTTCAGGCTTTTCACTCTGCTGAGAAATGACAAATAGAATGGCATGAGCACTAACGGAAACTGATACAATTAATTATTATTTGTCTCGAAATAAAAATGTGTTCGGCTTGTTTGAGAATTGTGATCGTCTGTTCAACAGTTGTCTAAATTGCCTATATTAAACGAGTCATCTTATGCCTATTAAAAAAAGAGAATTCAAATAGTTGCATGTCAACTATATTATTTTGCGCCAAATAAACAGTTCATTTTCATAAACAATTACTCCAAACAAGATTGCTGAATTATAAGTCCATCTGTTTGACAAGATATATCAAATGATTATTTCCTGAAATGATTACTATGCATCAAATTCAGCTGGGAAAATAGTCTAGTGTTACAGCTTACTTATTTATTTTTACCAGATAGGTTTTAACGTATATTGCAAGCAGAAAAGTGTACACTTGCTTTTGAATTTAAAGACACAAGGAGAAGGAAATTGTTTGTTTTAATTTTTTTTTCTCTAAAACTATTATTATGACTAGACCACATCCGACTGTTATTGTGGTCAAAAGTACTGGTTTAGAAATTTAAGGAAAAGGCTTTTAAAACTGAACACAATATCCATATTCCATGGGAAAAAGATTAGACAGATGCTGACCTCTACAGGTGTGTTGCTGCCTTGCATTGTTGATGGATATCGCTTCATATTGTAAGACTCATAATGTTGCTTTCATCAAAACAAACTAGGATGCACTGACATTGCTTGCAACGCGCAAAACTCCTGTTACTAAGCAAAGTTTATAGGCATACATGGCTGTATGCTCTGTATAGTTGTAGAAAGGGTAACAATAGCTCATTAAAGGGAACAAAATGATGAGCATGAGGTACTTTAAGAAATGCGGTCTTGCTGAGGCACTGATAGATAATGAAATGTCTCACTGGAGACAAAATGTAGTGGCAGAGCAACAGGGAGGCAGACAGCTAAACCAAATAACTGGGCAATCAGCCTCTACTGACAAACAGCCACAAGCCTGACTGAACTGGGAAAAATAGAGCAGTGGAGAAGACATGGCGGCAATGGAGCACAAAGTGGAGATGACAGCCTTTAGGACACAAGTGACAGCAATTGAGGGTAGACTGAGTACAACTGAGTGTCAGGCAGAAGGAAAAGCCATGCTGGTGCAACAAGCATTAATGGTGACTGGCACATGGTTTAAAGACAGACACAGGGGTCTCATTCAGAAGGTTCGCTTAGGCTGTAACTTGCTGCTTACCGGTCAGCTGGTCAGCTGTTTATAATGATGTTTTACACCACTGACCTTTAAGTCTTATTTAGAATGGTAAAGTTAGCAGAGTTTCTTTGTACTGTTGCCAGTCCTCCACAGTGAGGAGAAGCCAAGTAAAGGAAATCATATGTGATTGCAAGAGTAGCACTCACCAGTTTTAATTTTAGAGACTAACATGTGACATTCTACAAGACCTAAATCAAATGGGGATTCTTCTGAGCAGAAAAGGCAATCAATCAAAGATTTATAATACAGGGTGGGCCATTTATATGGATACACCGTAATAAAATGGGAATGGTTGGTGATATTAAAGTCCTGTTTGTGACACATTAGTATATGTGAGGGGGCAAACTCCTCAAGATGGGTGGTGACCATGGTGGCCATTTAGAAGTCGGCCATCTTGGATACAACTTTTGTTTTTTCAATAGGAAGAGGGCCATGTGACACATCAAACTTATTGGTAATGTCACAAGAAAAACAATGGTGTGCTTGGTTTCAACTAGGGCTGGGTATCGTCACTGATTTCTAGAATCGATTCAATTCCGATTCACAAGGTCCCGAATCGATTTGATCCACGATTTGATTTAATTCGATTCGATTCAATTCAATTTGATTTGAATCTGGGAAATTTTGACAGCCAGAAATATTATAATTCAGATCAGTACATTTACATATTTGTGTATCTATAAAAAGGAAGCTGACACACGCAAGACTTTATCAAAGGTGTGAGCATCACAGCAGATGCCTTTGTGTCAAAGTAGCTGAGGATAAAACACAGAAAAACATGAAGGCGATTTACCTGGCCTGGGATTTTATAAAAATATTCTGCAGTACATCAAAAACGAAAGAAAACCATTAATGAACATTACCTCTGAAGTTACAGCGGTTTTATTAGAGACACGGCTAAGTGTTTTGCATTTTGCATAATTGTAAAAAGTTTAAATTTGTTCAGTATTGAACGGCAGAAATTAGGTTTTCTTTTCGAAAGTATATAAAACGAAAAAAAAAAAACATCGGCCTACAGCGCTGTAAACAACGGTAGACTTGTGCGTAACAAGCAAGCGAATAATGAAGAAAATAGATTTTTAGACGGGAAACTGTACAGAGAGAGAGAGAGAGAGAGCTGTGCATCGTGGTCGAAGCAAAACAGCAAAAGTCAGAGTGAATTCATGACGATGTTTATGTGAAGCATAGTTTGGATCTTCTTTTGCTGCTGGTTCGGTCAATATTGTTTGGTGAGACATCAAACTAACAGCTTTAGAATCCGCGCATAAAGGGAACACAAAGCGCGGACAGATCAGAATCAGCAAGCTGTCGGCTTGCTGTGAGAAAGGCGACTGTGAGAAAGGCGACATCTAACTGATTCTGATCCGTGGGTTTTGTCTTTGTGCAGAATCCGTGTTCCTGCTCTCATTTACTGTCTTAGCTGTTTGGTGGTTGTTGAAATTTTGTGAGATTTCACCAGAGATTCAGGCATTTTGGGCAAAATAAATTTATATTAAAAAATCGATTCAGGATTTTAATGAATCGATTTTACGTTATCCAAGCCAGAATCGATTTTAATCGATAAATCGATTATAAAAACCCACCCCTAGTTTCAACTTAACTTTATTCTTTCATGAGTTATTTACAAGTTTCTCTTTGTTCACAGCCATTGACATGTCGAAGAGGTTAATACATAACCGGGTCATTGCAGCAGATTTCAATGCAAGACACCCTACGAGACCACCCATCTCCCGTGCTACAGTTAGCAAACTGCTTGCTAAGTTTTGTGAAACTGGTTCAGTGTTGGATTTGCCAAAATGTGGACTCAAGAAAACTGTCACTAATGAAGAAACATCAGTGGCTGTCCTAGCTTCATTCAGCAAGAGCCCACAGCGTAGCACTCGCTGCTTGTCACTGGAGAGTGGCATTAGTCGAACATCCCTTTGGCGGATATTAGCTACTCACAAATGGCACCCTTACAAACTCCAGCTACTGCAGCATCTCAACGAGGATGACCCAGAATTTGCAGAATGGGCAAAACAAAAATTGGAACAGGACCGTCAGTTCAGGCAGAAGATTTTGTTCAGTGATGAGGCAAACTTTAAAGTGAATGGTGAAGTTAACAAACAAAACCACCGCTATTGGTCTGACACTAACCCACATTGGATGGATCCCTCCAAGACTGTTGGAACAACAAAAGTGATGGTTTGGTGTGGTATATGGGGTACAACGATAGTGGGTCCATTCTTCATCAATGGAAACCTCAAGGCCACTGGATATTTGAAATTGCTACATGATGATGTGTTTCCCTCTTTATGCACTGAAGTTGGCACGTTCCCTGAGTTTTTCCAGCAAGATGGTGCACCACCACATTATGGGTGCCAGGTCCGAGCATTCCTAGATGAACAGTTTCCTGGAAAGTGGATTGGTCGTCGTGGGCCAGTTGAATGGCCCCCAAGGTCTCCCGATCTGACCCCCTTAGACTTTTATCTTTGGCATCATCTGAAGGCCATTGTCTATGGTGTGAGGATACGAGATGTGCAGCACCTGAAACTACGGATACTGGATGCCTGTGCTGGCATTTCTCCTGTGGTGTTGCTATCAGTGTGTGAAGAGTGGGAGAAGAGGGTTGCATTGACAATCCAACACAATGGGCAGCACATTGAACACATTTTATAAGTGGTCAGAAACTTGTAAATAACTCATGAAAGAATAAAATTACGTTGAAACCAAGCACACCATTGTTTTTCTTGTGACATTACCAATGAGTTTGATGTGTCACATGGCCCTCTTCCTATTGAAAAAACAAAAGTTGTATCCAAGATGGCCGACTTCTAAATGGCCACCATGGTCACCACCCATCTTGAGGAGTTTGCCCCCTCACATATACTAATTTGCCACAAACAGGACTTTAATATCACCAACCATTCCCATTTTATTAGGGTGTATCCATATAAATGGCCCACCCTGTAGTACTGCATAACCTCTACATGTTACAATTCAGAATTTTTAATACATCTCATCAACTATCATCAAGCTTTTTATTTTTTTTATTCTGTATGTTGGTGTTTTGATGGGACTTAACTGCTTTCCCAAACAACACCTTTTGTTTTTCACCCCACAAGTTTGTTAAAATTACTTTTGTTGTTTATATCCACATGCCTGTCTGCCTCCTGGGGCCTCCACTACAGTACAAAGCAAGTTCAAATTACCCAATATTGTTCCCTTATCTGGCTTCGCTTACACCAACATTGGCAATCCTGCTAAGCAGTCACAGACATAGACAGTCCTACTAACAGCAGAGCAGAGCACTATATTTTAAAAATGAAGATCAAAATATTGGCTAAAGAAAAATAGAAGCTGAAAGCAACAGTACTGATAAAAGAAAAAGAGAAAAGCTTTAACAGGATTGTAGTATGATTATAGCTATACACTTAAATGTCCATAGAGAGATTTTCCTTTTGTTACATTGTTCACAAATTGCTTTGATAGGTCTGAAAACCTAAGGTTAAGGTTACCTCACTAAGCCCCTAATCCTGCGTCATAGGACAAACCTCTGGTGTCTGCACTCTGGCTCGGTTTTGAAATAATAATGACAGCTCTTCCAGCATATCAGCAGCCTTTCTTACCAAATTCCCACACAACATCTCACTTTCCCAAATTGTAAAGTAAAAGCTACTATCTATTTGAACCAGTTCATTAGTTAATGGGGACCATTTGGTATTTGATCATACTGATTTTGCTTACATGAGTGTTTTTACATTTTTTTATATATTTTATTTTGAAACCAAAGAAAGGAACAGAAGACGATATCGGGACAAAATAGTAACAAAATAATAATTTGGTATAAACATTAAAATGAGTGTGTGTTTTGTGTGTGTGTGCATCATTCCTAAGCACAACTCTGTTCAGTCTAAAAGAGGATATTTGTGAAAGAGGAACAAAAAGTAAGAAAAAAGCTAATGAAAAAATAGAAATAAAGCCAGATAAATAGTTAAGCGTGGTTGTGTACTTACAAAGATATAAGGAGATGTATTGGGAGTACTGGGGAAGGCACTGGCAAATTATCGATCAATCATGAGCTATGGACACGGGGGTGACTCAGGATGAAGTCCTCATCGAGACCTGCTTTGGCGGTTCAATAGGACAGTGTCTGCCAGCTTTTTATGATGTTCAATACAGTGTACTTTTATCTGTTATTAAATTATGCAGTTTTAAATTGCCCCCAGACCCAACAGAAGGGAGCCTACTAAACGCTTTTCTCTTCTTCAAAGAAAAAAGAGTAAAAAAAAAAGCATGTTTACTTTTGTTATGAATTGTATTTAAATTGTGCCACTTTGCAGCTGTGGTTCGCTACAAATGTGAACTTGAACTGTTCTTCTTGTAATGCTTTAAGATATGGTTTATCAGCTTGTTTTTTCCTGTGGTATGAATATAGTATTTTTTTTTTTTTTATCAGAGCTAGAGTGTCTCACAGAAAGCAATTTTCTTCAAAGCTTACAGATGTTTGCCCCTCTTATCATAAGTGCTAACTGGATTATTGATGAAATCAAGTGTCAAAACCACATTGTTTTGCTGATTGTCTGGGGTTGGCTGCCCAAGGCCTTGTTTAACATAAAAACACAAACAGAATACAAAAGATGATTTTTGGCTCTTTCTTTATTTCATAGAGTTTAGCAGGATAGAGGAGAGTGCTTACAGTGCAGGGTATAGAAGCAGCATTACACTTGCAAATGCTATGAACATGCTGTGTTAAGACATGATCAAAAATGATACTGAATGAACACGAGCAGCTTTAGCTATCTGGAAACAAAAGCATGCCATTAGTTTGAGATCTTTATTAAAAATACGTCCTCTGATCACTTCTGTAGCGATGATTCTAATCATATAAAGTTCATTTCAGTTATAGCAGTTATATTGCATAAGAATTAAGGCTTTATTGTAAATTTGTGTGTATTTTTGTTTGAGCAGTCCAAGCTGCAACCCTGTATTGACTGTGAGCATGCTTATGTACTTTGAAGCACTGTCATGAATGAGCATAAGTGGCAAATCATATTCAGAGACATGAAAGATTTATTGCCAGAGAAACGATAACACTCAGCAACACCAAAAGTAAGCTACGGAGAGAAAGAATTTAAAATAGGCATGCTCAGTAATTGTCATATATATATAGATTATCTGCCATGAGAGGTGTGCATATTGCAGAGGGATAGCATAATAGGTTTGAGTTGATAAGAGGATGACAGAGAAGTGGTGTCAGTGAAACACAGACAGTTGAAAATCAGCTAAATCAATATTTATGTATGGTGTGCAAGCTATACTGGTACACCAAAATGGTGCATTTCCACTCACGAATTAAATTAAATATATATATAAAAAAATTATTCATTTTTGACTAAAGAGCACTCTTCAATCAAGACTACTGTGATGAAACTAAACTTAAAAAAAAAATCATATTGTAATGTAGAATGAAAAGCATAATTTTCCATTTCCATTTTCATTTATTTTCCTAAAAATAAATAATGGGGGCAGCATGGACCATCTCTGCGTAATATCTTAATAACCTTCCACTCATTAGTGTGCTTGGATTACAGCTGCTCTGGAGGGTCAGCAGCACAAAATAGGTCATGCATGTGTGAAGCATTATGGCTTACATTTCATTATGTTTTCAGAAAAAGAAATATTCACATGTGGCAACTCGGGTACAGAATCTCAGTACATGCTTGAATAAAATTCACTGATATGCATGTGTAGGCCCATTACTGCGACTCGAGACGCAGGCCGTGGAGAGGCAGGAGAGGAGTTAACCGGGGTGCCTGACCCGGTTTATCATAGATGAAATGTTAGCTTCTCTGGTTTTATCTCTAAATTCATTTGAAAGCCTGATGCTTAACATTGTCCACCCCAGCTGTGAAACTCAGAAACCAGTCTTACTTGTTATCATCTATCGTCCACCTGGGCCTTACACAGAGTTTCTGTCTGATTTCTCAGACTTTATATCTAATTTAGTTCTGAGCTCAAATAAAATAATTATTGTGGGTGATTTTAACATCCATGTAGATGCTAAAAATGACAGCCTCAACATGGCATTTAGTCTGTTATTAGACTCAATTGGCTTCTCTCAAAATGTAAAAGAACCCACCCACCACTTTAATCACACTCTAGATCTTGTTTTAACATATGGCATAGAAACTGAACATTTAACAGTGTTTCCTGAAAACCCTCTCCTGTCTGATCATTTCCTGATAACATTTACATTTACAATAATTGATTACACAGCGGTGGAGAGTAGATTTTATCAAAGTAGATGTCTTTCTGAAAGCGCTGTAACTAAGTTTAAGAATATAATCCACCCACTGTTATCATCTTCAATGCCCTGTACCAACACAGAGCAGAGCAGCTATCTGAACGCTACCCCAACAGAGGTTGATTATCTTGTTAATAATTTCACCTCCTCACTACGTACGACCCTGGATACTGTAGCTCCAGTGAAAACTAAGGTCTCTAATCAGAAGTACCTGACTCCGTGGTATAATTCTCAAACACGTACCCTAAAGCAGATGACTCGTAATCTGGAGAGGAAATGGCGTGTCACAAATTTAGAGGATCATCATTTAGCCTGGAGAAATAGTTTGCTGCTTTATAAGAAAGCCCTCCGCAAAGCCAGAACATCTTACTATTCATCACTGATTGAAGAAAATAAGAACAACCCCAGGTTTCTCTTCAGCACTGTAGCCAGGCTGACAAAGAGTCAGAGCTCTGTTGAGCCAAACATCCCTTTAACGTTAACTAGTAATGACTTCATGAACTTCTTCACAAATAAAATTTTTATCATTAGAGAAAAAATTACCAGTAATCATCCCACAGATGTAATATTATCTACAGCTACTCTTAGTACCATTGATGTTAAGTTAGACTCTTTTTCTCCAATTGATCTTTCTGAGTTAACTTCAATAATTACTTCCTCCAAACCATCAACGTGTCTTTTAGACCCCATTCCTACAAAACTGCTCAAAGAAGTCCTGCCATTGATTAATTCTTCGATCTTAAATATGATCAACCTATCTCTAATGGTCGGCTATGTACCACAGGCCTTCAAGCTGGCTGTGGTTAAACCTTTACTCAAAAAGCCATCTCTAGACCCAGCAGTCTTAGCTAATTATAGGCCAATCTCCAACCTTCCTTTCATATCAAAAATCCTTGAAAGAGTAGTTGTCAAACAGCTAACAGATCATCTGCAGAGGAATGGTTTATTTGAAGAGTTTCAGTCAGGTTTCAGAGCTCATCACAGCACAGAAACAGCTTTAGTGAAGGTTACAAATGATCTTCTTATGGCCTCTGACAGTGGACTCATCTCTGTGCTTGTCCTGCTAGACCTCAGTGCAGCGTTCGATACTGTCGACCATAATATCCTATTAGAGCGATTAGAACATGCTGTAGGTATTACAGGTACTGCACTGCAGTGGTTTGTATCATATCTATCTAATAGACTCCAATTTGTGCATGTAAATGGAGAGTCCTCTTCACACACTGAGGTTAATTATGGAGTTCCACAGGGTTCAGTGCTAGGACCAATTCTGTTTACATTATACATGCTTCCCTTAGGCAGCATCATTAGAAGACATAGCATACATTTTCACTGCTATGCAGATGACACCCAGCTCTATCTGTCCATGAAGCCAGATAACACACACCAATTAGTTAAACTGCAGGAATCTCTTAAAGACATAAAGACCTGGATGGCCGCTAACTTTCTGCTTCTTAATTCAGATAAAACTGAGGTTATTGTACTCGGCCCTGAAAATCTTAGAAATATGGTATCTAACCAGATTCATACTCTGGATGGCATTACCTTGGCCTCCAGTAACGCTGTGAGGAACCTTGGAGTCATTTTTGACCAGGACATGTCCTTCAACGCACATATTAAACAAATATGTAAGACTGCTTTCTTCCATTTGCGCAACATCTCTAAAATTAGAAATATCCTGTCTCAGAGTGACGCTGAAAAACTAGTTCATGCATTTATTACTTCCAGGCTGGACTACTGTAATTCATTATTATCAGGATGTCCAAAAAACTCACTGAAAAGCCTTCAGCTAATCCAAAATGCTGCAGCAAGAGTCCTGACAGGGACTAGAAGGAGAGAGCATATTTCTCCTGTTTTGGCTTCCCTTCATTGGCTTCCTGTTAAATCCAGAATTGAATTCAAAATCCTGCTCCTCACATACGAGGTCTTAAATAATCAGGCCCCATCTTATCTTAATGACCTTGTAGTACCATATCACCCTATTAGAGCACTTCGCTCTCGCTCTGCAGGCCTACTTGTTGTTCCTAGAGTATTTAAAAGTAGAATGGGAGGCAGAGCCTTCAGTTTTCAGGCCCCTCTTCTGTGGAACCAGCTTCCAGTTTGGATTCGGGAGACAGAAACTATCTCTACTTTTAAGATTAGGCTTAAAACTTTCCTTTTTGCTAAAGCATATAGTTAGGGCTGGACCAGGTGACCCTGAATCCTCCCTTAGTTATGCTGCAATAGACGTAGGCTGCCGGGGGATTCCCAAGATGCATTGAGTTTTTCCTTTCCAGTCACCTTTCTCACTCACTATGTATTAATAGACCTCTCTGCATTGAATCATATCTGTTATTAACCTCTGACTCTCTTCCACAGCATGTCTTTTATCCTGTCTTCCTTCTCTCACCCCAACCGGTCGCAGCAGATGGCCGCCCCTCCCTGAGCCTGGTTCTGCCGGAGGTTTCTTCCTGTTAAAAGGGAGTTTTTCCTTCCCACTGTCGCCAAAGTGCTTGCTCATAGGGGGTCATATGATTGTTGGGTTTTTCTCTGTATCTATGAAGCGCCTTGAGGAGACTTTTGTTGTGATTTGGCGCTATATAAATAAAATTGAATTGAATTGAATTGAATTAAAGTTGGATGCTTTTCCTCATTTTCTCTGTCCCCCTCAGGTCCTCAGGTGCTGCTGCATTTCAATGCCATAAATTTTGGTGTGAAGTTTGTGTTACAAAAAAAACAAATTTTAGAATCCAATTCTAAGTGAGTGTCTGGTTCTAATTCAGTGTATTTTCAACAAAACTTAATTTCAGCAACTTAGTCACCTGAGTGAACACCTTAACTGCAGTCCACTCAACATAAGGACCAAAACATGACAAAATCCAGAGACTTTTAAACAGTGATTTCACACAGTGTGACATCACTCAATCCAACAGCAATTACTACCCAGCTAAACTATTTTTCTGATAAAGGTTTTGAAATGCAGATCATGCTGTGGGGCTAGAAGTACTTAGCACTGTCAACTCACAGCAAGAAGGTCCTGAGTTTTAATCCTCCAGTTTGGAATTGTTATGTTCTACCTGTTCTGCCCGGATACTCGAGCTGCCCAGCACAGTCCTAAGACATGCTTGTTAGGTTGACTGGTGATTCTAGATTCCAGTGAATATGAGTTTACATATTTGTCTGACTCTGTGTGTTGGCCCTGCAATAAACTGTGGGCCTGTCCTGGGTGAACCCCACTTCTTGCCCTATGACAACTGGTATATGCTCCAGCCTATCCAAGATCCTGAATTGGATAACCAATTATGAAATATGGCTTGCTGCAGTCCTGACACCACCTCACAGATGTACATTAGAACTACAGATCAGAGGTTTGTCAGCATGCAGCTATTCTTCACTTGCTTTGAAATACGACTGTGTGTCAAGTCTACGGCTGAGCATTACTTACTAAACATTAGTATGAAAATAGGAAACATCAGGGCTAGGTTAAAGAGATTCGAACAGTAAAATTGTTTTTCTAAGCCAAGAGGGACTTTCTGAACATCAAAACATGGCTAAAGGTCTCTTTGTTTTTTCCTCGTCATTTCACTGGTAAATAATTCAGAAGCATTATATTTAAATTGATCTGACTAATTTGTTTACAGCAAGTTCCTGTTCTGTGGCACATGAAAGGCAGACCACAGGACAAAATAAAACAAAACAGAGAGAGGAGGAATGGAGAAGTATGCCGCAGCAGGATAATGAACCCCAAAACACCTCAAAGTTTTGCAAGAACTACTAGAAGACCAAAGAGTACTGACAGATATGGATATTTCTCTACAGTCATCTAACCTCCACCCCTCTCAATATTCATGAATTGAGAGAGCAAAGCATTCTTGAAGTCACAAGAAATTTTTTTTGAAACTCTCGGATCGTGCTGACAGGAGGTTTCGCACAAACTTGTTCATGCAGCTCAAGTGCATGCTGCTTGGCCCAATGCCACAATTGCCACAATTCCAGTGAGTAAATAACTAGTGAGAAAAGTTTTGTATACCATGACAGTGGAACAGTGAGCAAACAGGCATAGTTCCTGAAAGCAGCTTAATGGTATTCATTCATTTAATAATGAATAAAAATGAAAAAATAAATAAATAAATAAAAATTCCAGGAAAATTAAAAAGTATCTTTTCATCAAGCTTGAACACAACCATGTGGCAGCCTCTGGGACTTAAAAAATGAAGTCAGTGCCAATGACCAGTTGAAGCTGGCTTCAAAAGTCAGTCACTCCCCACAGACTACTGTGCTAAAATTCCCAACTTGCCACATAATTGAGATGTTTACTTTGTGTTAATTTTTGGCCAAATCTCTTACAAAATCATTGATGCCTAAATCCAATGTTTACAGGTTACTGCAATAACACCATGTGACTCAAGCTCTGGGTTTTAAGAACAAAAATCGGTTTTACCTGCCATATTATTTACTGGCAGGTAAAACCGATTTTTGTTCTTAAAAGTGAGTTTACTTCTTTGAGCAAGCCAGTGAATTGGCATGTAATTGCAGTAGGTATTGATACATGTGTGTTTTGCTAAAAAAAAAAAAAAAAAAAAAAAAAGTTAAAATGGCAACTGAAAATGAAAATGAAAATTACTAAACCCCAAGCAGAAATACATAGACATACTGATTACTGAATAGACGTGTCCAGTGTGAGGAAATGCCACTTTAGCTGGTTGGTATGATTGAAAATATGCTCGGTCCAGATTGTTGGTTGAACAAAACAAACAGGGAACAAAGATCTTGCAGCTTTTGCAAAACATCCAAAGACACAATTAATATTTCACTCAGTGCCTTTGAAGACAGTGTCATATGCCTATTATATATCATCAGTAATACAAAAATTTTCAGTCATAAGCTATGAGACCCTCATTTTCACCAAAGTGTCTTTTTTCACACATCCTGTTTCAAATTATTATAGTGACAAAATAAGAATGCCATTGACAACATTTTCAGCAACCTACAGATACCAAGCTATCATGATAAATCAACAATGCAGGTCAAAGACGTTGAAGAAAAGTCCCAACTCCCGTCTCCAGTCTGATTCTTCATCCCTGCTAGTTATGAATACAGCAAGAAAGAAGAAACTTCTCAAAATGCTATCTAACAGACTGTCCTATGAGTGAAGAATACTATTCTACACAGAGTGAGTAGTCTATGAGTTGAAGCATGCTTGTGAGCTGTAGCACAGAAACATCTGCTTGTTGGCGGGGGCAATTGTTTAGGCTGTCTGTATCCGGCAGTGACCTGAATTATTCCATAATCTCTGAGACTGAACGGTTAAGACGAACTTTCTTCTTTAGAGACAAAGGCATTTCCTGCTGTTAGTGTGTTTCTCACCTGTGATGACTACAACTATTATTATTTACTGCAAAGTCAGAAAATGTTGTGACTTTGCAGTGGCAATAATAGACCTGTGTAGTCATTAGTAAAGGTTAGTGAGAAATATTAATAAACGGTCTAGTCATGGGTTACGTGTTTCATAGTTTTAGTCATCTGCAAATAAAATCTTAATGAAAAAATAAAGTTAGGAGGAGTCAGAATGGTGCGTGAACTATTTGAATCTAACTTGAATTGCAGATCTGTATCCATTTTTTGCACCTTGCCATATTTTTACTCTTATTTGGTTTTAAGAGATATAGAAATAAGATGCTGAAAGAATACTAATTACTATGATACGACACTCAATTCGTATATCGCCAAACAGTCCAATTCAGAGGTCCTTCTAGTAGAGCTGGCTTTATATCCACTAATTGGATCATGTGTTGACTTCTCATTTTTTCCAATGGAGGGTGATATTAGTACAAGATTTCTTTTTGACTTGTTTTGTTTTGTTTTGTGTTTTTTAGTTAGGGGAAATGCAAAATAAAGATAAAGCAAGACATAATGTTATCACGTAAAAAAGAATTCTGCTTTATTGGTCCAGGGAGGAAAGGGGTTTTATGTAAAACCTTGAGGAGACTTTAGACAGCACAGGCACAATGTGATTTTACTGCTGTGTTATGTTAAAAAGCACCTGTCATTGTGCTAGTTTTATGATGAATAGTATGCCGATTCTTGCTGCACAGCAATTTCTGTAAAAATCGAATGAAGACAAAGGCCTTAACATCTAATTTCCTCTCCATTCTTTCATTAACTGATTTTTTTGTTACTCTGTGGGGTAAAGAACAACAGTTTTGCAGTGCAACAAAGACTTTAATAAAAAACACAATCAAACGCACGCATGAGGTAATATCCAAATGGATTTTTTCAAGACTGTTCAATTACTTTTAATGAAAATCTGTGTTTACAGATGGATTACACAAATTGAAGTAAACCCTCTTTTTTCTCCAGTAGTGCTATTTCTTTTACTGGGTGCATTTGATGAACTCAAATCATCACTTACTTTCTTATCTACCCTATATGAATGTATGCACACTAGACTGGCATATTATTAGCAACCTTTTCCTGTTTACCAGACTGTGGAAATTTATGCTGTTCATAGCAATTTACAAACCATGCAATGTTTGTGTTTAGCACCCCTTCCCCATTCGGTGACTGTCCATGAAATAACAGGAACACAAGAGGGGGATCTAAACACTTTGTGTCAAGAAAAACAGGATAGGTAGCTATGAATGTTCCTTGGAACCATGACAGTTGATCATGTGAAAAGACATTGTTGTCAGTTGGCTGTCGGCGTTTCATGCCAGGTGATGCGTAACATCTGCAATAGTTTTGTAAGGGGTTAAATGGAATTCAAAATGATTAGTTGCACTCAGAGCATGTTACATGATGAGCAGACCATTTAAGCAGAATGCAAAACACTGTTTCCAATGTTTTTCTGGTTTTTTTAAAGGCAAAAGTAGGCTAACCTTTTCTAATCATGCAGTTTTAAGCTGAAAAGTGGTTAAAGACAAAGGGATTGATAGTCTACTTTAGCCCTTTAGTGAGGTGTGTGCGTGTGTGTGTGTGTGTGTGTGTGTGTGTGTGAGAGAGAGAGAGAGAGAAAGAGTCGGGGGTGACAGTAAGATAATCTCTTTTGTGTTTTTGATCCCTAAATGTGGTGGTTGTGTCCCCTTATCCCAGCTACTTAGTTTCTGCTATGCGTAAGTGATGCCATGTACTTAGGCTATGAAAAGCAGGTCAGTATGACCACTGAGAGAAAACCACATGTGCATCGCATGGATAGCCGTGGGATTATTCCTCACAAAATGTCTTAATTCCACTGTTCACTAATGATCCAGGGAAAATGCCCTCTAATCTCCATTCCATTAATTAAAAAGAGCATGAGCCAGTAGAAAACCTCACCATCTGCTGCAGTTTCATTCCTGCGGACAGATTGTGTTTTCAGTTTTAAACAGGGGAATGGGGATTTTTTTTTCTTTTTTTCTGAGCAAATGGGTGAAGTAAGCATTGAGGTGGGTAGTAAACATAATGCAAGTGCTCTATTTAAGTACTAATACACTGAAATATGCTCGGAAAAAGATGTTTTAAACAGTAACAGTGCCTGCCAGGGTACTTTGATGGGGTTTGCGCTTATTCATAACATTTTTACAGCTTACAGACTTTGCAAGGATATCGCAGTCAGAATGACATTAACTTTTCGAAACTTCATTGATGTTTTGCCATAAATGAATATATACTGATTGTTTTTCCCTTTTATTGTCCTCTAACCTGACAAAGATTAAAACGAGATTCTTACACCGATGTTATTCTAATAAATCATTATCACAGTTCCATTTTTTTTATAAGATAACAAGTTTATGAGTTTCTACACGTGTTATTAATTTCTCAGTCATTTGTAGCAGGATCATTTTTGTTCCCTTTTTATTTCCTTATTCTGATATAGTAAAGGCATTTTTTGAAAATCTGAAAGTAGTTTGATTACATTGCACAATTATAACTTTTGCCAGTTTTGTGAGTTAGCGTGACTACACTGCAGTAAGGTGTGCTTATGTCCGATTTCATTTCACTGTTATACTCTGTTATAAGAAATTGAATGTTGTACTTTTGACCTGCGGTCAAAGTCTAGAGACTGTGACATAAATTTGATCAGGCTAGTAGGCGAAAGATTATCCCACCAGATGTCGTTTCTCCTCTATTGGAACAGTGGGGCCAATAATAAACACACACACACTCACAGACACAGTAATCTGAGGCAGGCGAGTAGCCCTTGCGCGTCCCTTTCTCTCTTCTCTTCTCTTTTCTCTCGGGCAGGCAGTGGCTGTTCCAGTCCAGCCAGTGTCAAGTTTTATCCCGGCTGTATGTTGGACAGTTCAGATTCAATCATCTTTTATGAGTACACTACAGACATAGTCCTTGTGAGTTGCCGAATTGCTTCTGCCTACAGATGGACATACAGGGCGCGATGAAAAGACTGAGTGGGAAATGGCATGTAGTCTACTATTTGGCGTTGTTCATTTATTTCTTGGATGCAGTCTGGGGACAGATACGTTACTCGATCCCAGAGGAACTAGAGCATGGAGCTTTTGTTGGCAATATTGCAGAAGACCTGGGTTTGGATTTGGATAAGCTCTCCGCGCGCAGATTCCGGATAGTCTCTGGCACTAAGAAGCAGTATGTGGAGGTAAATCTGGAAAATGGAGTTTTGTTCGTCAATGAAAGAATTGATCGCGAAGAACTGTGCGAGCAGAGTTTGTCCTGCTCTTTTCACTTGCAAGTCGTAATAGAAAACCCACTGGAACTCTACAGGGTAGAGATGGAAATTTTGGACGTGAATGACAACTCCCCTAATTTCCCGTGGACCGAATTTAATCTGGACATATCAGAGTCATCTGCGCCAGGTTCCCGTTTCCCACTTGAGAGCGCACAAGACTTAGACGTGGGATCCAACTCCCTCCGCACCTACTTGTTAAGTGTAAACGAACACTTCTTCTTGGATATACAGACGCGCAGTGACGGCAGTAAATTTGCAGAGCTAGTTCTGCAAAACCCGCTGGACAGAGAGCAGCAGAGTGCGCATCAGATGGTGCTCACGGCCGTGGATGGAGGCGCACCGGAGAGATCAGGCACTGTGCAAATTGACATCACCGTTCTGGACGCAAACGATAACGCGCCTGTGTTTGATCAGTCGTTTTACAGAGTGAGGCTGGCCGAAAACGCGCCCAAAGGTACAGTTGTTATAAAACTTAACGCTTCCGATCTTGACGAGGGTTCCAACGCTGATATCACCTATTCATTCAGTGGCCACGCTCCCATCAAGGTGCGCCAGCTTTTCAGCGTGGATTCAGAAACGGGGGAGATCAAAGTCAAAGGAGTGATAGATTATGAAAAGACCAGGATGCATGAAATTTATGTCCAGGCTAAAGATAAAGGCCCATCTGCCGTAGCAGTTCACTGTAAAGTGCTGGTCAGCGTTTTGGATAAAAATGACAACCTCCCAGAGGTGATCTTAACATCTGTATCCACACCTGTGCAGGAGGACGCTCCTCCCGGGACGGTAATAGCCGTCATAAGCGTGATGGACAAAGACTCAGGTGAAAACGGGAATGTGGACTGCGAGATCCCCCATCACGTCCCATTTCAGCTCCACTCGTCATTTAAGAATTACTACACTTTGGTTACCTGCGATTTTTTGGATAGGGAGGCAGTCGCGGAGTACAACATCACTCTCACTGCCCGAGATATGGGTTCCCCTCCTTTATTCACCAGGAAAACAATTTTAGTGCAAGTGTCTGATGTGAACGACAACACGCCGAACTTTAAACAGCCTTCGTACACTGTGTATCTGACAGAGAATAACGCACCGGGGGCGTCTATTTGTGCGGTGACTGCACTGGATCCCGATTCTGGTCAAAATGCGTACTTGTCATATTCAGTCCTAGAAGGTGACATACACGGAATGCCCGTGTCCACGTATGTGTCCGTAAACTCAGACAACGGTAACATTTACGCGCTGCGATCCTTTGATCACGAGCAACTCAAAAACTTTCAGATCACGGTTCAAGCTCAAGACGCGGGATTCCCGCCTCTGAGCAGCAACGTTACAGTGAACATCTTCATTTTGGACCAAAACGACAATGCACCTGTTATAGTTTCACATGTTCCGCAAAACG
This sequence comes from Perissodus microlepis, assembly GCF_051167445.1. Taxonomy (NCBI): domain Eukaryota; kingdom Metazoa; phylum Chordata; class Actinopteri; order Cichliformes; family Cichlidae; genus Perissodus; species Perissodus microlepis. The sequence continues at coordinate 9,467,616 of NC_140470.1, forward strand.
GCACTGCCCCCAGCGAAACTGTGCCCAGATCAGTTGACGCCGGCTATCTTGTTACCAAAATCAGCGCGGAGGACGCAGATGCGGGTCAGAACTCGAGGCTTTTCTATGAGATGCTCCAAGCAACAGACCCGAGTTTGTTCAGCATTGCTCTTTACACGGGCGAAATCAGGACGATACGCCAGTTAGTGGAGAAAGACCCCACGAGGCATAGACTGGTCATTCTGGTGAAGGACAATGGTCAGCCACCCCTCTCGGCCACAGTTTCCATCATTCTGTCAGTGGTTGACAGCCTGCCAGATTCCCCGCCCGATCTGGGTGACCTGTCACTAAGCCCACATCACAGCACCAACTTTACACTGTACTTAATCGTGTCTCTGGGCGCAGTGTCCTTCACATTTCTAGTGGCTATTATCGTCCTCGTTGCGGTGAGGAGACTGAAAGGCAGACCTTCCAACAAAGAGTCCAAGTTCCCCTCCATCAGCTGCTGCTGCTGCTGCTCTCGTTCAGAAATATCCACTACCACAGAGGTGTTCAAAAAGTCCAACTTAAATGTCCGCATGTCCACGGGCGCGTCAGAGGTAAACAGCAATGGCGCACTCCCCCAGGTCTATTGCTACAAAATGTGCCTGACACCGGAATCATCCAAAAGCGACTTCATGTTCCTAAAACCGTGCAGCCCGGTAATGTCAGTTCAGCAGAATAATGCCAAGAGCACAGACTACCTGACTTCTGGATGGAGCGCGCTGGACCACAATGAGCTGTCCAACAAAAGAGCAGCAACCCCAAACGAGGTAATGTGCTGAAATGAAGTGAATGAATAGACTAAGACAGTGCTTTTCCTTCTCTGTCATACTATCCACTTTAAGGCATCACAAACTATATCCACTCTGTCATGTCTCATCCCAGCCCTCTTCCTGCCATGCTGCATTTTATAGGCCTTCTACAGGCATAACTGCCATAAAACATCTAATATGCTGGGAGAAGATGGAGCAAAATCATTTACTTTACTTTACTGATGGTTTCCGAACACATGTATGCTAATCTTTAAAATCCTAAAGTCAGATTAGATGCTATTATGTATGCTGTGTACACGCACACACACACACACACACACATATAGATACATTTACATATAAAGATACATACATACATATATTATATACTTTACTACTTTATTTTATTCATCCTTTTTTTTTGGAATAAAACAAATGAGGTTGACTCTACACCTAGTAACTAATGAAATAGAAAATACAGCCTCAACCCTGTACCTTGTAGCAGTAAGCTACCCTGCTGTTTGGAAGATCACAGTGTGACAAGGTGTGTAACACGGGCATAAAAGGTGCTGCAGGGATAAAAGAGATACACGTTTTTATCACCAACTTGAAGCTATCTTTTGATGTTAACACAACTCTTGGCGCATTTGTGCTCTAGTCAGCAGCATTAGTGTCTGCACCTCACATTAGCCACATATTCTCAGATTAAGCAGTAACTCCTTTATCACTTTTCAAAGCCTCACTTTTATGTTTGACAGTCGCAAAAGATATGTTAGACAGAAAAAAATGTGTCACAAGTTTAAAGCTTTAAACTGACTTTCTGTTGGCTTTCTCTTAACTTCAAACCTATCCACCGCTGACAGCCAACAAGACTACACCTACACAGCAGTGTTCTCCCTGAAGTTCTCACTGATATTCAAAGTTTCTTTATGTTTTAAACTGGCAGCTCAAGTATTCAAACAAGGACTGGACGTGGACCAACAACCAGCGCAACTCGGCATACAAGAGGTGAGTACATAGCTGACTCAGTTGGGCAAACACTCACACACACACTTGAATTTACACTTCTGTTATTTCTCTTATCTTTCCAGGTATAGCTCAGCAAATATGGAGGGCACGCTTTCACGCCAACCAAAATTTGACTCTGATGGGTTTTCCTGCTCTGTGGCACCACAGTACTGGACTTGGGGGAACCACATGAATGGTGGGTGGTAGATGTGCAATTTTGGCACATTATTGTTCATGTAAACGACGGTGGCGGTGTGGCTTGGATTTCTGTGCCTGAGGATTTAGTGCGACATTAAAAATGGGGAAACCAAAAGGGAGATAATACCAGGCCCCTAAACCGGGGGAATTTTAATGCATCAACATGAGGATTATAAGTCCCTGAAAGAAGTGTTATTTGCACAAAAAAAATTTAAGAAAATGCCTTTAAAACCGCCTTATTCAAATCAAAAAGACTGTATTTAAATATGAAGAAATAATCTCCAAAAGCAAATTTTAATGCATGCATATTTTTACAGACTGCAAGATGCCTCTTCAAGAGGGAGCAGCTCCAAACTATTCATGGACTAACAAGTCCACACAGCCTCATCCTGAAACACCGGACTACCAGCACAACGTGTACATTCCGGGCACCACAACTGGATACAGCACTCTGAAGCTGGCACCAAGAGGAGAACTGGACGTATACAACACTTTCTCCACTTTTGGAAAGAAAAAGAAATTCATCTCAAACTATGAACACTCTTTTGACAAAGATGGCAGTCATATAAGTAATTCTATATTTAAGTAATCCAAAATGTCAGCGAGGACATGCCAAACACTTGTTGTCAATGTACTGGTCATGTTTCCGTAGCTTCTCTGTGTGTCAAAGCTGTGAATAAACTACTGTAACTGTGCTAGCAGTACCTTTCATAGGTTTCTATTAATAGCCAGCATTTAACAAATGTACTTTTAAGGTGTGTGTTTTTTTTTCTAAAATATAAAACTACAACTGTTTTACTACGACAATAAAAGGTTTGTGCGACTAGTATCCTGCATGTCTTTATCCATTTACTGTCCATAATGCACAGGCAATGCAAAACAGTATGGAAATGAAAGAGAAGTTGAGAAAAGCAATGTAACATCTTTTTTTTTTTTAATTAAAGCAATTAATCTGTCAAATATAAATAAAAAAGAGGATTAAGTTGACGAGTGTAAGCACTGAAGCTGTACATCTTACACTGAGGGATTTTGTTACAGGGAATAACATCACAGCTATAATATATTTCCTCTGTCTCGTGCAGTCGACCATCACACTAACACGTCACAGTGAATTGTTGGTGACATTTTGAAGGGCAATAACGCCGGTGAAGTGATGCAGATCCTGTAAAGTTATGGCAAAAGACTTAGAGCTCCTGGACAGTAAATGGAAAGCATAAGAGCACATAATTCACTTATGGGTTGCATGTATTCATGATGTATTCATTATTAGTGGTTGGGCTTGTATATTAATGAGTGTTTACATAATTATTCTTAGTAGGAATTATTACTCTGTATATATGCTATGTACAGAATAAATGAATAAACTTGAGACCAGCTCTAAAACTTCATTTGCTTTTGTTAAGTTTTTTTTTTGTTCTTGTTTTTTTGTTTTTTTTGGGAGGGGGAGGGGGGGTCTCTTTCGACAAAGCTGTTACATTTTTATGGGTATGTGAAGAACCAAAGTTAATTTTGAAAGTTAATGTGACTCAAAAGTGATGGTCACTTTCACCATGAATAACTACGCACATGGGGTAGCTCAGGTAGTAGAGCAGGTCACCGACTAATCTGAAAGTTGGTGGTTTGAACCACGCCTGCTCCAGTGTGCATCCTGAATGTCTTTGGGGAAGATACTAACCCCAAGTTGCTCTCCAGTGCCTCAGTGGGGGGTACGAATGTGTGTAAATGTTAGCGTGAATGAGGTAAAGCGCTTAGAGTGTTCAGAAAGAGCACAAAAGTCTTATAAAAGATCCACTCCATTTACATCAGTGCACTATGGTGTAAGAGTGAAACAAATAGAAGTTTTTTTTTGCTACCTATTAAAAGAGACCACTTCAATGTGGTCTTCCATTAAAACGCTTTTAGAAAACGGTGAGTAAAAATCTAATCTTCACATTAAATCAGTTGTTCTTTGCCAGCTGCTGACACTAATGCTGGGCTCCACTGGTTCCAGAGGTGAAGCATCCAGTCATATTTTAAAGATAAAACAATGATGTGTTTGGGCATATGGCTTTGAATGCCTTTTAACCTTTTTCATGAAGCTTTCCTCAGTAAAGACACGGCTTTTAAACTGCACTGTGGGAATTATCCACAGGATCCATTGTCTTTAACTGAGCTATTACAGGCTAGTGGGTTAATCATGGGCTAGGGCCTGACTGCCTCAGTGAACTGCTTCAAGCTGAGTGCCAAGGGCCATTTTGGACTCTGAAAATCAAGTCATGAGGATAAAAACCTGGAAAAAAAAGAACATTTTACTCTGTTATACAGAGACTATTAGGAATTTAGAAAACAAGTCCAATTATGCCCGTAACAACATCCTGCCAGAAATTACAGATAACGAAGCCAAGATTTATCTTTGACTGTATCATAACCAAAAACAGCCGAGCTTAGCAGTCCCATGTGCTCTAAGCAGGGACAGACAGCATATGTCCAGCTTCTGCTCTGTGTAAAATCTATTCACAGCCAAATCTGTGCTGCTTTATTTTCCTTTATCTCCAGTGACTATTCCCCCCACCAATCCATAGCTCCCACATCTCTGGCCAAGTGCAGGAATTTCATCTAATCTCCACCAGAGGGCGCGTTTACTTCATACATCTCTGGTGTGTTTTGGTGTGTCTTAAATACGTTAATAATAATAAATATTAAATACGTTCCTGTTTCTTTTAATTGGTAAGTTAGTTGTTATGTTTAATTTGTGGTTTGATATATATATATATATATATGTCAGAGCATTCTGTTCTAAGAGCACTGATTGAGTTATCAGAAGATATCCTGCAACCTGCTTTTAGTGAATAAACTTGGTAGAAAACCTTGCAAGGTTTAGGAATGGAATAAATTCATGTTAAGGCTGTTATTTCCTGTTACATATAAAATAACAAAAAATGAAGAAATTTTCTTAAAATTTCCTTAATATTTGAAATACATTTTTATGAAAGCCTAATAATATATTGATATAATATATTATATAATTATTGATCAGTGTACTATTCAATCTGTGTTAGATGTACATCTTTGGAAGTCAGCACTGATTCATTGATAGTGCAGCTTTTTAATTCAATTATGTAAAACAGACTCAAATGAAATTTTTCATTTATGTTCCCTGGAGTACATCTCCTTTCATTTGAAAGTTTTACTACTATTTCCATTATTTAAAAAAATGAAAACCTGAATTGTGTTATATTCTGAGAAGTTTATGCCTCATTGTTTTTGTTTCTTTTTCCAAATGTTTTAAAAGTATATATTTGAAAACTTTGCCAGGAGAAACCAGAACAAGTTTTTTTTTAGGCAAGATCCTGAAAACAGAGTGAAACATCTAAAAACAGAAATCCAGTATATAAGGCAAAAACAGAGGTTGTACCACTCTGAGTTGGAAAGCTAATATTTGTTATGACTACCTTCATTCTTCAACATAGCCAGAAATTTTTTAAACAAGCTCTATTGTAATTTTTTAAAGTAGTCTTCAGGACTGGTTCTCCAGTCTTCTTGAAGGACATTGAAAGCTGTTTTTTGGACGTGGGTAGTCTCTTGTTCTGTCCTCTGTCAAGGTGATTTCACACTGTTTGAGATTACTGAAAATTAACCTGTTGCCAATCAGATGATTCAGATAGTCAGATAGTATTTGCACAGCAGGTCATTATTTGATGGTTGTTTTCTCCCTTCATATTTTGTCAGTTTTCACAAGTTCTCCAAGACCACTGAATGAAACACATCATCAAAGCATGACAGAACCTGGCCTCCTCCTTACATATTGATGAGTATATAAACAATATAAATATAATTATACACACACACACACACACACACACACATATATATATATATATATATATATATATATATATATATATATATATATATATATATATATATATAATAGAATAATCCTTTAATTGTCCCACAAGGGGAAATTTGGTTGTAACAGCAGCCAAAAGGACACATATACAAACAAACAAACAGTACACAGGACACAGAACAGAAACATACACAATTTTTCTTACATATTTACATTAAGGACAATGGTTACTATATACAGAGAGTACTGTACAGTTATTAAATTAAATAAAAAAAACTACAGATAAGAGGCAAACCAGGTTGTAGTGCGAATTGGTTAATTAACTTGTTGCAGTTACAACGCAGATGTAAACATCTATGTTTGTTGGGAGCAGTTCTGATTGTACAGTCTGACAGCTGCAGGGAGGAAGGACCTGCGGAAACGCTCCAAATGTTAAATACACGCCATATACACATATATATTAATTTAATTTAATTTAATTTTTAAGCTTGCCACTTGCAAGAAATGGGAACAAATTGGTTCTTTGCTACGTTGTCTGTTATGTGTAGACACAACACTGGTTAATTAGTTGAGGAGGATGCTTTTGTTATGTTTGAATGATTCATAGGTAGTGTTTAACAAACAAACAAAAAATGCTTAGGTACAAGGACTGCACTGAAAACGCAAAATGAAATGAAAAAAGTAGCCTGTTACCATGGATATATACATAGTTAAATAATACATTTAATGTGGATGGGAGGATGGGGTGTGAGGGGGGCACTTTTCAAAAAGAAATTAGGGTTGGTTCAAGACTTTTGCACAGTCCTGTAGTTGTAATCTTTCTAGCAAATGATTACACAAGCTGAAACAAACTGATTCAGTAAATCTCTGTTCATAATTAAGGCTCAGATGGCGTATGTGGTGCTTCTTGTTACGCTTGGTGAGGAGCTTGATCTCTTCCTCCTCTTGAGTAAAAGGTTAAAATGAGTTAACGTGTCATAATTAATTAAAATTAATTAAAACGCAAAAACAGTGGGCTATGTGAAGCTGCTGCCCTGGCAATCGCGGTTATAAGTTGAGGAAAACAGCCAACAACAGAATGTATGTAATGAACTATATTTTACTTTCTGCACAGACTCAAAGTCAACTCATGGAAAGATTGAAAGAATTCATGATAGCAATAAAAACTTATAACAGTGTTTACATATATGGCACAGGAGCAAGGTGTTTGAGCAATTCTTTCAAATGCATTAAAGACAACATGGTGTGTGCTTTGCATGTACAGTGTTTTCTGTAATTTTCTGTGTTGTCACTGGATGGAGCCAAAGGAAAAGAGAGAGATTAAGCATCACCCTCATCTTGTCATCTGCTATGTCAACACAAAATGGTTTAAGCTTGCAGAAAAAGCTGACAAGTAAAAATATGACAGCTAGGAGAAATAATGAGAAGCACTCTATGCTGCATAGGCTGTATTAAAGGGAGAGACTGAAGCTTCTTTGGAGTAGCTTAGCTCAAAAGGAAAAGGAAACTTTTCATCACAGGATTAGTAGAAGACTCAGGCTGCATGAAAACATGGAGGTAAAAAAAAAAAAAAAAAAAAAAAAAAGCTAAACTAAAGGGTGACGGGTTGCCTTCACTGACACCTCATCAGTAAAGTTAGTAAAAAAAAAAAAGAAGAAGAAGAAGAAGAAAGACTGCATCTCCAGTTTAAAATAACACTTTTAGATGGTTTTAAAATATACATGAAACAAAATGTGACCATTTAAAAGGATTAAAGCTTTTATGACATTTTTTATATCCCTGGATTTTCAAGTTGGACTCTTTGTCCTTATTGCAAACAATCTTCTGTTTTTCCCCTTGCTTTTGGAACTTTAACCTTTGAGTGAAGCATTACCTCCATTTAGCATATTTTTTAAGAGCTTGACTCTTTTAATAATGGATTGCATTTATATAGCACTTTTCGGGACCCCTCAAAGCGCTTTACAATACCACTATTCATTCACACACTGGTGAAGGCAGCTACAGTTGTAGCCACAGCTGCCCTGGGGCAGACTGACAGAAGCGAGGCTGCCATATCGCGCCATCGGCCCCTCTGGCCAATACCAGTAGGTGGCAGGTAAAGTGTCTTGCCCAAGGACACGACGACCGAGACTGTCCGAGCCGGGGCTCGAACCGGCAACCTTCCGATTACAAGACGAACACCCAACTCTTGGGCCACGATTGCCCCATTGGCCATTAATAACAGAATAACCCTTTAAAAATCTTTCTTGTTGCAAATGCAAGTTAGCTCAAGCAAACTGAAAAAGTTTGCATGGGCCTCTAGGGAGCAGTTTCACTGGAAATGCCACTCTGAAAGTGGTCAGAATGATACTCTGTCATGTTTGAATGTTTAGTGGATCCAAATGATTGATTAAGTGATTAGCTTTTTTCACTCCAAGTGGCAGCCAAAAGTCCATAAAACCTTGGGGCGACAGCAGAGGGCTGTCTTCAGAGAAAAGCCTGGAAAAGAATGCAAAGGGACAATGAACTAAAGCAAACTGAAAACAGACACAGGAGGAGAGGATATGCGAAACACCAGGGTAATGAGATACTGCTGAAACTAATCCAAGAAGACAAGAAACCAAACTGGGAACAAACACAAGCGACTGAAGCTGCCCAAATAAAACAGGATGTAACAAAATGAAGGCACACCTAACACAGAAACTGAGATTAAACCACAGACACATAGAACACAATAGGGAAGAAAAAGTGAAACAGTAACTATATTTAATGATTAAAAAAGTAATCATATCTAAAACTAAGAAAACCTGAAAATAGAATCAAAAGCAGAACACGAACAATGCACATGATGCACACTGATCCAAAGATCATTTGTCCCTTACACATACATTGGAAAAAGAACTCTTGTAAGATGATGGATACTTTTTTTTTCAGAGCATCCGAAATTATTGTTTTGTTTTGTTTTTTTCAAACTGTTTAATTCATTTAATTTGGCTCTGGAGAGTCTGTAACAGCTGCATGATTATCTTATCAGAGGCCATTCATGTGTGCTGGGAGCCAACAGAAAGTCAATCAGTTCAGCAAATGAGGGTCTTGGTTGCACATGTCCTAAATGAGAACTAATGTGCATGCTCACGGGCCCAAAAATGTGGAAGCAGATGTGAGTACCTCATGGAGGACCTTTGGTATATACACTGATAAGCAACTTTCATTCAAATGAATGAGGCACTGTCCTGAACTGCAGTATCCACTTTTCCCATTCTTCTTTCAAAGTCACTTTATTGTGTTTTCTTGTTGTTGTTTGGGTACTTACAAAAAAAACGTTACATTTCATACATACTCTATCCATTTGGGCACTTTGGTACATTTTTCTTCTTCGTGTGGGTGCCTTAGGTTGCACTGTATCATGTTTACCGCTGAGCACCTTTGAGGGTCATAAAAGGCGTCTCCTTCATTTCTTTGTCAAGTAACACTGAGAGCTACAGCAGATAAATTTGGCAACACCTCCATGATGTCCGTTTCTGACATCCATTCCTTTTCTTCTGCTTATCCACTTCAGAGGGGGCCTGGAGTCTATTCCAGCTGTCATAGGGTGAAAGATGGAGTACACCGGGGTACACCGATATACTGGACAGGTCACCAGTCTGACACAGGGCAAACACAGAAAAAGAGAGCAACAACATTCACACTCACATTGACGCCAAATTTTAGAATCACCAGTTAACCTAACCCCAGTAACTGCCAGTCCCTAACAGAACCCACGCAAACATGGGGACAACATGCTAACTCCACACAGAAAGGCATCACAGAGCAACGACGGTGATGAAATGAACATGATTTCAAAAATGAGACATAAAGGGATATGAGTCTGTTAACTCTTCTGACTCAATTGATTATATTGTTTGACTTTCATAACAGGCAGCACGGTGGCACGGTGGTTAGCACTGTTGCTGCACAGCAAGAAGGTCCTGAGTTCAATTCCACCATCAGGCCGGGGTCTTTCTGTGTGGAGTTTGCATGTTCTCCTCGTGTTTGCGTGGGTTCCCCCTGGGTACTCCAGCTTCCTCCCACTGTCCAAAGACATGCAGTTTGTGGGGGTAGGTTAATTGACTAATCATTATAAACCATAGGTGTGAGGGTGAATGGTTGTCTGTCTCTGTGTGTCAGCCCTGCGACAGACTGGTGTACCTCGCCTCTTGCCCTATGACAGCTGGGATAGGCTCCTGCGACCCTGAAAAGGATAAGTGGAAGTGAATGAATGAATAGACTTTCATAACATCAGAGGACCAGAGATGAGCAAACACATGCTCACCAAATTTATGATTTTTCTAAAGCCTATGATATGCTCTTAATCAAAGACGCTGCTATTATGCAAAGAATGAGTTAATTATCAAATATTAATTTTAAAAAATACATTAACCAGAACTAGTTATTATTGCTGTTGTTGCTGTTTTTTCTTTGTTTTTTGTTTCTTAATTCAGTCAGCCATCTGTCAGCCAGCCATCCATTTCTTTTTTTTAATTTTTAATCAATAATTTATTTATTTTTTGCTCTATTAGACAACACATGATGCAAGCTGTTGCACAAAATGCCAAAAAATATTCTTTAAAAAAACACAAAGAAAGAAAGAAGGGTTCCATATGGGCACCCTTTAATTTCACTGAGGAGACCTCGCCAGTCTGCACAGGCCCTGCTCAGACGTTGCATACGCCCCTGCAGAGCAGAGCTGTGAGAGCCCCCCCTCTCCTCCTCCAGCGGCACTGTGCTGTAAATGGCCTGCTGCAGCTACAGCTACAAGTCGTGGAGGCAAGAATGACACCGGCGCTCCCCTACATCAAGACAACTTGAGCGTAAGAACGGATTTGTTTCATTAATTCCTTTAAAATAATAATAAGATATATACCAAAACACGATGGCGCTTATCCCTGCATCTTTACGGACACGGTTAGTGGTGGGTGTTTTTTCGTTCTTCGCAATGTGGGGATTTGCGCTCTCCATCACTCGGTACTCTATTCCGGAGGAAATGGAAGAGGGTTCCTTTGTTGCTAATCTGGCCACAGATTTGGGTCTGGATGTTCGCAGTTTGGAGGAGCGCAAAGCAAAACTCGATGTCATTCACAGTAAAAATTACCTCGACATCAACAAAGATACGGGGGAGCTGGTTATCCGCGAGAAGATAGACCGGGAAAGCATATGCATGACTAAAACAACCTCGTGTTTTCTGAAAATGGATGTCATACTTTCAAGCCCGGTTCGCATTTTTAACATCGAGCTGGAAATTATGGACATAAATGACAACGCGCCGGTGTTTCGCAGAAAGACAATGCACTTAGACATTTCGGAGGCAACCCTTCCCGGTGAGAGATTCTCACTGACAAACGCCGTGGATGCGGATGTGGGGGCGAATTCAATCAAGACCTACTATCTCAGTGAAAGCAAATACTTCAGTATCGACATCCAGACCGGCAGCGATGGCTCCAAATATGTCGATTTAGTGCTTAGTGGTAATTTGGACCGTGAGGAGCATGCTGTTCACGATTTAATTCTAACCGCTGTGGATGGAGGTGTGCCTCCTCGCTCCGGCACAGCCAGCATCATTATTAACGTCCTGGATATCAACGACAACGCCCCCATATTCAGTCAGCCGGTATATGCAGTCAATGTCTCGGAGAACTCGGCAGCAGGAACAGTGGTCATGACCTTAAATGCAACAGACTTAGACGAAGGCACAAACGCCCAGTTGGTATACTCACACACACTGTACACATCGGAGAAGACACAAGAGCTATTCTCACTTGATCCAAATTCAGGTGAGATCAAGGTGAAGGGGGTGATTGATTATGAAGAGAGTCAGAGTTTTGAGATGCACATACAGGCACAGGACAGAGGGACGAACCCTCTGTCCGGACACTGTAAAGTCACACTGTTTGTGACAGATCTCAATGATAATTACCCTGAAGTGACCATCAAGTCTCTGAAAAGTTCGCTGACTGAGGATGTCTCTGTAGGGACGCTGATTGCAGTGGTCAGTGTGAGCGACAGGGACTCTGGAGCCAACGGAGAAGTGGAGCTCTCTCTAAATAGGCAAGAAACGTTACCGTTTCTCTTAAACAAGTCCTCTGAGGGTTACTTTGAAATGCTAGTGTCAAAACCACTGGACAGAGAGGTAATAAGCAAATATGACATCATACTGAGAGTGACAGACAAAGGTGTGCCACCCTTATCTGAAAATGAAACCATCACTTTGGAGATACTGGATATCAACGACAATGCACCTACATTCTCCAAGTCGTTTTATACAATCCATGTCATGGAGAACAATCCACCGGGGGCATTATTGACATCTCTGAGTGCATTTGACCCAGATCTGAATGAGAACCAGTACTTGGTTTATTTCATAATGGAGAAAGAAATCGTTAACACTTCTATGTCGATGTTGTTTTCCATCAATCCTGAGAATGGTGATCTTTATGCCCTGAAGACCTTTGATTATGAGAGAGAAAGGGACTTTCTTTTCCACATTGAGGCAAGAGACTCTGGTGTTCCCCCGCTGAGCACCAATTGTACCGTGCATATTATTATTCTGGACCAAAATGACAACACCCCTCTCATAGTGTCACCTTGGCGCGCACAGGGCTCTGTTGTAGAGGAGGTGATACCGAGGTCGACTGATAAGGGACATTTGGTGGCCAAAGTGATTGCCATTGATGCAGACTCTGAGCAGAACGCCAGAGTCACATATCAGCTACTTCAGATCAGCGATTCAACCCTCTTTAGCCTGGATCAGTACAACGGTGAGATCCGGACAACAAGGATGTTTAGTTACAGAGATCCAAGACAACAGAGGCTGGTAATTGTTGCCAAAGACAATGGTCAACCTTCTCTTTCTGCTACTGTCACCATCAAGATATCAACAGTGGAACATGCAATGGCCTTTTCAGAGACTACAGAGCTTCCACTAGACTATGACATGTTCACTGACCTAAACCTCTATTTAGTGATCGGTTTAGGAGCCGTGTCCTTTCTGCTACTGATAACCATCTTAGTTATTATTGTGCTCAAGTGTCAAAAACCAAAGCCAAAGGCCATCAAGATCCCTCCAGCCAATAGAAATAGCGTGATCAGCAGGAACAGCGTGATCAGCCAGAGAAGCTCCACTATCGCAGATTCCACGCTGATTTCCAGCGATGCCTACTGGTACAGCTTGTTCCTCGCAGAGACCAGGAAGGGCAAAGTGGTCGTGAGACAGCCCATAATTCCCAAAGGAGCTGGGTATTTTGTTTCCAGCATACCCAGAAGCATAGGGCCAAGTGAGACTACAGATTCCAGAGCATCAACACTGGAGGTATGTAGAAATATTGGATGGGTTTGGTAAAAAGCTTAAAAACGTTGAAATTGCCCATATGGAAAAGATATATATAAATCTTATAAAGTTTGTATCTGTCTTGTGTGAAACTTGTATGAAAAGCATACAAGCGTGAAAACAGATATAACATCCCTTGAAAAACTACATAAATGAAACTTGTATGTTTTGGATACTTCCTAAAGCAATTTATGAAAGTAATGAGAAAGTGGCCACTTTCATGAGTAAATCATATAAGCCTTTTATGATTTACTATATGAAGCAAGCTAAAGCTGATGCAAGTCTTTTATAAGTTTTTCCTATTTCTTTTCCATATGGACGAGCTTTTGATAGAGCTGACTTCCTGTAGTATAAAAAGTGCACATATACTTTTTTTCTCCTGGAGAGCAGAGGAATATTTTCTTTGTAATACCCCTCTAACATTAACAGGTACAAACACAACATAATGCATTGCATGTTCAATAGGCCACTAACAATTTTCTCAGTATCAGCATTTCACATTTCAGGTAAATATTTTGTTAAAAATTAAGCTTTAGATTAATTTTGAGTTGAAGTTTCCTTCAACCTGCATTCAAGTATAAATCAGAAATACTATACTTATACTCGACAACATTTCAGAAGTAAATATTGCAGGTTTGAGGTTATTCCTGAAGTGAAGATTTTACCAAGTCTTGGGATCCCCTGAAGGAGGCCAACCCCTGGCTTAGTTTAAACTATTGAACTGTATATAAATCAAATGATGTACTGTAATATGTAATAATGTGTAATTTTTCAGTGTGTTTAATAATAATATTTATGGAGGATTTTGAATGTTAATTTGGGCTGTTTAAAAGTGTAGGACTGGTACTTTTACTTGGGCAAAGGATCTTAGTACTTCTTCCACTGCAGTGACTCCTCGCTTGTACTTTGAAATGCATTCAGGATGACACGACTGACTGAAAAATCAAAGCACTTTCTATTATTTACCTTGGGTCTGTGTCATGGGTCTGATGGGCTAGTTTTCTCTGCAGTCTGAAATCTGATACGAGTTGAAAATAAAAGTGGGGCTAAAGTTTTTAGAATGGATGAATTTGATAATAACTATAAGTAATTTCATTGACATTAATCAAGTGAAATGTATATTGTAATGAATAATAACGCACCTATTTTCAAAATTATTGGAAATAAGTTACAAGTAAGTGGACAGCTCAATTTATTTAGTTTTGTTTTTTCATCAAGCATGTGTTTCTAGAGCAAATCATCAGCGCTGCTATTGCATAATTAGGCCAAACAAGCCCACCCCACAAAAAATTGTCACTTTTTGATGTCTTATGTAGTATGTAGGTCATGTACTGCAGATGCATAGCACAGAATAATAGCATAACTGGTAGGTGCAAGAGGGGGAGTACTACAAAGAAGATCAGACGTGGGAGGGTTGTCTTCAAGGACAAGCGAGATGCCTCATGAATCTCTAGCAGTGTTCTGGCACACTGTAGACTATCAACAATGCATGGCTGCTAAAAAAAATGATCCAGATGTTGTTTATGTTTGTACAGCTGGACCTGCAGAGTAAACTGAATCGAGTGATCCGCTGAATGATCAGCATAAATATGCACGTTGTACGGGGGCATATGGAGGGAAAGAGACAAACACCCATGTATGATGTGGATGTATTGTGAGCGTGAGTTCGAGTGTCTGCATTACCACTGAATTTGTCTCTTTTTTTCTATTCTTAAGTACTCAAAATGAAAGGAAGTCCATTCTACAACTGGAGGTATGCTGGTTGCTAACTACATCTGTAGAGCCACTATAATTGTGTAGACATTTTCTATCTCTTTCTATTTGGTGTTTGTTCTTCATTTGGCTCTAAAATTTGGATTTTATACAAATTTTTTTTTTTCAGATTCTTCCTTTTTTTTGCTGAAATCCTTTCCCAAGATATTTTCCTGATTAAATAGAACAGGTTACACTAGCCCACAAAAAAACAACACTCCCCTCTAATTCACTGCTACTGTGAGCACTAAAATCTAAATTGGCTGGTCTCTGAAGTGAGAAAACCATGTATCAGCTTATAACAAGAGCTGAGATTAGAATAAAATTGGCTGCTTGTCAGATCTTTGTTGCGCACATCTGGCTAGCTTGGTAGAGATTCAGGGCAAAAATGATGGCACAGACATAAAAAAAGGATTAAAGAATGAATTGCCCTGAGTGGATTCTCAGCATACCTGAGAGCAGTGACTATATAAACTCAGATCTCCACATATAAACTCTATTAGGTGACGTTTTAAATGTCACAAATGTATTATGCCCTATTCTTTTTTCCCCCACGTCAAAAAAAAACATTAGATAGTTTAATATTGGCATACCAAAATACCAAATAGCACATTGTGATGGTTGCTTGTGCATGCTTTAGTCACACCTTCTGCTTCCCTTATTTCAGTTAATGACTTTGATATTTTATTTTAGTCATGTATGTTAGTCAAACAATTTTTTTTGTATTTTTAAATTTGTAGATTGATTTTTTTTAAAAACAAATTTAAAAAACAATCCTGATTATGATTGATTTAGTGACTTATCTTTCAATTTAAATGTCCCTAACGTCTATTGACATGTCAATGATGGTGGCAGTAACCAGTCACGATCCACTGTTGCATGAGTGAGGACTTTCTGTAAGTTTATATTAAGACTTACTTCCTGTGTTGGCTAATTCTATGTTCTTTCTCTCAGCAGGGGCCCAGAAGAGAACTGCCATGATATAATCATCTCTTCATGGGAGTCTTTGGCTAAAAAATCTTCCCTGTGACTCACAAAGAAGATGTAAAAAAACAAAAAAAAACCCAGAAACAAAAAAAACATCTGCTAGTCCCTCTGCTCCAGCTGTTCTTTCTCTCTGCTTCCTCCATTGACCACTAACCACCTCAGCCTTCCAGCTTTGTTAATCTTTTAAGCATGAATCTGCATGATTCTACAACTAAGTATTCAGACAACAATTTGAAATAGTTTCTGGCAGGATATGTGGACATTACTGAGCAGACCTCATGTCATAAATCATTCCCTTCATGATGTTCTGAAACTTTTAAATAGACAATTTTGCCTTTTTTCTCCAGAGTTTAAGCTGAGTGTTGTAGTTGTAGAAACCTTCAGTACTTTGCAATATTCTTAAGTTCAAGTCAGGCAGCATTTCATATAAGCAAGAGTTCAAAATATGCCTAAACCTAAATATACAAGTGAATCAGGGTGAATATGCTTCTTCCATAATACTGATATAACATAACTGTAGCTGGTTATGTCACTGATTCAGCCTTTTTGTCTTGTTTCTTTTTCGGTTTTTAATAAAACGTTTCTACTCTATTATGGGTCTTGCTGGTTAGTAAGATTCATATACTTTTAGTTGAGCTGTTTTCACACATGTGCTCCAGAAAATATTGAGAGAATTACTGAAGGACATTGTCTACAATTGCCCTTTTCACATGTAGCACGCAAAAGGGGAATAGTCGGTGTCAGATGCGTTCTCATTACCGGATAGACGAGAGTGCTGCCTTGGCGGAGTGTGCAGAAAGCACACTCACTGTGAATTCACTGGGCAATTACCTGCTCTAGTCTCAAATGGGTGCATTCAGATGTTACATGGTGTTTTTACTAAAGAGCTGTCAGGGTAAAGACTGTTAAATGTCCAAAATGACATTTGCTTTCTCACGTAGAGCTCTGCTGGTTAATGCTGAGGAAAGTTTAGGCCCACAGTGCAAGTGTGAAAACAGCTGTAGTAAGTTTCTAAGAAAAAGAGCAAAAAAAAGATTTTATTCAATTTTAAATTTTTTAAACAGTATTTGTTGTACTAGAGAAGTTATGAATGTGTCAAAGTGATGAAAAAGAATGAAAGATAAGAAAACAAAAAAAACAACAACCACATTATAGGTGATACATTGTTTCTCTTTTCATTTGATTGTAGATAAATTAGTCGTATAGGGACGATAACAAGATTACAAAAGTTAACTAACAACAGATTTACGTTTTCTATCTGACGTGTATGAGCTACACAAAAATATTGAACTACACAAATATTGAACAATTTTCATTTTCACACTGTAGTTTGAGCCTGTCTCATTACGTTGTACTAAGCAAGGGGGTCTGGAGGAGGGGTGTGCTTACACCTCTTTTTTTTTTTTAACTGAGGTAATCACAGAGTGGGGTGAGGCCAGAGTGGGGGACATGTACAACTCTCAGACACAATGAACCTTATTTTGAAAAACACAATCAAATATCAAATGTCAGTTTAACTGTCTGTAAGAAGATTTGCTTATTACAAGCTATCATCTCTTCGGGCTCATTTCCTTAAAAGTTCACAGTTCAAATAATAACTGTGTTCACTCATTGCACAAAGTGCAAATTGATTAATTTAATATGAAAACAAAGGAATAATATAGAGCAAGTATATCCAAATGTATTTATCTTTGCCAGGGTACAAAGGGATATCAGGTACAGGCAAGGCAATTTAGGAATATTATTGTTTTTATATATTTTTTGGTAGTAACTTTTAATGCTGCTTTTGTGAGCTTCTTTGAGGGCATTTTTTGTTGCATATTTGTAGTTTAGTGTACGTAATGTTGTTTTGATGGTGTACATATTAATATATAAATAATAAAACTAGAATACTTCTCTTGACCTCAAAAGTAGCGCTGTTGCACTACGAATAAGCCCAGGACTTTCATGACTCAGAAACAAGGAGCTTATTAACACCACTTATTAGGGTGCTAATTGATCAAATGTAACTGTATGTGGTAAAAGTATTGGATTATGAGAAGAAGAGCGCAGTGTTAATTATGCTCACAGCATTAAAGTGCAGACTCTGCAAGTTCAGAAATCTGCTGAACCCATACGTGGAGCGTGAAAAGCATTAAGCAGATGCCAGCACTTTGAATCTGAATCTAAATGTGATCGGAGCACTCCCTTCAGTAATGCAGTGAAGGTAGAAGATTTCAGGAAGTATCAGTCTTCACATTTAGAGTCAGTGAAATTGAACCTCTCTTCCTCTCTTTTACTGTTGCACCAGGCTTCCCAGACATAAACACATCTTTCTGGCTGTCTGTCAGGCTAACGATGTCACGTAATAAGCGATTTCTCGCTGTGAAGAACGTTTTATATGTTTAATTCATGCCTGAACCAATTCGAACAGTGTTTAAAATGATTTTTTTTTTAGAATTGCACATACGATGAGCTCTTTGTGTGCCTTCTGCATTGTAAAAGATAAACATGACTGTTGATGAATGAAATAATGGCATTCCACTAGTATTACAAATTACACTGACACCCATGATACAATACCTTGAATTTCTTGTTGGGTGGGGCTCAGCCTTTTGGTTTCAGAGCAGGTTTTCAGTTAAAAACAAAGAAACAAACAAAAAAAAGCAAAAAAAAAAACCCGTGCATTTACTGTAAAATGAACTGCTTTGTACTTTGTTTTTTCTACAGTAGACCTTTTTGATATTTTCTGTATTCACTGTGACTGAATGGCACAGGAGGTGCTTGTACTCAGTATTGTAAACGTGAGTAATTCTCATGCGTACACAGCTCAGTTTTTTTTTACTTTTCTCCTTCTCGCTTATTTGCCAGTCAGATTGTACAGTATGCTTTGAGAGTCGCATCAAATGTTAGCCAGTTCCATCCCATTTAATGAATCAAAGACAGTATGGGTGAGAATGGTCTTGCTTTGTTTTCAAGTCTAGTCAATTGTCAGATTTTGATGTTGCTTATTTGGCTTAAATGTTCTGCCTGATCATGCTAGTTTGAATAAAGCTTTTTAATCTGTCTTTCTATTGTTTCTCTAATGAAGAATGAAGCTGAAGTGATCAGAAGTGACTTCTTGAATATGATGTTCTCTCTTCCCCCTCTTCCTTGCTCTCTCACATTCCCTCACATACACACATTTTGACCCAGTTTCTCTTTATAACGCTCTGTACTAATTCTTGGAAATTGAAAACTAAATAAAGGAGATGCGCCTGCAGTTCAAATCACAGAAGCAGACAAATAATAGCTTTGTCAGGATTAGTAAAAGCCATGAGCCAAATTGCAGTAGTCTGCTCTTCGCTGTGGCCACACAGGGCTTTTAGTCTGTAGTCCTATGGCAGACTCGTGTATGAGAGTCCTGTGAATTTGTATCACTAGCTATTGCCACTGTTATCAATAACAGCAAATTTCTATCTGTTATCTGGCTAAATAATAACAACTTCCATACCTGGATTGATGTGATTTACAGTGTCTTTCACAGTAATGATCTGGCTTGCTTTTCAAACAAAATCAATACCTGTATATAATAAAACTATTAAGAATAGTATTGACTGAAATCTAGTAGATTTGGATAATAAAATTGAGAAGCAGTCCTGTGTCTCAGCTGTATGCCGGTCAGTTCAGAAATACAGCACCTTGTAAAACTACACAATACTATAGAGAAGGCCCAAAAGTTCTTAAGTAACTTGTGCTTTAAAAGACCCTGAAGTAGGTCAGTGCAAATGAGCAGTGCAACTGTGGCTACATCCCATGTGCTGAGTGCTGTTCCCGCCAACTCTTCCCTCAGGAGAGCTACGTTTTTTAAACCAACGCAGTCCATGTTATTGAAATTGTTGTGCAACCCACCAGTGATAAACACGAGCAGAGTGCAACTACAGTTCAAAAGGGTACTTTTAATCACACTGGTTCCTAGAATGTTTAACTGTTTTACAATGTTTATAAGTACTGTACTGCACAAGGTCATCATACTGTAATTAAAAGGTAAACCAAAATCTAAAATGTAAATACAAATTAAAAAGTAGATTTCAGGAGGAGAGAAAAGAATGATTTTGTATCCTGACAATGTAAATTGTCAGAAAGACTAAACTGAAACAGTTCCCATCAATAAAAAATAAACTGTCATGATTCACTCTGGAAGCCAAAACCTCTAATAACTGTGCTGCAGTATTTAGGGCAGCACTGTCTAGCCACCCAGCTCTGATCTGTTTAGGGATCCACACAGTTTCAATGCAATAAAACTGGTGACCTGCCCAGGGTGCTCTGTTCAGTGATTCTTGTCCCACCGTGAACCCAAACAGAGCAGGCAAATGTGGAAAATCAAACCAATGTTAGGTTAGGTTAAGTGTTTTCAGAGTGCACTTATAGTGAAGCAGCAGCACTTAAAAAAACAAACTCCTCTCTGCTGTAATCTGTAATGTAGTAGAAGTTGTTTTGGTTTTTTTTCAGACAACTTTGTGGTCTGAAGAGGTATGCAATTAAGCACCCCATTACACATCATCACCAGTTTTTTCTGCAATGCTGCAGTGCTTCCATATCTAATGTGTGGGCTTCATTATAAATCATTTTAAAATCTATCTGCCTCACAGTAAAAAGAAATGTTTTGGTTGCAGCTAGCTCATCACACAGCACTATATCGATCCGTTAAGTGTGGCAGTGTGTTTTAATCTTCAGTACTGAGATACAATATTCAAAACAGAGCTTTGGGGAAGCTGCTTAAGCATATTTTTACCAGATTATCTGGACTGACTCAAGTCTATATTTTGGCCACTGTAAAAGCTTATTTTAGATCAGCTTTAGATCAGCTTCAGTGTGTGGATTTGCATTAACTATAATCAACCTAAAACAATTCTCCTTTTTATGAATTAATGTGATTTTGATTTAGTTGCTTTAAACACATGTGTAAGCAGGGTTTTTTTTCTCCAATAAACGAAGTTCAAAAAAGGAGTCAATGACCAAATATTATACCTAAAATATAAAGTAGACATCTGGTGCCTACATTGTGGATCGTCCACTCTAGATAACTCTATATAAGCCCATATTATATTCCCAAAAAGTATTCACTCACCCATCCAAATTATTGAATTTAGATGTTCCAATCACTTCCACGGCCACAGTTGTATAAAATCAAGCATGTAGGCATGCAGACAGCTTCTACAAACAAGAATTGGTCACTCTCAGGAGTTCAGTGAATTCCAGTGTGAAACTGCAATAGGATGCTACCTATGCAACAAGTCCACTTGTGAATGTTCCTCACAGCTAAATATTTCACCGTCAGATGTTAGTGGATGTGTAACAAAGTGATTGGGAACAACCGCAACTAAGGGCACATCAAATTACAGATCGGGGTTAGTGCACAAGGTCGACAACTTTCTGCAGTCAATCACTACAGACCTCCAAACTTTATGAATGTGGTTCCATAGCCGAGCAGCTGCATGCAAGACTTACATCAGCAGCTGCAATGCAAAGTGTCCGATGCAGTGATATAAAGCACACCGCCACTGGACTCTAGAGACGTGTTCTCTGGACTGACAAATCACGCTTCTCTGTCTGGTAATCCAATGGACAGATCTAGAGAACTTGTCTGAAGTTTGGTGGAGAGGGGGATTATGGTGTGGAGGTGTGTGGAGGCCCCCTTAGTTCCCCCCTTCGTTGACCCCCTTAGTTCCAGTGAAAAGAACTCTTAATGCTTCAGCATATCAAGATATTTTGGACAATTTCATGTTCCCAACTTTGTGGGAACAATTTGGGGATGGCCTCTTTTCTTCCAACATGACTGCACACCAGTGTACAAAGCAAGGTCCATAAAGACATGAATGGTGTGGAAGAACTTGCCTGGGCTGCACAAAGTTCTGACCTCAACCTGATAGAGCATATTTGGGATGAATTAGAGCGGAGACTGCAAGCCAGGCTTCCCATTCAACATCAGTGTCTGACCTAACAAATTTGCTTCTGGAAAAATGGTCAAAGATCCCCATAAACATACTCCCAATCCTTGTGGAAAGCCTATCTCAGAAGAGTTGACGCTGTTATATCTGCAAAGGGTGGACCCACATCATATTGAACCCTAAAGAATGGGATGTCACACAAATTTATATGTGTGTGAAGGCAGACAATCAAATACTTTTAGCAATATTGTGTATAGAAAATCTGTGAGGTCGACGCTTACACTACCAGAACACTCAGGCAAAGTCAGATAACCTTGGCAAAAATATTATTTAGAAACTCTTAATCAATGTGAACAATGGTAAAATGTGTGTACTCTTAAGACTTATTGTATTTGCAATATTAAGATTATCCTTTAGCAGGGAATCTCTACTCCAACTTAGCATTACAGTTTTTTCTAAACTACCGTAGGTTTCTACTACTACTGCCCGTCACCACTCCCAGGGTATGGGCCACCAAAGTTAGATCTCCAGAGTGGTTCTCCTGGTCGAAAGGCGAATCGGTTCGGTGGCTTCCTTTCGGCTTTCACCACCTAGCGTCATTCGTCCCTGAACTGTCGGGGGTCCTCCATCTTCCAGAAAGTTAGTCTCTGTTTTTCTTATTGGCATTTCCTGTAGTGGTTGAGATTTTCTCTGGGGTGGGGTTGCTAACCCCAGGCCCAACCCTCCTCCTTTAACTCCTCCAACGGTGGAGTTAAACAAGGTTTACCTGACCCATATTTGTTAAAATCGGATAATAAAGACATCACTCAGATTTGGCAAGAAGCTACTGGGTCAGTCTGACTTCTGAGGATGGAAGAGGAGCAATGCTGGATCGTCCAGTATAAAATAGTTATCACACTTGTCATCTGGATGTGATGTTCAGAAAAAAACAATTTTAAACATTTGATTTAATCAGGTCAGATCAGAGCAGCTTTACCTGCTACACAAGCTTAACCTTGTTGTTTCATTTAGGAACCCATGTTGCTATTAGATTGGCAGCATTATCGGTCAAAGTGTCAGACAGCATGTGAGAACTTGACCCATTTATGCATGAGTCAGATGAGCAGCCAAGATACCCTGGCTGGAGCCCATGCACAATGGGGTCATGAGTCTTATCACCTAGAGCTTTGGTCTGGACTACAGCTAAAAGAAAACTAAAGAGGTTTCCTGCAAAGTATCCCTGTCATTTGTTTGATTTTGTGAGGAGGCTTTGTGACAAAGATAAAACAGTTATTGCATTATTGCAGAAAAGGACATGACCAGGCTGTCGCTCTGATTTAGAGAGACACACTGGACAAGACACTGATACAAATCTGTTGCAGAATCTACAAAATTTACCATTTATTTCACTAGATCTCCACAGACAACATCTGTCTTTTTTTGTATGTTTGTTGTAATTTGTTTTATGTATTGAATATTAAAGATGTGGATATGCAAACATGAATAACCAGGATACTAATAAGCAAGCTTCCCACTCGCAGGGAGACCAGTGATGGAAATAGTGAATGTTGAACTGGAGGGTAATCTTCTGAATGTACTATGATGGAGTGAAGTGCAGTGTGACTTATGCTCCATCTTGAGTGATGCCTGTGGCCGGTTATCTATGTGCATGGTTGCCCTTGCCATGGGGTTACTGCTGCACTCATTTATGATGCGTCTGCTGGTTGTTTTAGATGCAAGCAGGAGTCCATTAAATACTGTGCAGTTTGGCAAAATGGCCATGTCTGTCGCAGAAGTCACAAAAGGCTTGTGTTAAATCGAACATTAACATGAACAGGCACAGACTTTCCCCAGCAGGCAAAGTTAAGATCAGTTCAAAAATCTCTGTGGTGAAAGGTGTACTCCCACACTTCTTTCTTTGTTGGTAAGCGTAACACGGACCTTTCTTTATGTTGGAATATAAATAAGCATAGATCTGTGTGAGGACAGCACATCCAATTTAGCTCACATATTCATCAAATTGCTGTTGCTATGGAAACAGAAGTCTTATGCAACAAATGCAAAATGGTTCCTATAACCAGGTGAACAGCAAGGAGAATAACTGAATGAAAAATGTGTCTATCTATAACATGCACATACATACATTATATATATATATATATATATATATATATATAGATAGATAGATAGATAGATAGATAGATAGATAGATAGATAGATAGATAGATAGATAGATAGATAGATAGATATAGATATATATAGATATATAAAAAATTCCCCACTCGCCCCTGTGGGCGGTCAATCCTTCAAGCTCGGGTCCTCTACCAGAGGCCTGGGAGCTTGAGGGTCCTGCGCAGTATCTTAGCTGTTCCTAGGACTGCGCTGTTCTGGACAGAGATCTCCGCTGTTGTTCCCGGGATCTGCTGGAGCCACTCACCTAGCTTGGGAGTCACCGCACCTAGAGTTCCGATTACCACTGGGACCACCGTCACCTTCACCCTCCACATCTTCTCGAGCTCTTCTCTGAGCCCTTGGTATTTCTCGAGCTTCTCGTGTTCCTTCTTCCTGATGTTGCTGTCATTCGGAACCGCTACATCGATCACTACGGCCGTCTTCTCATGTTTGTCTACCACCACTATGTCCGGTTGGTTAGCCACCACCATTTTGTCCACCACCTCCTCTACCTCCTCTCTATATATGGCGATATTCAATAATTACTTAATTATATTTTTTATTACATTATTATTATATTATTATATTGTTTCATAACTGTGTGGAGTTCACACATTAGGAGGTCTGAGACTTAATATTGTAAACCTTTAATTCTTTTGTGCCTGTTGTTTTTCACTATCACAACCCTGCATTAGCACCCAGATGAAATTTAATAGCTTGTAAAAATCCAAATTAGGGACTAAAGGCATGCTAATTCTAGGGCAGGGTGGGAAACAGCTTTGTGCAAGTAGCAAAATATCTTCTGTGTACTAAATAAAAACACATCGATGGCTGTTTTAACCTATTTTCTCCTCATTTTTTCTTTACTTCAGCTATGTGGTGATTCATGATATCTCAGTAGCATATGGCATTGACATTAAAGTGATGTTTTGTTGCAGAAATACTGATAAAACTTTGATTATTATTGCAACACATTCTAGTGGTCCAGCTAACTGTGCATAAATAGCCAAAGGAGCCATTATGGCTTTCCTCCATTGGATGCATTCATCCAGTGATCTATTCTGCTTAAGGCTATCAGGACAGCCTTGCCAGCTGTTGTGACCGACTTTGCTTGTCTGATTTGGAATGATTTCCCAGACGTTAGCTTAATCAGAAACAAAATGCTGCCCTTTTACATTGAAATGATACAAGTCATTTTTTTCCAGTGGTTTGCTAGCTTTCACCTCAAATTGCTATTACTCTTCCTTGTTATTCACCATAAAGCTCTGAGCTTCATAATGTGTAATCAGTAGAGCTTCCTTTGTATTCATAGTGTGATAGGTGTTATGTTCTGGCTCTACCCCAAGCCATGGTTACTGACCTAGCAAACCTCTGTCATGGTTTTCTATGATTTGTGATCATTTCCTATGATTCTGTTGCTCCTTTAGTACCCCCCCCCTTTCACACACACACACACACACACACACACACACACACACACACACACACACACACACACACACACACACACACACACACACATATATTAGATATCTCTAATCAAACAGCATCTTGGTTCTCTTGGCTCATCTGTTCACCTGAGCCTCAGGTACCTTGGTGTGATCTTTGATTCTGCCATGTCCCTAGAACAACACTCTCGCCAGTTGTTTAGGAATTGCCTTTTTCAGCTAAGAAACATCTCCAAACTGCGAACTTTGCAGTCTGAGTTAGAAATGGTTATTCATGCTTTTATTTCATCTCGCTTAGATTATTGTAACAGTCTTTTTCTTTGTTTGGGCAAAAGGAATCTTGACCGTCTCCAGTTAGTCCAGAATGCTGCTGCAAGGCTTTTAACTAAGACACCAGTGTTCCGTTCATTACACTGGCTTCCAGTACATTTTAGAATTCATTTTAAAATCTTGGTACTGACTTTTAAAGCTTTGAATCGTGATGCCCCCTGCTTTCTGATCTTTTAGAACCCCACGCTCCCTCTCGCAGCCTGAGATAATCTAATCAAAGGCTGTTGGTAGTCCCACGAACTCGTTTTAAGACTAGAGGTGGTTGTGGAATGCTCTCCCTCCATCATTACGTTGCCTTGATTGTATTTATTCTTTTAAAAAGCAGCTTAAGACTCATTTATTTAGATTGGCTTTTAATTAGATTTGTGCTGTATGTTTGATTATTAATGTATTCTGTTGTATATTACTGTGAAGCACTTTGTGGTTTTTATCCTGTGAAAAGTGCTATATAAATAAATTGATTTGATTTGATATATATATATATATATATATATATATATATATATATATATATATATATATATATATATATATTGTCATCATTTTGTCATCATTCACCCGTATATCGTATATCATGTTTCATACAAGGAATGAGACTTCTGCTTTATGGGGTCCTTTATGGGGCTTCTTTAATACGATTATGTGACCTGACAGTCTGAGGTCTGCCTCTGACAGTGATCCATGTGGAGAGGAGCTTGTGATTGTCAGTACAATGCTTTCTTGCTGCTGTGCCTTGCCTAAATGATCGCCATGCGGTAGGCTGCGCTGCAGAATCGCCACTGGCAAATTAACCATCTTTGCGACTTCGGAGCAGACAAAGGACGACAAACATGAGCCAGTTCCCGGACATGTGTCTGTGTTTGTGAACACGTTTCCCCACATTTGTATTTTATTACGCTGAGAGTTTCGGCGGATCCATTCATTACCACCGCCCCTCACTTCTTGCGCAATAGTGAATCCAAGAGAATCTGCCAAATAAAACATTTTAACTAAATATTCACGTTATATCATCAATTCCCTGTAAGTCTGCGATTAATATTTTGCCACATGCTGCACAGCTAATTTTAATTACGGGATGAAAGTCTGGTGAGACTGGATGCATACGCCAAATATTTATGTGGTCTTTTTGTGTGGTCGCCATTCTTTTTTTTTCTGGAGGTGCTTTAATATGTGGTTAGCTCACAGACCTTACACCGACATCGCAATGGGGGGGATGAGAGGAGAGAAATGGGTGGAGGGGGAAGCGGGGAGCTGCGCCACAGCGGAGAGGAGAGAGCTGAAATCTGAGTGCGCGCTAGGGCGGATAGTGTCCTTCCAAGGTCAAGTCACCTACATTGAATTTTATGAGTTCCGGTTATCCATTCAAAATAAACCCAATATGAACAGACTGGCACTGCTTTATTTTTTTGCACAGAACATACTGTGTAAATATTTGATCCGTAGTGCTTGGTTCACAATTCCATTTATTAAACTAAATTAAATACATAAACATAATTCTTTTTAATCATGTCATACAACATCAGGCACAAAAAATGTAATACAGTTCAAGCATCACGTCTCACATAAAAGTCTTTAATCAATACTAAAATAACTATTTAAAATGGTGGTAGTTAAGTGACGTATCACAAATTTTTATGTGATTATGAACAAATTATTATTCATAATGGTTCAAAATTTTACAAATTTTTTTTGTAAGCAAGGAATTACTGAAATCCTTGACAAGCTGTGACCTTTTTCCTTTTATTTCAGCGCCTAACATAATCCCAAACATTGGATTGGTTAAGTAATTTTTTCTCCTCTTCAAGCGCAAGCAAACTTAGGCACAGACCGCTTATAATTTTATTTTGAAAGGGACAGCGGTCTTTTCCGATTCCATAAGGTAAAACTTCGCCTGCCTTGATTATCTAACGGCTCCAGCGACAGGGAAACACACCCGTCAGCAGCGCGCATTGGAGACAAAAAAAGCGCCTCACGGACAAAGGTAATATGGATGCGCTGGAGAGGATTCGCTTCAGCCGGGTATCACAGTGGATGAGCCGCTTCTGTTTCATTTACCGGGAGACCAATTAGCCCACCTTAATGAGGTGCTGGGATGCGAGATACTGCAAGCTAAAAAGGCGGAAGGCTGCATTTAATCCGTCTGCGGATCCTGTGAGCTTGCAATGGCTGTGGCTGGGCTGTGCAACCGGATAGGGAATAATGTGCCTTTTTATTTTGTGATATTTTCATTATTTTGTGGCCTTTCATTTGGACAGTTACGATATTCGATTACAGAAGAACTAGAAAATGGGGCACTGGTTGGTGATCTGGCGCATGACTTGGGGCTGGATATTCGAAAGCTCGCCACCCGAAAAATCAAGGTAACCTCCAACAGCGGCAAACGCAATGTGATTGTCAACCCCAAAAATGGGAAATTGCTTGTCAATGAAAGGATTGACAGGGAGGCACTGTGCGATTTATCCAGCACCTGCCTCATTAATCTAGAGGTGCTGATTGAAAACCCCACTGAAGTGCACCACGTCGAGGTGGAGATTGTAGATGCCAACGACAATGCGCCGCAGTTCCCCAGAGACGAGTATCAATTGGAAATAATAGAGTCTGCTTTACCGGGGTCTCGTTACCCAATTGAAAACGCTCAAGATCCAGATACTGGGTCAAATTCAGTTCGCATGTATCAGCTTAGCACAAACGACCATTTCGCGCTGGTTTCTAACAAACCCTCTCTAAATACAAAGCACATCGAGCTTGTGCTCAAAAAGCCCCTTGATCGCGAGCAGACGCCTTACCATCAATTAATTCTAAGTGCTGTGGATGGTGGGACGCCGGAAAAAACAGGGACGACTAAAATCAGTGTCCGGGTACTGGACTCAAATGACAATATTCCCTCATTTGACAGCTCAGTGTACAAAGTGAAAGTGTTAGAAAACTCCCCCAAAGACACCCTGGTGATCAAATTGAATGCAACTGACCTGGATGAGGGCACAAATGGGGAGATTTATTACTCCTTCAGCAGCTACACCCCGGAGAGAGTGAGGCAGATGTTCAGCATGGACACTAATACAGGAGAGATAAGAGTGAGAAACAATGTTGATTATGAAGAGACTAACTCCTATGAGATGTACATTCAGGCAATGGACAGGGGCCCCGGTGCTGTGGCAGCACACTGTAAAGTGGTAGTAGAGGTTGTGGATGTGAATGACAACGTCCCTCAGATAGTGTTGTCATCTCTGTCGAGCCCCGTGAGGGAGGATGCCCGTGCAGACACAGTTGTGGCCCTTATTAGTGTTACTGATCGAGACTCTGGAGCTAACAAGCAGGTGAACTTGGAGATCCCAGCAGGCCTTCCATTCAAGATCAAGTCATTCAGAAACTATTACACTCTGGTTACCTCAGCCTTTCTGGACCGTGAGACCACTGATGCCTACAATGTCACGCTGAGTGCCACAGATGGAGGAAATCCTCCCCTATCCTCCCAGAAGACTATACAGGTGGATGTGGCAGATGTTAATGACAACCCTCCACGATTTGAACAGACCTCATATACAGTCTATGTGGCTGAGAACAATGCCCCCGGGGCCTCTTTGTGTACTGTGAAAGCTCGAGATGCCGACATCAAAGAGAACGCACGCATCACCTACACAGTGCTCAATGACAACAACCACGGCATTCCTGTCACCTCATATGTGTCTGTGAAGGCCGATACAGGGGAGGCTTATGCCCTGCGAGCCTTTGACTATGAGTCACTGAGAGAGTTTCACTTCCAGGTCAAAGCCCAAGATGGGGGCATTCCTCCGCTCAGCCGTGTCGCCACAGTCTACATCTATATAATGGATCAGAATGACCATGCACCACTGATAGTCAACCCCCCTGGCAATGGCACGCGCTCCTTGGAGACGGTACAAAAGAATGCCGAACCTGGTGTCCTGGTGACCAAAGTGGTGGCATACGATGCAGATGCTGGTCCAAATGCTTGGCTGGGGTATGTGCTGGAGACAGCCACTGACCCGGACTTGTTCAAGGTGCACGAACACAACGGAGAGATCAGGACCACTCGGAGGATCTTGGAAGACAACTCCACCTCCTTCACTCTAACTGTTCTTGTAAAGGATCATGGCCAGCCTGCTCTCTCCTCCACCGCTACTATTAACGTGGCAGTCATGGAGGTGCCACCAAAAGTGGTGTCTGATCCCAAGAGGATAATGCGACCTCAAGGCCCAATCCCTTTGTCCAAAGTGACCGTCTACTTGACCGTGGCTTTGAGTGCCACGACCTTTGTTTTCCTGGTCACTGTGGTGGTGCTGGCTATCGTCCGCTGCCACGCCTACTGCACCCAGCCTGGGTCCTGTTCCCCATGCTGTGTGTCACAGAAACCCCCTCCAGATGGTGGGAACAGCAGCGTGAGTGCTGGCGGAGGTGGCAGCAGTGGAGCTCCAGGCCAGCCTAATAACAATGTGGTGCTTCGGAGAGACCTTAAAGTGGAGCCTCACTACATCGAAGTACGTGGGAATGGCTCCCTAACGAAGACTTACTGCTACAAGACCTGCCTGACTGCCACGTCTGGCAGTGACACTTTCATGTTCTACAACACAGGACGACCCATCAGCGGCACCTGGGGCAGCGGTGCCGACCGCTTTTTCACCAGTGGAAGTGGATTTGTACGCAGACTGAGCATGCCCGATGCCTCCCTCCAAATCTGCCCAGAGGTGGGTCATGAATTTTTTATTTTTACCTTTTGTCCGCATAGCCGGAAGGTCAGGAACCTTCAAGTTTTAAAAAGTGTCTTGAATTTGACCAAGGTGTAAGCAGTATTAGGCACTTTTAAACATGCCAAACCTGACTTTTCATTCCAATATTGTGCCAGTGTGCAGTGTTACCATATTCTCTGTCACTGTCACTTTGTTGCTGCAGGGAGATGACATGTTGCACGTCAGGTTTTTACCCTGTCCTGAACTGAATCCCTGCAAGCTTCAGTCTCTTTGTTTAGTTCCCACTTGCACTGCAAACTTACTCAGTGTAGCCTAGCTCAGCACTCACACCGAATTAGTGTCAGTTGTGATGCTTTTCAAGGGTCCTATGTTATTTCTGATGATTCAGAGATTTGTGTTTCACCTTGAGATTGTCATCACGTCTACACCAGGAACAGGTCATGTATCATTCCTACTACTTGCTCACCCTCTTTGCATGCAGTTTTGATTTGTCTGTGTTTTTGTTGTGTGTGACTGAGTAAGGCAGTGACATAGGAGCAGTTGGGGTTTCCTGACTTGATTTCTGCTTATGGTTAGTTTTGAGGTTTATTTTTAGGGCTGTATTGCATTTATGACTTCTGGGTGATTTTTTTTAAAAAAAGAGAGAATCATTAATGAGTTAACCTCATTTAATAATAGAGATTTTTAACTGGCAATATTAAAATTAAGGGTTTGGCTTATGTGATTTCCTGAGCACATTATTTCCATTTGTGTTTATGTTAAAGTTATTCTAAAGTCATTTAGATTATGTCTTAAATGACTCTTGCAAAAAAGTTTGGGGTGACATATTCTGCTTTTATCACTAATGCTTGCTGATGATGCAAATATTCATTTTTTAGTTATTTTTAGTTTTTTGCTTTTTTGTTGTTGTTGTTGTTTTTTTTTTTTAAATTTATATGATGTTGAAGGTTTGGATTTTCCACGAGTTCCCTGTCTTAATTAGCAGGTGGCAGTCTCTGGTAAATTAGTTATTTTAAAAAGAAATCTGATCAAGACAAATGTAGCAGTGTAAATGAAATTAACCTCCACACTGTGTTCATCAGCCTTGCAAATTAAATTTACTCAAATGGGCTGGATCTACCAGCAAAAAATACTCCCCCCTGATATGAACTAAGGAACATGATGTGCTTTCTTTATCTGGGACACTTGCTGCTGCCAGCGCAGGTTTGTTTCTTAAACACAGTTTTTTTTTAAATTCAGCGTTGTGCATGTGCCTACTCATGAAGAACATGATTATGAAAGAGTCCGGCATAATTAATGGCTGTGAAGCATTAGGTCATTAAAACAATGACTTGCCCCTTCTATGCCATTTATATTGCAAAGAGGGGGACGTTCTTTGAACTTACATGTAGAATCATCAGTGAAATCTACAATGACCAAAGTCCTATTGGGACTTCCACTTATTTCTGGGAGTCCTAGCAGGCTTACAGTGGTGAATAGCCTCAAGCCCCAGATCTGAACTTCACCAATACTTTTTAAATTTCTGTGCTCAACCTGAATGTTGTTTATCAGGTTTTCAGTGCAAGTATAGAATGTGCTATGTACTATTAAAATGTGCCCATACAGTTACCATTGATTAATGATAATTTAATGTTTTAGATGAGATATTCAGAAAAGGAACACAATTAAAGAGGAAATACTTTTATAAATACTATGTGTTGATAGCTGAGATAGCCGTATCTTAATATAGCAAGGACCAATGCAGGCCAGAGATATTGGATGTGGCTGGTCTCTCTTTTTTTATTGGAGTTTAAAGGCAATTATTTACCAGAGGGCTGCTGGGAATTTGAAGCACTCAGCTAGGTTCATCAGGAGCAGACAGATTTACTCCAGTGACACACAAACACATACGCATTAGTCTGTACTGTCATCATAGTATTCCTTTAAAGGGCATTACTCTCCCAGCTCACACATTTACAGAGCAGTGGAATGAGAGACTGTCCAGAAGCTGTCAATATGGCTTGCAGTCATTGTCCTTTTTAAAGTCCTTTCGTGTGTGTGTGTGTTTGTGTGCGTGCGCGCGTGCGTGCGTGCGTGCATAAGGGCGTGTGTGTGTGTTTGTGCTTGCAATCAGTGACACAACTGCAGTGTTCCTATCACGTCCAGAACTGGGATGCGTATCATGATTAATTGATGAGGCCATGGCTCTGCACAGTATGAGATCAAGCTAAACTTACTCTCTTCATCCTCCCTCTCTGTCTCTACCTCTCTCTCCTTCATTTTCTTTTCTCTCGCTACCTCTCTCTCCCTCTTGCTCGCTCAGCCCAAAGCCCCGAATGCTGACTGGAGATATTCTGCATCTTTGAGGGCAGGGGTGCAGAGGTAAGCATTTTCCACGTTAAAGTCTTGTGCAACTTTTTATCATCTCAAAAAAGGTTCCACCTTTCCACTCTACTCATCCTGCCGCCATCTAGTCTGCACCATTAGAGAGACCCCTCATTTTGCTCTTGCAGCTATAACATATACGATTCCCCAAGCAAATGATTTATTCACATGTTACAGTTACATTTATCCCCACACCTCTATGGAAATGATTCAAAAAGCTACTGCAACACTAATGCTGTAGCTTTTCAGAAATGACTGTGAGTGGCGCCTAAGCATTTGTTTGAACCTTTAACCTCAACCTCTCCCTTTGGGAAAAGGCCTTTGCGGTTCGGTCACTGGATTCATAGCCTTGGTCCTCTGCAGTGAAATACTATATAGGTCATCTACATTCTGAGCATCACTCCCTCACTTGCAGTCTTTAAGCTGGAAGCATGAAGGACAAACAGGCAGATGATGACATTTCCTAGATTATCACATGCACATGTGCTTCAGTGTCTGCATGTACAACTGCCCCTCACCACCACCCCATGCATGCGTTTGCATTTCTCTGTGTATCACATATTATTGTGCAAAGATGATGTTTTTTTACATCTCTAAGTTTTTCCACTTCTTATTGCCAAATCCACACAAAACAACACCTCCAAAGACATATTAAACTAAAACATTTTAATTGTTTTAAGTCTACAAACACTGTAGTACTCTAGCTATGATTATCCTCTCCTAAAATCATTTCTAAGATTTGGGATTGAAACCTCTCCTAGGTATTGTGTCAACAATAGATTGCTGTGATTTTAGTGTGCTTGCTCTTTCATGAATATTCGAGCATTCCCACCTACATATATCTAATTAATGAAGCACTACACTTTAAGCAGTGTCATTAGCTGCAAACCAGAGAATACTGAAATGAAGAGGATCATAGAAAAAAGCACCAACGATTAGAAAAAATTCTACCCAAAACAAAACTTAACAGTTTTCCCATGATTATGTCAGAAAATGTCTTTTATTTCCCCATAAGTTGATCTAAAAACAGCAGGGACATCAGGAATTAATGTGTTTACTACTCACACGCCTATGCTTTCTGCAAAATTCTCCCAAATTTCATGGTACCAGTGCTTACAGCTCATTTGTGAAGTCATCTTCTTAGTCTAAGTTGATTTAATTGGATATTAGTGTTAATTTGTATGGATCATGTGCACTCTGTCATCAAGTCACTATTACATGACATGGATTCAGATAAATCATCACTGCAATTTGCCGCTGCCACTTCTTAAATGACAGTGACTGTAAAACACACAGAGACACAGAGATGGCTCACATCAACACTTAGCCACAACACAGGCGTGCTGTAATGTAACAGCATGTAACACCAGCACTGTTGACCCATATTCTGAGTGTAGACAGAAGTGCAATACATCAGTACTTTCTGTGTCATATTCGTATACATCAAACTGCTTAGAATACACCTGGTCATTTTTTCTTCATGGGAAAATCAAGATAATGCTGGTTGCAGATGATAGTATTAATGTGCTGCAGAAAACCTAGTCAACAACAATTAACTATATATTTATAACAAATGGATGAGGGAAAAGATTTTTTACTAGGGTGGGTGTGGCAGTTTTATATAAGCTCATACATTCATATTTAGTAAAATATTTTGACTTTCTGCCAAATGCATTTCCTCAAATGTGGTTGTTTTCACACCACAGTGTCAGCATGGTAAAGATAAAGCTATACAGCAAGCTGTCAGTTGGCTTCCCTTAGCTTAGAAACTGGAGACCAGGATGGAAAGGGGCAGGTTTGCTCAGTCACTCAGAAAATTGGACAAACTAAAATAATTGTTTTTCTTTCTCAGAACTGAGTTAAATTCCTATTTTTGCACCTAATTGTATCCTTGTTAGTCTTTCTCTCTAGCAGCCAGTGTAGGTGAAAGCCAGATCTCTTCCTCTTGTTTGGGGGTTGCTAGGGCACTGGCCAGAACTATCTTTCCTACCATCAGAAGGAGAACTTCTAGCAACCTTGTTACTGCTGGCAGATTCAGGTTGGCTGATTTAGAAAATGCTGATATTCTGGCCTGATTTTCAGACATCTGGGATCGACATCTGCTCATCCTTGGATGCAAACGGATTAACATTTGTTGGTAGGCTTATTGCACTCGTAGAAAAGTAGCAAGTGCTCTTTAACTTAAATAGTTTTGCTGTCTTCACTTCACCTGTCTCTCCCCTACTGTGCTTCTTATAGCTCAGCCCCTGCTAACACACACAAGGTGAAACAAAGATCAGAAGATGAAAAGCTAGCACACCCAAAAATGATGGCAAAACAAAGTAGAAAGTCTCACACTGTACTAAATCTGTAATTAGTAAAAAATTTGATTGATAGACTGTTAAATGACTTTTTCACTGGTTTAATTGATCTTTTTAAAAAGCTCTATATTTGAAAAGCTCTATATATACTATTGTCATCAGTAGTGTTCTTATGTATTTGTATAAACATGTAACAACTACATTAACCTACATTATGCTATTATTTCAAAGTGAATATGAAAGTATTTGTCACTTAAAGTGTTAAATTACTTTTTTTAAAGGCACACAATGAAACATATGCATTTCATGCATTATTCTATTGTGATATCAAAGTAATTTAGATATATTCAATTACTATTCAAAACACTGAGCATGGATCATGATAGTTCATTATGCTTATAAATTTCAAAAGCTATGGAACAATTACAAGTGCAGAAATCCGTCAAGTCATATTTTACATAGAAGACTTGCAAATGAAGACTTGCAGTGCACCTTTGTTATTGTTTGCAAGTGGCACTGTTTTCATGTAGCAAGGTGTTTGGGCATAGTTATAGTATTTTAGTGTAGTTATAGTGTATACTGGTGCACACTGTTTTAGCGGTTCTTAATCCTGGTGAACTTCAACCACAAACACAACCACATAAAACAGCTGGTTATCTGGGACAGAACAGCTATTTTCAGTTTCCATTATAAGCAGCAAAGTTTAAAGAGCACTTCATGTAGTCCTACAGTAGTCGTCAGTATGCATATTTCTATTCTGTGAAAAGTCGCTCATTCTTTTATGTGCTCCGACTTTCTTCATAGCTATTCCTAGACCAATTTAAATGCATTACCAAAGCCCTGAGTCTTTAGATATTCTGTCATAGGAGGCAAAGCACAGGTATTCAGCCTGAAGGGTGGGATGGTTTGGGTTTGTTTTTTTGTTTTTTAAGTGGGGGTGGGGGGCTGTACCCACTTGCAACAAGACCACATGAATTTATCCACAACTTCTCTTTCTGGAGAGCCAGAAAGCCACTGTCAAGGTCTAAAATAATCAGTATTGCTGTTTGAAAGTTTTTAAGCTATTTGAATACCACTTAATTTGCCTTATATTAAACAGAAATGTCATCTTATTAGACTATTATTTTAAATTGCTCAGTTGTGGATGGATTCCAGGGTCTGCACCAACAATCATTTGAATTTCATAACAAAATCTCCGAATGTTAAGGAAAATGTGTCCTGTTTTTAAATATTTGAATGTTTGCAAATTTTTCACTGACTTTGCTAAATGTGATTGCCTTTCAGTTCCGTCCACATGGAGGAGTCCTCTGTGATGCAGGGAGCCCAGGGCATGCTGGTTCAGAACTGGCCCACTGTATCTAGTGCTGCAGGTGAGTGGAAATGTAGGAATCAGGATACAGGAGGAAGATTTTTTAAAACTGATATTAGCTAGATGTGTTCAGAATATTTAGCTAGAAATAGTTCAGATGCCCAAAATATAATTTGGGTTAAACCATCTAGGTCAAGGTCAAGTTGATTTATATAACACATTTAAAACAACAGTGTTGACCAAAGTACTGTACATTAGAAAAAAGTGCCCCAAGAAAAAGTAGACTAAAAATCCAAAACACAATAAAACAAAATAATATAAAATGAAATAAAATCCAAAACAATAAAATAAAGCAAAGGAAAAAGTTCTACTTTTTGATGGATGAGAAGCTGGTTTTGTCCTTACATCATGATATAACTTGAAGGGCAGCTGAACAGTGAAGCCCACTGCCAAGGTCAACACCTTATGCCAAAATTTTAAAGATTTTTTTCCTAAATTTGACGGATTCTTCTTTTGCCCGTGTTCAATCTCTACCTGCAACTTTTTTTGTAAGATCATTTTTTTGGCCTTTTAACCTTTATTGGATAGAGACAGTGTAGATAGACAGGAAAGCGGGGAGAGAGAGAGAGAGGGGAAGGCATGCAGCAAAAGGCCGCAGGTCAGACTTGAACCCAGCCAGTCACCTGCTCACCCACTGAGCTAAACCAGCACCCTAATCTACAACTTTTTATCCACCATTAATATTTACCATAAATAAGTAATTGACATTTGTCTCATCATGTAACTGTCAGCAAACAAACAAATTAGCATGTATGCAGAGTTCCATAGGCCAAGCAACATGCATAGTCAGATAGCCACCAGAGCCGTTGGACCCTTATGCAGAGCACTTTCATACATAGAATATTGTCACTTTAGACAACAGCAGCAAGCAAGAGCTAGAAATCAGAAAAGGCAGCTGTCTCTTATAAGAATGAGTTAGTGAGTGGGTGACAGTACTGAAAAATGTTGCAACACAACTGATGTGTAAAGAAAGCTGGACTCATAGACCCGTGCTTTACAGAAAGTGTGTCTTAGAGCTCATGCTTAAAAGTTTGTGTGTGGAACTTTACAAGGGCACAGAGGCTGGAAGACTTTGGTAAGCAAGATTTCAAAACCACGTTTCAGCACTGTGAACCGTCCCCCTATTCTTCCACCCCCGCATCCATTCATTGATTT
This sequence comes from Perissodus microlepis, assembly GCF_051167445.1. Lineage (NCBI taxonomy): Eukaryota > Metazoa > Chordata > Actinopteri > Cichliformes > Cichlidae > Perissodus > Perissodus microlepis. Next base: position 9,505,237 of record NC_140470.1, read on the forward strand.
TCTGTCTGGCTTCAGGAATTAGGACATACTTGAGGGTGAAGAGTAGCATCACAGTAAATCACTTGGCAAACCAGGGTCAGAATATGATTTTACTGCCTGTCAGTAAACATGTATAAATAAAGATTGTTTTTCTCTCTGTATAAAAGGAAATTGGGAAATTGTTTGAGATACCAGCTGCATCATTTCCCAGTTCTAGTGTATTCCCCTCTGCCAGAGTGCAGCAAAAAATGTGCAGTTTTTTTACTTACAGCAGATGGAAACCATCTGGCCAACTCTGCCCCTATAAAGACTCAAATATTGTCTCAAATATTATCTTTAAGCGGAGTGCTCAGCATACTGCGGTCCTTCCAGTTGTTGCTGATGCATTAGGAAATACATTTTTAGGAGTGGCTTAGTGCAATAGCACTGTTACACGTCATCCTTTACTGTGACACATTTTCACATCTGTAGCAAACTGTTATCACAATGAAGCCTTTAATAATTGACCAATTATTAATAATTGGTCAATTATTAAAGTTGTTCATCTTCCATCAAGTGTTGCTGGAGTTCCTGCATTGTAAATTCTTTCATCCTCTCCATGCACCTTGGAAGTAGGTGAAGTTGTGCCAGAAATCTTTGCTGCGATTTATCACAATGAAGTCTTCCGACATGCTGTGATGCATCTAAATGTGGCACCTTCAAAACTGTGTTTATGTAAGTGACCCTTGGTGCAGATGAGGAGACATTTGTCTGATGCCAGAGGGGGAGATGTGCTGTTATCACAAACAAGAAAGTGCCATAAAAAAAAGAAAGATGTGGCAACATTTAAAGAAACTGTGATTAGAAGATGAACAGAGGAGACGTACAGGGGGATGGAGGGAAAAAAAGCGAGGTGTGGGGGGATGGAGAAACAGAGAGAGAAAGGTTAAGAGGATTGGCAGGTTCCTGCAGTAGTGGTGTTGCTAGGGAACACCATGTGACCTGTTGCCTGGCAACACTGTCTAACTGAGAGATTGCTGCAGCAGCCGCACCCTCCATCAGCAGGGAGTGGGCGAAGGCAGTTTCCATAGCAACCAGTCATATCTCTGAATGGAATATTTAGAGACAAAACAACAGAGGAGTAAAGGGGAAGGGGACTTGGCAAAACCATGGTTTTAAGAAAGAAAGAAAATGCATTTTAGATGATATCAGGTGGAAAAGCAAGGTTTATGCATCCTATGCAGAATACATGTGGTACATGTCACATATATGTACGAGCACTGTGACTGTCGCATTTCAGTGTGCCACAAACCATCAGAGGGATTCATTTTAGATGGAACCGTGTCTCGGAGTAGCCTATTTTAAATGTAGGTTACACCAAATGAGGCTTCCGACACCCTTATATTTTCACATCAGGTGCCACTACATGCTCCTCGCTATACTTCCCTGCTCACTAGCAGTTACAGTGTAATCCATTTGCTGTGAAGTATAGGCTGTTAAAAAGAAACACTGGCTGGGGCATGTTAGATAAACAGCAGCACAAAGGCAGCAAAGCTCTTTAAAATATTGCACTCTGTGACATGAAGAGCTTATATACACCTAAACAGGAAATGTCTGAATTAAAACGTGGGTTGTTTTTTAAATTAACAATGCCAGAGGTCTGGATTTTTTCAAGCAGTGCATGAAGCCCTAGAATGTTCCAAGACACTAAGGCGATGCCCATTTGTTTCGGTGTGCTCTGTCAGTGGATATTGTACTTCTCTGTACATCATGCAGACAAATACAAACTTTTTGACCTCTGCTCTGTGTATACTGTATCCACACACATTTGGTACTCTAAGCAGGTAATGGTAACATGGTTACAAATCAAAATGAAAATTGTAGAAAATCTAAAGATCATCTAAAAATTTATTTACTACAGATTATAGATCCAGATGTTTCCACCAACGCAAGTAGCAACATTTCAGAATGAAAAATTAAGCCGCCCTGGCTCAAAGGTTAAGCCAATCCCTCCCTCCCAATGGTAAATTGCCAGACAGCAGAAATAAATGTTTTTACAGCCTCTATGAAGACCAGAAATGTTTTGGCCTTTATGGGAACTCTAGAGTGAGTTTTAATATATTGAGATCACCTGTTTAAATTGCTTAAAGGCTTAACACTATGTATTATTAGGCCCATGGCCCCTTTGACTGATAGGTAGACACTAAGCTTTACCTCAGCTAATTTGAGTCACTGAACTGGAAGTCTCTCTGGTACCTTCTGGAGTATTTTTAGTGTAGTTATCTAACAAATAATATGGTTTGCTGTGAGGTATAGACCTTCTAAGAGTTTCTGCTTGAGTTTTGACAACTAATATGTTTACATTGATCCAAATATGCTCACTGTCCCCCCCCCCACCACCACCACCACCACCACCACCACCACCACCACCACACACACACACACACACACACACACACACACACAAACCCAAGTCATGCAGGCATCAGGCCTTCAGAACAGGAATTCACAAACAGTGTGACATCACATATCACATGGGTAAGTCTCTTTTATATACAGTCTATAGGTGAACTTCAGGATTTTCCTTGGCACCTGAAATGTATTTAAATAAACTTGATATTCCATGAAGATGAATTCCTAATTTGACCTTTCACCACCAGAATATAAACTTAAAGTACACAAGATGTTTCTAACTCGTATGGTAATCATCGAATTACACCGACTACATTATACATAATACATGAGGTTGAAATTTTAATGACCTTTTAATGGCTTGTTCTCAACTACTGTGTCACCACTGCTGTCCAAACTACTGTGTCACGTGTAATTTTATGGTGAAAAGTAAACTGCAGGTTATAACGCTTGCCCCAAATTAATTTTAATACTGTGTTTTCACATTGCATGTTTACATACATTAACCTGTAAAAATAAAATGTAAAATGTGGAAAGACCCTTTGTGAACATTTAACTATTAGATAAGACAATATTACTTAGAACTCCCAAAATTTAAGCAAAAAAATCACCTTCCTTTAAGAGGACTTATCAGGTAACAGGAAATGGTGTGTCTGTTACATAAAAATGAACTGTATACTATGTATAGAGCAGTAAAGTGCACTATATTTTCTCCCGCAGTTTTTCGTGCATCTGAGCAGCTATCTTTTCATATTTTATTACTTAAAGTTCTTTCTTCTCCACATGAGAAGTGGACTTTCTCACTTTAGCAATGGAATCAGTTAAATCGGACTTTGTTGAGCACAGATTAAACATATGCTAACAGACCGTCAAATGGTATAATCCTAATCCTAAAACGACTGGCATTAGAGTTTATTAGTAGTAAGTCCACTAATGTTAATGTGAGATAATAGCATCTGACACTAAATAATTACTAAGAAGCTGGTTATTTAATTTATTTAAGTAAAGAAACAAAAAAAATGCAGAAAGTTGTGTGAATTTTAAGAAAAAAGGTCAACCAGATTACTCTGCATGCCTTCAGTAGCAATACCCAGGTGTTAATGGGTGGCCTGGAAGGATCTAGAACAGCAGTCCAGCTCCCACAGTTGGCGACTTATAAAATCTGATAGGCAGGTTAATGCTTATTACTATTGAATGAGTTCATTTTCATGCGCTGCAGACTAGCATTGCTTTCAGTGACAGCCTGGAGGTATTTGCTCAGTGGTAAGAAAATAATGACATCCCACAGCGCGCTTACACTTTCAACACATCCCTTTTCCCTTTCTCTTCCCTGTGATGCGTTCACGGCGCAGACATAAAGTTGGTAGAGGTGCTTAACTGGCTGCTGAACAGGAGGGAGCATAAACTCGAATGTATCTTTTCAAACAGCTCAACAAATATCAGCAAACAAACAAACTCTTTCTGCACAGTTTGTCACAAAATGCATCCATCAGATAATTGCGGTATTTCCCACGGAGAGAAAATAAAACGTTAACGTGTGACACTGTCAGAGATGGAGAAAGATGTAAGAAAGAGAGGAAAGGAGATAATTTTCAAAGGACTGCTCAGCAAGTTAAATTTTATAGACTAGAAACTTGAATCTTACATGTTATACCCTCATTCATTTTAAACATTGGTAAAACATATAGTTGATATAGTGATGCACTATGCTGGGCTGGTTACGTCTAGGGTACTATTACTAGCTTATACTACAATAAGGGTAGCACACAGAAATGTATATTTAAGATGATGATGCCGATTAGATTCACTCACTGAATCTACCTTTTATAATTCCTCATTACCCCATTAAACATCACCTTAAATCTTGCTGAATTCATTTGGCTAAAGCAGTGAATATTGGACTAGCAGCACAGGTCAGCTGATCGCAGTCTACATGCAAAGAAAATTCTACTGAGCTTGCTAAACAAATTATTATGTGACTTATTTCTAAGTAATTCTTTCCCCCACGTTGCACTGCGACACCCAAGCTTCCAGTTCCCCCATCTGCCAAATCCCAATTTGACCCCTGGCTATACCCCATTGTTTCTGTTTTATTTTGGCTTTTTTTCCATCACCTTGTCTTCTATGTGCTAATTATAAAATGTTAAACACGTGTAATAATTAAATGATCACTTCTGCAAGCAGAAACTAATTCGAACTAATAATTTATTTGTCTGTTATCTGACTACTCCTTCTATATTAAAATCAATGACCCTTTCTGGCATTGTAGTTTCTTTATTTAATATCTAATGTACTTGCAATGAGTCAATGATAAATCATATATGAAGCATGCCTATACACTTTATATGCTCACTGAGGTTAAACCGCACAATAATGCAGAGCGACTGACTGACCAGTTCAGTAGAGACCATTACATCTGCTGTCATTGTAGCCTGTACGTGTTATATATTTTTATACTCAATGGACTCGTTGTGGGGACTTTGTGGGACACTGTGCGTCTGAAGAGCACACATTTTCAAAATAGTGTACTTCCCAGTGGGGCAGTGGTTGAAATCATTTCAGCACTCCAGCAATGTCATAAATAGCCTACAAAGAAAAATCAAACAGAATATTTTTGTAGGGGCCCGTTTTTGATCTAAATATTATCCAGGCTGAAAGTAGGTCAGCGCAGAGGGAACTGGTGTGAGCCTGAGAGCGCCGTGTCTGCAAAACCCGCCCACCCCCATCTTTCTTACTGCCTCTCTCTCATTCACGCTCTCTCTCCCTTCTCTCTCCGTCTTCATCTCATCTAGCATCCGCTTTCTTTTTGCATTACGAAATGTATGACCCTTTGACCTCAATAGATGGGTCCTTTTCTCACGTTTCAAAATAATTATTCAATATAGGCTATAGATCCCTTCTTCATTTTTTATTTTTTTGTCAATTTGCAATCTGGGTTTCTTAATCTTTCACATCCATGCACTGTTGAATCCTTGTCTCTGGCTTCCAATGAGAGTAGGATTATGCTGCAGCCATCATCCAAATACAAATTGCACTGCCAAGTTAAACATCCCTGTGGTTTAAAGGTTAGTCCCCTCCTGTCCCTTCAGTGAACTGGGTTGCATTGCTCTCCTTAAAGTATATGAATCTTGGCTATTGTCAGGCCAACATTTAACCCTGTAATGCCAAATGTATCATATCATGCTTCTACCACTTACAAGCAAAACGATCAAAATATCGCTGCGTGTTAAGGCCGCAGTGAAAGAGTATACAACGCGTATGTGTAAATGTACCAACAAAATGCACCTCATTGATAAAAGATTAATGGAAAATTGATATCAGTCAATATCAGTCAAGTTACACATCTTTACCACTTCTTTCGACAATTGATGCTTTCATTTGAGATTTTACTTCCTTAATATATCTTATATAGCTTTGATTTCAGCTCTTTTCTCCTTTTTTGTCATTTCAATTTAACTTTGCTCTTTCTTTAACATTTCCAAATTATTTTGGTCTGTGATATTGCATTTATTTTATTTAGCTGAGTTTTTCATTATTTGGCTTTTGGGATAGTTTAGCTTGGAAGCTTTAGAAACAAATGGATAGCTTTAGCCTAACTCTCATTAAAGGTATTTAAGTCTGCTTACCAGCATCTCTATGGTGCAACTGGGTACCAGCTAATGTGATGTTTTTAAAAAGTTAATATTTTTTTCCTTTTTTAATCAGAATCTCTCAGCTAGAATGCTAAGTATATCGATTCCCTAAAATTTTAAACAGTTCCTTTAACAAATAAATAAAATGTAATGAATTATTCTCTTTTCTTTGTTTTTGTTTTTCCTTTTTGTTCTTTTCCATTTTTTAATCACGCTTGTGTAGATGGAGAAGGTGGTGGAGAGCTATCACCTCCAGTGGGCGCTGGAGTTAACAGCAACAGCTGGCACTTCAGATACGGCGCTGGACAAGGCTATGGCCTTCCTCAGCCCCTGAAACCAGGAGAGATTCCACCTGAAGCCTTCATCATTCCTGGATCTCCAGCCATCATCTCTATCCGCCACGACCCAGGTCCTGTGGATGACAAGGGTGAATTCATAAGCTTTGGCAAGAAGGAGGACGCCAAGAAGAAGAAAAAGAAGAAGAAGGACAAGAAAGATAAGAAGGAGAAAGGAAAAGATGAAAGCGGTGATGACTAGAGAAGTGGTGATATGAAAGCAAAGCTATTAACAAACTACCCAATTTCAGAGCCAGAAAAATAAGCCAAATGCATATTGTAGAACCAAGGGAGCCTCCTTGCGCCATATTTGCATAGACATTGTATAGTGGCCAAATCCTCATTAGACCAGGCCTGGCTCCAAACGTCATGCGAACTTGTTAAACAAATGCTCTTTATCGAAAGAATGGACCAAATTACACCAGAAAATGATTTATTGTCTTAGATTAGCCTTTGTGATTTGCTGCCCACCCCCACTTCCCCAACCCCTTCCCCCACCCCCAGTTTGTATAACAACAACAAAAATAGCACCCAAAAAAGGTGTACTATTTGTAACGACCATTGCCAACTGAGGCTGCCTGTGATGACATCTCTGGCCCTCCTCCTTTTTGACTAGTTCAAGGGTAAGTAAAAAGTAAAAGAAATAACTTTAAAATTAAAAAAAAAGTAAACGGGGCTATTGTCTTCAGTATTGTGGAGGTGTTGTAGAAAATCTAAAAATGTGGGCTTTTATAAAAAATAAATACGTAAAAAATATAATAAAATGAGCAAAGACAACAGCATATAGTATGCGTAGCATAGGATTAGCACCTTTGAGACTACAAGGTGCCTGAAAGAAGTTAGACCACGCTCAAATAAAGAGCTCTGTTTCAGTGTAACATAGCACATTGTGGAGGCTGAGGACCTGGACTGGGTTGCACCAACTATGCGCAAGTTTGTTCCCAGGTTAGGGTATAAAGTGGTGGCCTCATAACTGCTAATTCCTTTGCAATTAGCATGTCGCTAAATTCAATGATAGAGTAGGTATTAAGACGTGAGTTCAAAGGTGAGATCTTTTGATATTATTAAAAGTTAGAATGAGTAGCAAATAAGTAATAGCAATATACTGGATGGTTTTGGGACTAGATTCGCATAAAACATGGCCGATTCTCATTTGACTTTTAAAGGAAAATGCTAGTATTTGAATGTTTTAGTCCACTTTCTACCAATCATTTTTTAAGGCTAATCATTTTCTAAAGCACATCATTTTGTTTTTGGAAATTCTATTGGTTTTTTTTTTACCTGTTTTTTTTAATGGACTATAGCACAAAAATGCATTAGCTGAGACTCGGAACTGTTTCACACTGTTCATCAAAGTGAACACATCGAATTTTGTCCTTGTTTTAAGCCGTATTTTCATCACACTATAGTGTAGCTACTGCACTGACACAATTAACCAGATTAGGTACAGTACCTAAGGCGAGTCTCAGCGTATTATTTTTCACATTCCATGGAATCTAATGCCAACAGAAAAGGAATGACACACTAAATAGTTGAAAATAGCCCACAGTGTTTGTGCAATGTGTAGACAATGGACAGAAACATTCAAAATCATGGCTGTGGCTCTTCAAGTTGCAAAACAGCAGGGAACTGCTAAAGAAAAAAAAAATGCTGCGTGCAGAAAACTAGATTCTTTATTGTTAGTGAGTGCATTTGTGTGACTTGTATCATTTGCACCTGCTTTATTGCTTGCTTAATATTTTTAGCGTTTACTTAAGGTTACGTTTGGACAGATTTCTGTAGTGGTACCGCTTGTAATTTTAGCAATGCCTGAAATGGGATTAGTGGCGACTTCGGCCATAACTAGGGAACCTACGTGCAGCTGATGCAACCAGCCCCTGACATGGCTTCTTCTCTTGGAATATGACACAGGTTAATGGGGTCTGAATTAGCACACCCAGTCTGAAACACACATTACTGTACACAAACACTGATTACACACAATCCAACAAATCAAACATATGCACACATGAACACATAAATTCAAAATACACGAAAAGAATACGCAGCCCTTTGTGGAAACTCCAAAAACTGAAGGCCAATGCCACCCTTAACATGGGAGTGTATTATATGGCTAGGAAGCAGGAACGCTGCTTGTCGCTTCATTTCTGTTCCGATCCGTCCTCTTCTGTCTTTGAATGTTAAATAGTTGTTCTTTAAGCCTTGCGCCACTGCCTCGCCTGCTTCAGTGCTTGTAGGATGTGCTTGCCCGCCGCCTGTTTCCTCGCTCTACTCCTGTTTCCTCAAATCAACATGGTTGGACATCTTTCCACTTTGCTTCAATGAACTGTACAACAGTAACATGTGTGTATTTGCATATTTACACAGATACAGACACATAGACATATAGACACATGTCACACTCTCATAGACATTTTTTTTGTCTCAACTTCAGCTGAGTTTAGGCGCTTCTGCCAGAATGTCTCCTCTGGTTGCTCATTGTTGACAGCTCTGTCATCTCTCGCATGACTTGTATGCACTGAATTGCGAAGACGCCTGAGAGCTTAGCAGAAACTGAGATTATGCTGTGCTAGATATGAGGCAAGATGGAGTGCGAGTCAGAAAATAGTAGTCATAGTAGTCCATTGTGTAGATACAGTGTAGGAGACAAAGAAACTATTGGGCAAGTCATTTCTCCTTTGCACAAGCACATGTATTGCAGTTAACGCTGACTGGGAAGGACAGTTCAGCTGCAGTACAAAGAGGCTGGAGGCTGAATTCAAATTATGATAATTACTATTATAATAAAAATTGTGACTGAAAGGTAACAAAATGCAAGGTTCATTGGCTTCACCTGGCATCACCTTAAAATTTCCCTTTTTTTGCTTTATGGCTCCACATGAATATGGGGGGAAAAAGTTTGCTGGGAAGTTTTGGCACTGATATTGTGTATAAACATAGTGTGGTAGAAATGGGAGCAGCGTCAACATGATTGAAAGTGTCATAAAATCTCACCTCACTGTTCCTTTTATTAGACCACCATATTACCGATCACTATAGGGGTATATAGGTGCTGCTCAGTCCTTCCCATGCACACTATTCCCTCCTCACCTGCCCTGTTCTTCAGGTGTACTTCTGTGCTGTCAGATCACCAAGTGGCTGTTTGCATGTTATAAGCAAAGGAAACAGATCCTATATAGATACTATATATATACATAGATATGTTTTTCCACTGGGAAATGCGTATTGGAATATATACATATACCTCTGATACACATTCTCAAAGACAATACACACACCTCTCCATACAGACACAAACATACAGTAAATACAGACATGGCAACAGCAATTTGTGGAAAAACCTAAAAGAAACACATTTTTTTATCATGTTGAAAATAAATTTAATCTTCTAGATATACATAATGCTATTGTGTTATGCTATGAAATGCCTTTTTTTCTTTCTGTTTTTACCCATATGATTTTCATGGATAAGAAAATCAGTCCTTAAACTAACTTGTGTTCAACTTTGAAATGATGATCAAACAGACACTATTGTGAAATTATATAATTTGCTCACCCTCCGTACCTTTCCCTTGCCCAGTAGAGAAAAAGGCAGAAAAATAAGAAAAAAAATATCAAAATACAAAAAAATGAAATAAAAAAAAAATGAAGTTGATGTATTCTCTGCTTGTGTATAGTGAATGTTCCTCAGTCGTTGGGTGTGGCGGTGAGTGGCACATACCAGTCGACTGTGACAGTGCAGATCTGTTAATAACTTTTTTGTACACCTGCTCATCATTGTAAAGGTGATCATAGTGATTCTTATGATTTAATCAATCTGGTAATGTGTTTTGTTAATACGTCACAAATAAAGTTTTTTTTTTCTTAAGTATCTCAAACAGTGTTTTGAATTCAGTTGAACTAACAGCTTATTTTCTCCTTCAGTAGACTGTGACGCCCTTTTTTTCCTCTCCACTTTCGCAACAGTGGAATTTTGAAATGTGGGAATGCAGGAAATGAGAAAATACAGCATTAGGATCTGATGTCAACAAGATCTCAACATTTTAAAGTTGGCAAAGCCATGAAAAGGGGACTGGATGATGATGAACGTGGGACTTTAACATCCCTTCTATTTGAACAAAGACTTGTCTTTCTTTAGGAAAATAGGAAAAGCCTTTATCTATTCATTGCACTGGCTCCATCTGTCTGAAGAAGTAATTAATGCACACCACCCTTCCTCCGCTTTCTTGCTGCAGCCGACCCATACTGTTCATATTTAATAAGCATTTTGTTTGCAGCATATGTAATAATTAAAAAGGCTTTCTTTTTGTGGAATTAATATCTAAAGACATCAAATTCTACTTTAAAGATGACTTCATTCGAACACAATTCATTCTGAAGACACTGGTACATAGGACTGTGACTTTCCTCCATTCCTGGGTAGCACAGGGGGGCAGTGGTTAACAAGAAAGTCCCTGCTTCAAACCTCATGGTCACCTTTTTCTGTATTAGCATTCTAACCAGGCCTGCTGGCTTTCTTCTGGGTACTTCCTGGCACAGCTTAAAAGCACGTATGTTAGTCTAACTGGCGATTTTAACTCATTAGTGTTAGGTAGATAAAGTGGTTAAAGTGCATAGAACAATGTAGTGCATGAATCTATGGTTAAATGTGATTTAGGTATGTCTGGATTGCTTTGAGCGGTCAGTGTGATGGGAAAAATGTTACATAAATGTCAGTCCTTTTCCAACAGAATGATGATAATTAGCAGTCATACTGACATATTGTCAGTGATGTAAAAAATAGAAGAGGAAGAAACAGTGAAGGGGCATAATTAATGTTTATCTGCCCTCTTGTGGCAGTTTTTTAAAATGCAGCTTTAAAATGAAAAACAAAATTGCTAATTTCAGTGTTTGCGTTTCATAATACAGCTGTATGGAACACTATTGAACCTCACTAAAATATGTTTTCTCCATTGTGACTCAACAAGAATATAGCACTCTGGAAGCTGCTGAATTGCATACAGATTTTCAGTAAATTCTCAAATATTTGATGGCAAGGGCAACAACTTTAGACTTACAAAAAACAGCCAAACGGGTCAAAAGACTTATATGATCCAGACAGAGTCACAAGCCATGTCACTTCATCACCTTTGTATAACTTCATTGGTAACTACAACCAAACTCTCGATAGTCATATTGCATTGTGACAAATGACAACAAGAGTCCAAGGATTAATAATGTTACTGTCTCTGATTCACATGTACAGACTATTATCAGGAGTTCTCATGGTTTAAAAAGATGGGCTATAATTATTCTAATATGTCATTATATTTGCCTAAAGGAAACATGTTTGAAAAAAAGAGAAAGAGCCTTAGTAAAATGTAAATGTATGCGCATCTCTTAGACCCACATCTAATATTCGAAGCCCACTTGTCAAATTATCAGTCTATTGTCACTACGCTAACAAGGCAAAATACAAATATACACCCTCGCAAGATTTTTTTTTTTTTAAAGGAAAGCGATTTTCCTTTTCAAATGTCTTCACTAAAGCATAACCAACTGTTATGATGAATAAATGCAAACTACACAAAACTCTTACAGTGACAGTTAAACCGTTTTCGCTGTAGGCATTTTCCCTGATACAATACTGTGTAATTGCCCCGAGGCTATGAGATAATATTTTATTCACAAAGTCAGCCTCATGTTCCCTACAGCTGCAGTGATGGAATTTGAGTGCAATCTCTTGAAATCAGAAGTCAACACACAGCCTGGTTTCCATAGTCAAATTTGCTAATATCTGATGATAACAATAGTCTGATAAATAATTATATTACACATCATATTTCTCATCTTTCCAGTCTAAACGGAGCTGGCTACCAACCAAATTATTAGTCAGCAACCAGTCTATGCTATATATTACCTATATAGAGTCACAGAATGGATACATTTTCATTATTTTAATAGATTAGTGTATGAAAATAAAACATTAAAGTATTAGAATATTCTTAGTTTGATTTCATTTGTTTTTGTATTTAAAGTTTTTGGAGGTTTTAACATCCATGACATAATCCTCTTCATCCTGTCTAATTTATCCTGTCTTTTCTCCTTAAATTTGCAGTGCTGTCTAACACTGGCTGAAGATTTAATCTTGTGAAAGTAATAACACTGTAGGAGATGATGCAATGCAAAAAAATCATTTCAGGTGCAAAAGAATCGTGAACATCAAAACATACAGTAATAAAACAACTCATTCTTATCTTTTTATTTTAGGAATATATTATTTAGAGATTGTACAAAGATCACTTGACTATAATCAATATTATGACGTCCATAATAGTGCATAACCTGATTGATTTGACAGCAAATATAAACATTACCATACTTGATTATTCATAATTTCAATATATCCTATGAATATCATGTTGATGCAGGCATGGGAATAAATTATGTTAGAGGCTGTGGGCTGTAGTGTCCATGAACTTAAATGACATACATCAAAGGGCTTATATACGACACATTAAAATCCATAAATGAGAAACATTTTGATGTTTTATCAATTATTTGTCAGATGTAAAAATACATGGTTTTTTAAATAAACATTAATTGATATTAAATTAAACTTTTATTCACTTAAAACATGTACTTGAATGTTGCATGTTTGCTATGGAAAATAATATTTTTTTCCATTATCCCAAGACAATATTCAAATTGTTGTTATAATTAAAGAAATTTGCCAAAAGAAAAGAATTCCACAGGGCTTAACTGCAGTACTTGATAAAGGTAGAAACCATGCTTTAATGTCAGCAGCAGGAAAAAACCTTCAAAACTCATTTTTTTTAATGTATTTATTTTTTTATTTTTTTATTTTTATTTATTTGTGAAGACATCAAAAATTTTGCACAACAACATAATAAAGTTGCAAAAACAAGAAAAAATCTGAATCTGAAAAGTAATTAATATTCATAAAAGTAAGAATACACACGTGGTGAAGTGCTTTAAATGCCAATGTGGAGAAAAGTACACTGTACGATAGAAATACTGTATGTTAATTACAAGTACTTTTTTAAGGGTGTCCTGTCCAAGCAGAATTATGGTCTACATCCACTGTTGTGCCAAAGGACCGGGGTGTGATGGTGAAATGCAAACTGTGTACAGGACAGAAACATCTGTATTATTCTGCTAACATAACTTTGGCTCCTTTTTGCGAACATTTGCACAGACAGCATGCTAATGCAAAGCTGGCAAAAAAAAAACCCAGAGTGATGTTGAAGCTGAGTGATTCCAAGCCCCAGACCCGCAACTGGACCCTGGACTTCAACAGAGGCAGTGGCGTAACAGAGGAAGTGATAAGGAGTCAGGCTTGAAACACTGTGGCCTCCATTTCTGTCCTTACATGCTAAAGTAGAATCACTGTGACGATCACTTTGAATTCTCTTTGGGTTGGTTTTCAACTTTGCTTTGTGCTGTCGATTTTGTGTTCATATCTAAGCACTAAAAGAGAGATCCTCATCCTCAAAGATGTGTCCTCATTAGAATATGGATTTGTGTTGGTATGTAGAACATTAGCTTAAGGTATATATTGTTTACTGGAATAAAGTGAAAGTAATGTTTAGTGTATTGAATTGCTTTTTCCAGTGAGTAATTAAGAAAGTACTTAATTGCTTTTAAGAAAAGTAATGTGAAATACATACATAACAACCCCAACACTGGTCATGAAATGTACATAATGAGCAGTGAGAAGCTGAAACAATGGCCTCTGGGAACTAGATGCAGACAGAGAAAAGCCCAGGAGACCCAGGGCATCCGAAGACCCCCCAGAGCACTGAAGACTTGGGGCCACACATCCTGATAATAAAAGGATGTGTGCCCAAAATGTGAAAAATCAAACATTAGCTATACATGAATGCTTGTTTTCTACTTGGACTAAGCCCGATCTAGAATAAAAGTGCCTTCTCTGTAAAAGAAACCACATACATTAAATAAATTAGAGACTCAAATTAGTAATAGCGTTAAAGAGACTGTATTTGTAATTACTGCCTCTTCAGACTGCTACAACTTTGTTTACATACATTTGTTGCCATTTACATTTCCTGTTTTTTAACTTGTGTGGTAATTTACACACAGTCCCTACCCCACTGATGCAAGTCACTTCCTCTCTCTCCCTCTCTTTCTCTCTCTTTCTCTCTCTTGCTCTCTTTCTCCACCCAGCTATAGACCAGGATACATGAATGCTGGGAAGGAGGACAGTAGCAGAAAGAGCAGAGAGGGAGCACCGCAGAAAGAGTAAGTGAGAAGAGGAGGTAAAAAGATAAGGCATAGTAGGGCAGAGAGTGTTGGAGGACAGCATACTGTGGCATACTATGGAGCAGTGTGGAGCAGCAGGACCAAAACAAGAAGCGGGCGCAGTGAGGACACAGCTTGGCTTTATGCCTGATCAATAAAAGGTAGATTAGTTCAGAATCTGAGCAGTTACGAAGAGGACTCATTAAGCAGCATTGCTTTACCGAGATGACTGCCTGTGGACTGCACTGAGTTTGAATTGTGCAGCCAAGGGATAAAAACATATGAAAACAAAGTCACTCAGAACCTTGAGAATCCATGAGGACATAAAAGAGAGTGCGTAAAACTAACTCATTTGGAGCCAAGACTTGCAGCAGGATCGTACAAAGACTGAGGTATGTCTGTTTTTTATTCCTAAGTTGAGGGCATGTAAACATTTTGCGGCTTTTCGATAGCTTGTTTTTTCTCTGCTTGTTTTTTTATGGTGTATTAACAGGGCAAGACAGTTGTCACTTATTATTAGACAGCAACTACAGACGTGGGTCACTTGACCTAGCTCAACTAACATCAGTTGACACGAGAACCAAAATAATAGTCCCTGTGGATGACTAATGTTCGTCTAGCAATTTAGACATATCTGGATAAAGGATTTTGAGGGGTATGAAGGCCAGGAGAAAGTGAAGAAAGACTTACCAAAATGTATTTACATGTTCTTTTTTTGTCATGAATGAATACATGCAAGCGCTAACATAGACACACACTCTGTGTTTAACTGTACAATAAAGAATTGCTGAAAAATCCACACATGATCACCCTGGTGTTGACAACTGAACTGTTGTTGCATAAATCATTAAAATGACCTCCTCTACACATGAGAAAACTTGTGTGCACGCATAGACACACACACACACACACACACTTACACAGACTGTTCCCTTAGTGAAATGGTGTTGCGGTTAAATGCACACAGACCTTATAGGCTATAGCATTAGTGTATGGTACTCTTTTTCAAGGTGAGCTGAACGTGAAGGGTAATGGGGTGAAAGCTGCCTTCTATGGCAAATACTGTAATGAAAGAAGACAGAGTTTACTCCAGGCACTATGTTGAAACATTAATGTGGGTGGGATCTTTGCATTATGTTCAAAGTGCTGATATAATATATATATAAGTGTTATATATAATATAACACTTCTCTTGTTATCAGCATTTGCACATTGTCATTGCTTTTTCCAGTCTTATTCCAAGAAAGTAAGAGCACAATCCTCACAATTCTTGACAACTCTAGTTACCCTCCTTTTTTTTGCACTATTAAAGCGCTTCCTTGTCTCAGCCCAAGCTCTGTGCGTTGTTTCCTGCTTACTCATGGATTTCCTTCACAGTGCCATCTAAAATGTCTCTCGCTTTAAACGTGTTCCTCTCTTACTTTTAGATGGATGTAATGATGTGGAAACGCTGACCCCCTTTTTGAATTATCAGACTTTTGAGTCGAACAGTCAAGGAATGGGGAGACGAGCAGCTGACCTGACGACTTCGGTTCCGGTTTTAGGAGTCCCTGCCTTGGTTGGCGTGCGTGGTTGGAAGGCAACAGGAGGAGACAGATCCGGAGGAGCCCTGTGGGGACTTCAGTGCAGTGTTGGTGTTCAGACATCCCCTGCGATAAGTAGACCTCCTACCCAGCTAACTGATACACTCTCAGATAACATTAGTCAAACATCCAACAGCTATATTACCAAGGAAACGGAAGACAAGGAGATACTGCTAACAAAGAGTGACAAGGAGAAAAAGGCTATTCTAAAACAGAAAAGTGGCGAATCCAAGACCAAAAAGGAAGTGACTTTCAAAGCACTTGGAGGTGAGGCCTCAAAGGATGTGGCCTGCTGTCAGAGGAACAGTAGAGGGACTTATTGCTATACCAGGGCAATCAAGACAAATCCACACATTGCAGGGAATGCCAGGTCTAATTGTAAATCTGGTAACCGTTACACTAATGGCAGTGTGGTTGACTCAGAGGCAATCGGTGGGATTACCGTACACAATGATGAGGCCGAGCCTGTAAAGGGAGCAACCTGTCGTGGAGGAGACCGGACCAGATTGCAAGGTCATTATACAGATTTGTGTAGGAAGACGCTGCCATTATCTGCTGCCCGACCTTTTGGTATGCCTCAAAAAATATGCAACCACTGTGGAGGGAGACAGTCTGTAACCAACAGAGCTGTTATTATAGGGGAGAAAATTCCTACTCCCAATGCTTTCTTTAGAGGGAACTCTTTAAACTCATCCTTCACCTCACTCTCGACCTCTACGCCTTTCCAAATATCCCACACTGAAAAAAACCCTACGGCAAACCAACAACTCTCCGACAGCATTAATAATACTGACAACAGGACCCAAATTACAGTCAATCCGCAATTATTATACGTTAATGAGGAACTAAGGTATCGAAAAACACCACACCCTGCATGCCCGGTCCACTCTATAGGCAATCAAGTCACTTTGTCAAATATAAATCCTGCCAGAAGTGAAACATCAATCCAACCTACAACCGTCCTACATGCTAAAACCATCACTATCACAAAAGCAACAATAGAAACCAGACAGGATGATTCCAGTGAAAAATTTGGTGCCAAACCTCCACAGGACCATAAGCTCTCTCGTCCAACAACTCTCCCTTTGACCCCCAAGTTGGCCATAGCTACCAAGGCCAACAACCCACATTCGCACACTTACCCCAAGCGCATTAAGACAACACAACACATTTCTACACAATACAATGAATCTCAAAATGTATGTGTGTCTATACATGCTGCACCTGAGATTACACTGTCACCACCTTCGCATTTATATACTGTAGCCACAGGGACTGGAAATACATCCAATACCAACACACTCATATCAACCACAGTTTTTAATTCTGCACCAACGTCCACAGAAAGCATAGCTGCTAAAGTGAATACTCAGCATAAACCTCTACACTCCAAGCATGCAGGTCAAATAAATACAACTAATAACCAACAAATTAGCCCTAAATGCCCCACATTATCACTGGCCAGCAATGCATTCAACCAAATGCATAAATCAAAGTCACCTGCACACGTTTTACCCTCAGGTCCACCGCATGCTCTGCTTGAACATCATAAACTACAAGAAAAGGCATCCACAGCAGCTGCTAGCACATCTTTAGCTAAAATACCTTTTACTGACAGAGGAATAAGCTCAACTGGAATTCAAGCTTTTGCTAATCCACAGCATCCAGCTATACCACATCTATATTTGAGCATTTTAAATTATAAAACTAATTCAGATCAAATTGCATGTGATGATAAGTCTGTGCCTGCACAAATAATTCACCCTAACTCTTCAAATTCTGAACCTCTGCTTCACGCTTGTACATCTTCCCTAGACACAACATCTAGTGCATCCAATCTCCTAGACTCGGAAGTTAAGGTGCCTGTGAGTACTACTTCCAGCTCCAGACTTGGATTTAACAGCACCCTGAACAAAAATATAGCTCTCAGGAACACAGCATTCAATTCGAAAAAATCTGCAACCCCAGCTGGCACGCATTTGTTTGCCTTGACAGAGAAACAAAATAATGTCTCTGTATCAAGTGCAAATTTGCTTCAATCAATAGGCACAGCACAGGTAGTTAGCTGTAATGAAGCCCCCGACAAAAGCAAACCTCAATGCACACTAGGACCAGACATCAGAACTCAAAGCAGTAACAAACCTGGTAAATGTGGTGTTGTTCGTCATCAGGAAAGCAACTTAGCACCTCCGCATGCATTATCTAAGCCTCAAATTGTGCCAAAAGATCATAACAGGGGCAGTGATGCTAGCACTAATCACCCTAAATCAACCAATAAACCCAGCGAGGAGTTGCATTCTGATAAAAGTAAGTTCAGTGCTAATCTAACCAATGAATTAATTGTGCATGAGTCAAAAGACCATGAAAATTCAAATCCATCGCAGGTCGCAAACCTCCAGAAATACATTTCCCTAATTAAGTCAAACAGCTCTTGTCTGCAGGGTTTCATAAAAACAGAACAACAAAAGCCTGCACATAATCAAGGATGTGCAGAAACAGAACATGAGGGACACTGTGCAACATGCCCACCGGTAACAACAGCCCAGCAAAAGAATTCAAATGCAGAACGGTTTGCCTTGGGTGTATCAGCCAGTCATGCAAATGTTAAGCTTAAAACTGACGTCGTTAAAGAGACACATCCCATCAACTCAACACCCTGTGTAACAGTGCAAACAAACTGTGGACCCATCACCTCAACTAGAAATGTCAAACCCATCATCAAATCCTCAGTCCAGCAAAACTCTGACATATTATTACCGCCACAAACACTCACACGTCCCGAGCGTTCTTTCACTGCGCCAGCCCCATGCAGCAGTGAGAGAGAACCCCGTATGCACACAGGCCTTGATTGCAATTCCATATTGCTATCATCAACAAAGCCCTTGGCATCCTATCTCCGCCTCCAGTCTAAGAAAGTGGAGGCAATTGACAACTCCGCTCCTCCTCAGCCGTGCCCAGAGGACACCAGCCTGGCTCACTCCCACCCAGCTGATGCAGCCCTGCTGCTGCCATCTTCCCCACAGTGCTGCAAATCAGCAGCCTTACAGCAGAGACTCGAGACTGTGGAGGCCAGCCTGGCAGCCAACAAGGACAGGATCACTACTCTGCTTAACATTATCCATGACCTAGAGACATGCCATGCTCCCACCAGTGGGTAAGTAAATGTGCGTGTGTGTCTGGGCTCTGAGTGTGTGTGGAAGTGTAATAAGGGATGTGTTGAGCTTTCTTTTTCACTTCAGGATCATCAGTTTTTACTTGAATGTCTAATATTTAGTACAATAGAGCTTCACACATTTGTGAATGGCATATACTTAACATGCTTTGTTAGAGATGAGTTGTAAATACTTTGCTGTAATACTTTATATTCAGTCCAGTACAGGTACAGCTGCCAGAATCCTGTCTAGGAATTATTTTAAAAGCATTCCTGCTTCTACTGATCTCTGGCTTTACAGTGAGTCATCACTTAGATTGGAAACACTCAGCAGCATTGAATATCAATGCAAACACCATTGTTTTTAGACCGAAAACAGTTGTGCACTTGTTAAATTTTATAAACACATGTTTTTCTCACCCACTGTTCAGTTAATTAGCTACCAATTACTCTATTGCCAAGGACAAAAATGATACAGAAAACCAGGATGTAGGATGTTTCTATCTATTACTGTACAAAAGCAAGGGTACAGTAACCAAAACAGGGTCAGTTTTTTTCTTAACATTATTTGTTTTCTTTTTTTTTTCAAAAGCACAGAGCTTCACGTGTTTCTCACATATTTCTCACATATTTCCCCATTCCGTCCTATAACTAAAGTAAATAATAGGAAGAAAGATATTCCAGCATCCGCACTGGAAGACCTCAATGACATTTGAACCAAACGACTTTCAGTCGTGTAAATAATTTCACACACTGTGATTTAAGTTGCACAAATCAATTTGAAGGCAGTACTACTAACATGTTATCAAGTCTGTTTCACAAACGTGCAAAAAATCTGATTCGAATTGTAGTTATGTGGCATTGCAACATTGTTGCAGGTTTGAAAAACAGGTCCGTGATTATGCTCCTGAGTATGATAGAAACCTACTTGGGCATTTCAGGGGGGCAGAGATTTATATAGCCACGCAATTCTTCTGGGACAAATAACAGGAATTAAAACAGGCCTCTGGCAACGTGTCTCTGTCAATCATTCTCATTCAGTGTGCTGTGTTAATAAGCTGTGACTGTCTCTGAGGTCATGTTTTAGAAAAAACAACTCCTAATAACCTACTGATGTCTTACACGCTATGTTATATAGACTGAAAGTGTCTCAGATGGATACAGTGATAGGAAAGATGATTACACTGTAAATCTAAAAGGATGACTTGGTTAACACAAAGTACGGGTTTAGGGTTTATCATGACTTAAAAAGACGTCATATACCTTAGTTGTTACATCAGTTGCATCGTTTATTTTTCTTTCATTAACAATAAGACACAATGATTCATGTAAGCTGCTGATAGTTGATAGGGTCATACATTAATTCATCCTTCCTTTTCCATTCAAGTTATGTTAGTATTCTTAATAGCTCATACTCTCTTGCACTAAAGGGTTACAGAGTTAAGCAGTTATTCACAATATTTGTCATATAAAATGTGCTTTATCTGTATTCCAGTCGGCGATCCCACAAAACAGGACAGGACTTCAAAGACTGCTCAACGTGTCAGAAAACTGCTTGTGTTGTATACAGGTGAGATGACAGTTGTGCCTACATGCAAAGTCTGAACACATAACTGATCAAATCTGCTGCAATGTACCATAACAATTCTACAGTATAATTAATACACCTTAATTTTGCTTCTTGCTTCCCTTTTGGTGTTCATTCGATAAAAGAGATGAAGAAACCAATTAAACCAAATCAACATGCATGGCATGCACAGTAACAGGAACACGTATCAGTTTATTCAAGGACAAAGTCGGACAACAGATTTACAGTTTCAGGCACACAGTTCAGTTCATGGGTCAGCACCTTTGCCATTGCAGCTGCCAGTTCTTTGCCAGTCTGTTCACTTCATTTCTCTAAAAATTAATGACCTACTGTCATTAGCAAGCAGTTTCTTGCTCAGAAGTAACAGAAGGATTATATTTTCCTGTCAGAGAACACGATAAATCTTATGGAAAAACTGCCAAATTTAAGCACTTGCTTTATGTAGCACAGTCTATTTGGAAATGTAAGCAGGCAGACAGAACTGAGTCAGGTCCAAGCAGCCTACAAAACTGATTTATACTGATTTATGAAGTCAAAATCTGCATTGTCAGTTGGATTGTAGACTAATTGATGTTATGCTGTATTAAAATGAAATGTTTTAGAAGATTCGATGACTCGTAGGAAGCAGGAGAATATATCAAAAGTAGTTATAGCTAACTGAGCTATTACTGTCTTAGTTTTCATGACAGCAATTCAGCAGTAGCGGTTGCATTTCAGTGCCTTGCAAACTGAACCTAATTCCCCTTTATTAAAGAAAGCAGTGAAAGGAATTGTTTGTCTGCTGTCTGAGAAGAGCTTTCACATCCCTTGCCTGTAAGACTTATCATGGAATATTGGTTAGTTCTCATATTCCAACACTGGTATAGTTTACACCTAATAACTAAAATGTTGCATCAGGTGGAAGCAATGGAGAATAAAAAATATTACTAAGTGGGGCGAGGACAATCTAAAATTCTTCTCATCATCTTTTCTGAAAACAAAAACGCCTCAAGCTCGAGAAAGCAAAACCTTAAATTGTCTTCATCGTGAAATATTCAAAACATTCCTGTTGATCTCCTTATTTTCCAAAACCCCTTTTGTATGACAAAAAGAGTGTTACATAAGTTGATTTGCTGACTAGTGTGTGTGCGCGTGTGTGTGGAGTGTGTGTGTGGGCATCTGGTCCTTAAAAGGCCAAGTGGGAAGATAAGAATATTTAAACCAGACTTGTGTACCCTCCAAAAAAAGAGGATATCCTGCTGGGAAATGTCTACCTGCCCAAACCAGTCAGCCACTTTGAAACCTGACAAGTGCAACGCTTCCCACATGAGGAGACCACACAAAGCAAAGTGAAATGTAGCAACACAGTTTATAGTGATTTTGAGGCATGAAAAGCTTTTGCATTATGTAAAAATGAGCTGGAAATGCAGATACGACTCACTAAAACATTCATTTGCATCTTCGGAGAAAGCTTTCAGGTTTGACACACTTTTTGTTTTTTGTAATGTGTGTTTTCTTCAGGTGGGAGAATGACTAATTTGGGGCTGTGTGTGTGTCTCTCCAGTGTAGAGTATGACTTCAGGCAGCAGGAAAGACGCTTCTTGGAGGTTCTGAATCGTTCAACTGCGCACCTATCCCAGCCTTTAACCTTCAGCCTGCTCCAAAATGTCGTCATTAAGAACTTAACAAAGACAAAGCTGAAAAGCAAAAAGCTGTGCAAGACTCTGTTCAAATGGCTTCCAAGAAAAACTCACAAAGTCTAGAACTCTTTTCAGTACCTGTGTGCAGTTTAATAGCCATTATCCTGTGTTACAAGTGACCAGCAGAAGCCTTTTGCAGAGAACTCTTACTATTCCCTTTCTGCCCGTAGAATGAGATTGCTTTGAATTATGTTCTTCCCAAGTAAAGTTCCACTCTTCTGCACACTGTCAAAGCCTATATGAAGGATTTTCTCAAATTTGAACCTGATCTTTGTGACCTTCAACTAGTACCATCCATAAGAAATGTATTTTCACTTTTTCTCAAGTTAAATGTGTTTTCTTGTCAATATGCTTGCATTAAAATGTAGATTTCTATATCTAATTTTGTACATGAGATTCTGTTCTGTTTGCACTGTTATAATTAAAGCATTTGATTCTATATTCCCTGTTTTAAATGTTGCTTTACCTTTTAATTACCGTTAAGTAGTTTGATATAACCTCTGTTTATTTGTCTATAAATTAGTTAATTTGATTCATTCTAATTGCTAAACAGTTTTTGGTCATTTATGAATGAAATAAAGATTTTTTTCCACTTAGGACATGTACGTTCAATGCATCTAAACCTTTTCACAACTGCAAACTGGCCACAAGGGTGCACAAAATACAGAAGCATTCATTATGCCTTTGCCAATTGTGCTGATGGTCTCCAAATCCCCGAACAATCTGAACTTCATAAAAGGTCTCTGAGTAAAACAATGAAATGACGAAAGGCTGCAATGAAGCATGCACACACCCATGAGCACACTCATGGACACACATTTATGGACATAAAAAGCAAACTAGCAACGTGAAACAGACCCTTGTAGTTTCATAGAACTGTTCATAAAGTGTGAGGGGAATTTTGGATGAAAGCTTGTGAATAAG
The DNA here is from genome assembly GCF_051167445.1 of Perissodus microlepis. NCBI lineage: Eukaryota > Metazoa > Chordata > Actinopteri > Cichliformes > Cichlidae > Perissodus > Perissodus microlepis. The sequence goes on from NC_140470.1 coordinate 9,528,761, forward strand.
AGTGCGTGCAAATTTTATTTGAGCAGTATGTCAAACAAAGATTGTGATATTACCTTCTTAGCAGGCGATACTCGGGATTTAATTAAAAACCCCTCTAAGAAGAAATAAAGCACACTGAAAATAAAAGTCATGTAACACTGTTACAAGGAATGTGGGCTCAAAGCACCTCTGAAAGCCTTGAAGCCTCGTACGAGTAGCCCTGTTCAGTACATTTAAATGTAAGTAATGTGACATGCAAAGGTGCAATTTTCATTTAAAGTCCCAAAAATTCTGCATTGACTTTTAGGTGCAGACTTAAAAATGCATAAAGGTATAAAATACTAAATATATAAATAAAATATATGATTGTCCAAAGCACCCTGAGGCAACTGTTGTTGTGATTTGACGCTATATAAATAATATATACACTGGTCAAGGGCACTGTTCCACGTAATCACATTTTATGTGGCTAGAGACCAGCCTAAGAAGTTACTTTTACAAATAGCTCTTTCAAACTATATATTTGTGCATGTATACTTCATCATTTATTTCTCATTATGTCTGGCTCCTCCACCACTGCTGTCTTGCTTCCCTCAGTTCTACCTCCTCAGCTCAAGCTTCATCTTCAGGGCTTTAACACAGCAATTAGACATGTGGCCCTCTCTCATCTCGGGACATCTGACAATAAGCCAGCTAAACAACAACGGCTGGTTATAAGCTAACATTATTGGAGCTAGTGGAGTGTCCTAAAAACACACTTTCCCTCTAAATATCTTGATTACATTGTCATCTGGTATGAGAACGTGTTCGGTAAGTGACTGATCTGATTTTTTTATAGCCTTTTCTTTAGCCTTTTTTCCCCTGCATGTTGATAGCGTAATATGCTGAAATCCTCACATAGCTGCTGGCTGTCAGGTTGGATTGTAGGTACAAGCTGTGCAGGAGGAGAACTTTTCAGAATTCATTTTTTAATTGCTTCAATTATGCCATGTCAGTTATGAAGAAAGCTCCTGTGTGAGTCTGTACTATGTCAGTGCTTTAATGTAATGAGACACTTTGGAGAGTTTGTATTTCTGAATGTTTATATTTCTGCATGAGGCAGTTCAGCAAAATTAAGTTAAACTTAAGTCAAATGTAATACGTGATTTGATTCATTTCAAAGAGAGATTTGCACTTAAATTTACTATACACAAAAGAACTTTATAAACTTTGGCTAATAGAAATTGTGCAGGAGCATTCTGCTGAGTTTGTGTACTATCTGGGGCCTGCTAATTTTGAAAAGTGGTACTGCTGAATAATATTGCAGCCACAGCAAGTCCACGCCCTAGAAGACAAGAGGAATGGGTCCATAAAATAAATTTAAACAGGGCAGACCACATATTACATTTTTATTGATATCCACATCAGAGATTATCTTTCACTGTGAATTAAACCAGTGTCATCTATGTGCAAATTCAAGTGCTACATTTTAAAGCGGTTCGACAAGTAGTTCTACAGTTTCATTTCCAACCTTTACTGTGCTTGTAAATCAACTAGTGTAACTCACAAAGAGGCAAAGAAAAACAATTTAACGTGTCTCATAGACAATCACTGCAAAAAATATGACTGTTGCTTCTTTTGAAGTGAGGTAATTGGGTAGAGCTGGAGGCAGATATTTGGGAAAAAAAAATCATCAATGCTAAAATGTCTGCTGTACTTAAAGCATACATATCTGAGGAACTGCACAAATAAAGTCTTTAAGTAATTCTTTAAGAAGCCATTTTCTATTTAAGTGGAGATTGTTTATCTAAACCCCCGTGCTTTTATGCATTTAAAACAGCATTTATCTTCATTTGCTTTCCCACAGTCAGGAGTTTAGTTTCCAAACATTTCTGTGAGCCATTTTTTACCAGATTCCCCAATCATATTATACTTTGTCAGCGTCATTTCAGTTTTTAATATATGCTTCCTTCTTTTGAATTTTAATAGAAGTTTTTGGTGGGTTTTTTTGTAACTCGCCTTGATACGCTGATTTTCAACAATATTCCCACGTTTGTAAGAGGATACTCAGAGCTACAAAACGTAGCTTGTAAGCCACAGAAATATATAATAACACACAGCTTACATTCGTTGCAGTATATGCATATGTATACATATTTGTTTGTATATGTATACATGCATATGTATACATATGCATATAAAAATCATTTTGCTGCACATAATCAAATAATAGAAACCGGGTTTACATATTAAGTGCTAATTGACCTTTTACAGTTGTTACAATACTAAAAAAGTCCACCACCTTCAGTCTGCATCATATAATAGATGATATTACCTCCAAATCAGATTACTGCCTTCCAGGTGAAGCATTACAACACTGCAGTTGATCTGCAGGTCCATGCATCCCTCAGCCACTTCATTATTTTGGTCCAATGGTCCATCTGGATTAGGTCCAGTGACTTCCATCAGCCCTAGCATTAAAGAAAAAAAAAAAGCTAAGGGTAGCAGCCAGCTCACAGGCTCAGATAAGTTACACTGTATACTGTACACTGCACCTGTGCATTGAACAGCAGATTAAGTGATTTTACAACTGGTAAATAATGTTGATCATATATTAAGCCCTACCCTCCCAAGAGCTATGGCAATAGAATATACTTATATGACAAGAACAGGGACTGGATTGTGTAGATGAATAATACTGTAGTCCAAAAAGTTAATATAGGATTAAAGGGAACTGGTAACAATATAGGTTTCCACCTTGTGTCAAATGGGGCCAAACTAATTATTTTCACTGTACCCAGGCAATGACCACTATATGAGATGCATTGCTTAATGGTCTACACAATCAAGTATAAGGTAAAAGATTCCTGGTTCGACCCAAGGAGGAGTAAATCTCTTCCTATAAATCCATGTGTTGTATGAAGGATTTCTGAGATATATATTTTTGTTAAATCTGGCAGCTCAAACATACGGAGCTACCTGTTTTGGTGCCTTTTTGTGTGAAAAAAGGCAGACAGCCTCATTAATTATGAAAAACTCATTGATTATGAGGCATAGTGAAAGCCAGACTAGTTAGCAGGGGTGCCACCGGGGGGGTGGGGGGTGGCCACCCCCCAAAATTTGCTGCCCCATTTCAGAGAAAATGCTGATATTCCTTCTTTAGCCCCAGTTTTCTCATAATCAGTGATTTTATTTAAAAAATAATAATAAATAAATAATGAAATATCAACTGTAATACCCAGTGCCTTGAGATAAATGTTAATGCAACGTGGTAATATTCCCAAGCTAACATAGTGATCTGTAGGATGCTGTGTCAGAGTAATTTTAGTTTTTAAAGTTTTTCCTTTCTTTTTGTAACTTGCCTCAACTTGCCTTGATATGCTGATTTTCAGACAGTCAGATCCACAAAACACACAACATAGCTTTCTCATGCTAATATGTGCTACACACACATCTTGTGATAAAAGCACACTTCCAAGAAAGAAAGTGAAACTCGGAATCATTTAACTCCGATGACTTTCAACAGGATACTGCTTGCACAATCCTATGGCTCAATATATATATATATGTGTGTGTGTGTGTGTGTGTGTATATATATATATATATATATATATACACACACATATATATATATATATACACACACACATATGTATATATATATATTTTAGTATGTCATTCATAAGCCATACTATGTTTTTTCTTTATTACTCTTTGACAAAACTATGACTTTATCTGTGACTATGTTTATCTGTCACCCGATTTGCATGGATTTCTCCAAAATATTTACTGTATGATCCTGAGAGTGGAAGTAAGCGTACCACAAATAAGCACACCGAGGTAAGCTGGTGCTGATTTACATTTTCTTGTATTTTTACAGCGCTGTGAGTGTTATGTGACACCAATGATTCATGAATGCTTTTAATCCAGTATAACATATGCTAATTTTTTAAGAGCACAGTACTGCACAAACAGTACTTGCACACATTAGCATGAGTAACAGATGAAGCTATTTTCCTAAATAGCTTGAAGGCAGGGTCCTTCTTTTTAGGAAATTTAGGAACATAAGAAAAAAAGTTACCATTCATGCAATTTTTGAAATAAAAGTGAAGATTTTAATATTTTGTGTTTTAACATGTTGTGCTTTGTTTTTGTTTTTTAGGAGGCGGGGATTCTGTCCCAAGAGAGACAGTTTCAGAGAGGACAATCATTTCCACTGCAGTGCTTTTCTCCCAGGGCAGCCTGCTGTGCCCTGACAGATATTTTTTAGACTGAAATTCTGTGCAAATTGCCCTGTTGTTTTTCTTTCCAGCACAGTGAGCGGTGGATTTCTACACCTGCAGGATGCTATAATGAATGTATTTTCCAAAATCTAGTCAAACTGAGCTGGCCTAAATTTGAAGACTTTGAGTCATCTTAGCCATAGTTTTCAATCTCTTTCTATATCTCTACTGACAATTAATGTTAAAAAGAATGTCAGCTTCTTCTTTTTTGCATATTCACTCTGACAGTGTCATCATGAGGATGTTTTACACAGTGAGGTACTCCTGCCCTCGCCGTTATATTTGAAAGTGTTAAGTGTAAATATTTAGTAAATATCTGTATTAGTAGGGCTGTACGCAAGAAACTGCATGCTGAATTTTAAGTGTCGTCTTAATGCACTTAAAATGCATTAAGACAGCATTAGGGTTGTTCAGTAATATGATTATGTTCAGAAAATGTAAGTTTGACCTCATTATATGTGGACAAAATGCAAAATGTGGACAATATGCAAAATGTAGAAAAAAAAATCACTACACCAGGTTTCCAATCAGCCATAAGAGTGTAAAGCTGATTTTAGTTCATATGTCTTCATTTATTTGCTTATTTATTTGTTTAAATCAGATTGTTTGATCAGAATGGGGCCTATTTGCTGTTTTACCAAAGATAAATATCCCTGGCTCTTGTGTTTCTCCTCTATATATGGAAACATTGCTGCCGGTTTCATTCACAGAGTAAGCTAATGACTCATTCTGACGTGGAGACTCACTGCCAGTGTTCCTTGGGGACAATGAGGAGTGGAATAGGGCAGAAAAGGGCACATTGGGGTTTAAGCTCACTGCTCCTCTCAGGGTCAAGTGTCCTCCAGAGGGGTTTTAGAGGAGCAGTAATCCGCAGAGATGGAAGATATCGGCTTTCCCCGGAGCAGAAATGGAAAAAATGACATGGAAGAGAAAGGAGAACGTAATGGTTAAATTTCCATAAGAGACAAGTCAATTGACTGGGGTTTATTTTGTGGTCTTGAACATGATGTAATGTGGTTTGATAGTCTTGTTTAACAAACATGACAATTCCCACTTTAGTCTGACTTTTCTTTTTCATGACTTTACACCATCATGTTAAATATTGCGTGAGGTCAAATTAATAAAAAACAATGAATAGGGATGTGTGAAACCTGTGATCTTGCCACATCACACCACATTAAGGCGGTATTTGTAGTGTGAATTATAATCACCAGAGATAACCTGGAGAGCTTAGAAGCAATGCTTGCTTTATTTAATAGAAGTGATGTCTCTTTAAGAAAATGACTAACAGTAACCAAGACATTACATGTCCCTCATTTCCCCAAGAGCCTAATCTATTTGACTGACAAGGAGACTACCACACGTATCCACACATAGAATACATAAACATGTAACACAAGAATTTTTTTAAATGCATATTAAATATTAAAAAACACATTAAACTTTTTTTTTTTAAAAAAAGGGTAATTTAGTTTGCAGTTAGAATATCTTTGTCATTAATTTTACTTGAGTTTACTTAGGTCAAACTGATGGTTTTTGGACTGTATGTTTTACACCATTCCTCTGTGATAGAACAATACAAAATACATCTTTACAATCTTTAAAAAAAAAAAAAAGAACCAATACCCTGGCTTTTACGTCACCAGCATCTAAAAGCTTTTACGTATTTAGTAAAATATTAACTAAATTAATTCACACACTCCACATTATGTGGAACCAGGTTCCAGAGTGGATTTGAGAGACAGACCCCCTCTGTACTTCTAAGGCTGGGCGTAATACTTTCCTTTTTGCTAAAGCTTATAGTTAGGGTTGGATCAGGTGATCCTGAATCCTCCCTTAGTTATGTTGCAACAAGCTTGGAACTGGGGGCTTCCCATAATGCTTTAAGTATTTCTTCTTTACTCACCTTTTTCACTCACTGATGATTTTACATTTAATCATTAGTAATTATTCATCTCTGGCTCTCTTCCACAGTATATCGTTTGCCTTGTCTTCCTCCCCTCATCCCTAACTGGTTTCAGAAGATAACTGCCCCTGCCTGAGCCTATTTCTGATAGAGGTTTCTTCCTGTTAAAAGGGAGTTTTTCCTTCCCACTGTTGCCAAGTACTCGCTCAAAGGGGATCATTTGATTGTTGGGGTGTCTTTTTATTGTTGTAGGGTATTTACCTTTCAATGTGAATCACCTTGAGGTGACTTTTGTTGTGGTCTGGTGCTATATAAATAAAATGGAATTGAATTGAATTAAGACTTTTTGTGCATTTTTTGGACATCAGGTATGACATCTGTTTTTTTAATTGCCTAATAATTACAGAATTACAAAGGCAGGGTTCACTTCAGGTCACCAGTCTGTCACAGGATCATTCATGCTCACATTCACACCTATGGAATTACATATAACATACATATAACTTTAGACTATGAGATGTTCAAACCACAATTTCTCTTTTGAAGTAACAATGCCTCCACCACCTCTGTGCTCCCTCTATGCATGACATCTACTCATTCATACATTTTCTTCCACTTATTCAGTTAAGGGTTGGGGGGAGCTGGAGCATAGCCTAGCTTCATATGGACAGAGGCCTAGTACATCCGAGACAGGTTGACAGACTATCCCAAACATAAACACCTGAGTCATCTGACATACTCTTTCGCATGCAGTGTGGATATTGGAAGTTTTGGACTTTAGTTTTTCAAATTTCAAAGATAATTACCTGGTTGCTCATTTGTTAAATCCATATTTAGTTCAAATGCTTATGTTACATATCAGCAAATTAAGAAGAAGCCACAACTGAAGAGAACTTACCTAGTGAATCTCTGTGTGTGTAGAAAACCTGCTTGTTAAAGAAATTAGAGTTAGGGTTTTTTTCAACTTTATAGAACCGCTGTCATAAATGAAAGCTAAGGTTTGGGGACGCATCAACACCAAGCAGGACATACTCAACACCTCGGAGAGAGTGACGGAAAGCTTGTTAGTCAGGCACAGCACTCCAGGCTTACATCTTGTCAGCACACCTGTTTGAATAATGATGAATGACTAAAACATAGCTCAAAGCCCTTTATCATTCCTGCGTTCAGTCAAGAAAATATGCATATAAGCAATAATAACAGTTTGGCAGATTTCCCTCCAAAAATGCAAACATTTTTACATGAACACATTATAAAGTACAGCGCTATGCAAATTTTATTGTGGAAGGCAAAGAAAACCATATGCAAACTGGGTTCATGCATACATTTAAGTTGAATGCGACATCACCATTAAATGCTAATGCACTGTAAACCGCTGCAATAAAAGACTCAGCAAAGCTACTCTGAGTGCAACAGCTACTTAATAAGTCAGATTATTAATGATTTACACTGCTCCTAGTTTATTCTATCGCATTTGTTTCAAACAATTACATGTTTTTTATGTACATTTTATATTCCTTCGGAATATAGTTACAATAGGTAGAAGCTGAAACAGAGTTAGCTGCATATATCGATATATCCATAATATAATTTATTGATTTATCTAAAACTTTAAAACATCTGAGTAGCAATTAAGATCATATTTTAAAAGGTTCTTCGCTGTGTTTCCAAATGTGAAAATTCACTGTTCTCTATGACAGCAAACTAAATATCATCAACTAAGAACATACTGTATACAGTAAAGCAAATCTATATCTATAGAATAGGACAAACATAATAATTATAACAGAATAACTACATGTTTACATAGTTCCATAAAGTACAGTTCTGGACATTATGCACAATTTTATTAGGAAATTGCTTTCTGTCTCTATCCATTTCTGATAGTTCCGGAGTTGAAGCCCCTTCTACAGTACCCACTCATGCCCAGCAGGTGGGAGAAAAGAGTTACTAAACTGACTAGAGGATTTGAAGATACAGTGGCTTGCAAAACTATTCGCCCCCTTTGAATTTTTCCACATTTTGTCACATTACAGCCACAAACATGAATCAATATTATTGGAATTCCACGTGAAAGACAAATACAAAGTGGTGTACACTTGAGAAGTGGAACGAAAATCATACATGATTCCAAACATTTTTTACAAATAAATAACTGCAAAGTGGGGTGTGCGCATTATTCATAATTTTTTCGTAATTTGGCCTGAGTGCAGTCAGTTGCCCATAGACATTGCCTGATGAGTGCTAATGACTAAATAGAGTGCACCTGTGTGTAATCTAATGTCAGTACAAATACAGCTGCTCTGTGATGCCTCAGAGGTTGTCTAAGAGAATATTGGGAGCAACAACACCATGAAGTCCAAAGAACACAGCAGACAGGTCAGGGATAAAGTTATTGAGAAATTTAAAGCAGGCTTAGGCTACAAAAAGATTTCCCAAGCCTTGAACATCCCACGGAGCACTGTTCAAGCTATCGTTCAGAAATGGAACGAGTATGGAACAACTGTAAACCTACCAAGACAAGGCCGTCCACCTAAACTCACAGGCCGGACAAGGAGAGCGCTGATCAGAAATGCAGCCAAGAGGCCCATGGTGACTCTGGACGAGCTGCAGAGATCTACAGCTCAGGTGGGGGAATCTGTCCATAGGACAACTATTAGTAGTGCACTGCACAAAGTTGGCCTTTATGGAAGAGTGGCAAGAAGAAAGCTATTGTTAACAGAAAACCATAAGAAGTCCCGTTTGCAGTTTGCCACAAGCCATGTGGGGGACACAGCAAACATGTGGAAGAAGGTGCTCTGGTCAGATGAGACCAAAATGGAACTTTTTGGCCAAAATGCAAAACGCTATGTGTGGCAGAAAACTAACACTGCACATCATTCTGAACACACCATCCCCACTGTCAAATATGGTGGTGGCAGCATCGTGCTCTGGGGGTGCTTCTCTTCAGCAGGGACAGGGAAGCTGGTCAGAGTTGATGGGAAGATGGATGGAGCCAAATACAGGGCAATCTTGGAAGAAAACCTCTTGGAGTCTGCAAAAGACTTGAGACTGGGGCGGAGGTTCACCTTCCAGCAGGACAACGACCCTAAACATAAAGCCTGGGCAACAATGGAATGGTTTAAAACAAAACATATCCATGTGTTAGAATGGCCCAGTCAAAGTCCAGATCTAAATCCAATCGAGAATCTGTGGCAAGATCTGAAAACTGCTGTTCACAATCGCTGTCCATCTAATCTGACTGAGCTGGAGCTGTTTTGCAAAGAAGAATGGGCAAGAGTTTCAGTCTCTAGATGTGCAAAGCTGGTAAAGACATACCCTAAAAAACTGGCAGCTGTAATTGCAGCAAAAGGTGGTTCTACAAAGTATTGACTCAGGGGGCTGAATAATTACGCACACCCCACTTTTCAGTTGTTTATTTGTAAAAACTGTTTGGAATCATGTATGATTTTCGTTCCACTTCTCACATGTAAACCACTTTGTATTGGTCTTTCACATGGAATTCCAGTAAAATTGATTCATGTTTGTGGCTGTAATGTGACAAAATGTGGAAAAGTTCAAGGGGGCCAAATACTTTTGAAAACCACTGTAAGTACCCAGGTTTTACTGCAAAGGAAATGTTTTTTTGTTTTGTTTTTTTAGTATATATATATATATATATATATATCTTAGAGTGAACTGAACTGAATTATATTTACATTTTTAGCAGGATTTCTGATTTTATTTTGGATGTGTACACATGCGAGATTATTTTGCATGTGTACACATCCAAATATGTGCACTACTATACATGTGACAGGGATCCCAGGACAGACATCTTTGAAAAAATGAAGCCTCCTATATCATCTAGAGTTTGCAGTACAGTTAGGTATCATAACTCTTAAGTTACATGTGTTATTGTTTAATCCCTTGAGCCTGCAGGATTATTCAGACTTGCTTTAATTGTTAACTTGTTTTCCTTCGTGGGCAAGTATGGTGATTTGAGCACGTACTGTCAACTCAGGAACCTCGTTTGAAAGAAACCATTAACTTATTTTGTTAAATGACCATTTATTTTTAGAGTCTTATTGGAGTGGAGGTACAGTTTTATAATGGATCACTGGTCATTATAAAGCCTGAATATTAGTTTAGGGATTCAAGAGAGACAGTGCATGTCACACTAGAAGGTTTGAAGCTAAAATACCAACAAACAGTCTGAGAATTTTTTTTTAAGTCGGGACTTGCTGCTGAGAAGAGACATTGTTATTGAATATATAAGAAGCTCACAGACCATAAATAAAATGCCTGTTAAGTGACAATGACTGAGAGTGAAATTGAACTTCCTTGTTTTATATACATGTATATGTGTGTATAGATAGATAGATAGATAGATAGATATATATAGCTGGATAGCGTAGTTGTAAGACTGCATGCCTTTGGAGCAGAGGGTCTGTATCCAGTAAGGTTCCCAGGGCTAGACCCCCCATGCTAAGCGAGCCTACCGCAGACAGATAAATATGAAGGCATGCCGGCGCCATCGCCCGGATCAACAAGGTCCGCATCAGGTGTTGAGGAACCAGAGCGCCCTAATGAGAAGTGGGCTACTGGAACAAGAAGTCATCGGTGGGCAAGAGATGAAAATGGGGCGTTGTTGGAATGCTACTACGCATGTAACCCTGGCGGAAGGGGTTACATGAATAGGATGAGGGACCTATGGAATCTTCGACACCCAACATCCACAATGACGGCAAAACAACTAGCAGCTCAGTGTTCCAACATTCGAAAGAAGGGACTGCTCTCACAGCTATTGATGAGGTACAACACAAATGCTACGGCAAGGGAGAGCCAGGACGCCAGGTCAGGGGAGAGATATCATCACCCCGCCTGAGACTGGGTACCAAGCCCCAAGTACGATAGAAGCAGGATCGTTGAGTGCGAGAGGAACTGAAAGATAGGATCATGGCCAAGCTTAAAACCTGGATCACCCATAGCTGGTTACCAAGACTATGTGAAGTACCCTCAGAAGGTCTGCTAGATGATGTTAATGCAGCACTGCGGACGATACCTACAGCCACCATTACCAACTCTAACAAACTCACTGTTACACCATGGCAGCAGTGATCAGTGAGATGCTGGGCTATAAGTTGAACCATGGAGAAGGAGACTAGAGGCTAAGATCAAGGTAGCACGGAGAGAGGTTAGCCAACTATCGGAGCTGCAGAAAGGTGCGACAAAGAAGGTGCCTAAGAAGTACAGCAAGCTGTCCATACCTGAGGCAGCCTTGGCCAGCCACTTAAAGAGGTACACTAGAGAGATTGAAGGCAGCAGAATAAACCAGCTGTTCTCCACAGAACCAGCCAAGGTGTACTCTCAGTGGCAGAGAACAATATGAAAACAGCACCACCAAGGCTGGAGACGGAGCAATACTGGAAGAGCATAGGGGAGAAGGACGCAACCCATAACGGCAATGCTCAGTGGCTAGTGGATCTGAGGGCAGACCACAGCAACCTCCCTGAACAGGGTCCAGTAACCATCACAGTGGCAGATATCCAAGAAAGGGTCTCCAGTATGAAGAGTTGGCACCAGGCCCCGACATGGTTCACGCCTACTGGCTGAAGCCTACTGGCTGAAGAAGCTGACTGCACTCCATGAGTGCAGTCAGCTTGTTTAATAGCATGTTTAATTCCCTAGAATTAAAAAAAGTCCTGTTAGCAAACTGCACTTTAAATTTTGCTCTGCATTATCAAATCAATATTACCATGCAAACAAGTCAAAATGTGACAGATAGCAAGGCTCATGTGCTAAACATCAGCAAGTTGCCATATCAGTTTACCAACATGAATGTATAATGCTGATTCTATGAAAAGCATCACACATGTGCAGGGTGCGGATCTTGATAATCATCCCTGAGCTGTGTAGGTCACTAAAAAAACAATATGTTTATTTCCTGTGCTGCAGGTTTTTTGTTTAAATTATATGCTGCTCAAAGGATCCTTTCTAAATGCTGAGAAAAGAATAGACTTTCTAAGCAGGTGATGCACTTACTGCTATATGATCGACTGAGTGTCATATAATGACTACTAGTGGTCTGCACTGCAACATTGTAAATGATAACAAATATACAGTTATATAATTAAAGACATATTGTTTATAATTAAATAAATAGCGGCTCACTTTTCCCCACTAATTATATTACCTATTAACTCTGTCTTGTATAAGAAAGAATGATACAGGCTGAAGCCGTGGGATAAGCATTCAACTCTTCTGAAGATGTGGGCTGAAATAAACTTTAAAGGGAGCAAATGAAATGATGTCACAGAACTGCAAGAAGTGCATGTGCTGATAACATCTACAAAAACAGAGCGGGCAGTAGGGAGAGACAGAGCGCGAGAGAGAGAGAGAGAGCAAGAGAGAGAGAGGGATACGTTTACACAGCCAGGCCTGAGGAATCAGAAGATCTATGTTCAAGGAAGAAGTGTTGGATCTGACAGGTGTTTACGACAAACCACGTGAGGTGAGCCAATAAACATTTCTCTTTTGTGGTTGTTGTTGTGATCTTATCTGAAATGAGACAGTGCTGAGATGAAGGCTCTCGCAAAAAGAGAAACTTGATGTTTCTGTAGGACACGTGTGTGTGTTTATACCAAACGGATGTGGGGATTTGATTTATTTGATTTTTATTCCTATTCAGAGGATGTTAGCTGGCATGTAGGCAGCTGGCAGTATGTGTATAGGGCAACACAGAGATAAGCTGTGGTCAGGCATGCTTTTGCATGTCACATGTGAGTTTTAAATGTGGATTATCAAGTTAATGGGTTCTATTTTCTGATTTTGCTGACTTCATACTTCAGATTCAGATTTGGGTAAATGACAGTAGGGCTTGCTGATATTGCAGTAAACATGTAGGAGTTCTTCCAAATGAGCCACATGAAATTAAGTCTGTGTCTCTGAAAAGACATGAGCCGTGTCCCTAATGAAATCAGTTTACTCTAAACAAGTTGTAAACAAGTAGTAAAAAAGCAAAAAGCAGAGTTTCAGACGACAAGGCAAGAACCCAGTGCCACTGGGCAAAAATTATATAACCTCTTCTAGGATTTCACTTTGGCAAATTCCCAAATGATTTACCAGACTGCTCTTCGTGGTTTCTTTTTTCAGTTGCTAATTATTGAACTATAATGGTCCCTCCCCCATATCCATCACTACATTCTTCTGCCATTCCAGCCAAGATCTTACTCCCTCTCATTGTTGATTTTTGGTACCTTCATTAGTTCCATGATCAACAGGAGAATTCAGGTTCTCTGACCACTGTGTGCACGATTGCTGCTGAACAGAAACATATTACCATTTCATTATTTTCATGAGATAGTCTGGAGTGCAGAATTGAAGAAAGAATTTTCATGTGGTAACTGTTAGTAAGCAATGTAGTATGATGAGCTAAAAGAGGTAGCATTACTTGTGGCATGTAGTTTGTAGTCATGCACAGAGTGTTAGCCTGACATCAATCCGCACATCCGTTTGTTATAAACACACGCACGTGTCCTACTGAAACATGGTGACCACAGATTATATCCAACTATTCACATTGCAGGGAACTATTGTAAGTATTACTTGGCAAGCTTATTTTTTTTTTATTAACCTCTTGCTAAGTGACAGTTTGACAAATCAAAAATTGTTTGAAAATTTTGTTTGTTTATTTATTTTTATTTTATTTGTTTGCAAATAAAATGTTGCATGTCACCAGTTCTCTCTGTGCGTTTGTAAGTCAGCAAAAGTGCAAAAAAATGGAGACAAACATCAGTGATTTTTATTTGAATTTTTTTCCTATTAAATCCTCCCTGACTTTTTATGGCCTATACTCAGTAAAGCCTGGTTATTATGGCTGTAAATGATGGTAGCCAGATGACTAAAACTCTGTCTGTGCTGAACAAACAAAGTCCCCATGGAAACAACACGTTTTTATCCCCGAGGGAAATCCATTGAGATGATCAAAAACATTAAAAGGTTCGATCCTCTGAATGGCCAAGTACAGGTGAAACAAAGGCTGCTTTAAATTCATTAACTTGAAGCATGAGAAGACAAATGGTAATGTCATCATTTGAAATAATGGCCTAGTTATGAGTTGATTATGATACAATTATATTATTATATTATTATAGGTAGTTCTTAACTTCACATACTTTACAGGAAAGAAGAAATAATTACATTGTAAGTCAGTTTGATTCGTGATTAAATAATAGCACCCAAATTTTGGAGGAAAGGAGATACAAATTATACCGTAAGTAATTTTAAGTACTGCATAAATATTTTTAAGTACTGCCTAATTTATTTGTAATTGTGTGAAGAATAAACCACCTTACATCTTAAGAAAACTGTCATTTTTGATAAACTGCACCTTACCTAACTTTCAGGTATTTACTGTAAAAGGAAAGGAGACACTCATTTCCTGTACACTCTTCTTATGTTATGTTATGCTTGAACAGTATTTGTGGAAGAAAAAAATTTAATTTAGAATTTTGCTCCATCATTATGAGATCTCCAAAGTCTGCAAATGTTGAGACTTATCACATTTACACTGGTAAATTTAAAAGAAAATCAAATCACGGAATATCCATCATGCACATCGTCATATGGAGGAACATTTAGGTGAGGGGTGTTGGCATTTTGTGTGCTTTTTTTTTTTAGAAAGAACACTGTTAGCAGAACAGTATGTGTAAGGATTTTTAAAAAAAAAAAAAAAAAAAAAGGACTTCAGCGTTTTGAAGAGTATTGTTCACAACTGTTGCCTGTGAAGCCAGAAATATGGATCTGACTTTCTTTAATTAATTAATTAAATTACATTAATCTATTTTATTCAATAGGGATGATGCTTTTTAGATAATTTGCAGAAAATTAAAGTGAAATGACAAAAAACAGTCAACTATGCATACGTTATAATGATTAAAAAATGTTTAAAAAAATTGTTATATTAGAATCTAATTAATTTAAAAAAAACTGTGATTTATTTTACACCAAACTTTGAGGTTTACTGTGAAAAATTCTATTTGGCTAATTTAATTTGATTTGAGCAATTTGGTTTCATTTAGAAGTGTGTACCATAATGAACCTTTCTGAAGAATGCCGACTGTCAAAATTTTGATCTACAATGTTTTAGAGATGCCATTCACTATAGGCTATAATAGGCTATGGCTGTATCTAGAAATAATAACTTTCTTCCTGAAAATATAATTTAAAAAAAAAATTGAAAAACTTAATTAGCTCTACCTACATTTACACCTGAATAGTCTGTGTACCTTGCATGTTCCTGAGACAAAACCTCGTGGCTAAATTAATCACATATCCTCTCTTCCAAAAATAGGATCTTTGAACACGGTTGTCAAAAAAAAAAAATTTTACTCTGTTATCATTACTTATCATTCTATTATTGTTGGAACACAGCCATAATTTCCTCCACCCCAATATAAACACAATAACGCGATATCTGTTCTTATCGTTTTTGCATGTTTGCTGTCGCAGCATGAATTACATTCTGTTGTGAAACCCCTGAAGAGGCTCTGGATTGGTGCCACAAAACAAAATTACCACAACTGTAATCTAAACATGAATGAACAGTTTGTCTTGGTAAACATGTCATAAAGTTGAGGCTCTGGTATCTTACGGTCTGTTTAAACCATGCTCACTAAATATTGCATGTGTCTCTGATGTTTGTCTAAGGCAAAAAAAAAAAAAAAAAACACTAGCGATGAAACAGTCTATGATTGTAGCTATTTTCATGTGTCTAATTTCTATTTTGAATGAATTTAAAAAATGATGCATGGACAACACATGAAGCATGACAACATACATTATACAGATGTGATCAAATTAAATTAACTCTTACAGGAAATTGGTTTATCTTGCTTATTATTAAACTATGAGTTGCATCCATCAGCACTGGCTCAAGGCAGGGCAGCTGTCAAACACGCCAAAGAAAAACAGCGCGAGTCTGTTCATTCAGAGTTTTTATATTTTCATGCTGTAAAATTTGATGTAAGTCGGGATTTTTTTTTCTTTTAAAAGTCCTCCCATGCTTAAAGAGCTTCAATGTTTCTATGTCTTCTTATACCTTTAGACTTTTACTGTTGTCTTTATGACTGTTTTTAATATCTTGTTATGCATTACGCTGATGTTTGTGCATAATATAGTGCAGCTAGTAAAAATTTGCATCTAGGGACAGTTTTTTTTATTTCTATTTGTTGTATATTTTACAGCAGATCTTTCAGTTATGGATAGTGTAACATGGGAAAATGTCAGTGTGGGTGTCATTACTTGGGTGCATTTCTGTCTATAGAGGACTCCTCAACTGGATGTATTTGTTTATTTAACAATATAAGGCACAATGCAAGGGTTGTATACATTTCTCTGGTCTAAGTTCTATGAGTCACGGTACTTTCAACATGATATTGTGAAAGCAAATGGAAAATGTTATTGTGGAATGCTTTAATATGTGTTGAAAAAATATGTAACTTTACTTAGCAGTGTTACAGATTCCCTGGGAGGTCAAATCCAAAGTCAGTGTAGAGATCAATTTTCTCATTTCTGATTTCAACTGAGAACATTTGGTCTTAGAACTGCATTAGTAGCATGAAAAATCAAAAACCAAATCTTTTATGAAGATTTATTTTTTTATTGGATAGTGGAGGAATGAAGAGGAGACAAGAAAGTAGGAAGAGCACGCAGAGAAAGACATGCAGAAAAGGTCCAGAGCTCATGCTGCATTCAGTGTGTAGCATATGATCGCCTGTTTAACTATTTTCAGTTTCAGTCAGCCAAAACAGTCAGTATTGTAGTCCACTGTCTTATATTGAATTATTTATATTTTTATGGAAACCTTATTACTTAAAAAACAAATTGAAGTGACACTATTTTATATCTACATATACAAACATAATGTCAGGATTTGTATGCAGCCCTGTGCATAGTTTGCTTATTTGTCATTTTCTCAGTGACCATCTGTGGTATATTGACCTTTAACAGTGTTGGACTTAGACTTTTTCATTAAATGAGGGATAAACATGTTTCCTTTTTATAGCTTTTTAAGTAATCCCATTGTTTTTGTTTTTCACCAGGGTCATGTTTACTTCAGAGGCTGTGGCAATGTGAAACAAGAGAAGACTATGACGGGCTTTCCATACAGAGATATGCACATAGATACCATGGAAAAGACAGTCTGAGGGAACTGACAACAGCTGAGAAACTTTGGAGATAAGTGGATGAGGCATTTTCAATATTTACTACTGAGGTACTGGCAGTAGCACTGTTCCAGTGCCAGAGAAGGAGTGCATCATGATCGCCACAGCACTGCGCTGGCTCATCCTGGTGTTTTTTATCATTCTAACCATTGGTGGTAACGTGCTAGTGTGTTTGGCTGTAGGAATGAGCCGTCGACTATGGAGAATTGCTAACTGCTTCGTGGTTTCGCTGGCAGTGACAGATCTCCTCCTTGGCCTACTGGTGCTTCCCTTGTCCGCCACTGTGGAGCTGCGCAGTGGGGAATGGCCGTTTGGAGGAGCCCTGTGCAACATCTACATTTCACTAGACGTCATGCTGTGCACGGCCTCCATCCTGACCCTCCTGGCAATCAGTGTGGACCGATACCTTGCTATTTCAGCACCCCTTAGCCACTCCCAGAGAGTTACACCTCTAAGGGTGACATTGGCTATCATCACCATCTGGGCTATGTCACTAGCTGTGTCCGTTCTGCCTATCCACTTGGGGTGGAACACAGCGGACTACAGGGTTCAAAACTTAGACTGGGGCATGGGGGATGATGAAAAAGAGGGCTACTACTGTCAGTTTGGATGGAATAACAACTATGTTCTTCTTTATGCCTTTGGCTCATTTTACCTGCCTCTGATGGTTATGTGTGGAATGTATCTTTGCATATTCAGGATGGCACGAGAACAGGTCAGTGTTTATTATGATTTTGTCAAAGGTCATTACTTCAAGGCTTACATTTCTTTTTGAAGATGTCTGGCCAACTGCTATAGAAATACATATATAAATAAAGATATTTTTTTGTTTTTTCAGTGGACATTTAAATGGCATTTATTTAAATTCATATTGTCTTGTAATTGTAAATCATTGACTATCCAATCAGTGACTTGGTTAAGTCCCAAGAACTCATTATCTTTGTCCCCTGGCTCTCTGTCCTTCTCTTAACCAATCTTTTCAGGCTAGGCGAATTCGTGCTACCCTGCCATCATTTGCACGTACAGCAACTGCAGTGATAGCCCGAGAGCACAAAGCTACAGTGACCCTGGCTGCAGTACTTGGGGCTTTTGTCATCTGTTGGTTCCCTTACTTCACCTACTTCACCTGGATTGGAATGAAGGAAAAGACAAACCCGCCTAATACACTTCACTCCGTAGTCCTGTGGTTGGGTTATTTTAACTCTACCCTTAATCCAATACTTTATCCAGCCTTTAACAGGGATTTCCACAGAGCCTACAGAGAGCTGCTTCACTGCAAAAGACTATATCGGAGAAAACTGCACCTTAACGGTGTATCGGTAAATAAGCGATTGGCCTTTACTAATGGAAAAAGACTTTCTCAACAGTGTGAGGGACAGATAGACATACAAGAAAAAGACACAGAGGAGAAGACCCTCACGCTACAAATGGGAAATAGTATTCCTGATGAGCCAAGATGAAATGCTATGGATGTTGTCTCCCCAATAGAATCTAGAGTTCCAGCAAAATATTGCTTACTATTACTCACTCAAAGTAAAAGATTACCCAATGGTTTACACTGTCACTCATTTGTAGATAGTGCCAAAGTTTATGCAATTCCAGGCACAGTACAATAAATGTTACATAAAAGTTTTATTAATGATTAATAACACTGTTATTGGAAAATAACATAAATCTTTACATGTTTATTTTAAGTTGCACATTTTTCTTTGGTTATAATAGTGTTGGGCTAAGACAGAAGTTTGAACTGCATGTTTTTAACTGTAGTCTTCAGTGTAGCGAAGTTGATCTGAGTCGAATAAATAGATGACTCAGTAAGTTCCCAGAAAGCTGCATGGAGACATGTGTAGTTAAAAGTTTGCAAATTGTTTATTTTTAAACCCTCCAGCCCTGCTATTCAAAGTAAATAAGTGACCAGCAAGTTCATTTGATATGTACAATATGTGTATGAACCCAAATAGGACAAACAGAAGGACTTCCTGGACACTTTTACAGATTAACTGCAGTTGAACAAAATATCCTTTTTAAAAAAATATGAGTTAAGCTATGATAACGACCAGCTCTTTTCTTTTATCTTAATTTGAGCTACATCATTATAGCTATGCTGTCTTTATGTATTATAAATACATCAACAGATGAGATCACTTATCTGCCATTATAGACAGATGTGAAACTTGTGCACAGTGGTGATATAGACTACAGTAAAAATCAAATCTACGTAAATCTAAGAAAAATGTATGATTTCTGTTTACATTTTTAATTTATAATGAAATTAGCACAGCAAGAGATTAATGCATTCAGTGTATTTATGAAACATTCTTATTTCATGTTATATTTGTTATTTTTATTCCATAAAAGTACTTTTATTAATTACCTCCTAACTCTACCAAATCAAACATTACTCAAAAGTAAACTGACATGAATGTTGTGAATATTTTACAGACAGTGTGCTATATACTGAATAATGCTCTAACATGGTTTTATTTGTGTCTTTGAATGTATGAAAAAGATTGTCAGTGGGAACTTAATTCAACAAAACTCATTAACAAGGCAAGCTGGACCTTACTGCACCAAACACAGCTCAGAGTGAGTGTTGCATGTACAGCTTCCTGCACGTAGGTGCTGTGGGAGGTTTCATTGGCATTTCAGAAGGACAAATGTTCTTCCAGCAGGAGAAACACAAACAGAGACTCATGAACATTTAATAAATGGGCTTTCTTTCCTGGACATTACATCTGTTTCTATGCATTATATTAAACTGTTTATTTATTACTGCAATTGCAGAATATGCAGCTTTCTCTTTGTCTTTTCAAAATCTGAAGTGAGTGAAGTGAGAGATATGCTCTTGTGAATGTTGATTATAATCAATATTTGTTTGCTTTGTGTGTTTAATTGGAAAAAAAATGATAGCTGAAAACATCATTCATCAGAAAAAAGAATGAACTGATCCTTATTTTTAAGCTCTGATATGTATCTGTATGTATAATGTATATTGCATTGCTTAAAAAATACATATTATAAGTAAGTACAAATAACTTATGCAAACAACAGGTTCCATTCTTTAACAGGATATACAAATGTAACTTAGTCTGGGTTGTCTGTGCTGCAAATTAACTAAACCAGACTGAATATAAAGGTCAGAAAGACAATCAAGATACAAGAGTGCTGTCTGTAGTCATCGGCATACATGATGGGACCAAATTGTAATTTTTCATTGTGATTAAGCTGATGAAAAAGCCGATGCATCATCATGGCCTTTATGAAAATGCATCGTTGGCTCAGAAGTGCACTAATCCAAAATTTTACTTGCCTCACTATTTATTTTAGGCCTGATACATTTGAAACCTTATTAATAGTCTCAGATGTGCAGTCCTTTATTTTCACTCTGGTTATCTCTGTTTACCTGTGCATCGTCAGTTCCAGCATTACACCTCTAGGGCTGAGGATAAATAAAATTAAATCAGCTGTCCAAAGAGCAGCACTTTTATCTAACTGTCAATAGCTGGATTATTATAGCTTTGGAGTGTGTCTCTGTGCGAACGGTTATTTGTCCACGTTTATGTAACACCGCACATACATGTCACATCACATACGCGTAACAGCAGGTCTGCTGTTGAGGATTGCCATTTCAGCATCAGTTATCTTTGTAAATAAAATTCTCTTTTACCAGTGTTTAAGATGAACCGCTGGGTTAAGGGTATACAGTAAAAAAAAAAAAGAAAAGAAAAGAAAGAAAGAAAAATGTGTGTCATGTCAGTTTCACTTTGGCACAAAATGTTAAGTCTCATTTGTCTGAAACTATGCAAAAACCATCATATGAAACTATGAAATTCTTTAATAAGATTGAGTTGTTGTTAATTGCAGTTATTTTTTGGTAATGATCTTTCAAAACAAAAGTCTATAACTAAAGTAAACAATTTAATATGCTGTGATTCTGGCTTGAAGTGGAATCTTGAGTAAACTGTTAGTTTTATTTTTAGATTTCTTCCTGTTGAAAGTGAGTTTTTCCCTACTGCTTGCTCACAGGGGATGATCTTATTGTTGGGAATTTATTCTCTGTAATACTGTAGGGCATTTACCTTACAGAGTAAAGCGCCTTGAGGTGACTGCTATTGTGATTTGGAGCTACACAAATAAACTTGAATTTAGCCAAATTGCTGCCATCAAGCAAGATGTAGTTTTTTGAACCCATCATTTACAGAAGTGGAACCATGTGTCTAAAATGACACAACACAAGCTTCTGAATGACCTGATATTACATTACATTGCCAAAGGATCAGTCTCTAATTAATCCACTATTGGATTAGTTGGGCCAAAATAATCCTATAGTGGATTAATTCTTTCCATAGGAGTATATTTCATAGCTTCACCCTAAGTGGCTGAGCAGCCATGGGAATAGTTTTCAGAGATGATTCACCAAGATCAACTGTTTTTTTTTTTGTTTGTTTGTGTTTTTTTCAGGATGCCCATATATCAGTGAAAATATCAGTGAACAAACCATGTATTTCCAGCAGGTGGCAGTGTTAGCCAGCTTTCTCTCTGATGACTTGTTTAACATCTGAAGTGTATGTGCTTTTCAAGGCCTTAGTCTTTCTCCATGTGGCATTTATTGCTTAAAACAAACATAAAACAAAGCAAACAAGCAGAAATCAACAATTATGGATTATTAAAATAACAGTAAATCAAGGGACATTCTGCTGATTCAATCAGAATCAGAATCAGAATACTTTATTGATCCCTGGGGGAAATTATTTGTGATTTGTGATTATTTGTGATTGTGATTGTGGTTATATCTCTGCAATAACTAATATCAACATATTAAAAAGAGCACTCTGACAGCATAATGCATTGGACGATGAACAGCAGTCAGAGGCAGAGTTTAGCAGGTCTTTAGGATTCATTAGAAACCACTCAAGTCATTAAGATCAGAACTCTTCTGGAATGTACCCAATGTGCAGCTTTGGGATTAGAAAGAGACAAAGTGGGTTTTCTATTATTATGATTATTATTATTTAATTAAGATCCGAATTGAAGGTTATGTCTCAGTCCACACTGACTCTCCTTAGGTCAAAGATAAGAAAAGAGAACTAATAGAAATGATATCAGCTCATAAATACAGTTTTTTGTTTTGTTTTGTTTTTTATGGGAGTCTAAAAATTCAAAAGCGTTCTCTAATTTTCACATAGTCTGTGCCCAGTCGCTGCCATTTGTTCATTTATTTGGTATCTATCTGTTTATTGTCTTGAGAATGTGATAAGAGCATTTAAATATCCTCATGCATTATGCAACGGAGTAGGAGGAGAAGGTGGGTGGTGAGGTGAAGAAAAAAATAACTTAAAATAAGATTCCTTTTCTGGTTTCAGTGCCATCATGAAAGTCTGCATACGCTTGCTAATACTGCCTTTGCATGTGATTGGAGGCTGTTGGCTGGTGTTTGTTAAGTCGCACGTCCTAATGGTCCCCAGTAGACCCAAACAGGACAGCAGCTGCCATGGATAATTAAACAAATTTCTTCCGCAGGCTGCACTGGGAGTTGATGGAGGTTTTACAATTGTTTTAGAATTAACACATAAAAGTGAAAGAACTACTCTACGCTATACGCTTCCGATAACAACCGCACTCTGCGTCTGGAGCCTAATCTGGAGATATTTTGCGTTTGCACTGAAAAGGTTGTAACACGTGTTTGCGCTGTGCCTTCCTCTCTGATGCAGTACAGGCTTTCTTTGTGGAGTCAGCACCTCTGTTCTACCTACATAAGTGTCAGCTGCAGCAGAGGAAGTGCACAGATTTGCAGCTCTGTGGAAGAGCCGGAATAACTGTACAACTTTACAGGTTTTGCTCTTAGGTTTAGAAGTACTGAAAACGGGATAAAGGCATGTAATTAATAAAGTTGTGTTTTCTTACACTATATCAACATTCTTTTCTTACTGTAGCAGCTTACACAAGATCGTCTTTCTTTATGTTTCTGGTTTCTGACTGACTTGTGCGTTGACAGAGCAAAAAATAAATAAATAAATAAATTTTTCTATGTATACTCCATTTGCCATCGTGGGCCTGTGTGTATTTTTGTATGCCGGTCTAGCTTTTGGCTCTGCTTCTTATCTCAGCTCCATGGCTTCCCACTGTTCTTGTCACTTCGCATCGTTCCATGCGCAGATGACTGCTAAGCTAAACTCCTGTAGAGATCCAGGAGCTGGTTTGTCTGAGCATGCTCAGTGCGGGGGCTTGGAAGACTTAACATCTGAGTGTGGGAGGCAGCACACTGCTGCTGCAGGGGTCAGCTGTGCGGATGCCTGCACCCAACAGCAGTTGTTTTCATACTGACAGCACTGAACAGATAACCCCGAGGAAATGGCAAAAAATCTGTAGCTTCCCTCGCCAGGATCATCAGAATGAGTGCAGGAAAGAGCACCGGGGGTTCGACTTTCAAGCAATTTGATTCAAAATATGCACTATTTGAAAAAGCCTTCTTTGTGCTTGACGAATGTGCTTCACTATGGCAACAATATTTTCTGCCAATATGTGACAAAGTATTTCATCAGTTCATTTATTCAGATTCATACATCACCATGGATACTATGAACAAACCAGTTCTTCTCTCTTCAACTACCTTTGGCTTCTTTTTAGTGATCTTTGTAGAATATTGCTGCCAACATTTTTTTATGACTAATGTCACTTTTGCCTGGTACACAATGATAGATCAAATAATTGGTTTGGGTTATGACGTTGATGAAGGGCTATACTAATAACTATGCCACAGAGCACACTCTCTAGAAGCGGTGCAGAAATTAGACCAGTGAATTATCCAAGTTCTATGTGTGTTGACATTGCCATGGCTACTAATGGTCTCTGCGGGGCAGACATGATTACAATGAGTATGTGGATGAAGCAGCAGATGAGAATGCCAATGGGTGACTTTCTGGATTCGCAAGGTGCTTTGCAACTTTGTTGGAAAGCACATCTAATGATAAAGCAACCTGTAAAGAAATGCTTCCGTCACTCCCTGTCCTGTCTCCATCTCATAACAGAAATCCGTGAACTTAACATATCTTTTGTTTCTTGCTGGCTTCATAGACTGTATATAAGACATGGAATTAGCCACCATGACATAACCCACTGTGTTGACTGAACTCTGATGATTAATGAAGATGAGGGCTGTTTCCCTATAGACTCCCATACAATCAGAAGTGTTTCTGCAACCAGCTGAGTTGTCCTTGTCTACCCATTAAAAAGAATGGCAGGTTTAAAGCACTTTTACGCTGACTTCTCTTTTCAGCTTGTAAATTACTGCAATTTTGTGGCTACTGTGTCTGACAGCTAGCTTGAGTGCCATCCATTAAATACTCCATATCCTTTCTGTAATTTTCACAGAACTGTCCATGCAACAAAGGCTGGAACTTGTGGAGGAGCAGTTGTTGTTTGCACATACAGATAAGGCTGCAGTCTGAATGACTGAAGGGAAAGAAGCAGGTTTCTGAAACAGTTACAATCTCCAGACGGCACAAAACATGGTAGAAAGGAAAGTTGCAAGTCACCCTGTGATTTAACTGATGAGTTGTCTCTTGCTAATCATAAATCTGAAGACACTGAAGAAGAGCTGAAGTGTACCATAAGCAGCTTTTAATAACTCCTTTAGCACTAAAGCAAGAAAAGCCTACACAGAAATAATGGGGACATGGGGACAATAACATAACATCAAATCTTAGATGTTGGATTAGCATTTTCACTACTTCCATCTTGGACCAGCAGTCTGTGAAACTTTTTCTTGAGGTTGACAAGTTTCTGTGAAACTTGTCAACCTCAAGTTGCTAGCCAATGGCCATGGATAATCCTCCATTGTGAAAGATAGTATAACCAAGAATTAATAAATCTGACATTTTTTAATAAATGTGACATTTTGGGTCACCTTAATCCAGTGGTTCCCAAACTTTTTTTGCTGGGCCCCCCTTTGTTTTACATAAAAAATGCCCCCCCCCCCCCCGCGGGTGCACACGCACACACGCACACGCACTGACACATCCTCCAACCACACACACCCATATTCTGCTCCATTGCGGTTTATTTCACACGTCAAACATTTAGTAAACAATTAAGCAAATACAAGTAATCTGCAATAAATGACAGGTAGTAATAAAATAAACTACTAACTCTTTTACGCTACGTCCACACCTACACGGGTATTTTTGAAAACGCAGCTGTTTCGTCCACACGTTAGCGGCGTTTGGAATCACCGAAAACGGAGATTTTTTGAAACTCCTTTTTTGCTTTTACAAGGAATACAGAGTTCGTCACGCAACGTCAAAGATGTGTGCCTTTTTTCACGTCACGCTGTGCGCACGTTATTGTTTACATGAGATGAATTGCAGAATGGCAGATAGAGACGACTGTTAATCTGACTGTCTTCAGGTTTTACACGCAGTTACTGTCCCTCCATTTACAAAGGCAGAGGCCTGTGATTATTTTACGTGTAGTTGGGTTTTTTTCCTGTGTAATAATATTCAACATTGCTATCAATACATTTAAAAAAAAAATGCCTCTCTGTGCAAAATGGGTTTCAAAACATAAACAGCTGTGGGATACTGTTTGTCCATGATTTGAACCGAGGGAACAAACCGAGGAAGCATCAGCCTGATAGTATTTTTATCCCACTGTAACTTTACTGTATAAAGAGCTAACATCTCCAAAATGTCAGGAGTAGTTAGTCATTGCAACAAGTGTTTGTGAACTAAAAATCAAGAATGTGGGATACTGTTTGTCCGTGATTTGAAGAGCCCAGCGCTGCTCCCAACGAAGGGAAAACCAATTCTGCAGGGGAGACCTACCTTCGCACTTGTGCAGGTGAAACCAAAGGGAAGATATGCTTCACCATATTTTCTAGTCTTTGGCTTAGAATGAAGTTGGTTTGGAAACATTTTCAGCTATGCTTCATCTCCTGCTTTGTGTTTCTGTGGGCAGTGTCCAACCGTTTTGTTTTTTTCCTTTTCATACCGCGCCCCCCCTGCCATGGCCCTGCGCCCCCCCTAGGGGCGGGCCCCACACTTTGGGAAGGTCTGCCTTAATCAATGTTACGCAAAATGAATGAATTTCTTATCCCACAGACTCAGTAGGACTGAGTCGTTTTGCAACCACAGCTAGTGCCATCTGGTGGCCATCAAATAAAATGCTGTTTTTCACTTAATTGCCTGGTTCTGATACGTTTACCCAGTTAAAACGACTTTAACCACATTGACATATATTATATGACAGTAAACCCTGTCAATTTTATTGCTATTCATTGCTAAACCATGAATGTCTGAATTTATCGAATAGGATGAATAACTGTTAATTGAAGAATATAAAGCATTTAAAGCAAAATAATTTTTTCTGCTTTTTGCATTTTACAGAATTTATGGATCATATGCCACTCAGATGATAGAAAGTGCCCTATCAGCTGACAAATGTTAATAGCCTTTTTCATTTGCAGCCATTTTGACATGAAAATAGTAGGTAAAAAGTTTATGTTCTGTTCTAATTTGTTGCTATATTATACTGCCTGTCTTGTAGTGGTCTGTAGTCAATTTCTGTATTGAGTGTTGTCAGCCCCTCGAGTGTTATTTGTTTGGCCAGTCACAACACACAATTCTTTTTTTTAACCCTTGTTAGCCCTTTAGTAAAATTAAGTTATTTTCATGGCAGAAATGTAAACAACCCTGTCCTGTTATGTGTGTTCTTGTTATAATAACGCATTATGATACTGCAAAAAGTGCCTTTTCATATTTTCTAATTAAATTTTGATTGCCGATATCCTCCACATATTCTTTTTGGCAATGTGGCCAGCTCTGTGCTTCTATTTTTACCATGCTACTCTTTGAGTAAAGTGCACCTCCCATGGGATCAAAGCAGAATTGTGCAAACAACCACCTCAAGTCACGAAAGCTATGGTCTTACTTAAGCTTCCTTTATTTTATTTATTTATTTATTTTCTTTATTGTACGAATCTATTGATGATGACATTTAGGATGAAGATAGCATCAGACAGAGACTCACAACAATATTCCACTGACCTTGGAAGATAAATAGAATCTGTAAACATTAAATAAAGACGAGACAGGATGGGGGGGGGAGAAACACAGACAGAGGAAGTACTGCGTCATGCTCTCCCTGAGCATTTCCCCAGGTCACTGGAGTGAGAAACATAAAGCTCTGTCTCCAAAAGCAAACTCCCAGGCTTACATAACCTGTTTTGGAGTCATTTGGAGATAGAGTAGACTACTGTGTGTTGCTTGCTTGAAAGTGAATTTGGCACAGAGCGTGGTTCTGTGTTTAGTCTCATTTCTGATAGAAGTTTGATTAAGAAAGTGACAAAAACGTGCATGTAGTCTGTGCATGTTACTCTCCATATTGGTTAATGATAAACACGATGAAGGTGATCAGGTAATAGTGTTCTGGTATAGCTGCTGTTTCATTATACATTTTAATGTCATTTCCTAATTTAGTTTTATTCCATTTGTTTCATGTGGTTGCATGCTATTTAATTTAATACATTCTGGGAAACCTTATAACACGTGAATGCACAATATCATCTTCTCATCTTCCTACCTGTTTACACCAAAAAACAATCTTTAATGGGTACGACAAGGTTTATGATAATAATATTTAAACACTTTATTATGCTAAATAAAAAACATCACTTTTTTAATAATTCAAAAATCTCAATGCAAATAACTGAATTAAATAAATCAGCTGTTTGCAAGGTCAAAATAATAGTATTTCACATACAATTAAAATTTCAGGCTTAAGTCTTGGCTTCATAAAGCACACATGTGCTTTAAAACACATTCCTGATGTTTTATTAGGAAAAGGTTACATTTTAATACACTGAGTGTAACTGCAGAGGACCAAGAGTGCCCACTTTAATATAAAGCGCTCTGTTATTGCAACATGGAGAGGATCTGGAAAATCCGTATGGAACCTTTTATACATTGAATTAGTGCTCCAGTTATAATCCACCATGCTTAACCTTTATTTGTTTCTTTTGATTGATTCAGCCCAGTTGGTGTATCGTGCAAATATACAGGATCAAGAAAAAGGTAAGATAAAGCACATCAACCAGACTAAGAGCAGAATGTGAGACAGGAGGAGGGAGCATCGAGGAGGCAGGGTGGGTATAGTGGTGGCTGCTGGCGCTCTCTGCAGTACAGATCTGCTGAGAGCACCAGAGCAGAGCTCCTCGACAGATCACAGCCGCAGGGTTCCCACTGCAGTTTAGAGGGAAACCTTACACCAGAATATTATACAAGGGGACAACAGTCAGAACAACTAACAGGACAGAAGGTAAAGGAAAGTGGAGGACAAGAAAAGAAGTGATGAGACAAACTGACAGAGGAGGTAAGAAGCACTGCATGAGGTTTTCTGCTCTTTCTTGGACCGACAGAACTTCCAGGGGGGCAAAGCGCTTCGTGTTCTACTTTTAGAGTCCTTTTAATTATTTATCTTCTCACTTATTTTGGTCTGTGAAAAGCAACTTTGCTTTTTAAAAAGTTTAACGTAAAGGTCTGAAGCCACAGAACAGGAAATGTTGAACATTTTCTAGTTGTTTGGCTACTGCTTGTGTATATTTGTGTGTTTTTCTTTTGAGTGTTTCTGCATGCCTTTCTGAATGAGAGAGTGGAACACGCCTGAGTGCTTTAGGTACTAATGTGTGACAGCTTGGAAGCATATTGTAAGTAAAATTCAATGTCTTACACATAAGCTGTGGAGCAAAGGCTTAATCGTATCCCTTTTCTTCACAAGGAGCCGCTTGAAGGACCTCATGATGTCACATGAAGCAGATTCGTATTTGTGATAAGAATCACGGGCAACATTAAAGAAGTTCAAACATTCCTTGAGATATATTGAAGAAAGTCTACCCATCTGCCACTGCATCTACCTCAGGATGGCTGGCTGTACCAGCCGCTGCAGACAGGGGGTGCTCAAATTAATCCAGTCCCTGCAGAGATTGGTCTCGGGAACCCTCACGAAAGGTACTTTGTACTGATGCACTCACATATTGACCCTGTGCACGAGAAAATGCTAACTTCCTGGTTTGAGACCGGATGTGGGGTTGTACATTTCCGGTAGCTTTACTTTGCAGTCAATCGCTACTGCGACGATATACTCCAAAATCATGTCCAAAACTCGAAAACGGAAAGATCGCGTTAAGTTACAAAAAGCAGAAGGTGGGAACACTCACCACTGTTGTGTCATAAAAAATCTAATGATCAATTTTGACGTTTAAAGAGTTTAGATCGATCAGTTGTTTACATCACTCAACACAAGCAGAACTGCATTACTGCATGCAGAAGACACATCGTCCACATTCAGAAGTATCTCTGTATAGTGACTGGTCTTATGATTTAAACAGGCAAATGTTCAGCATTCAAACTACAGGTGAAGAATAGTCAAACCAGATGTTTCCCCGTTATGTCGAGATCAGCTAGTCAAGTACACACCTACACAGCATGTTAACAAACCGTGAAAAAAGCCACACAAAAAATGAATGATTGCTGGTAAGGGTTTCTATACATTAGTATTTACGAAGAGTATGTTGTGACTTACCTTAAAAATTACAGCGGTCCCTCGCTAATAACGCGGTTAACCTTTCACCTCGCTGTTTCGCAGATTTTTTAGTGCAAGTTTGCATGCTTATTTTTTTTTTTTACGTCACATTGTGTCCTTCGTCCTGATCACTGCAGACGATCTCCTCCGTGACGTCTCTCCTGTACAGTACAGAATCGCTGCATCGATCGCTAGCAGTGTGACTCTGAAGTGCAGTACTGTATGTCCACGATGTCCACGAAACGTTTTGCACCGTCAAAAAATAAAATTGGCTACTTGATTTCACCTATCGCTGGTTATTTTTAGAACATAACACCCGCTATAAACGGGGGACAGCTGAGAAATATAACATTTGAATCCCTTTTCTCTTTTGCCCTGAGGTGCAGGGAAAAAATATCAACAAGTCGATGAACATCATTTACAGATATATTGGGTAAATGCCCAAGACATCTATAGAAATGTAAATCGCCGCTTGATTCATTCATTTGCTTAACTTGTTTTGGACCGTAAACCAGGTGCGAATAGGACACCGGAAACAAAGCTCCCCACAGGAGTTTCCGCACCGGAAGTAGCATATGCTAACGTGCACACAGTCAATTCTGAGCCTCTTGAGTGTCAGCTAACTTAGATACAGTGAGGTCTTATGGGTACTCCTGTGTATGCATGTGAATTCAGTTCAGTTACTTTTTCTTTATGTGGCAGCACATCACAAGATAGTTTATTATTGCCTTTGAACAGTTAGGCCAAACTTTACTTGATATAGAAAAATAATTATTCCCTGTCACCAAGCACTTGGCAAAAAGTGGATGGATGTTGGACATTTTCCACCACCAATCTCTCTCGCCCCCTACAAAGCAATGCTTTGATCAGCTTAATGTTGTCTCCCTTCAGTTGATCTAAAATAATTTGCTAGTAAGTGTCCCTATTTTCTGATATCCTGTTTGTTGTACTTTATATTAGTGGCAGATTTCAGCTGCGTTCTAATAGCACTCAGTTTTGCTTTAATTAAAGAAGCTCAAAGATTCCTAAAGATATATTGAAAAAAGCCTACCCATCTGCCACTGCCTCTACCTTTCTCAAGCATAATTTATACTTCTGTGTTGAACTTAACGTAGAGCCTTTAACATAGCTTATGAAAGCGACAGATACTGTTGCCGCGGTGGGCCCCATTTGCACTGCAATTTCACCACCAAAACATCAGCTGACGATGGTGTTGATCCATTCTCTCCAGTCAATTTCAGAAATGGTGGCAGAAGAAGAATTATCCAGAAATGAGCGGGACAAAGTGACAGTACAGATCACATTGCAGGTGTAGTCGATGCAATATGTAGCGACATTCCTGAGGAGGGGCACATCAGCTTACAGAGTAGGTTACGCTGTAGGTTATGATGCAGGGTTTCAGAAAGGGTTATGGTTATAGCGTACCTACGAAACATAATTCAGTAGCCACATGCAAAACACAACAGGAAACAGCTTGCTTCGTACTACTGGAAATACTTTGTGTGGGTTGTGAAGAAGCCGCCCGAATAGACTGCTCCGGAGGCAGCACAACTCGGATGACGCTGTGTGTAGCCCACAGAGCAGTTATTTGTGACACTGCCCCCTGGTGACAGAAAACAGCTACAGCATGTAGCTGAAAGTCTGCAATTCTTTCCCGTAGAATCTGCAAAAGCGATGTTTGAGCCATTTGGCTAAGCCTGGTGGGGGGTTTTGTTTTGTTGCATACAACCACAGGTTTCCTAAATCTTTCACACTGCATAGCCAAATACCTACCCAAATGTGGTGCCATAGTCCTAACAAGGTTCAGGCCTGCAGTGCGTATGTGAAAGTGGTTGTAGGCTCAAGTGTTGGAATAAGAAGGCCTATAGGAGAAAAGAAGAGCAGTGAGAAACAACAAGCAATCAATACTGGGCAGGTCGGTGAGGCTAGTAGCTGCAGATCCAAAACTTACAGCCAAGAAGCCAGAGATACTTGTAGAAAGGTACAAAGAGAAAATGCGGTAGAGAGAAAACACAGAATTGAAATGCGATGATGGCATAAATGCACACCGAGTGAAAAACAGGAAAAGAAAGGGGTGCTTGTTAGTCTAAGCCCAGCAGCAGAAATCTGTCAAATTATGATCCCATCATTCATTTGCTGAAAGTTCATATTAAGACTGTAATAGGATTGTTTTTCTGACATAGATTTAATTTGAATTCCACCATTGAGCCATTGTGTGGTCTATTTAGCAAGAGGCACATGTTCTGTCACTGTGTCTTTAAAAATTACAGAGCATTTGCTTTGCTACAGTTGCAGGAAAGAGTTTACGAATCCCTTGTACTTTTTTTGTGTTTAAATTTCTGCGTTAATATGACCTGAGCATAAAAACTGTAAAAGCAGATAAACCAAACTAAGTTAAGGAAATAATGCAAACATTTTGAATGTTGCTATTTATTCACACAGCTTTATGTAACTGTCTGGAACATGGGAACTGATACACCAGAAATGTAACTTACACATTTAGGCGTACATGTCATATATTTCTTCATTGTTTTTAAATCATTCTTCAATCTTTGATCTATGTATGATGCGTTGCTAAATTACATTTTTGTAAAGTGTCTTGCAAAAAAACCTGAATGATACTAATTTAGTGTTACTTATAGGTTGCATGAAAATGCTGTGTTAGCTTACTGTGCTGAAGCATAAACGTCACCACGGTACTGCATGTCTTTACAGTTGATATTCGGTTAGGTATATCAAAATTTTGAATTTGAGGAAAAAAGTTGAAATTTTGAGATTGCAAACCCAAAATTTTGAAATAATAACCAAAAATGATTACATTTTTTTGGACCTCAAATTTATTGAGGACCACCTACAAAAAAAATTGACCTTCCATAAATTATGTGACTTATCTTTAGCTAATAAGATCACCGGGTGCTCTAAGGTTTCCCCCACCTGCCAAATTCCATTTTAATTCCTGAACTAATTCCTGAGCACCTCAGTTGTTGATGCTCAGCAGGCTAGAAAAGGTTACAGAACCAGTTCTAAAGTGACTCCGTTAATGTGTACAAGTGGAGGAAAATTAAGACCATTATAACCCACCACAGGAGAGGTTAATTAACATATTCCAATCCAAGACAATGATTTAATTTCACCATTGATGGAATTGTGTTAATAAGAATTGTACACATTTACAGTTTCAACTGTGGAAAACTGTCAATATTTCAGTTGGACATATCTGTATACTTTATATTTTTCATCTACATCTAGTAAGCTTCGCTATAGAGACTCACATGTGCAGAAAAACACAAGTAAAAAAAAAAACGCCAGGAAATTCTCCTTCTTGTATGACATGCATGCTTTGAGTGGCTTTGAGTTAAACAATGAGGTCATTTAACTCTCATCTGCACATAGCTCACAGGCTGAGGCTGTGGTGTACTCTAAACTTCTTCTATTCATCATGCTTTAGTGCTTGTTTGCTTTTTCTGCCCCTCTCTCATCTTATAGTTAAAAAGTTACTTTTCACCTAAGCTGCAAAAATCAAACGCTGAGTCACGATGTCAGAGTGCAGCTGCGAGTCTGTCACGACTAAAACAACACACAAACACAGTACTGCTCTCACTTTCAGAAGAACCTGTGGTCTGATATAAATTTAAAATTCACCCTACGCACATGTATGGAGCATAAAATATTTGTGCAGGTGCAGGCAGCGCTTCATTTTAACAGTCGCTGTGGGCCACAAATTCCAAATTTATGTATTTTTACCACTTCTTGACTTTTCCATCTAGAAGCATTTGGATACTCTTACTATCTACCTCTAAATTATTTGCAGCCATAAGCACTCTGAGAAATTGATTTTTCACAGGGCAAAGAAAGAAACCTGCAAACTGAGAAACACATCGGATACTGTCAACAAACTGACAATTACAGCATGATGCCTGAACTGTACGTTTTTACACATAAACAGCTACTATCATGCATAATGAAGGATGAATCTGTTGACACATTTCCCACAGCTTGTGTTACAAATGTAAATATGCATTTACAGGAGCAACAAGCTCAATGTTTTGCATTGAATTAAGCAGGAATCCAGCCAGGCTTAGGTTTATAACAATGAACTAACCAAAATCTTACAAAGTACTTACTCTGTTACATGTGCAGTGTTTGTCCAGTGTTTTTTCATCTGTAATGTTAAAAAAAAGAAGAAAAAATAGTATGTAAATCCTTTGTAGCATGAACCTATGTGATATAAACTGGTGTTTTAGTCAGCCGCTGAGCTATTCTAGAAATTATCCAACCAACTCATGGCAGTGAGTAGGCTGACTATCTAGGTCATGCAACACAATCGCATACCGTAGCTATTTGACTGAAACAATCCCAAACCTACTTTTTTATGGTTAGGAGCTAATCCTTTACCAAAGGAATGAAGGATTACAGTTTATGGCAGACTTGGTTATCAAGATGATATCTGGTTCTCTCATTATTTGTACACGTTAGTTATATTTTTCTTTGCATTCTTAAAGGATGCATAATTGATCAAATGTAATGTAAATTATGTTGAGCATCCACTTGCTTGATACTGTGCATCTGGACATTTGTTGCTTCTGTCCAAAATGTTCTATTGTGCTTCGCTGACCTTTACTGACTTAAAGTTAAGATGCGTGTGCATTGGGCAGCATAAGGGCTGAGTCTTCATTTAGCTTCATAATTAAATGTCACAGAGTTAATTAAGAGCCACTGGTCAAAATACATCCAAGTGGTCTAAACTGGGATTTAATAAATCTATGATTTTATGCCACAGTGGGGGTTTTAAACCTTTGGAATTTTTACATTTATACAATGTTAGTTTCTCATTGCCATAGCTCAAGATGAACAGGCACAACTATCCATCAATGCAAAAACACAGGCAAACATAATTTTTCTTCCACGTATCCAATTCAGGGTCACAGGAGGAATGATAACAAAACGTTATTCAAAGTTTTAAACATCATTGGTATTAATTTGATTTTGGTGCTTACATGGAGGGGGTTGATCTTGTAATGTGCGGCTACAGCATGAAGTAACAATGTCTTGTTTAGCTTTGAGCCCTTCCTCTACACAGTTTAATTATAATCAGATTTCACAAGCACTTGCTTCCAGATTGCGGCAGAGGAAGACCGCATGCTAAAGTATGCATGGATGAAGACATGAAAACATGCACATATGTTCTCATAAACATTAACACACAAGCAAGCTATTTAGACTTTTTTTAACAGCTATATGCTATGTTGTTTTTTGCATTTTTCCTTGCATACACTATAGACAAAAATGAACTGTCTTATCTTTAGTCTTATGCCTTAAGTCTTATTAAGTTCAGCAGCATGCATATTCATCCTCAGACCTTTAAACATTGCAAACCAAGTGAGGATACAGTAGTTATGATATGCCTCGGGGCTGCAGCTGACTTACTATCATTCCTGTTTCTAACATTACATTGTACTTTATGCTCTTTACGTAGTGCTTTCATTGTAAAAAAAAAAAAAAAATAAAAAAAAAAATAGTTTCCATGTAGGAAACAAAGGAGTAGCACTATACCTTATTACAGCAAGCTTCAGTGTTTTGACAGTTGCTCTGACCTTGCATTCATGTTAGTGCGCATTTAAAAATGGCTGTCCTCCCTGTTGTTATAAAAAGAGACAGTGACCTCTCACAGCACATTTTAAAAGCAAGATGGCAGAGTGCAGCCTCAAATATTCAGCTAGAGGCAACTTTTTCGAATTTTACAGCACATGAGAAACCAGCTAAAAGGCCTCAGACAAAGGGAGGGACTTGTGAGGTATATTTTGAGTGAGTTATATATATTTTGCTGTGACGTACTGATGTTGTAGTGCAACATCCAGGGAATCTGAATGTCAAACCTAATGGGAAATCTGATGCTGTGCATTACCTGACAAAGTAAAGAAAAACCTCTTTTTGAACTGACGGGACTTTGACAGAATGACTGACAAGGAAACTGGAACAGCACACAGATTTAATTTTATTAAGGACAACTTTTAACAAATACTATTCCAAACATTTTTGTGATGTGTTGTTTAACCACAACAGCAGACATACAGTTTAGCTTTAGGAAAAAAATGTCTGTGTTTTTAAGGTTGAATGTATTTAAAAGAATTTCACAATTAAAACAATATTATTTCTTAAATACCACAAGACCACTCCCAAATCTGAATGGTAAAAAAATAGATTCAACACTACCCTATCAATCTGCATGAAAATATATATCCTCTATTTCAAGATAAAAATTGTGGCATTGTTGCTTAAAGCAGGCGTCTGAAATGTCCCTGCTGTTTTTCTAAACAAGCAAAGTTTTGTACCTATGAAACAATCACCTTTAGATTGCTAGGAAGAATTAAAACTTCTATCCTTTGCTCATGATCGATCTCTATCACGTTTCCTGAAATTCAGTTAGCGTGTAGATGTAGGCTGTAGGTGGGTTTGTGGTTGCTTGTCTTTTTTTTTAAGATGGAATAGACTCCACCCATTCCACGGCCCTAGGTAGGAGCTGAAATGGATGGATAGATGGAAGGATGGATGGATCATTTGCAACCAGCTTCTTCCCTGTAAGCATGTTTTCAATGAGGTCTGTTGTTGAAATTGTTTGCCAACACTCACACAATAAACTACAGAGTTTATAGTTTACAATAGGCACAGCTTACTATGGACCTAGCAAACTATACCCATAAAATTAAATTTCCCATTATAGTCAAACTCATGAGGTAAAGATTATCTTTATCACAGCTTCAACATCTACTTTTAAAATTTAGTTCACATCATGCAATCATGCAAACTGACAATCATCTTTGTTTAGATACGGGAAACGAGACACATCTGGGGAAGCACATAAAAAATGCATGGTTCAACAAACACAATAGATTTATACTGTCTTTTGTGTAGACCCAGGTCCTGAAAACAGGAAGAGTGCAGGTAAAGACAGAAACCTTTCCTACCCGACCTCATGCTGCACCTGTCTCTCACTATTACAAGTCACATGTGTCCTCTAGGAGCATAACCTTGCAGCAGTGGTTCTGTCACCACACACTGCAGAGATTCAAATCTATGGCTCAAGCTCGTCTAACGTAGCATCTATTTTGTTCAAAACCCACATAAGAGTTATCTGGCATTAAGCTCCAGTTTTATAACCATTTTCCTTAAAAAAAAAATCTTTCTCCTCTGATTCTTTCCCTTTTTTGTGGCTGTAGAATCAGTGGATTGGAGCTGACAGTGTGTGTCTCTGCTTTTAATTTTTTACATCACCTCACTACATACTTTTATGTAACCGTCTTCTTCTAGATTTATTTTTATCTCTTGCTCTTTCCGCCTCTGTGGGTGTGTACGTGTTTCGCCCCACCATTACTCCTGTCCAGCCACGTTGTTTTACTACTTGGTATTTATATGCAGAATCTCCTATGGTTAGATGGCTATTCGATCCAGCGAACAGTATGGTTATGTTTGCTCAGCCACATTTCTGTGGAATTCGTCTTTCATGTTCATATTTAGTAGTTCCCTGAGGATTTTTGCATGTGGTGCATTAAATCGGGAGCAAAACTTGTTTTGAATGGCGACATGAGCTGCTGCTTGCATCAGGAACTGTTATGCTCTGCTGCCATCTGTCGTTTAACAAGTAACTCCACAGCATTAGAAACTTGAGCTCATGTGTTAGAGTTCTCTGCTGAGAAAACCTAACCCTCTAATGCACTTTGTATCATGTCTCATACATGAGTTTCTGAGACCTCTATCTCATCAACATGATCAATACTTGCCATAAATTCAAAACGTTATGGACAAAATTCTTTTTTTGTCTAAAATTAACAGTGTTGTTAACAAAAAGGTGCCAAAAATCTCCAATGTATCAAATGTGATATAAAAAAAATATATAATAAATATATAATAATTTCACACAACATGATATAGCAAAATGATTTTTGTGGATTTTGTTATGGGGTTATTAAACATCTCAGTTCCAAAAAATCTGAATTTTCTGGCTATTTTTGATGGGTTTTGTCTTGCAGGGTTAAAAACACTTTGTAAGAACATTCACACTAAATTGTGACTGTCTGTTTTTAAGATGCTTGATGCATTTTCGGGTTTTTTTTTTAGTATTATTATTATTATCTAGCCTCCTGAAATAAAGCATCATTTTGCACTCACAGATAACTTAATACACATTTCAAAGTGGCAAAAAGGGGAGCTGTGGGTACTCGCCTAAAGATTCAAAAGTCATCAAATACAGGTAAATCAAAAAGATGTGATGGAAGCCAAAGCAGCTTCATTAATGGTGAATGCATAATAATAACCACAATTAATAAAAATGCATTCAAATTTAGTACATATGATAAATAGTCTCCAACAATAATAATTGTATCATGTACTTTAGTTTATTATTTCCAATCTGATCTTTGTTATCACATCTGATAACAAACAATGACACTTAAATCTAGATGACACTGGCATGCTTAACATTTTATTCACTATACTGTGAATTTGTTAACAATTTTCAAATGTTACTGAGATTTGTTATATAGCATTCATTACAGATAAGTGACTCCAGTCTAAGTGTTTGGATTACAATTAGCATCATTTTGTCACAGATACACACAAAGGTTGAGCCACAGCTTTGTAATAAGACACGGTCTTCAGGCTTGGTTTTTCTTAAAACTTTAAAAGTTAAAGCTTAAATTTGTATTCTTATATTAATAAATAGTTATTACAATAAAAACAAGCTTTAATCATCAGTCAAACCTTGAAAATGATACCATCCAATTAATCTTTATATGACGCATTAAACCAGTGATTCCCAAGGTGTAAGCTGATGACATCTGGTGGGCCATGAAGGTACTGCAGGTGTACAGGTCCATCCATTTAATTTTACTTTACAACAAATGCATTTCTAATTCTTAATTTTCATAAGAGTCTTACATTTTGAAGATAGGATTTAATTTTAAAAGTATCTCCTTTTAAACATTTGTATTATCATATATAAAAAAAATAAACATACTTACTTTGAAATCGTATGAGATGGCTTCCTGAGATTATTCTATTAAAACGTTCCTTATGGAATCCTAAAGAATCATTGTAATTCAGCTTATTATATTAATAATGGCATTAATAATAAGTAGTATGTAGTTGTATAAACAGTAAAATATATATGACCCATTTATATTTAGTTTATTTGGTTTTGTATTTCATAAGAAACAAAAGTAATTAATATACACAAATTTACTTGACAGTGAAAAGCACCACAAACTCCAGGAATGTCCCCATTTTTTCCGGAAAGCTGCTATACTAGTTTCAAAAGCTGTTGTGTAATAATTCCCATCTCAGTAGTAGCTCTAAAAAGGACACAACTGAATGTCAGGTTAAAGAAAGAAGACGAGACAAAATAATTTAAAGATGCAAGTTCTTGCATAGTCAGACTAGAAAGCCACATGAGGTCTGAAACTGCTGTCTCAGCCCACTGGAGGGAAAGTGATTCCCGTCCAATCATCATTTGGTTCACTTGATTTACATGGCAATTGCAGGACTTTTTAAGGTTGAAATAACTGTTAGAGGAAGTAGTAAGAGGAGTTTAATGATAACGATGAGCTGCCTTTAATGTGTGCATGAGCATGCATTCATACAGAATACCAAAAGCAGAGGGAGCAATGAAACACTTTGGGAAATAAAAGGACATGTGGCAGTGAAAAGAACAGTCTTTCATGTGCACTATCATTATTTGCATTCAAATTACAGGATTTCTTGTGAATGTGTTATTTTAACCAGCCACCCAGCACTCAATGCACCAAATCCCTACAGCATGTCTGATATCTGATGAATCCACAAGAGGACTGGCCCATGTTGGGCTGCAATGTGTGTATGCTGTGTGGCGGTCAAGGGCAGAGCCCCTGGCAGGTCAAACCCCAGCTGTTGAAAGTGGTTGTTGGGGCATGGAACATTACTTCACCGTAGGGTAGGAGCTTGAGCTCTTGCAGTTGAGAGGTACTGGCTAGATATAGTGGGATGCAACTCAATGCCCAGGTTAGTTCTGGATGTCAGGCTGGACTCTATTCCAATCTTAGAGACCAGATGCAGGAGTGTGTATACTTATCTCTTAGTTTTGCTGCCTGTATGTTGGGTTTTTCATAAGGGAATCGTGTAATTTTCCAAAAGCATAAAGGGATTTTTTACTGGAACCAGGAGCGACTAAATCTAAACACACAGTATAGGCAGTGCACAAATGTGCCTCTTGCTTTGCTCAGGGCATACTGACTATGAAAGAAAGAGCAAACAGTTGTGTCAGCTGTGTTTCAGAACCAAAGATAACACCTCTCTTATCTCATATTTTTATTAAAAAAAAAAAAAAACACTAACCAAAGTAGCAATGGAAAACAACATGACTGATAAAATCATAAATAATGGCTGATTAGTGTACAAGGTCCAAGTGTGACCTTCCCACTGTTTGTAGAAGGGGTTGTATGTGAATTAGAGAAAAGATTCTGAAGAGATTATGAAGCCAGACTGCAATGCAGCGTCCTTGAATGTCTGTCATAGTGCAGGGTGATATGGTGCACTAAGACTGTTCCAGATGGCAAACATCTGTCACAGGGATTACACCGGGTTATTTAGTAATCGGAATACTTAATTTCCCATCGCAAGTGTGTGAGTGTGACTGTCTGTATGTCAGGCAGGTTTTTTTTGGTGAAGATTATAAACGAGTTAGAAACATCTGTGACACAGTTTACGAATTCTTTATGCTTCCTGAATTATCCAAGAAGGAAAAATGCATTGAAGAAGGCAGAGAAATCATTACATGAAAGTCACTATACAGAGTGACTATATTTGAATGGATGAAACTGGGATACAAGAAAAATTTAGGACGGACACTTGATATAAAACATGATGGTCCTTAATGTTTTGCAGAATGCCCCTCGCTCAGCACTCACCATCTTGGCTTTTTTGATTTCAGACACCAAGTAAGCAGTAGATCTTGATAAGCCCCAGCCCCATTCACTATACAGTCACTTATCTTATTTACTATACAATGATGATCATCTATTTTACTCAAAATTAGATCAGTTTACAAAACATACATCACTGTGTATTCTCTAAAAGCTGGGGCTACTAATCTGGTTACTGGGGTTGTAAAGTAAGCAGTAGGGTCGTTTTCTCATTGACCGGCATGCAATCAGACTTATTTTTGGAACCAAAATAGTTGCCCCTTTCTAACCTTCCTTAAATTTCTTTAAATTTGCTTCACTTTTCAGATCCAGCGGCTACATCCATCTAACTTCAGATAATATCTAAGTTGAGAGAAGTTTAAATTATTTTAGAATTATGCATGACTTCATGTTTAATTATTTAGTCCATGTTAAGTTCTTTTTCTCAGCACTACCCACACAAAGAAACTGAACGGCACAGCTGATCTAGGGTCAGGCTCCAGAGTTAGGTTGTAAAAACTAATCTGTACTCCCATACAGTGTGGATTTGATCATATTCATTATCATTTTTGCTCATGGATCTTGTTTTTAATACTCAGAACAGAACATATAGACGTCAACTTTCAAGAAACAAGAAAGCTGAAACAGCACTGAAAAAATGGCCCTCAATGAATTTTTTAAAGTGTGAGGGGGTTTTCTGAACCTCGCGTGCACAAACACAGACACACACATACACAAACAAGGAGCGAGACAAAGGCAATACATTTTTTGGTCGGCCGCCAGTAGAATATTTGATTGGATGCAATATCATTCACATTTTTTCTGTGTTCTTCTCAATGTTTTTACAAGCAGCTTACAAAGACTGAGCTAACTGCCCTTCAAGTAGCTTCCATAAACTTAGACCATTTGAATTCTCCTGCAGAAATCCACAGTGAAATCTAAATTTTATGCTTTACTCATTAGCTATTTTTTGTTGCTTGTCTTGTTTGTGCTGCAATCCAGCAACCCTGCTTTATTTTCTGAGTTTGGAGGAAAACAAGCATCACTCACCCCCACAGCTTTCCATCCCACGTTACACACAGTCCACTCTGCGAAGATTCGCTGGCACCATTTAATACAAATGTTCTTGTTTGTAGCACATTTGATTTGGTTTTTTTTTTTCTAAAAATATTTCTTCAAAATCTCACAATTAACTTTAATTCTTTCTAGATAGAGAAAAAGATATGCTCCTTTATCCTGTGGTGAGTTAACACAGGCATGCACAAATGCCATCCCAAGTGGGCAGTCTTACATATAGCTACATCCTCATTATGGTACACACTTCAGGGAGCAAATTGCTCATTTGGAGTAGTAACCACTGGGTTGAGAAAATACACGTGTGTGCTTTAAATGCACACACTTCACATGTCAGTACGCGTTATTAGTGACTACAGCACTCTACAATACCACAAGGGCATGAGGAGGCAGGGAGCTCGAAAGAGTGGGGGGGTAAAGGCTGACAGATGAGTAGAGTGAGGCACAGAACAGAGGGAGTGGCGCAAAGAGGCAGGAGCAGCTTGTGCGTGTGAGTGTGTGTGTGTGTCTTTGGAGACAGGGATCAGAAATTCAAGAGAGTCAGCTCAAAGAGGAGAAGCGTCCCCCCGGTGCCAGATCTGGACCCAGTGAAAGGACTTGACAGGGGCAAAAAAAAAATCCTGTAAGGTACAGAGCCGTGGAGGGAGGCAGCGACGGGACGACAGGCTGACAAAAATCGTGAAGTAAATAGAGGGACTATTACTCTCTGGGTTGTTTTGGCCGGCCTGGTTT
Organism: Perissodus microlepis; assembly: GCF_051167445.1. NCBI lineage: Eukaryota > Metazoa > Chordata > Actinopteri > Cichliformes > Cichlidae > Perissodus > Perissodus microlepis. The sequence continues at coordinate 9,571,428 of NC_140470.1, forward strand.
CCACGGTGACAACATGGGTGCAGTGGTGGGCACTTTGACCATGCAAACCAAACAGAGGAGACCATCTAGAGGTACGTCGATGTTAGTCACAAAGAGAAGAGATGGAGATGAGACAAAAAGAGCAACAGAAAGCTAGACAAAACTGACAGTAACACTAAGATGGTAGTGTTTGTACACCAGCTGCCAATCATGATATGTGTTTGTTTTAGTTATTTTCTTTGCTTATCCAATGCAAAGAGACTTTATGCTTTCACCCTGTTTTTGCCAAGTGATTTAATTAATTGAACTATGAAGTTAAAGGGAAAGAAATAAGTGGATAATGAATCGTGGAAATGTTACATAGGTTTAATGAAAAGCCAGTAGCGCTGATTCTGTTTTCTCAAACAGAAATCTACAATGTTTACTTCTAGAAGTGGCAGCAGTATTGTGGAGGGTGAAGCATCTCTTACTCACGTTCAGTGATGAGGTACAGCACTTGTGCGGAGATAATGATTTAGAGACAACAGGATGGCAGTAAGATGTCCTTGAAAATAACAACAGAGCAAAATCACTGCTCTGTCTCTGTAATTATGCCTGTGTGTGTTTGGTGCATGCCCATCGAACGCGCCAGTGAGTGAGCGAAACAGAAACACGGAGGGAGCGGGGTTTTGGGCATTTGAATTAACACGCAGCTCACATATCATACCTCTCCCTGGCCTTATGCTTGAAAAGCCTGTTGTCATGGAGACTGGGTTGTAGGGGCATAAAGGGAGAGTGTGAGCGCATACTCCACCAGGGTGAATGATGAATTTATGGCAGCGGGAGATCGAGATTAGAACCATGAAAAGGCAGCAAAATAATGACTTTTTAAAAAGACATTGATGAAATGCCCCACGGTACGAGGGTAATGCTTTAAATGCAGATAAGATGAAACCGCTTGTCTGTGTTTTGATAAGAGCCTTTAAATGACCTTTCAGCAAAGCAGGTCATCTAGGGATTGTTTTTAGCTTGAAGTAAGTGGTCTCTTAAAAAATGCGTTGTGGTGCCAGGTATGTAAGATAGGACAGATAAAGTCTGATCCTGTAGGGGATAAACAGGTACCACAGCCACACAAGAAATGAGACTCAGAGGTAAGCTACAAGTAGGATACAAAATATAGCTTTTTCTAGCAATACTGCTCATCACTGAGTATGCGTAAATGCTATATATATATATATATATATATATACACAAAATCATATAACTTATTTTAAGAGGAAGAGGGCTTGTTGTTTTTATCTCTCTAATGCCCTAATATAACTGGTATATATTTGACCAGTATAGCCAATCTGTGCTATACCTGGTTTGTCTTGAAAAAGGTCCTGTATAAACTTTCAACAAAACTTTGAAACACGCAGAGAAATTGCTGTCGCAAATCAAGAAAAACATTCAGGTCAAAATGTGTTCTTAGGATTGGGGGGGCTTGTCCACACAACACGGTAGGGGAAACAGTTCTCCTCACTCTTCCTGCAGCATTCAGCACTTCCAAAGCCCAGTCAGCTTTTGTACAAAGCAAAACCAAACAGCCTGCTGTGGGTTTTGTGAGGAATCACGTAGGGGACTATGATTTTGACCCGGCTCAGTGACTTCTTCAACTTTTGTCCTCATGGCTACAGACACCAGAAAGCTGCTGTATTAAAGAAACCAGATATAATCTCATAAGTAGCAGGCTTTAGATAAACTGGTAGGATGATTATATTTGGAACAAGGCTAGCTGTTTGGGCGGTCGGCTGCTTGCGTGAAGTTAAGAGGACGAAAGAAGAAAAAAGGGAAGAAGAAAACAAGATCATGCCAAAGTCAAAGCATGCAGAACTGTATATAAAAAGTGTTTGCCTTGATCTTGGTGTTTCCAAAACCACATGTGATGAGAAGGAGGCAGATCTGAGGGACACTGCACACTCATGTGGTAGTAACTTCCTAATCAAAATATAACATCAGCCTATAGGACATACTTTACAAGATGATGTGATAGATCATGTTAGATTCAACTATGACTTGAAACTAGTGATTAAGACCATAAATTTATAAGGAAAACTAAGAGTAATTTTCCCATAGACTTCTACATGACCTTCATTTTCATTAGTGCTGCAGTGTTTGCCACTGACTGCGTAAGAAAGCATGTACACGCACTTTCAATTATCAGCACCATTTCAGCGTCTCCCACCTTCTTCCATTATATGCTAATGAGTGATCACATGCAGAGCAGTTGTTGCACCATTTATAACAAGACTCACTGCAAAAGTCTGCAGCATTTCTTTGCCTGAGTCTTACTCTGGCGATCAAATCATTCTGTTATATGATATGATATATTCAACAGGTTTTTGAAACCCTCAGGCAACATATTCTTTTGCTGACTGTGCTTCTGAGCCCAGTTCAGCTCTCGTTTCTTCTCGATGTTATTCTGTGCTTTCCCATTTTGCCCTTTGCTGTTCTCCTTCTTGTCTCTTGTTTTTCTTCACGCTCTGCCACCTCTTCCTCTCCCAGTCCCGTCTCAGCTTTCTCTAATCAACACCTCTGCCTTTTCATCACCCTCATTCCATTTCATCTGTTTCTAATCACACTGTCACATTAACAGGAAAGAGAAATCAGCCCACAGGAAAGATTAGTCCACATAGGTGGAGTCTTAACAGCACCTTTGTCTTTCTGTTTTCATGTAACCGAGAGACTTTTAGTCACAGGGAAAATATATGTACAAATTGTGTTTGACATCTTTAAAAAAAAAAAATCAATTCATCCAGTATACCACCACTGCTCACATTTATTATGGCTATCTATCTCCATGACAACATGAGGTGGGTTGGAACTGGAGCTCAGAGGAAGATGGAAGGGAGGTTGAGAGAAAGTAACGCATTATATGTTTGCATGGTAATGGACACCATGCTATCTCACCACTGACAAATAGGCCATGTAAAAGTGGCAGATTGGGGTAAGAGGCAACATGTGTGTCTCTAGTGAACATTTTATTGCTATAGTTTCCCAAGCATGTGGAAAATCTCATTGAAATGACTACTCCCTCACAGTTTTTATAGCTGTGTCAACCATCCTGTCCAAATGTAAGCAGTATTTAAACCTTTAGTGCATGTTTTTACTAAATGAAACACAGGAGAAAATACAGGAGAATAAAGTTAGCATCACAATATTAAAAATAAAGCTGGCATGCTTATACAAGTGCAACTAGCTGGCTAAAATGTTAGATTTAGCTTGTTAATCTAGGACTTTTTTAGCACCTTGTATCTACATAGCTATTAGAAAATTAATGTTAGCTATCTATTAGAAATACTAAACAGCGTAACAGATGGGTGTACCTTCGGGGACATCCATTTTTAAGCCTTGAGATGAGCATTTTTGGTCTCACCATCTTGTTGTTTGAAACTGGAAGTGACAAGCATGGGATGGATCTCACTGTGAAAGTGCACACTGATTGGCCAACAGCTTTTCAGTCTTCCTCTACCAATGAACATACCATGAATAATTCTCCTTTCTGACACTAGAGAATAAAAAAGATAAAAACTAAATAAAAAACTTTTAGCTAACAACAGTAGCAAGCCACTGTTGTTAGCTAAAGCACTTACATGCATAGTAATGTTACAGCTTTCTGAAAGTTTGTTACCTCATTTTGCAGAAATGTAGTGGACTAAAACCGACATCCATCCATCTTTTCATTTATTTAATTCAGGGTCGTGAGGGAGCTTGGAGCCTATCCTAGCCATCCAAGGGCAAAAGGCAGGGTGCACCATGGTCAGGTTCTCAGTCTGTCACCAAACTAACACAGACAGAAAGACAATATTCTCACTAACACCTATGGGAAATTTAGAAGCACCAATTAACCTGACCCCACTAACTGGATGTCTTTGGATTGTGGGAGAAGCCAGAGAGAACCCACACAAACAAAGGGATAAAATGCAATCGGCACACAGAAAGGCCCTGGCTAAATGGTGGATTTGAACCAGAACCTTTTTGCTATGAGGCAACAGCACCAACTAACACATTGCATATCCAACTACTAACCAGGCCTAACCCTGCTTAGCTTATGGTATGGACATAAGCTGGAAATTTGGCATTATCAACTTATTTGACATATTCATTCAGTATATGACTGTTAGGATCCCACAGTTTCACTACATTTCCTAGTCACTGGAGTTTCCTAGAAGTTTATTTCTCCTTAAAGTCACAGTTTTTCAGTTTAGAAATTCATAAAAACCTATTCTGGGTTCTGTAATCAGTCTGTAGTCCATTTCACACAGAACGTTTAAGTAAGTTTTCTATTTTTCACTAGCAGACAGAATTGACAAGGATCGTCTCTCCCACTCAAAAGTCAATGAAGAGCCGGTAATTGCTTTCCCCCCTGGTGTAGGTGGGACTTAAATGAAGATTGCACCTGTTACGACTTACGGCTGCAGGCAGTTCTATAGCTGTGCCTCTTCTCCTGTTTCCTGTATAAAATTTAAATCACAATGGCCTCTGGCATAATGATGTATGCTACTTGATACAGTTTCATTGTTGAGGATTAATCCTGACACCACTCATGAATGGGCTGAAATGAATGAGTCATCACTACCATCCAAAAAAAGAAAAAGAACAATGTAGTCATGTTAATCTCCTTTTCTTCATGTCTAATCATCTGAACTGAGTCTGAATCCATTAGGAAGCTTATTTGTTCTCACGTGTGTGTTTTTCAAGTTAATAACATAGGTGATTGAGAAATTCTGGGAATTGATAGTGTGCTTTGTCCACACTTTTGTGTCAAAACAATTCATTCAAGGACATATCATCTAATAATACCTGCAGTCTCAACAATGCATTTCAAGCCACAGACCACCCTTTGTAAATAGGCCATCTCTGTACCTCACACAAAGCGTCGGACTTCAGATTTTTCTTCACCGGGGCCCACAACAGCCACTGGGCGTTTTCTTCTGGATATTTGTCCATGTTTGTAAAGCCACTGCCCTGTAGCGTGAGATAGTCACAGTGACAAACACTTGCCCACAGCAGCATCTCTTCAGATCATTAACCACCATCCATCTCCACAGGACTGGGCACTGAGCACCATGTTGCCATTAATAAAATGCTTCAGCTCCTAAGGGGAAACCTAATTTGTCAAGTAGATGAAGTTCTCCTCAAATCCTTCCTTTGTTCTCTTTTTCCCTCATCCTCCCTTATTTTTCTTCTGCTTCACTCCCAGAAGCACTTTTTTATTCTCTTTGATCCCACAACATTCGTTGCCGACTTAACATTTTCAAGCTTCGCTGAGTCATCTCTTTCCTGTATTTAATAGCCATCATATTTCTAAATCCTGAGTGGGACATACTGTTAAACAGACAGTGTGTAAAAGTTGAGGCTCACATACATCTTCTTTTTTTAAACTGCCTCTCTCTTACCCTTCCCTGTAGATAAAACAGATGATGAGCTTGAGATGACGATGGTGTGCCACAGACCAGAAGGACTTGAGCAACTCGAAGCCCAAACAAACTTCACCAAACAGGAACTGCAGATCCTCTATCGTGGTTTTAAAAATGTAAGCACACACCAGATATTGTTATTTTAAAAAATGCAGTCATACTAAAATGCACTATATTGCCAAAGCTCTGTTCTATTCCATTCTAAATATTCTTACACCTCTCTAAATCACTGAGGCATTGAAGTGTTCCAATCACTTCCATGGCCACAGGTGTATAGCATCAAGCACATAGGCATGCAGACGGCTTCTAAAAATATTTGTGAAAGAATGGGTTGCTCTCAGGAGCTCTGGTACTGTGCAAAAAGTCCAGTTGTGAAATTTCCTCACTACTAAATATTCCACAGTTAACTGCTAGTGGTACTATGACAAAATGGAAGAGATTGGGAATGACAGCAACTCATTAAGTGGTAAGCCGCATAAAATTAGAGAGTGGGGTCAGCAAGACTGAGGTGCATATTGAGCAGAGGTCGCTAATTTTCCGTGGAATCAACTGCACATGTGCTTCATGTGGCCTTTGCTCAAGAAAAGCGCACAAAGCGCTTCATGTTCTTTGGACTGAGAAATCATGCTTCTCCAATCCAATGGATAATACTGGGTTTGGCGGTTGCCAGGAGAGCAGTACTTGTCTGACTGCATTGTGCCAGGTGTAAAGTTTGCGGGGGAGGGGGTTTCAGGAGTGGGGCTCATCCTTTTTGTTTCAGTGAAAGAAACTCAATGTTGTGGGAACAGTTTGGGGATGACCTTTTCTGTTTCAACATGACTGCGCACCAGTGCGCAAAGCAAAGTCCATAAAGACAAGACTGAGCAAGTTTGTTGTAGAATAACTTGACTGGTCTGTATCTCAACCTAATCTCAACCTGCCAGAACACCTTTGGGATGAATTAGAGCAAAGAATTCAAGCCAGGCCTCCTCATCCAACATCAGTGTCTGACCTCACAATTGCACTTCTGGAAAGAATGGTCAAACCTTCCCATAAACACACTCCTAAGTCTTGTTGAAAACCCTTCCAGAAGAGTTTAAGTTGCTATTGCTACATAATATTAAATGCCATGGATTAAAAATGAGATGTCAATTATGTACATATGCATGTGAAGGCAGACAAGTGAATACCTTTGGCAATATAGTATATGTGTGCATCACAGAATCAGACAACCAAATTTTCATTGAGCAGAATAACTGTAGAGTCTCATTTCTCCCACAGGAATGTCCAAGTGGAGTTGTGAATGAGGAGACATTTAAACACATTTATGCACAGTTCTTTCCTCATGGAGGTAAAGTACACAGCTTTTAATCTTTTTTATTGCACTATGAAGCTTTTCTTTTTTTACACTTTTCTTCTGTGTGTGTGTGTTACAGATGCAAGCATGTATGCGCATTATCTGTTCAACGCCTTCGACACTGCAAACAATGGTTCCATAAAGTTTAAGGTATAAAAAATGGACAAAATGTTAGTTATTTCTTTAATTTTCTGCTCTTTTTTTTTTTTTAATTTATGCTGTCCCTCTTCCCTGATCTATTTTGGACAGGATTTTGTAATGGGACTATCTATTCTGCTGAGGGGAACACTAAGGGAAAAGCTGGAGTGGACGTTTCACCTGTATGACATCAACAGAGATGGATACATAAACAGAGAGGTGAGACTGTGTTGTTACAGTTTAAACTGGATTTTATTTGTTATCTCAAATCTTTGTCTAAGCATGACATGAATCTCCTGTTCTTGCAGGAAATGACTGAGATTGTGAGGGCCATATATGACATGATGGGCAAGTACACCTACCCTGCACTGAAGGGAGACGTTCCACAGCAGCATGTGGATGCCTTTTTTCAGGTTCATTTCAAATTCAAATTCAAATTTTATTTGTCACACACACAACCATACACAGTATAACGTTTGGTGAAATGCTTATTGCTGTGCAATGCCTGACCATTAAATGACAGTAACAATTGACATTAAGATTTACAGATTTACAGATTACTACAAAATTACAGATTTTAACTTAGAAATTTACAGTGAAATAATGTGTAAATAATAATTTAGGGAAGAAATTATGAATAAAAAGAAATTATACATTATAACAAGTGTGCAAATAAACAGAGTGTGTGCGGTGATGCGATGTGTGTGAGAGAGTCCAGTCCTACACCTGGTTCAAGGCCAGAATAGCCTGGGGGAAGAAGCTCCTCCTCATTCTCTCTCATTTGGTCTTAAGGGAGCGGAAGCGCTTCCCAGACAGGTAGAGACCAGAGACCACTGACATTTTTTTACTCTTCATCTTTTCTGATATTTTTTTTTTTTACTAGTTTTGCATTTGGCTAGGGTCAGTGTCACTACTGGTACCATGAGTTATTAGATGGTACCAGGTATGGAGCTGACAGAAGTTGTACAGGTAGACAAACTACTTCATGACAGCACATCAATACATGCCATTTCTAGAAGGTTTGCTGCCTCATCAAAGTCTCAAGAGGATGTACAAGATTCCAAGAGATCTGATGTATTTTTGTTTTTTTCTTTTCCTTTTCTTTCTTTTTCTTTTTCTTTTTTTTGAGCAGTGTAGACTCATCAAAACTAGATTACAGACATCTTGGGCAGGCTTTACCACACAACAAGCCATGCTATTTGTTTAAATTGGATCAACTCCCTTTATGGAGTTTTTTTCACACTTTCAACTTAACTACATTTTTCATTCTCGTAAGGTTTATAAACACTAGTGTTTACACATTATGAAAGGAAAGCAGACTTTTAATGTCTCTTGTCATAACCCTGTAACTTCCCAAGAAACCTTTGTTGGTTTATAGCAGCTTTGTAGTCATTATTAGGTTGTTTCATTAGGGTTAGGATGCAAGGCAATGCCACCAGCACAGAATCAACAAAATAAAAATAACTGTTTCTCTACAGAAAATGGATAAGAACAAAGATGGCGTGGTGACTTTGGAGGAGTTCATTGTAGCCTGCCAAGAGGTCAGTATTCTTCTTCATGTGTTTTTGTCAAATGAATTATATTTTAAAGAATTAAAATATAATATGCATAAAAAAAAGGAACTCGTTTCTTACTTAGGCTTATTATTCTAGTCATGAAACCACCACTACACCTGACTCAAACAGCCTCTCCTTCACACAGTCCTCACTCATAAAGTGGTCTACGAACCCTAACATTACGGCTAACAGGTGGATTTTCCCATTTCAGTGCAGCTAGCTAACAATTAAAAGCCACTTACTGTTTGAAAGACAGAGAGTGAATGTGAACAGTATATCCTCTGTTATTTAAACATAAAACTAAAGTGACTCTTTTAGATTGCTTTTTAGATTTTGTTTCTTTGTTTTCCATTGAGTTATTGGTTCTTTGAGTAGTTAGACTTACATTAAATTATATTAGCGATCAGCAGCAACCAACTAACGCGCTGACATCATGTTATGTACTGGTGCAAGATGGCACTATACATGTTATAAAAACTTTAAACACTTTTTTTAATCCAGATTCACAGACATTGTTAAATCTGGCCCTTTTTTAGAGAAGGACTCAGTGGTGTATATTAGCCTGAATACATGCTGTGTTAATAGTGTAAATAGTGTAAAGTGTAAATAGGCCTACATAATTTCACCATTACTTAATTTTTTTTATGTCAAAAGTCAAGCATAAGAAAAACCACAATTCATCAGATGATTTCATTTCACAGACACAGGTATTCAAAATAATTCCATACACCATTTGTCTTATTTCTCAACAGGATGAAACTATGATGAGATCCATGCAGCTGTTTGAAAACGTGATGTAGAACAAGCGGAGAGGGTGGAGACAACCACATGGAAAAATGAGAGGGCTGAATGTGAGTGCGTGTGTGTGGATGCATATGTGCAGTACATCCAGTCTCTCCTCCTCCTCCACCTCCTCCTCCTCCTGTTTTATCCAGCTGTGGTCAGGATATAGGCTGAATCCCCCACAATGACTTGTATGAAGGGACTGGACTGGGATGCTCTTTAGTGCTCCTGACGAGTTTCGACACACAACACAAAGTGACTGATGTGACAGACATGGATTTTAACACATTCGTCTCTGTTCTGTCATGAAGACATGAAGATTGGCCTGTTAAAGATAAAGCTGCTCATCCATTATGAGGCTGCTCCTGACCAGCGAAGGGCAATGTGCTCAAGAAGCTGAACGTTTTATTTTCTTTTTTGCCAAGAAGCAGTTGGGGTTTGTTTATTTTTTTGCTTTTTTTTTTATTGTTTTTTTGCCAAAGTATGATTGCATGCTTGTTTTATTTCCAATTTTTTTTGAAAGATTTGACCATAAGTAAATCTATACTTGTGTCTCATCCATCTTGCGGTTGACAGATATGAGATACTGCAAACGTTGTACGTTGGTTTCACTGATGCGGTGACCCTTGTAAATTTGTGCTGACCTGGATGTCGCTTGTGTGCTGAGTCTGTGTTATGCTCGTCCGTCCAAAACTTACAGTACAAGTCAAATAATTTTAAAGCAGCACATTTCCTGGGTCTTACATGGTGTGTGTGTGCTTATCTTTTCTTTTCTTTTTTTAGTGAAAAAGAAACCAATTCATTCTTTTTTTCATATTTTCATCTGCTGCTTTTCTGCTTGTGGTCAAATTGGTGTATTGTCAAAAATGTTTTTTAAAAAAAGATTGAAAAACGAACAGGAATAAATTTTAAACATAATTATGAAATGCCCGCAAATCAAAGATGTTGAAGAAGAGGCTTATTAGATGTTCATTTGCACAGATGACAAGTAATCGAGATGTGACTCTCAGATGGAGACAGCCACAGAAGAAGTTTTGTCCAAAAGACATCACTGTGTCAGAAAAAGCAAGATTTTGCTTCTGGTCCATTCCAGCAAAGAACTGAGAAAGCTTCTGATAATCTTGCAGGGAAAACCACTGAATGTCAGCTTTGGAATGTGATATGACACTGAGGACAGCTCCATTTGTAATAATGAACATTTGGCACTGTGTCCTCCATTTAAACGAGGACAGTGATGTCACACTGACGTACATGGTACACCGAAAATAGGGTTTTTTCTGTAGCAGTAGCCCACTGAAGGTTTCCTGTGACTCGTGGTGTATTTAAATGCGCCACCATAATAGAAAACTCGCAAGACTATCGTAGTTTAGGCACTAAAATATTAATTGCTGTTCTTTTTCGCAGTCACTAGAGAGGCTCTTTTTTCTGCACCGTGCGACCGTGTGACATCGCAGCCTCAGGTCTTGGAGATCTTATTTTGGAATCAGATTATTAAATCTCACCAACAGGTTCATTCTAAGCCATATGAATAAATGTGTCCATTCTTAAATTTGAGTGGTGTGCTACTTTATACTGGTGTGCCTATATTTTTGTATGCTATTAAAAAATGTAATAATTATTAGAGCAGAAACCTAAATAGATGAGTGAAGAGCACAAAAACACAGGGCAGGCTCTAAGGAGTCACTGAAAAATTTAATGAGTATTGTTACGGCCCTAGCTGGGCCTCCTGAAACTGCCCTTGTGTGGGTGTGGTGTTTTCTCTCCGCCTCTTCCTCTCTTGCTCTACCCCTCTGTCTCTCTCTTGCTCTTCTCTCTCCCCAGGACACAGCTGCTGTTCATTGGCCTCATTTACCACCTGGGCCCAGTTAGCAATCACCTCTCCTAGGTCATATAAGCTGGGGATGAACTGGATATGAGAGAGTGTTTTTTCTCTGGTGTTCCCACATTGTGTGTCGAAGGTGTCGGGAGAGCTCCTATAGTGTGAAGTTGTGGAAGCAGTTTGCAGTGTAGCTGCTTCACATGAGTAGTTTGGGCTTGTGGGCCTCGGCAGCAGTAAAGCTAGCTGCTGCTAGTGACAGGGTGAGCTTGTGGGCCCCTGGAAGTGCCTCCTCGTGGTGTGGAGTTTGTTTGGTTGTTGTGTTCTTTGTTGTTGCAACCTTTTTTCTTTTTCTAGTGTTATTGGTAAAACGGCGTTGCCGGCTCTTTATGTTAATTTTATCTATAATAAAAACTATTTTATTTACTAAACACCTCTGTCTGTTCTCCTTTCATTCTGTTCTGGACCCATTTGTTACCAGTCCCCACACACACCCCTAGACCTTCATCGTGGGGACGTAACAATGTGGGGGCTCGTCCGGGATATGACTGGAAGGAACAGCGGTTAGGTTTTAGTGTGTTGTTTGCCGGTGGCTTGTGTAGTTGTGTTGTATCTGCTATACTCTCTCCAGTTAGCACAGGGGAGTGTCTAGCTGAGCGTAAGCTCCTCCTTCCGGCACTCATTTTTTTTTATTTTGCCTTTTTTATTTTCGGAGTAATCCCAGGCTTGTCGGTGCTTTGTGCACTTGATGCTTAACCTTTAAAGTTGCCTCGAGCCTGGTACACTCCAGAAGCTAACTAGGCTAAGATTTTAGTAGGTAGGTCTGGGGAGAGGGTCGATGGTATTTTTATTTATTGGTTAACCTGTGGTCACACATTTCCCACCTGTTTTTGATTTGTGTGTTGGAGATGGTGCTTCTTTGATATTATTGTTAGCCTCAGGTAGTTTTTTGTTGTGGTTTTGAATGGCTACCTTTGATATTGCCATGTTTAAGGCAAACCCTTCGCTTGTCCAGCTGGACGCCTGCAGGAAGAGGGATTTGCATGAGGTGGCAGCAATTTATGGCATTTGTGTCTCCATAGCTCTGCGTAAGGCTGAGCTGAAAGCTGCTCTTATGTCTGGATTGGTGGAGAAAGGGATAGTGGTCTTGCCAGTGTCTGCCAGTCCACCTGAGCATGGTGTAGCGTCTCAGCCTGTTCCGCAGGTGCCAGCTCAAGCTGTAGCTCCATCAGTGTTTACGCCTGTTGCTCAGGGGTTGCCTGAGGACAAGCAGATGACACTGCCTCACTTCGAACCTCTCTCCATTGAATCATCAGTTAGCTCGAAGCAGGATGCTAGGCTCCGTGTACGCCTGGCTCGTCTTAAGTTGGAAAAGGAGGATCGTGAAAGGGAGTTCCAGTTAAAGGAGTTGTAACTTAGGCGTTTAGAGGCAGAGCTTGCAAGAGCCAGGGAGGTTGAATTGAAGGAGGTGGAGGTGGAGACAGCTGTCAAGGTGCAACAGTTGGAACTCCAGCCGGCTTCCCTTCCTCCAACTGCCTCCATTCGGCAGGCAGATGCACCGTTTGATGTAGGGAAAAACAGTCGTCTGGTTCCGGTGTTCCGCGACACTGAGGTCGACAGTTACTTCGAGTCATTTGAGCGTATAGCCACAGCCTTGCACTGGCCACGGGATTCGTGGGGCATTTTGTTACAATGTAAGCTGGTAGGTGAAGCTCAGGAAGTTTGTTCCTTATTGTCCGCTGAGGACAGTCTGAATTATGACAAGCTAAAAAGTGCCATCCTTCTAGTTTATGAGCTAGTCCCAGAAGCTTATAGGCAGCGTTTCCGGGGATTAAAAAGGGGACAGGGTCAATCCTACTGAGACTTCGCGAGGAAGAAAAGTGTGCTTTTTGATCGGTGGTGTGTGTCCAGTGTTAAGAAATCAGTTTCACCCCGATTCTTTTTATTCCTCAGGCATCCAGAGACGGCACCGGAACTCAGTAGTCATTTCACAAAACCTTTATTCATCTTCATCTAAGCATGCATCTTCTAGAAGGGAAGACGTGCAAGGCCAGTGTCCCTCTGCAGACCTTCACTGCTTTGTCTGTGAAACAGTTTTGTAGAAGTGACCCCATCATAAAACCCCCCCCAGTGTGTGCTTGAAACTCTGTCTGTGTGTGTATGCACGAGCATGTGAGTGCCTGTGTGTGCGCGTACCCGTGTGTCTATGTGAGTGCACGTGAGTGACTGTGCGTGTGGGTGCGTCATAACAGTCAAAGCACTGTGTGTCTTTGTGTACGTGACTTCCTGGGGGTCATAAAAGTAATCTCACCCAAGCTACACCAAATTCCTCTACACAACATAGAAAACAGAGTTAACATATTACAAACACTGAGACCCCCACTCTGTATCCACTGGGCCATTGGCCTCTTGCTGTCTTAAATTTACAGATCATGTGGAGAATCTCCTGCAAACCTACTTCTAAGTGTATAACACTTATGAGTTTTATTAAAGGTATAAGCATCAGCGACCCCCAACTGTAGCTTCCTGTCTCCTTTTATGGCAGGCAGACCCCCAGTATCCATAAATTCCTTTCTCTCTAAACAATTACACACTCTCAGGCCTACAACTAAGCCAAACTAAAACACTGACAAACAAATCCTTTCCTATTCCTCTGATCTAAACAAATTTAACACATATTATACTAATTATTTTCTTGTACTCACACCAGCAAAGCTACAGACCTGGCGTCGATGCGTGAATTAATGCTGATAGAGGAATTTAAGAACTGCGTCTCCGAGCGCATCGCAGTACACCTTAGCGGACAAAGGGTTTCCTCATTACAGCAGGCTGCAACACTGGCTGATGAGTTTGCCCTCATCCATAAAACCAGTGTCATTAAGCATGACCGATGCGATGCCTCAGTGAAGGTTAGCAATGTGCCAGCTGTGCAGTACCCAAAGAGCGAGGTACCTGTGTCCCGTCCCAAGGTGAAAAGAAAGTTTTTCTTCTGTTTCAGGTCTGGCCATTTGATAGCAAATTGTGAGGCCTACAAACAGAAACAGTTGGTCTCGAGGGCTAGGAGTGTGCCAGCTAGCAAAGCTGATACAGGCGTGATTTCAAGAGCCAAAACAAAGCTCTGTTTCTTTTGCCACAAACCTGGCCACCTTGCTAACTGTTTGAAAGCCCACTCAAAGCAAAAAGGCTCTGCTTTAAAAGGAGTCAATCGTGGTTCACAAACGGACAAAGTTGCCAGTCCGAGACGACAATTGGAGCATAATTGCTCAGTGGTGTCTTTTGGTCACTGTCAGAGGTCGACTAATTCTGAGCTGCCACCTGTTGACCATCTTCCAGATGACCTACAGTGTGACAGATTGTGTGTGACACAACCATTCCAACCTGCACCTCTGGCTAGCCAGCATGCCTGTTGCCATGAGCTAGCGAAGAAGCGTCTTTGTGTTTCAGAAAGGCCTTCTAGCTATTCGCTGGGTTCTCCATATGTGATGGCTCAAAAAACATCTGGCTGTCACTTGGGACACTATGTTGAGGGACTTGAGCCAACCCCATTCAGTGTTTTCAACCCATCAAAAAGGTCTTGGCAGATTTGGCAGGGTATGCCTAACCATTATTATGGTGCACGGTAGGTGATAGATTTAAGATTTGTGTAGGACATCCTGTGCCAAACCACTGGTTTGTATTTATGGGAGGGGGTGTTACGGCCCTAGCTGGGCCTCCTGAAACTTCCCTTGTGTGGGTGTGGTGTTTTCTCTCCGCCTCTTCCTCTCTTGCTCCACCCCTCTGTCTCTCTCTTGCTCTTCTCTCTCCCCAGGACACAGCTGCTGTTCATTGGCCTCATTTACCACCTGGGCCCAGTTAGCAATCACCTCTCCTAGGTCATATAAGCTGGGGATGAACTGGATATGAGAGAGTGTTTTTTCTCTGGTGTCCCCACATTGTGTGTCGAAGGTGTCGGGAGAGATCCTATAGTGTGGAGTTGTGGAAGCAGTTTGCAGTGTAGCTGCTTCACATGAGTAGTTTGGGCTTGTGGGCCTCGGCAGCAGTAAAGCTAGCTGCTGCTAGTGACAGGGTGAGCTTGTGGGCCCCTGGAAGTGCCTCCTCGTGGTGTGGAGTTTGTTTGGTTGTTGTGTTCTTTGTTGTTGCAACCTTTTTCTAGTGTTATTGGTAAAACGGCGTTGCCGGCTCTTTATGTTAATTTTATCTATAATAAAAACTATTTTATTTACTAAACACCTCTGTCTGTTCTCCTTTCATTCTGTTCTGGACCCATTTGTTACCAGTCCCCACACACACCCCTAGACCTTCATCGGGGGGACGTAACAAGTATGTAAACTGTGTGAATCATATGCCATGACATTTGCAAGTCCTCAGACTTAAAGCTCTTTGGGTCCTGTTAATTAGCTTTTTTTTTCTCTTCTTACCCATCTGTATTCATTTAGCTCAACTATTCAAACTGTCGGGGGAAAATCAGAAAAAAAGATTTTTGGTGAAGAAATTGCCCATCTATCAACTATTTGCTGCTAACTTCTTGGCATTTATATTATGAGTACAGTTCTGTGCAAAATTTGAATTCTTAATCTTTCTTCGTGGTGATCAGATTCTTACAGTACTTTTCTGCATTCCTAATTTCATCAATTTTGACAAGATCCCAGCATCGAGCCCAAAACATGGCAAAGCCGTCATCATGTTTTACATGTGGCTGTAGAGAGTCACTGTTGGGTCTCCACAAGTGAAATTTCAGGTTTGTATCAATCACTCCGTAAGACCTGTTGCCACAGATTTTCAGTCCAGTTCTTCTGTAACTTGGCACACCTGAGACTGCTATCCCCGTTTCACTTCCCTGAGTGATGAAGCATCAACTGAACGGTTAGATCGCTCAGGTCCTGTGTCAGGCCTTTGTTGGATTTCTTTTTCTACTTTTTACTTTCAAATAGTGTCGATGTGCAGGAGATTATTTTTCTAGACCTGCCACTTATTTTGTCCTTCACTTTATATCTTTAAGGACACACTGCACACCATACCACAATATGCCAAGTTTTTGGCTAAAGCTCTTTAGGGATTACCTTGTGATGCAAAAATATTGTTTTATGCCTTTCAAACTGTGTTATCTTTGGTATTTCTCATAGATTGACCCAGAAAAGGGAAACAAGTGATGTGATTTTTTGACGGGCTACTAGTAAAATGCTTAAAGAGACAATTTAAAATTGGTTCTTTAAATTGGTTCAAGGTTCATCCTTTGAGTTATGCGTCCTAATTCAATCATTCTTGAATGACTGATAGATCAGTGTTGAGTGGCTTAACAAATAAAAAAAATACTTTTTAATACTTTATTATTGTAGGGTCTTTCCATTACAGTATAAAACACCTTGTTGTTGCTGCGATTTGGCATTACAGAAATAAAATTGACAACAATACAAGAAAGGCTGGCTACTTGGAAGTAAACTATAAAGAAATAAGGAAGAGCTCGAGACTTTTTCACACTGCTGACACCTACAGACAGATTTTCAGCGACAGAAGAACATAATAGGTTTGATGGGATCGTAAAATTAAAGGTTTATGTAAAGAAAACATCTTAAATGACTGTAGTATGCATGGGGAAATAAATGAAGGACTATAGTGTTGAGACGTATTTCAAAATGACCGTAATTCCTAACAGTCAATGCGCGTTTACACTTTTCCAACACAAACAATGGAGCTAGCTTTAAGACGCTCTGTGCAGCGGTCCTGTAGGTGGCGCTGTGGGCTGATTTTTTCACTCCGTGCCTCATTGAGAAAAGAAGAAGAGCGGGAGCGCTGTAGCACGTTAATTAGTGGCTGCTGGTACCATTTGGTTATTCTTCTACAGCATATAAGGAGTTTGTCAGCGTCCTCGTCTCAAACATGAACGGGCTAGATGAACCAATGGCGCCACAAACGTTCCTTTACGGTGAGAGCACAACTTTGTTTTATGTGTGACTTGGGGTTGTTTTATATTCTGTGTTCTCGTGTTTTTTGGCGTTAGCAACAGAAAAAATTACACGTAGCATGCTTAGCTACACGTGCCTTGTTCCAGACGAAGACAGTGGACCTGTTTGCATTTGAAACATTTAAAATGTCTTGTGGTGTTGGTTGTTATGAGTCGTGGCAGGAGGTTGAATGAGTCTTGCTGAGCTGCTGTGCTTCAGACCACTTTGCCACACACGTGCTTGGTTATCAACATGGCGGCCCCCGTGATTTATTAACGGAGTTGATATCTGATCAGTTTCTTTAAACAAAGAGTTAGCGCTGCTGTTCTATTGAAGCACCTGCTTTTTTTTTTTTTTAGATGAACTGTCCCGTTGAAGCTCTTCTTCGAGCTGACAGTTTTCTGCTGGCCGGGGAAATTGGTCTCAACGTGGCTTCAAACACACGCGGACCGCGTTGACCTCCCCACTCCTGCTCCTCCTGCGACTGCATTTTAAGCCACCCCAGATCTTAAAGAGTGTTTCTATTCTTCATCTGTCGTTCTGCTCCCCTTACTAACTAAAATTTAACCTCCTCTTTTAGGATGGATACTTCAGACATCGTTTAAACAGCAGATACGGTCACAGTGTACTGTTTTAATGTTGCAAATTCTGAGGTGGTTCTAAAGGAGCAAGAGCTAAATATCTTTTTCACACACAGAAACCAAGCCAAATCGTCCTAATTTGATAATAGACTGTCTCCAGATTGGTGATGCTTATCCAAAGCTCTGCAATTGGCTTTTAACCCAGGTTAATTGAAATGTCATATCTGTAGAGGATGCATATTGGAATATTAACATGGCACATGTCTTTGCTAGGTGTTTCAGAACTTTAGCATAAGTTTTGATGACGTGATTTTCACATCTCCCCCTTCTTCATTTGAGGGGAATTCCTGCTGTTGCCATGTGGCAATGTTCACCCCTTGTTCTGTAGGGCTCCCTCTTGTGTGCAGCTTATATGTAGCGCTTTACACCTAAGTGATTGGTTCTACTCATTTTCTACTTTTGTATTCTTTTAAAATAATTAATTTTTATTTTAATCTCTTCATCAGGGTGTGTGCTGGAAGCTGGAAAGGAAGTGGTCTTCAATCCCGACGACGATGACTTGGAGCATCAGCTGGATCTGAGGATGGTGCGTGTCTTTCATGCAGTTTGTTCATCCCTGTATACTTGAAGCTGTTACCACACAGTGTAGAAAATGTATTGCAAAACTTACACAAAATGTCATTGTGTCCCACACACTGAGCACATTGCTTGTGGTTGTGTGAGGAGAAGGATGCAGCCAAGTGGTACAGTGAATACCAAATCGTTGGTTAACATTTTCAGTTTGAAATTTTCCACCACCAAAACATCAAATGTTCTGTTGTGTCTTTAGGTGTGTGTGGACCCCAGCACAAAAGATGAACTTCATATGGTGGAGGTAGAAGGGCAGGACGCAGAGGGTCAGAAGGTCAAGGCAGTTCTGGTTTCACTTAAGCCCTCTACCTTGCCAAGTGTAAGTAAACGTTCTGCTTGAAAACACACCTTGGCGACCAAATTATTTTATGCTTCTTCCTTAGCCTCACATGTAGGGGCTTCTGTGCTGCCTCAGGAAAAACTGCTGTATAGTTTTGCAGCAGCTGGCTTATTTGTGCGTTTTGCTGCAGGCATGTCTTGGCGGCTACACAATCACACCCCCGGCAGTTTTTCGCCTGAAGGCAGGTTCTGGTCCGATCCATATCAGTGGACAGCACCTTGTCAGTGAGTATTCATAATTCAGAGAATGTGGCGATAACCCTCACACAATCAAGACTCCTCATAGCACAGCAGACGGAGTAGTTTTTAATTATAAATTGCCCCCGCAGTGATGGATGCAGATCAGTCTTTTGATGAAGACGATGAGGATGACGATGAAGAGGAGGAAGATGTCAAAACATCAAAGAAAAGGCCTGCCACTTCCCCTGCTGCAAAGTCTCAGGTTTGGTTTTTTAAAATTGTTTCAGTATAAAGTGTAAACTTGTCGCTGTAAATCGCATGACTGACTTTTAATCTCATACACAGAAAAAGATGAAAATGGAGGTGGAGGAGGATGATGATGATGATGAGGAAGACGATGATGAGGACGATGAAGATGAGGATGAGTGAGTGTCTGACCATACAAATGCTGTGAAGTGCTTAAGTTGCCGTCCTCATGCGAACAGATGGTAGCTTTACATCTTTCCTCCTCCTGCCTCTTGGAGAGCCGATGACTGTAGGAGATCAGTTGTTAAAGATGGCCAGCTCTGGGCAAAGCGTTATTTCATATTTGCGTCACTGCATTGCTGGTAAAAGAACATACCTCTGCTCATCTTGCTGCCAGCATGTGTAGCAGGCTTTTGTTGAAAATGACCCTTTTTTTTTTTTTTTTTCTTTTTTTTTTCCCCCCCCAAACCAACTCAAATTGTGAAAATAAAATTCATAGCAAAGGTCAGATGGCTTTTGAACACTTGTTCTGTCATGTTTTATAAGAGCTCATTTGTTACTCGCTAATAGCGTGGAAATAATGCTTAATGGAGCTTGCTTCATAACATGATAAAAGCAAAACTTGTAGGAAACAATCTAAAATCTGGTTATATTTGTAGCCATGACAGTGTGCATAGTAGTTACTGTTATTTTGAAACTAGGGAAAAAGTTTTCTGGTCCATGTCAGACTTTTCAAAACCAAACCATGTCCATGCTACAAAGGTAGCCCTTCGTAAGGCTGTGTGATATGACCAAAATCTCATATCCCGATATAAGACATTTATTGTCCTGACAACAATATCACAAAAATTCTACGTTTTCTGTAAATTCTGTGATTCTCGGGCAACTTGACTTGCAAGAAATGTTTTCAGCTGGGTGTCGTATACCTGGAGTTGAGTGTTAGATAAGTTGAAACAGCCACAATTTTCTTGAGTATTTATTACACGTTGTGCTACAGGGAAAAGCCTGTTCTAAGGTTTGTTTTTTAGCAACTGACGGCTCTTTTTAGCTTCTCGTCCGTAAACACTCTGCATACTATTTCACGGGATTCTGTGTATTTTGAAAAATCTCAACAGGATATTCACCTTCAGTGTGAAAGGTTTGTGGGGGGGGAAACAAGCGGACGTTGGAGCAATTGTTGTTGCTAACAACAACGCATAAAAGCAGTCGCTTGTCCGTCCATAGTGTGGTTATTTTAATATAAGAGAAAGAGAGAACTTTAAGAATATAGCCACTACAGTGACCATCAAAACGATGAAAAAGTATTGCTGCAAACAGTTTATTTTTGCGACACCACCAAACAAACGATTGTGTGATATGAAACCTATAGACGTTTTCATATCATCATCCGATATCGTTATATCGAACAGCCCACTCCCTCACTCCTCCCTCCAGTAAATGGCTACAGTGCCTTATGACTTGTGTGCATCTTTAAGTTGCATTTCTCTACTGGGATGGTGAGGACAACAGTTTGGAGCACTGTTGCTTTGACCTTGCTGCAGGCAAGAGGTCAATTTGAGAAAAAAGTTGAACTGCTATTGCTTTAATCTTTCTCATTTCTTCAGGGATGATGAGGCTGATGACGACGAGGACGATGAGGAGAGCATGGAAGAAGAATCGCCCGTTAAGGCAAGCAGATATCTTTATCGCGGAGTTTTAAATTGAAGCTTAATTTACACATGCTCACTCTTCAACTGACAGCTGCCCATTTGTTACAGGCCAAGGCAGCTCCAGCCAAACCTACACCATCCAAACAGACTCCATCCAAACCCAAAGCACCTGCACAGAATGGCAAGAGTTCAAAACCGAACACTCCAGCCAAAAACCAGGTAACAATGGTTTACATGAGCAAGAATGGCGAGCAAAGGCAAATATATTTAAAAATTAAATTCAACACTTCTAATGTCTAGGCTTTAATTTATTTGTATTTATTTTTTTGCCCAATGTAGGAAAAGACACCTAAAGGAAAAGGTGACAAGTCTCCCAAAACCCCACCAACTCCTAAAGGACCTCTGAGTGTGCCAGAGATCAAAGCCAAGATGATGGAGGCAGTGAAAAAGGTTTGTTCTTGGTTGTCCTTTGAATCTGTTTGGCATGATTAAAGTTGCAAATTGATTACATTTGTTTATATTTTTCCTAATAGGGAGTAACGTTACCTAAAGCCCAGCCCAAGTTTGAGAACTTTGTGAAACATGGTCACAAGGTCACAGAGCCCAAGGTATACAACAAATTTCTATTGCCTGCTATTATAACATTCTTACCTTCTTATTATTGTGAAAATGTAGCTACTGGCCGTAATTTGATTTAAATGGAGGTGGTGTACTGGCATTTATTTGTCATGCCACTAGGGGGCATCAAAGTCCAAATATTCCAATCATAAGTAAGGAGGAAGTTGTGTTGCGGTAAATGAGAGACCATGTTGCATGAACCTGCTCTGTTTTTGACAATTTAAGTCAGCTGTTTATTTTTTTTCTCCTCAGGTCATTGCAGAGCTTTGGAAGTGGAGGCAGGCATTGAAGGAATAACAGACGTTGCAGTTTTATCTATTTTTATAACTTGTTTATGCCCTTGGCACCTGTTAAACCCTCTGAAGCCAAACTGAGTGCCTCACACTTGTCCTTAAATCGCTCTTTACGTATAGTCCACTTCAATTTGCCCTCCTGGATGAAGAGATTGGAGAGGTAGTGAGGGGCGGTGGCTGTGCAGTGCTGGTGCATAGTCCACCTCCATCACCCTTTTGTAGGAGCACAGGGCTTAGGGTTTTTTTTTTTTTTTTTTTTTTTTTTTTTAAATAAATCCTTGCATTGTTTTAAACTTATAATTTCTGGCACCAGATAGTGGAGAATGTTATGTTGTTTCTTCATCTTTTTTTTTTTTTTTTTTTTTTTTTCTCTCCCCACTTTGGTAAGTTTGATATACTCTTATTAAGAAACAGTTAAAATACACCTATTACACAATTTAAAAACACCTTCAACAGGGATCTAATACTGAAAATACTCAGTGAAGTTTGTTTGGTTTAGTATAATTAAGAACAGGAGCACGTATCACTCTTTCTAGAACATTGTCGTTTGTTTATTATAATTTTAGATTTGTTGCATCATAATCCTGTGACAGCGATTTCTCTCCTTTCAAAATGTGTTGGAGATGTATTTTTACCGTCCAAGGGGAAAACGATTCAGCCAATCAGTTTGGGCAACGAACCTAGAAGTGGAGTAATAACACATTTCAGCTCTGTGTTGCCATGCCTACTGACAGCCCAGAGGGCAAAGGTTACATGCTCAGTAACTGTATGTGTGAGTTAATTTA
Source organism: Perissodus microlepis (assembly GCF_051167445.1). Taxonomy (NCBI): domain Eukaryota; kingdom Metazoa; phylum Chordata; class Actinopteri; order Cichliformes; family Cichlidae; genus Perissodus; species Perissodus microlepis. Next base: position 9,593,737 of record NC_140470.1, read on the forward strand.
CAAATGAGTTGTGTAATGTTTCATAGAAATTTCTACTGGTATCGAGTTTGAAGGTGCAGTTTGACCAACTGGTTATTCTGCTCTCGGTGCACGAGGCCTGTTAAAACACAAGACCATTCCATGCTGTCAAGTTTTTACGACTTTTCAACAGACTGTCCCTCAATTGATAAAAATAAAATAAATGTGTATCTTTCTGTTATTGTTCTTTATTTAAAATTAGGTTTCTGAGTTATTACAACATTCCTCTTGGTGTTTCATTGACAGAAGGGATGAGACTGGCAAACAACAAAATCAACTGTTTCCATGTGACCTTTGAACAAATAACTTTTTATAGGCGTTTTGTCATCTGACAAAGGAACCATTTTACAGAAATGCAGATGGGCTATAAAGTTCTCTTTGTAATGCTGTTAAATGCCAAGGCCACTTTAGTGTACACTGGCCACGTTTCTAAGCAAGATCCTTTTGATTTTGTTTGATCAAGCCACTATAAAGAACCCCTCTGGTGTCAGCACATTTTACTCAAATATTCAGATGTGCTGCAGCAACCTGCAAATGGCTTACCATGTGAATGATTGTGCAGCTTGAAAGGGAACCTTCACCCCCACATTAAGTTAACATATTTTACTGGTTATCTAGATTCTTCATATAAGCTGCCTGTTATGGGAGATGTTAAGCATCTGCCTTCCCTTGATTATAATGGAAATAATTGGTACAGGATGTGGGTTGTTTTTTTTTTTTTTTAAAGGAGAAAAAAAACTGCAGTTTCATGCAGCAAGTACCTCTTTGCTGAACCACACCTGCCAACTCACACTGCAGAGGGAAGTGTGACAATGGGCTCGTGGTCATGCTTTAAACACTGATGGCTTCCCTCTTCTGGTGTGTGGATGTAGTTAAGTAGAAGTACAGTTAATGTTGTTTTATAACAAGGTTTATAGGTTTATTTTTTTTTTTTTTGTTTACATTTTGAGTCCCACAAGGTTGATCCTGATGTATTAAAGAAAGGGTGCACATGCCTATGCCTAAACAATGCAGGTGGGTAAATAGCTCTGTGAGGTGAACTGTTCCTATAACACAAGAAGCCTTGTGCAAGAGACCCTGTTTATTTAATAAGTATTATGTATCAATGTGGCTTTCTATTATGTGTATAGTAAAAGTTCCTTCAATTCAGCAAGGTACGTTTCTGATTAGCAGTGCTATCTGGCTGATTAGAGTAGGGGATGTATGGTGTTCAGAATTTAGACAAATGTTTTCCAACTTTAAAAACAAAATAGATTCCGCATGAACGCCACTGTTATATATGACAATAAACCAAAAGCAATTGAATTGAATCTTATGGGACAAGACAATAGATGTGTTTCTTTTTTTGAGGTTGTGGGACACTGGCAGAGAGGCGTTAAAGGTTTGACCCTTCTAAGAAAAACCAGTATCATAAGTAGGTTTATGATCTGGCCTGGAGGGAGGAAAGAGTAATGATTAGAGAATGGCAGGCAGAATGAGAAAAGGAGATCTAGAGCAAGACACTACAGCCTCATAAATGGCGAGGAGGATATATATCTATATAGATAGATATATATCTATATATAGATATATATCTATATATCGATATAGATAGATAGATAGATAGATAGATAGATAGAGAGAGATACACACCGCTAGGTGGCATTAAAGGCAAAGCAAAGCAGCCAGCTAAATGATGTGTGAAGGAAGGAAGATGGCTTCCCTTTAGAGGGAGAACTGTGTGGCCTTCATGATTTCAGCCTCCTCAATAAGAAATTTATCTGCAGCTGGAGTCTGATATGTCTGCACTGCAATACTGCTAAATGCTAGAACCATGCATGTGTAACGCAAAGGGGTTCAGATATCTTACAGCACAAGCTGGCTTCTGGGCACCATTACATGAAGTACAACACGTGCATTCTAATCAAATACGTACTTTTCCACGCTAACACAGCTCTTTTATATTTCAGTTTTCTCAGCCAGTTTACAGTTAGACTGTTTGAAGTGTATTTTCCCCTCCATATTTTCATTGTCTTCATTTTGAGATGGCACAAATCTAAAAGCCAGAAATTCTTTCCATTTTTAATGTACAACACAAATTTACAAATAAAAAAGCAAAACAAAAAAAAAATCTTTTTTAAAAACTGAAAATTTATTGTATGCAACAGATATTGTGACAAAACAAAAAACAACAGTAATCAAGACAGAAAAAGTCAAAGACAAGGTCACAACATTTCTCGGCAAAACACTAAAAATTTAGAAAAATCTCTATTTGTAGTTCCAAATTCACTCCTGCAAATGATTAAAAAAAAAAAAACAACAACAAACAAACAAAAAACCCAACACAACTATAATAGTTTGTGGTTGTATGATTTGTGTGTTTACACAGGGGAAACAAAATGTGTAATATTGGTAGCACAGAGCTTCTCATCTTTGATGGCAGATTAAATATTATGCATTCAGTCCTCACAAATGGTTTTTTTTTTATTTTTTTTTATTTTTTTTATTTTGGGGGGTGGGATTTGTTGCCCAATTGTTGACATTGTTGGCAACTTGACCCACTATGCTCCCTCATGTGTTATGGCACTCTCTGATGGCAGCAGCAAGATAACACAGCCACATGCCAATGAGAAGAATTTAGTTTGGGAGGGGGGGGGGAAGAGAGAGATTTGCTTACAACTGGCGCGCCCCAAAGCTCTTCAGACACCAAAGTGCATTGCAGAGGTTCACTGAACCAAACCTGTAACTGATCTAAAGGGTCTACTGCCAGTGTCACAGTACAGCATTTTGGCAGAATGAGGCAGGACTGACATAGTACGTGGGTGGTGGTGTGGTGTACATTATATAAGCACGCAAGCAGTAGGTACAGATCCAGACAAAACAAAGCCAATAATCTTGGTCTCAGGTAAACAGCCATCATTTAAAATATTTTACTGGATTTAATAAAATAGAGTAACATCACAGGTTAGTACTGGTGAAACTAAAATACAAAATAAAAAGTGAGGTCTCCACCTCCTGCGATACATCTTTGCAATGCTTCAATCTCTGAGTTGGACGAGTGTAAATGTTAAAGTGTTCCTTCAGCCTCAAACCAGGAATGTTCCTGTTCATACATAATCCTTGTTGCTACCACTGGATCTGGGGTTGGAGATGGGATACTTTGGTCCACTTTGACGCCCTTTGCTTTTTGGACAGCTTGCTGCCAGAATGCCGCCTCCCACAACGGTCAGGAACGCACCAGCCCAGGCAATGAAGATGGCAGCACCGAACTCATACCTAGAAAAAAAAGTTAGTCAGTCAAACAGATTAACTATGCCAAGATGACTCGATATTCAGAGTACACAAAGGTCAGTTTGAGATCGTAATGTACATACTTAGTGTTGACAGGGGTGAAGGGGTTGTAGAAGGCCCGGATGATGTCATTCGCATACCAAGAGCAGGCAACAATGGCACACAAAGCTGTGGCAGAATAAACAACAACATTATTCAAACTGTTAACCTTTTAAAAAATTAAAAATTAAAGACAACCAAGTCAGATCGCTCTTTACCTCCAATCAAGATAATAATTCCACCACCCATTGCAGTGCGGGACTTGCGCACTTTGTCATCTCCGCCACAGTTGGTACACTTCATTCCCATGCAAGCTACACCCAGACCAGCCAGCGTTACAATAATGCTCACAATCATGAGGGCGCGGGTTGCCTGAAGGGCACCTGGTTTAAAAAAAAACAAAACAAAGGCCAGGGTTAAACCATCAGTTAATGTGACAAACATGAAGCACTCTGTAATATGTTACATGGAATACAAGGGTGTGGTGACAGGCTGTAGGATTTACTACCGTGAATCTAAAAGGAGGTAAAAAGAAAAAAGAAAGCAAAACAGCAGCATTTTCCTGCAGCAATTTATTGGTAACTATACTAAGCTGTCACTTATATTTGCAGACTTATGTGTTTAGATTTTCAATGTGGAAGAAGGTGGTGGAAATACAGACACAAACACACAACGGAGAGACCTGTCTCTTGTGTCTCACTGCCACTCCCTATAACAACGACACACAGAAACTGGCTCTACCTGGAAGTCTAACAAAGCTCGAGGGGGAGGGGTTGGGGGGTTGGGAGCCTGGCAGTACATGCGTGAAAGTCTGAAACAGGTCTAACCAGGTTTCAGGTTTCATTTCAGGAAGACGCTCTCAACCTCAGGCACTAACAAATCGCTTTTTAAGCAGGTGCACACTTTGTTTAAAAAAAAAAAAAAAAAAAAAAAAAAAAAAAAAAAAAACACACAACACACCATCTGACAGAATCTGGGTTTCACTAAAAATCAGACAACGAGCTCAGAAACAACTTGTTCGCACTTCTGAATTCGTGTTTTTCCTTTCCCAGTTTTGGTATCCATTGTTGGTAAAGAAATTTCAAGCATCCATTTCTGAACAACAGGCCATTATTTACTCACTTGCTCCATATCTAACCACCAGGTTTAATCACACAGTGTTTATCAGAGTTGGATTGGGTTCATGTTTGAAGAGGTGATACGGCACTGCCGCAGATATTTTAATCAAATGTTTTGACAAATAACACAAAAAAAATAAATAAATTGATACAGATGGGTTTGTGTTTGTTCATTGAAAGAAATGGTCTATGAACCATCAAGTGAATTAGCTATTCACAACTACAAGTTATGTGATCTGTCCCACAGTGACTTTCAGGCAGTTTGACCCCAGGGCACAGCTTCGATCAGCTGAATTTGAAGCACGGGAAATAAAGCTGCCGTGCTACTATTAACCTACTTTTGCCACTGACTTATAATAAGAGATAAGAGCCATAAAGATGGTTGGAATACAACAGGAAGAACTCTTTGGTCAACAAGAATGACCTAGACTTTACAGCTCCATGACCCAACTACACTTTTTTTGTTTTCCCCCTGGAATATAGTCGAAAAGGAGCTGCCATTGGGTGTTTGTTAGAAACATTTGTGTCTCTGCTCTATAGAGAAGGGTTTTGCATATGGCCTTCAGACATAAATGAGTAAATGGTGTCAAATAAAAATGCCCGTTAAAAGCCTTTATGAACCTGAGCTGCTCTGCGCAGGTTTAGCCTTCCTCGGTAGTTTAAACAGGAAAATTAAAGAACGAGTGATTAAACCGGTTAGACCAGTTCTAGGAAACCAACAACTAAGCTACAGACTGCGCCAAAAAGTTAACAGAAAGATTTAAAGTAGGCACAATCTGCAAGTCACTTCCTACCAGACATTAAAATTTCCTCTTCTATCTTAAGAACAATGACAGTACAACAAGTTACCGTAGTATTCACAGTAAACCGGAGCCTGCCGTTAAACTTTTAAACTATTTGGCCCATTACAGAGAGAAATTATGTGGACGCTCGTACTTATTTAAAAGCCATCAACTGTGTTACTTACTGTTGAGCTGCAGGATGGAGTCGTACACTTTACACTGCATTTGACCTGTGCTCTGGAACGCACAGGACATCCACAGTCCTTCGTACATGGAGATCGCAGTGATGATGTTGTCCCCGACGTAGGCAGACATCTTCCACTGGGGCATAATTGTACCAACTACGAGTCCAATCACGCCCAGAAGAGCCAGGGCGAATCCCAGAATCTGAAGACCCGAGTTAGCCATTTCTACTTCTTCTCCGACTTGACTTTGAAACAACAAAGGACGCTGTTCACCTGTTCAGGTACTCCTCAAGACACAGACTTCTCTCTTCTTTAAAAAACAAGTCTGCTTCCTTGCGAGAAAAAAAAACTGGCTCGTCTTTTGCTATCTAGGCACTTTTTCCTTAGTTTTACAAAATAAAGTTAGCAAACAACAGCTATATGATTTCTCGACGATTCCTCCCGCACCTGCTTGGCTGCCGCACCTTGAATGGAGAGTGAATAACGGGAGCGAGCTTTTTTAGGCGGTTTCACAGGTGGGCGGGGACGCGCACGTAGTTTCGTCTGCCGTAGCAGCGGACACCTGAAGTTTCATGATGTAAGTGTTTCCTGAACCAGACCACTGCGATGCCACGCATATGCCCATAAATAGTTTATAACAAACTGTACACATTACATATATGTATATTACAACTTCCTGTCCCGCTTTTGACACAGTGATAAGAAATACAGAAAGACAGACAGGGAATTGTTTTACTGCTGTAAAATAGTGAGGTCTTTTAAATTGAACTGTTTCGACAGTCAAAATGAAGATTCTGAATAAATAGTTTTGTATTATTTATAATAAATTAACAATCATAAATTAACACATAATAAAATAATAATAAAAACTTAATTTTATGTTCAGCTATATATATTAAGATATTTTTAAGAAACCTTGACATGGTGAGAATGTGATAAACAACACAGTGCCGCAATTCTTACCACAGAAAGACGCTGAGTAAACGAAACCAATCAACAGTAACAACCACAACATTTTGCAGCACTTTCAGTTGTACATTTGTGAACCAGTATTAAAATATTGCTATCCACTGAGCTGTACAGACAGGATCTGTTGGAGACAGATTTTTCTGACCAGAAAGAGTCTGCAGCTTCGGCCTTCTATAACGGGGCCATTATGTTTTTGTTTTTTGTTTGTTTGTTTGTTTTTTATTATATCTTTATTTGGAATGGACAAGAAAAATCCATCTGCATAGCAGTATATGAATAACATGGGAACAGAGTCCTTCCAGGTTTTTAGATTAAGTCCAGGAGAGCAAATTATAAACACAGTGATCAACAGGTGCATATTATCCTCCACTGGCTATTACTAGGAGAGTTGCTCACATGCTCTCCAGAAGGAGATACATAGAACACATTATATGGAACTATAAACACAAACTGGGGGGATGCCCATGCTGCTGCCATGGTAAACAAATAAATAAATAAATAATAGTAATATAAGTAAATTTAAAAAAAAAAAGTGAATTAACAATGGTCAGAAATTAAATAAGTAGATTACAAAAATACAAGTAACAGTGAGATCAAGTGAAGTCAGCTCTTGTGGGGGTAATGAATAGGATCCAATTGTTCCAAATTTGGTAGAATTTGGCCTTTTGATTTCTTTACAGATATGACAGTTTTTCCATCCTAAATATCTCTAAAATGATCCCAAACCAGTCATCCAGGGTAAGCTGGATTGGGCTTAACCATCTTCTAGTAATTGTTTGTTTACTTGCCACCAAGAGTAATTGCGCCAACTTAATCTCACTCCTACGTTCCAGAAAAGGGACCAGACCCATGTATAAGACCTTAAAATCTAAAGGTATTTGAACTTTAAAGACTGCGCTTTAGGAGGCCTGGACACCCATCCAGAAATTTTTTTAACTCGGGACAGTCCAAAAAGACATGAAAATGGTTAGCAACAGTCGAGCCGCATTGTCTCCAGCATTGAGCCCCTTTATATCTCTCCTGATATGGTGTCTTGAAGTATCTAATAATATTCTTCCAGCCATGTTCCTTCCAGCTCATAGAACTGGATGTGGACCACTGGCAGCACCTAACATTTTCCCACTCCCCCACAGAAATAGCAATCCCTGATTCCCTTTCCCATTTATCTTTAGTGTATAAAGTATTATCCTCGCTGGCACTAGAGAGAGCTTTGTATAGTTTAGAAATGGATCTGGTAGGGATCATGGTTGTGGCATTTTTTAGGATGAGGAAAAAATGCGACTCAGCATCATTAAAGTCGGACAATTTGCATTCATGATCAATATATGATCTCAGCTGTAGGTATCTGTGAAAGTCGTTTTGTGTCAGGTTGTGGTTGTCCCGCAAGGCCTCAAATCTGAGCACAATATTTCTATGAGTAAGAGAGAGGAATGTCGTAAGGCCATAAGATATCCATGCTTTAAAGTTAGAGTCGTGTCTGTTTGGAATAAAATCTGAGTCGAAAGCAAACCACCTGAAAATTTTTAACATTTTGTGTATCCCGCAAATGTTGATTACCTTCTGCCAAACTTGGAGGGTGTGGGTTAACCAGGGGTTCCCCAACTTATCCAGCTGACACATTAGACCCTTATCTGCCATTACAGCTTGTAGAGGGAATCGGTCCAACAGGCTGGACTCCAGTTCCTTCCACCTAGCCGTGTATGTTTTGGTGCACCAATATCTGAAGTCTAAAAAAATCATACTTGTACCTTGGAATGTTATTTTTTAGTCTCAATATTCACATATTTAATGCAAATGCCAACCTGTGAGTCTATACAATAGTCAGACCTTGTTATAGCAATATACTTTATATTACTGTTTGAGTTGTTAAAGGGTTTTAAATCTTTATATCCAGTACGTGTGACTGCTTAGTTGGGCATAATGTGCTCGAGTTACAGCAAATGTGAAATTGCTTACTATACATTACATGTGGCTTATTTATTGTAGGTCAGCAGAGAAATCTAGTAGTGGTTAAATGTGTGCCCATGTGATTAGACTACAACAACAGCTATATGAGTGATGTGCACTGATGGATAGTTTTATGACAAAACATTGCATTAGCATGTAAGTATGATCAGATTCCCCCCGATCAATAGATCATTTGGAACATCTCTTACTTCTTACTGTTTATTACCTGTAAACGTTCATTTTCAGTTTTTCCTGTAAATAATTATTTAATTTTGTACATTCTGTCTTTGTGTATTTATATTCACTACATATGAATATTGCCAAAACCATTGCCACCATCTCTGTTACATAAGTATTTTCCTAGATTCCTTTAACAAGCACATGTCTTACTGCTGGAATTATAGACAGAAAAAATGTGAAGATCTGGGGAGTAATTCAGGAAGCTTAGACTGAGAGTGTAACACCGACCGTGTGCCAATTCACAACAACAACATGAGTGGATTTTCATATTATTTAAATATGTACCTTACTGAGAAATCTGAATTTTGATTACATAGATATAATCAATCAATATATATTCGATATAGAAAGAATGAAAAATAGGGCTCTCTTTCTCTTTTGACTTTTTTCTGTTTGCCAACTGTGTGGTAACAGTGGGCGCCAACTCAATCAGCAGTCAAACAGGTTTTGTTAAGGATCTGCTAGAGTTGATGGAAAGCATAAAATTATACATTCAAATGCAATTTCCACATACAAGTAAATCCGATAAGGCTAGGCACGCGGACTTCTTATTCCTGCTTTTGCGCCGGTGTGTAACATCTTAACAAAAAAGTAAATTGTAGAGCAGAGGTGTTCTACTATGAAACCGAGACTTTTCACTTTAAATCTGATGTCACCACTGTGAGTCATCATACAGAAAGTAAACGATAAATATTTTTGACTTGTCTTTTGAGTTTTGGTCAGTCACATGACTCATTCGACGCGGATGGCAGCAAACGGAACAACTAAAATGTTTTTATTTTGCTTCACAGGGCGTGTCCTTTCATCGGAAGTTTCGGGAGGATTGCCGGTAGATCTCTTATCTGTTGTTGGACAGATATGTTAAACTTTCAATTTATCCATTACATTTTAGTTAACCCGCTGTAAACGTAGCCACGTGCCCCACGTTCTGTGACTGTGAACTACGTCATGGGGGGGGGCGGCAAGCTCCTCATCTGATTCCAACTGATTTTATTTCTATGGAACATTTTACAAAAGCTCAGTGTCGAGCATGTTAAAAACACAAAATTGAACGGATGAAATAAATAATAGGTTCATGTCTTTTAATCTGTATTTGCTTTACACACTGAATTCTATGAATTGTGTCGATGGCCTTCAGACCTTTGGCTATACTTTAAAAAAAATAATCTCCAATACCAAAAAGCAAGAAAACAAACAAAACGCTGATTGGCTGAATGACCATGAAACTGACTAAAATTGATCTTGGCACTGCAGTCAAGCTTTTACCAATGTAGTGCTTACCACTTTTCTTCAACTGCTTGTTTTCACAGCTCACTCCAAACAGTTTAACACAGTTAACTGAAGTTAAAGCAGTAGGTGTAGATTTCAGACACCAGACACCGTGTTATACACCCCCATTTGACCGCTCCCTTCAGCTGAACATCTTTTTTATTCATTTGTGTTCATGAGAACGTGAAATTAGCAAAAGGCTTATTTAGAAAAAAAAAAAACTACTATAACATGTATTCAGCTGTTGTAATGCTTCTATCTCTAGGGTATGTGACTGGGCTGAAACACAATCCTAGCCTCTGGGGAGCATTACGTCAGGAATTGCATCTGGTTTAAAAATTCAAATATACAGAACCATCTACTGCAACAGACAGCAGTCCACTTTTTTGAGAAACAAAGGAGCAACCCCCAAAAAATGTTTTTAATGCATTTGTCGCCGTCATAACATGAAATCAAAGAAGCCTTATATAGAAAAAAATGCTATAACATTGCAGTCAGCAGTTGAACAGACTCTCCTCTGCTGTGCACTCAAATGAAAAAAGAGGACAATATTTTCAAAAAGAGAATATTGTGCACTTCCACTCCTCAACTCCTCAATAGCACAGCTGAAATGTGCTTGAGTCCTAAAAATCATCAGAAACACAGCTGAATAAAAACCCTGAACATGTAAAATCTTGTGGTTTATACATTAATTCATTAAAAGGTAACTCAATGTGCATTTAAGCAGATTACTTCCTCAAGCCAAGGACACAGAAGTACCATGATATCACACAATAGTCATATCTCTCAATCTGAAACAGGAAAGAGGACCACAGACTGTTGATAGACGTAAGCAGGATCAACAGGGCAATATACTCTCTACTCACAATGAGCCAAATGTTGCAAAACTGATCGGACAGCGCAAATAGATATTGACCCAAACCGCACCGCTAAAGCAGCCCAAGAGATGGTCAAGTGTGGGATGTGATATTCTTCAATGGTCAAGTCAGTCACCTGATCTCAATCCAACAGATGATTTTGAGTTATTAAATACTAAAGTGAGATCTGCACCCACACTGAAGCAGTAATTCAAGGTGGCTGCAGTAAAGTGAAGAAGTCTCAAGTGAATATTTGGTTATGATTTAAAAGAAATTAACATCTGTAAAATTATGTTAGGTTGTGGGGACTATGTATAAAAATAGCTGTACTTCCTAAACAGTTGATCCAATTTTTCTTATCAATCACACCTTTATTGTTTGGTTTATAATCCACATTACTGACCTCAGAATACATACAAACTAACCAAACAAGTTTTTGTAGTTTAGTTCATTTTATAGAGCAACATAAGGAAATAACTCACTGGAACTCTTTAAAATGAAACAAAACCATTGAAATTTTAACATAGTTTCAAAAATTCTCTAATCACAGATTTTATAGTTTGCATGAAACCTCAGCATATCACGTAGGACTTTTCCTCATACAGTTATGACTCACCTGAGGTCTTTTTTCCCAGAATTGTTCTTTATGATTCTTGGAAGCAGGATAAAGGACATAAGGTTACACAGGGGTGAAACAAACAGACATGTGAAGTGAAATGCTGCCATCTAATGGTTAAAGCAAATAGAACACAAAGCAGTTCTATACACAGCCATTTTAGCTCACGCTTTTACTAAAACATCCATGAGTATATGATGCTGTTCATATATTTAGAAGAGCTTGAATATTTAAGGACACGGTGTATGTTAGGACTTCTTATATTCATCATTTAAAGTCATGGGGTCACATATATACAGGTAAAACAAATGGACGCAATTTTAATCTTGATGATCACAAACTGTGTTTTATAAGCCTACTTCTTATTTGCTATTTTCTAGCAAACATTATGGAAAAAAAATGAAAGAGCCAGCAGTCATTCCTGTCCCATAAAGCGGTGGAGAAATCAGCTATGATCTTAAACAAGATAGATACAGAGCTGGAATGGCCCCTGCTTTTGCCTTCAGAACTGCCTAAATTTTTCATGGCATAGATTCAACAAGGTGCTGGAAACATCCCTGAGAGATGTACAGCTATGCACATCCTATTCCACCACATCTCAAAAGTGCACAGTTGGTGGCTGTGGAGACCATTTGAGTACAGTGAAATCACTGTCATGCTCAAGAAGCAGTTTGAGATGATTTGAGCTTTGTGACATACTTGAAGCAGCCATCAGAAGATCGGTGCGCTGTGGTCATAACAGTACACAGGTAGGCTGTGGAGTTCAAATGATGCTCAAGCTGTAGTAAGGGGCCCAAAGAGAGGAAAGAAAATATCACCTACGCCATTACCCCCCACTGCCCCCACAATGGATCCATGCTTTTATGTTGTTTATGTCAAATTCTGACCATACAATTACAGTGTCACAACAGAAATGCAGACTCAACGCAACGTTTTTAAAAATCTTCTATTGTCCAGTTTTGCATTGCAGACTCAGTTTCCTGCTCTAAGCTGACCGGAGTAGTCTTCTGCTGCTATAACCAATCTGCTTCTTCACAGATGGTCTTCTGAATAGCTTGGCTGTAATGAATGGTTGTGGTGGGCGTGGTCTGCGGTGCCGTGCGGACGCACCTGCATGGCAGCAGCAAACACGCCCGTCTGTTAAAACACGGGGACCTCTGTCACCTCGCGCAGCTCCTCTGTAAATGCCGCCGCTCCCGGCTGGAGCAGCCCCTCGCGCGGCTCCTCTTCCTCCGGCTGGCGCAGACCTTCGCGCGTCTCGTCCGCCGCCTCAAATTGGAGCGGCTCCTCCACCACTCCCGGCAAGAGCAGCCCTTCACCCGGCTGTTCCTCGCGCCCCTCGTCCATCACCTCCGGCTGCCGAGGTGCCCCACAATGGTTAACTGAGTTACTGTTACCTACTTTTCAGCTTGAAGAAGTGTTGCCATTCTCCTCTGACCTCTAGCAACAACAAGACATTTTCACCCAGAGAACTGCTGCTTACTGGATAGTTTCTGACCATTCTCTATAAACCATAAAGATGGTTGTGTTGGACAATCTCAGTAGATCAGCAATTTCTGAAATGCTCAGACCAATCCATACCATGTTCAAAATCACTGAAATCACCCTTTTGTCCCTTCTGATGATCAGCTTTAACATCTGCAGTTCATCTTGACCACATCTTAATGTCTAAATTTACATAGTATATTAAATTTTAGCCAACTATCTAAATTTGGCTGTATTTCGATAGCAGCTGTAAAAGGCTTTACTCGTACCTTTAGAAAATGTTTTTCATCGCCCTCTTACATCTCGGGCATTGGACGACACTTGAGAAGAATGAAGCAGGAACACAGACACTGTGTCTCACTGACATAACTCAACATCTTTGAATATTACTTACTGATATGATTTATATTTAGTTTCTTTCCTCTAAGCAAACTTTTACTAAAATGTTAAATGTACGGTGGCCCTGAGAGGCCAAACGGACTGCAAATTCAGAAAACACTTGCAAAAAGAAAAATGCTGCAAAAAGAAAAAATGCTGCAAAAAGAAAAACGCTGCAAAAGCACACACAACACAACGGAAATGTTTCTGGGGAGACAATAACCAGACGGACCAGTTGCACGAACCAAAACATGTATGTATGGCTGTATCCCAATTCAGGGACTGTTTCCCAATTCAGGGTCTGCAGCCTTAAAGTACGCAGCCTTAACGGTCCTCCAGGGCCGCGTACTCAAAGACAGCTGAGGCCGGAAGTGCGAGGCTTGTAGGCTTGTGAGATGGGACGGTCTAGCCTCCGTCGCGCTGCCCAGGTTGCCTAGCAACCATGATACTAACAGCTGGAAACGTTTCATACAGCTTTGTTTGACAGAAATGAAGGAGAACATATTTTGTACATTTGTTTCTACATGAGCTCTGTGTGATTTGATAAGTATCTGAGGCTGAGACCACGGGACTGTAAAACATGATTGTTGGGCTTCATTTCTGTACTGAACAGTCATTTAAGATTAGCTAATTGTTATTTACTAGCTAATGTTGTTCATGAGACTAAAGTCATCTCACTTTGGTAATGTAAATATAATATGGCCAATATTATATTAATCATTATTAGTTATTACAGCAGTGAACATGAACTCTGTGCCAAACACTGAGCTTCAGTAAAGATTCAAGTTGCATTTATTTATATTTCCTATCACCTTAAATCTTCACTTAAAGACAAGTATCTGTGACAGTGTATATATAGATGTATTATATATAAGAGACAAATATTGTTCTTTTAATATGTTGGCATTACTAAATTTGGCTCAATGCTTATATATGTGTGGAAAAAGCAAATGTACGAGCAGTGATAACTGTTTCTGATAGAATGAAGAGTAGACTGATATATATAATCTTCCTTTATTGGGTGAGAAAATCAGACCATGTCATAACTGCTTTAAGTCATACAGAATAGATATCAGAGCCTTAAACAGGCTGACTTCTGTTAAATGGGTCAAACTGGGCAGAAAGTCTACAAACACATAACATCCTTATAGAATATGATGTAACACTATAGATCAACTTACCTCAGAATATATAAAGCATATAAACAATTACAGCAATATGATGCAACAAACACAGCAGTACTACTAATCCAAAATACTCAAAGCTTCAAAGAACTGAAACAAACATTTATTTTTAGATCCATTCTGCTGCTGATACATACTTTAGGTTTCTGATTATTAAACTTGTTGCTGCCTTTCATAGTGTGTAACTTTAAGGCCCTGAGTACTTTCTCCCACACTGAAAACACTGGAATGATAAAATTATTTGAACATTACCTAATAAGACTGATTCAGGACAGACAATTAGTTATTCTAAACTTTTCTAGCAGTCCTTCAAAAACAGGGAACAGTCTGTCTATTCTCTCCATCTATCAGCTGCTGCTGGCTCTTCCTCCTCCTCTTCCTCACACACTGCTGAGTTTGTCCTGGTGGATCATCAGGGGTGCAAAGCCTCACGGATGATGTGCAGCAGTGGGTCCCTCAGTCTGTCCTCACTCTGGACACTTGCAGTTGTCACGCATGGAAATCAAATGTGTGATAAGCTGCAGGATTCAAACACAAGTGTAACTTATAAATACATGTTCATACTTTTATTACACAATCAGAGAGAAAGAAACAGAGAGAGAGTGCAGGACAGACAGACAAGTGACAGTCTCAGGTGTATACACTGCTACAAAACAACACAAGAGAAGGAGGATTTAGTGTTTGTGTTATTACGAGTGCTAAACAAGAAGAGTTCCCAGATGGTACAGTGGACACATGTGTGACTCCTGTGATTAAAGCATCTTTCTTTCAGCTTAACGAGTGAACCGTCAGCTCGTTCAAACACACGTTAAAGTCCGTTTGGCTCGACACCACCGAACAAAGGCAGCAATATAACATAGCTAACATTAACAGTGCATTGAATCCTGCTTGTGCCGTGATATTCAGGACTGCAAACCGAGCAGCATCACTGACTTTCAGCTTGTTGTGTTTGTGGATATATGACTGACTTTAATTATCCACAAAATCATCACATTCTCTGTAAGATTAAGGTCGACTATCGAACGGCGTATATTTTAAAGTAAAGGCTTTAAAACAAAGTAAACACTGAAAGTACAAACATCGCTAATGTCACATAACTTTGCTGACATGTGGCCAACAGTAATGTTTTAATGTTCTTCATTATTAAATATTTGCACATAAATAAGTGACATAATATTCAGAACTTACTTTTGAAAGTTTACTCTTTGGCCGCTCCGCTTCCACTTCTTTGAAGTGTCTCCCAGTCCCAGTGCACTTGTTAGCATGTTTTCGTTCGTGCAACTGGTCCGTCCGGTTATTGTCTCCCCAGAAACATTTCCGTTGTGTTGTGTGTGCTTTTGCAGCGTTTTTCTTTTTGCAGCGTTTTTCTTTTTGCAGCATTTTTCTTTTTGCAAGTGTTTTTCTTTTTGCAGCATTTTTCTTTTTGCAAGTGTTTTCTTAAGTTGCAGTCCGTTTGGCCTCTCAGGGCCACCGTATAAATGTTCATTTTCGTTAGAATTTGTTTTTATGACATCTTTTGCTTCATATTTAGAAGTGATGCTAAATAGTAAAGCATGATTTTCATATGCATTCCCATAATGTACATGCAATTCTTTCAAATTTTTCTATCATTTCTCTGCATCCGTTTGATGCTGTGCTATTGACAGGAAAATCAACGACAGACCATGTGAATTGCGTGCAGTCGGGAGAACATTGGCACTCACTGGGAAAACATAATTAAACGCGGTGCAAGGTTGTGATTTTCCCACGTTTGTTCAAATTTAGCATGTAGATTCCTATAATAGAAACATACACATGCTGAGGGTAATTGGTTCCTCCAGATACCCTGAGAACTATATTTGGTTTAATGCCTTAATCCTTATTTGTTACATTAAGAAATATAAAGCTCCATTCAGTCTGAGCACAGACTGCTCCACTCTGTGTGGGTTTACTGAGAATAATCTTATATAAATGCGCGAGTCATGCTTCCATGAGATTTAAGATGCTCCCATTAAGCAAAAGAAGGATCAGAGGAAGAAAGCGGGCTGTCTGACCCTGACTGAGGTCACATCTCAAAGGAGAACTTGTTGTGACAGACCAGAGTGCACAATAATCTCCTCAATCAGATGCTGCTCAACTTCGGCTTGCTCCAGAATATAACTTGTAGTCTAATTATCAAAGTCTGCGAGGCATTAATTTACCACAGTTATCGCTGACAGATTGTAATATGTAACTGACTGCTGGGTCGTGAACGAGAGACGTAATTGCAGCTATTCATCCGTCTGATATGTTTTGGTTAAATAATCTTAGGTCTTTGAAAAGACAGATTGCTTCTTAGTAGATCAGACAGATGTTAGTTTGTTAATTCCCCATCAGAAAAAAATATGTATGTATGTACATGATATGTATATTTGTTTCTCTTGTTTGCTCAGTCCTTTGGATTTATACTGACAGATTTGACAGCAGGGATGCTGAGGCACAGAGGAGGAAAAAAAAACAGACATTTTTTTCTTAATATATATCAGGCTGCAAAAACTACAGACATGCCAAAGAGCTGCAAATAACTGACAGACTTTGTTTTGATTTGCTTGTGCTTATCATCTGAGACACTTGGAGAGTCCAATGCTGAGCAAGGAAGAGGCACACAAGAAGACTGGCAGCTGCTGTCTTGAGCTTTCAGATCTTAAACATCATAATTTTTTACTTCAATAACCTCCATGAAAACTCCTTGAATTTGAATGTAGATTATTGTCAATTGGATAAAGGGGCAATTTTGAAGAAAATTGAAGAAAAGTGAAATCTGAGTTGTTCTAGCAAATAATTTTGCCTTCTGACCTCCACTTCTCCACTTCTGACCTCAGAGGTCAAGCTGGAGATTTGGGGCACATTCTGTAACAGTCTGGCAACCTATGCTGTGTTCAGTATAAACAACTGGTCTCCACATATACACACAAAGAAGGAAGAAGGCACAACAATGCTTTAATTTAACTTGTAAAGCTGGAAAGGTGTAATGCCAAGAGGCAGCTCTACAATCAAGTCAAGTCAAGTCAAGTCAACTTTATTTGTCAATTCTGCCACATGTACAGGACATACAGAGAATAGAAATTTCGTTACTCTCAAACCCTAGATTAAAAAATGCAAATAAAATAATTAAAAATAAAAATTTAAATAAATACAATACAATTTTACATATAACAAGAAAGCTATGCAATATACAATATACAATATTCAAGTAAGGATAAATGACCATGAGTGTAAACCAGGCAGAGTAGTGCAAATAAGCAAATAGTGCAAATGGAGATTAGTAATATACGGTAAGAGATGGTATAACAACAAAGTCTTATGAGATACTGGCAGTCCAACGCTCCACAAAGTGACTGGTAACTGGTGCAGGCCAGTGAGTGAAGTCAGAGAGTGTGTGTGTGTGTGTGAGTGTGTGTGACAGAGTTCAGTGAGACCATGAAGGAGAAGAGGGGAGAGGAGGCAGAATCGGAAGGGAGTTAAGCTTCCTGACAGCCTGATGGATGAAGCTGTCCTTCAGTCTGCTGGTCCTGGCCTGGAGACTCCGCAGTCTCCTCCCTGACGGCAGCAGCTTGAAGAAGCTTTGCATCGGGTGCGTGGGATCAGCCGCTATGCAAAGGGCTTTTTTAGTGAGACGGGTGCTGTAAATGTCCTGGAGGGAAGGGAGAGAGACACCAATGATCCTCTCTGCAGCCCTCACTATGCGTTGGAGGGTTCTATGACAGGACGCATTGCAGGCTCCAAACCACACAGCGATGCAGCTCGACAGGATGCTCTCGATGGTGCCTCTGTAGAAAGTGTACATGATGGGGGCTGGTGCTCCTGCTCTTCTTAGTTTGCGGAGAAAGAAGAGACGCTGCTGTGATTTCTTGGCCAGTGCTGTGGTGTTGTGCGTCCAGGAGAGATCCTCTGTGATATGCACACCCAAGAACTTGGTGCTGCTCACTCTCTCCACAGACGCTCCGTCGATGGTCAGAGGAGCATGTTGGGTGTGCATTCTCCTGAAGTCCACGACAATCTCCTTCGTCTTCTCCACATTCAGAGAGAGATTGTTGTCAACACACCACGTGGCCAGGCGTCTCACCTCACTTCTGTAGTCGGTCTCATCCCTGTTGCTAATGAGACCCACCACCGTTGTGTCGTCCGCAAACTTGATGAAGAGGTTGGAGCTATATGATGGAGTGCAGTCATGGGTCAGCAGAGTGAAGAGGAGGGGGCTCAGCACACATCCCTGCGGGGCCCCCGTGTTTAAAATGATGGTGCTGGATGTATTACTGCCGACCCGTACTGCTTGAGGTCTTCCGGTGAGGAAATCCAACAGCCAGTTGCACAGTGAGATGTTGAGCCCCAGCTGGACCAGTTTTTGAGTGAGCTGTTGGGGGATTATAGTGTTAAATGCTGAACTGAAATCTATGAACAGCATTCGAACATATGAGTCTTTTTTTTTCCAGGTGTGTGAGTGCTGAGTGGAGTGCAGTGGAGATGGCATCATCGGTTGAGCGGTTGGGCCGATACGCAAACTGGAAGGGATCCAGGGAGGGGGGCAGGACAGTCTTGATGTGTTGCATGACTAGTCGTTCGAAGCACTTCATCAGGATGGGAGTGAGTGCAACAGGACGGTAGTCATTAAAGCAGGAGGGAGATGACTTTTTTGGAACCGGAATGATTGTGGTGGCTTTAAAACATGTGGGGACGACAGCCTGGATGAGTGATATGTTGAAGATGTCTGTGAAGACATCAGTAAGTTCCACTGCACAGTCTCTCAGTACACGACCAGGAATGTTGTCAGGACCCGGAGCTTTACGTGCATTGATCCTGCTGAGGGATCTCCTCACGCTGTCCGGGGACAGAGTCATCACCTGGTCACCAGGAGGGGGTGGGGTCTTCTGTGCAGTGGTGCTGTTTTGGGCTTCAAAGCGAGCAAAGAAAGTATTCAGCTCGTTCAGCAGGGGGATAGTGCTATCACAGGTCTGTGGTGGGGGCTTGTAATCTGT
Source organism: Perissodus microlepis (assembly GCF_051167445.1). NCBI lineage: Eukaryota > Metazoa > Chordata > Actinopteri > Cichliformes > Cichlidae > Perissodus > Perissodus microlepis. The sequence continues at coordinate 9,613,088 of NC_140470.1, forward strand.
GATGGTCTGAATGCCCCGCCACAGGCTCCGTGAGTCTCTGCTGTCTTTGAAGTGATGAGATATTTTCCTAGAGTACTGTCTCTTAGCCTCTCTGATGCCACGGGAAAGGTTGGCCCTAGCTGTCCTCAGGCTCGCCTCGTCTCCATCTCTGAAGGCAACATTCCTAGCTTTCAGCAGCCTGTAGACCTCTCCTGTCATCCATGGTTTTTGATTTGCCCGGACAGTTATGGTTTTCGTGACTGTTACATCCTCAATACACTTGTTGATGTAGGCAGTAACAGTCTCCGCGTACTCCTGGAGGTCAGTGGTGTTGTTATAGGTGGCAGCCTGCTTAAACATGTTCCAATCTGTGGTGTTAAAGCAGTCCTGTAAAGCCTCTGAAGACTCTTCTGGCCACACTTGTATCCGCTTACGAACCGGTTTGGTGGTTTTAACGAGCGGTCTGTAAGCAGGCATTAGCATGACAGTGATATGGTCTGAGGCGCCAAGGTGGGGGAGGGGAAAAGCTTTGTAAGCTCCTCTCTTGGTGGTGTAAACAAAGTCCAGTGTGTTATTTCCCCTTGTTGGAAAGTCTATGTGTTGTTGTATTTTTTGGAAACACGCACTTTAAGTCTGCATGATTGAAATCCCCAGCCAAGATGAGAAAAGCATCAGGATGGGCTGTCTGCTGCTCACTGATGTGCTGGTACAGTTCATTCAGTGCCTCACTCCTGTTGTTGACATTGGAGGAGGGAGGGATGTACACAGCACACAGTAGTATGGCTGTATATTCCCTCGGTAGATAGAATGGCCGGCACTTAATAACCATAAACTCCAGCACTGGTGAGCAGTGTTTACAGACCGCAACAGCATCGCGACACCAGGCATCATTGATGTAAACACAAAGTCCTCCCCCGCGGGTCTTACCTCCCGCGACGATGACTCTGTCAGCACGGTAGCATGTTAGCTGGTCGAGCTGAATGGCGCGGTCCGGGACAATCCATACCAGTACAGTGTTTTGTCTTCGGGACGCACCTTTGACCACAGACCAGGACCTGAGTTTCTGTCTGGCTTTACACTGTCAACTATCAGTTAAGGTAAAGGTGAACCCGGACTAATAACTTTTACAGAAAAAGACACATTTGTCAGCACAGTATTCTCATGGGTGATCCACATACAGGCGCACTGCACTGACCGTGTCAGAACATCACTAATACAGAACGGCAAAGCACTCTAAGAAATATAATTTGCACTCAAGAAGTTCAAAGGGTCGGTGAGGGCCTCGAGAGCAAATGCAACATCTGAAGAGCTTCAAATCAAGATAAGTAAGTGTCCATGCTCCATTTCGTGACATAACAAACTAATATGCTTCTCCTTTTTTTCTATTAAAACTCACATGAAAGCTGGAATAGCTGCTAATAGCGCGTTAGCTGTATAACATTTCATATTTGGCATTAATAGGACGCTGGAAAGGAATATTGTTTCGCAGCATACTATTCTTCAAACACTCTCTACTTAGTCGTAAAGCCATCTGGTTGCTGGCCTTTTTCAACTGGTCACCATGAAGGAGCTGCCTCTATTCCACCAGCTAGCATAAGGGTGATCAGTGAAGAGCAATTACAGGGTTGGATTATTTTCCTTCTGGCCCACCAGAATGCCTTTTCTACTTGTGGAGTAAAATGAGAAGATATTTGCTCCTTCTGAATGACAGCTGCAATGGCTGCCAGCAACCAAATACTGGCCTAACTGAATAACGCCTTCTGTTGATTGTTATACTAAAGTAATTTAGGCCTTACCTAAAAGTGAAAGTGTTTCAATGCAGGGGCAATTCTAGCTTAATTCACATTAATGGAATAAGCTGTTTCCAAATGTCATCCACCCTTTTCACATTTGCAAACCTCAGTTCAGTGGAATAAACATTACTATGTTACCTTCAAAAGCAACCAAATTAGTTACATTTACCAGAGTCCAACATGTAATTTGAACAAAAGGATTTTATGTTTCTACGGTAGTTAAATCACGTATGATCTGCATGAAATTCAACAACCTAAAACTAGTTAAATTTATTCTTGTTGAACTGAAGATGATCTTAAACAATGACATCTAAGGTAAAGTTTAAGGCCACAGATCGCAAGGACTGGAAGTGCATCGTTGACCAAGCTGGAATCCCTATGGAACCCACAGTGCATATTGGCTTCGTGGACAGCCTACCTTGCTGACCGCTAGCTAGGGACAAAAAAAAGAGAGATTCTCGTTGTTATGACATGATACACTCTAATAAGAGTGGTTTGTAGCCTGGACTCGCAATATTACAAAGTCATGGACAGGAAAACCTCGTGGGTTATGTCAGGCAGAAAAGCATACATACACCATGTGTATGCTATTGCTATTTATTGTGGTTTAACCTGTCAAGGACAACAACACAAAGAAAATTCTGTATCAAATTCACAGCTTTCCAACTTCTTTTAAAGTATGGAGTGGCAGCTTGGTGGCATGGTGGTTAGCCCTGTTATATCAGTGCAAGAAGGTTCTGAGTTCAAATCCACCAACTGGCCAGGGCCTTTCTGTGTGGAGTCTGCATGTTCTCCTTGTTGTGTCTCTCTGGGTACGTGCAGTTACCCCCCAGGACAAGCAGAAAAGGATAGACAGAGTGATGGCATTTCTTAAATCTATTAAATTGGAGGGGGGGGGAAAGATGCGCATGACAAGCTTTATGTTAACCAGACTCTGATTTGTTGAACACTCCAAAAATAATTCTTTAAATGAACTTAAAATACTCATGGAAAAGATTTCCATGTTAATAAATGCCTTTCTAGTAGCATTATGTACTTTTTTTGGACTAACATAATTTGCATGTGTCAGATCAACTCAATTGAATTAAGCTGAACTCAACTAAAGTAAATATGTTGATTCATCATTAATTAATTAAGTTGGTCACACTCAAGTACATTAAGTTGGAATAACAGAACTGTATAATGCTAAAATAAAGCAATTTAATCACATGGAAATCCTTTCCATTATTTTTTAATGTTCACTCAAATAGTTCTTTTTTGAGTGTAATTCAGAGTGAATGATCAGAGATTTCAATCTAATCCACCCGTTTTAGCATTTAGTTATTAAACTCAAGGCAAAGGCTAAGTCTTTAAAGAAGTTAAAGAAACATTTTTGGCAAAGCATATAAGTCCAACAAATCATCAAGCTTAAAGTGGCATTATTCAGTACAGACTGGAAAATCACACTGCCACTCCTTAGACATGTACACAAAGCAAACTGGTAGTAGAGTTCTTTTATATTAAAGTTTTTCAATTCATACAGTACAAACCCTCCCTTTATTAAACAGACTCAGCACAGAGCATCATGTACCCCAATTTCATGAGTGGAGAATACATTTATAGTCCACGTCAATGTAATGGCATCCATCCTGTTCAAGCCATGTTTAGAGTGACATGAATCCTGTAAAATCCTGTCATTCATATCAATAGGCTTTGTTTACAATGTCCACTGGCTTTTTTTTAAGTGTGCTACTGGAAAGCACACTGAGCATCACTGAAATACATGAAAAAAAAAAACTACTTTGTGAAAAATAACTTTTGTTTTTCCAGTTAACTTCACTATTTAGTCCCTCGTTCTTCCTGTTGTTGTGCAACCTCTGTCCTCTCCCCCCTCTCTTTCCACCCTCCTCATTCAACTAGAAACTAGAAAATGACAAAAATATAATCTTACAATAATTATTATGAGAGCAAGTGGGGCGTCCACAATCGACAACAGGACAGCACACTGTTTAGTTATGTGAAATCATCATCGATGAATGTGAGTAAAACAGAAGCTACAGCTTTATCATTTTTGGTAAATGTACATGTTACAGTGAATAAAAGACAAACGGATCTGTTTCAGTTTATAGCAATATTCAGACTGAATACAGGCCGCTGTTGGACATGGACAGGTAACATCATTTTGACTTGCTATCACCAGGATCTGGAGCTGTATTGTAAACAAACACTGAAGCTCAATTTGATCAAAATAGGAATAGAAATGTTTTAACAGACTGAAATAATAACACATTAGCTCCTTGGCTGGCAACTCATGAGATACCAGCAGACCAGTGGATCAGAAGGTTACAATTAGCTAATAACCTTTAGTGATATAAGTAGCTTAAATCACTAGAGATTATTAGCTAACTAGCTAGTTAGCTAGCTAACGTAACTAATGTCCCCACATTATCAAAACAGTTTACACTTTTGCTGTATTTCAGTTAAAGTGTGTTTTAAATCTACATCACTGATGTGTGTCATGAAATTACCTCTTCATCTTCCTTCTCCTGCAGCAACCGTTAATGGCAAGCCATGCTTTTGTGTGAGTGCACTGCAACATCATGACATCAACAACACTGGCCACAAAACCTGTTTTCATTCTATCCTGTATTGTCCTCAATAGACAAGTTAGGAAAATCTAAGATTTGAAAATAATTCCAGAAAATGATACTAAACTATGTTATTATTAGTATAATTAATTTGAGCCAGGACACTTACTTATACTCTTAAGAGAAGAAGAGCAGCAGGTGGGTTTGAGATCTTGCAGTACTGTCAGTTGATTCTGGGTAAGCTAAGTAAGCTTTGATAAAGTAAGATGGCATATAAAAATCAGCACATGCCTGTTGATACTACACGATTCAAATAACAACCACCCTTTTATGCAGTGATTGCTGCTAATATTTAGCTAGCAGTACACTACAGATGGAAAGTGACTTTCTGTGTGCAGTTTAAGGGCTCTCAGGTGTTAATTCAGGTTTGATACAGGTCATTAATTTGCACTGTAAATACAGCATCTAACCAAAGGAACTAACCAAAACTGTTCTCCTGTTATCATTGTGCTTAGCATACGTTACTCTGCCTGTTGTGATGTTCTCGTGCTACTGCTATTTTTTCTCCTTTTACTGATTGTATCCTAATTGATTTATGTAAATTATGAAATTATCTAAATGATATTGTTCTTTGCAGACTGGTTAACCTCTGCCCATATTTTAGCTGTTACTTGAAATACCCATGCTGTCTTATAACTACTGTAGTCAACATATTCTGACCCAGCGCTGTCAACATTACTATTTAAAATTTATCATGGAGGTGCAGTTTATTTGACTAGGAAATGAGGGACAAAGTACAATCTCACATGCTCTTTAGAGAAACAAAGGGAAGAATAGGGGCAGGTCAGCTGATTCATCCCGAGCTGCCATCCTCTGTTATTTGTCTCTCGTAGCTCAACTCTGACCTACATTTAAAAAAAACAATGACATACTTCTTTATTTCTAACATAATTGTAACCTGGCTCAAAAACATTTTTTACTTTATGTATTTTTTGACGTTACATAGATCAGACTATGGAATAATAAAAGCAATGTGACTGCAAGGACAAATAAAGGAAAGGAAAAATGTTAATGTCCTACAGCGCATTAAAGGGGAAACTCATTTTGTTACTAGCTAATGCCTTTAAGAAAGATTTAGAAGGAAGCTGAGACAAAAAGAAATCACACAGAAAAATCAGAGAACATTGCTTATAATCATACAAATATATGTTATTTTATTGAATATTATATCAGAATAAGACACCTCCTTTCATTTCATGTAGGAGTTATTGTAGAAATGTACACAGGTCTGATGGCAATCATGGAGAGAGGGTGAATTGAGGGCACGTGTCTGTCGATACTGAGAGGGAGTCATCCGTAAGGAGCCAAAGAACATTAAAGTATGCATGCTTTGCAAAAACCACAAAATTAAGAAAAAAAACAACCCATGTCAGTCTAGACAATTAGTAATTCTTATTGCAGACTGTCATTATAGCCTGCAAGTTGTGAGTGCAGTTAGCATGTTAGATTTGTTTCCCCTCCTTGAGTGCAGGCTGGTAGTTCTGGTTGCATATTGCTGGTCTTTACTCCTGCTTTGCTGTTTCTTGGCGTATCCAGAAAAGCCAGAACGTCCCTGCTTCTGCTGCTTCTTTGGGCTCTTAGTGCAAGGAGTCCGTGTTTAAATCCCTGGTGACACTCGGGAGGTGCCTGAGGAGTCAGGCCTGCCCTCTGTGGATAATCAGTGCCAAGGCCAAGTGTTATTTATGGCTTCTTTATCTTTTTAATTTTTTAAAGTGTTTGTTTGTTTTTTGGAAGACAACGAGATCAGTTTGAGAGAGAGAAGTTAAGAGTCTGTAAGAACAAGAGTGGGAAACCGTCTGGAAGACTCGTGTGACCGTAAGTCTGATGCCACCAAGGTCATTGCTGAACACGTATTGGCTTTAGAAACTGTTCTGCTGTTTTTATTTTATCTTTCTGACTCGGTCACACAGTGAGATTCTGTTTGGGGGAAGTTTCCCCATCGGTGTAAGTTCAACAGTGCTGAGCAAATACAACAAATAAAACCGAGCAAGTCCAACCAAATAAGAACAATTTTACATAAAAACAACATCAACGAAAAACATGAAAAGGTATAACAACAGAAAGGCAGTAAAAAAAAAAAAAGTACAACACTAACACAGTTAGTACAGTTTTAAGAAAATGAAAATATGTGTTAGTAGATCAGATATACAATATTTGTTAGTATTAACATATATGTAAACTGACAGCATCCCGCACATATAAACCATCCAGACAGCTTCTGTTGTCTGGAAGCAGTCTGCTACCCTGTGTAGATTCCTCACATGCTCAGGCATTCCTGAAAGATGCCATTCACTCACTGAAACAGCAGAAATATCAGCATACTCCACAGGTTCAGAATATTTGGCTTTGTGCATTCTGCACATTAAACAAATCCTTATTCAAAAAGAACTATTAAAAAAACAATGTTGCTGCCAAGACTCAATTTCTGTTAGTGTCCTGTTTTGAATATTTAAAACGCTTGGAACAGCGAGCGTGGCACACATCCATTTTGTACTGCTGTAATTCCAGGACTGATTTATAATTTATTTAGGATGGTTTTTGAGGTATTTAGTTGGCACAACTGCCTTCAAAAATGAGATCCATCAGTTTGAACCCCACTTAGGTTATGCAAGAGGGAAAGGATTTTTAGAAAACTGTATTTTATAATGGTGTGCATATTGTGTTATCCAATTTATATTAAATCTCTTGTGTATGGACCACTGTCATGTACCATTAGTGATTGTTTGTGAGTTGTAATAGATAAAATAATTCATTGGGATAGCATTAATCAAATTCAGTGAGATGCTGCATTTTGACTATTTAAACTTACAGCATAGCAAGGCGGTGGCATCAAAACCACATTAGGAACCCACGACGAGCACATTATAACCACATTAGGGTATGATGCAAACAGCCAAGTCTCATGATATATTGCCATCTTATTAAAATTCTGTGGAAGAAAAAAAAATTCTTGAAGTTATGCCTTCAGCACTGCGGCTTTCTGCCCCTGATTAAAAATTCTGCCTCTTAGCAACCAACTACATCCATTAGAGGGTGCTAGTTAAACATAATTTTTCCCTTTAATTTGACAAACTCCATGGTGCACATTTCTGTACTGTGAATGCAGGTTGAGTTGGTTCACGGTTTTGTGGATTTTTGAGGATCATTAGTGTTCATTAGAAAGCAATAAGAAAATCCTGCATGCAGGTAAAATACATTTTGTAAAATGTAAAACTCAAAAAGGTGCATGGCTCAGAATGAATTTGTGTAGCGCATGGATAAATGCTATGCCTGAAAAGGCCGTTTTGTTTTTGCGCATGTCAAATGAAATGTTACCCGGGTTTGCTGCAAAGAATTCCCTGGATGTTGGTTAGTTATTGTACAGTGCAGTAAAACTGCTGCTTCTAAGGTTCAGTTTACCTTTGGTTTAACTACAGCTACTGATGCTCACACTGTTCCAAAATGAGAGAAAACTATTTATTCATCATCCAGTGTAAAAGCCTCCTCCACCGGGGGTTGTCCATGTGGCTCCTTTGTTGAGTTTACAGGTCGAAATCAAACAACAGCCCTCTGAGTTCATCATGATCAAATGGATTTCCCTGTCTTTGGCAGACCTTGGGGAGATTTTTGCACCTATTGCAGGGTTGATGTTTTTTTCGTTTGCGTTTTATTGAGTCTATCGATCATTGTTTCAGTCTCATGCCCTTTCTTTTTTCTCGCCTCTCTGTCTTGTCTTACCATACTGTTAGTCATAGATACACACACTCACACACAGAGACCTTATAAAGACACTAAAGGTATGCACACCTACACAGGCAATGTGATGTTGAGAAGAAACTTAATGGGCTGTAGGTACTCGGTTAAGGGATCTGTGTGGGATAGGGATTACGACTTTAAGCCTCTCATGTGTGGGCACGCAGACTATAACATTTTTTTTTTTAATTTTCCGTGTCACCACCTTACTGTTAGCTTTGCGAGACCTGTATTCATAAATGTATTCTCACTTGCAAAGCAGAACAATTCAGACTTTAAACTACAATAACAAAGATCCTCTTAACAGCTTTTCTACTTTTAGGACCACCATGTCTTTTTCCTCTCCTAACTTTTCCATTCAAGAGCATGACTAGTTTCACTTAACAGCTGCATTGCTTAACTTCTCTACATTGCAGAACATTGCTTCATGGCCATAAAGCCATACTTTTCCATTTAGCCCCTCTGGTAAAGCATTCAACTTTGTTCTTCATTTCACGTCAGACCTGACATTCTCTGTTCTAGGCTGTCTACTTGCAGTATCACCATCAGACAACTTACTGTGGCATTCGTCATTACTACAGAGGTGAGAACTGATTGGCTTTTGGGACTAAGGAATCTACGGAGGAATTTGGATCAAGCGACAAAGGGTGCTGAGGGTTATTTCTTAAAATCTTCTTTAAAAAATGAACTGGAGCTTCAGAAATATACATCTTTTATACTCTTTTGTGTTTTTAAAGTTCCTATTAGTTGCAAGTCTGGTAAAAAAAAAAAAATGCTATTACATCTCATTCCTTTCCTGTCAGTCAGTCACTGCGTTGGGCTTCAAGTACTTCCCTTTCATAGAGTGAACTTGTGATCAACTTCAGAATTCAAAATCGTGTGCTGTCTGCTGTGCAGACACATTTATATCATGCAGTAGTTAGTAATGCATGGTTAGAACCCATACAAGGCTGTACCAGACTCCTCCGAGAGGCAGAACATTGGGTTTCCAAAATAGATATTTGTAGGTCTGCAATGCAAGGACAAAATATCCAAATTTAAACTGAGTGAAGCTCCCTCTGGAAAAGCCCAGAAAAATGAAAGACTTGATAAAAAAAATGAAAAGCCCTCCAACTAATTTCCTCCATAGACCCTCTGTCCTAAATAGCACACAGTGCCTCTTTGTCTCACATTCATTATCATACCCACATGCCGCGCGCAATCCTGCCAAAATTCTTGCTTACTTTACTGCACACATTCCTTATCAACATTCCTCAAGAATACACCTCCTAATCCGTCACTCTTCCTAAATAACCGCCACCGTGTGATGACTTCTTTACAATTCCGCACACAATTTCCGACTTACTTTTCACCCTCAATACGGCACATTCGTAAAGCCTCTATTTCACTTTCTGTAGCATGTCTGCACATTTGCACATTATGTGACCATTCAAATTAAACGCTATTGCCAATGCACAGAAATTCCTAGAATTATCGGGGAATTTTTAGCAGCCATCTAATAGGCATTTCCCCCCCCCGTTTGGCTTCCCCATCTCCCAACATTGCTCTTTCCTGTCATAGCGAGGGACTTAACGCTGTCTGTGTTTGTTGGTAGTATCCATGCACCATTCACTTTGACTGAACATTGTGGTGACATTTGTTTTTCCCCTCAGTGACTTACCAGAGCAGACAGCACCCAACAGCAGCCATTACTGAAATATCCCTGACATCTCACATTTAGACACCTTGTATCAGGTCAGTTGCATACAATTCTAAAATTGCATGCAGTTCAGTCTCGATGCAATCAAAATACCGGTTAATTGAAACTAAAAAAAAGTTACATTTAATGAAGATTCCTTTGAGGACACTCATTCATTTAAAATATATACACATCACACAAAAGATGTGATGAGTGGTACAAAGTATCACCTATTCCACGACACAGACATGTCAAAGACGCAACATTGTGCTGTGTCTGAAGGACACAGTAGAGGTTACCCACAGTTTCTCTTTCTATCCTCTGTGCATGCACTCATTCACAGAGAATCTTACCTAACATTTATACTCTAAAAGACAGCCACATAAGGGGGTTAAAACACAATCACAGCAAGACGTTCACTCAGACAACTACATTTTTGAGGGCAATTCTTCCAAGGTGATTTGATAAAGCTAGTGAGTGGATAAGCTGCCAGACATCCTCAGAATAACAAGTGCTCCAATTCAGAGGCTCCTTCGGCTTTGATGTTGGGCTTCAAACCTGGCTTTATTCTGACAGCAGATGCCGAGCAAAGTGTACACTAGCGTACTTTTTCAGGTGACTGATCCACCCTGGGTTTAAAATATGAGCCAGTTGTTTCATTTGTAGCCTTTAATGAGCGAGCGCCATAATTAGCGATCACCTGTTAGAGATTACTGCAGTAGAAAGAGGGTGTCATGCACTGTCTCACTTACTTATGCTGCCCCTGTTTTTGTTTTTGCTGGTATAAATATTGCTCAAGCCTTTTGACCCTTTCCATTAGAGTCTGGAAAATCAAAAACAAAAATACATGAAAGTAAATTATATTTTATGGCTCATCTTCCCAAGAAGAGTACCTGCTTCAGGTTATTAATTTATTTTACTGGGAACCACTGCTTACACCTATGCGAGCAGTTCCTTGCTCCTGAACTTCATAGCATTTGTTGTGAAACTCAAATATTCCGCTTTCTTATCTCCAGCAGGACTGAAGCAACCATCCCCACCTCTCTGCTTATTCAATATAATGTTTTTAGCATCATCCGGTTATTATCACAGCTAGCAAAGAAAGCAAACAAAGGAGGAAAAGGATTTGTTTTTAGTTGCTGCTGACCTGACCCGACCCAAGCTTCCTGCAGATTTCTTTCGTCTCTAAGCCATATCATCTCACTTTGAGCTTTAGTTGACCTTAGTGATTAGCTGGTAGGCAGATGGTCGGTGGAAAGCTGGCTGAGCCACACTGTCACCAACTTTAGGGCTCAAGAGGGAGCCCATGGGTGAGGATTATCCTGTGGAGTCAGTGCTGGATGTGTGTGTGTGTGTGTGTGTGTGTGTGTGGTGACTATACAGAACAATAGAGCTGATGATGGGGAAGGCATATGAGAAAAGATGAAACTGTCAGCAGACAAAGAAGCTTGATCCTGACGGAGAAATAAATGGGGCTACACGTAAGCAAATCACAACAGGTACAGAAAGAAGTGACACTGGGAGAAAGGGTGGGGTGGTGGTGGTAGGAGTTCTGGCTCAGACCCTGGGCTTTCCTTTTGTGGTTTCAGGTGAGGGGGGACTCCTCTCTTAGGTCTTCTTGGCTGCTGATGGACTGCTGACTCTTTATCCCTCAGCATCTTGGAGTGCACTTCTGGAATGAGGTGGCCGCTGAGGACCATTCCCCCAGCCACCCTCAGTGCATAGTGGGCAACTTTGTTTCAAGTGTCACTGCTACCCTTTGTCCCACCCTCATTCTCCTGTGCTATGAGGCCTCAGCCTTGGGAGCTTCTTTCTGTCCATTCTTTAGGGACGGCGAATCTGATGTCTTCACCGTCTTCCGAGGTGGGCTCACTGGCTCACTGACTAGCTCGTGTAGCGATGGCTCCTTATACATTGCAACTGTGTAACAAAGATAGGAGTTGTCAATTAGCAATTTAGGTTAATGATTAATAACTGAGAAATAAACTATTTCAGTATAGTTTTTTTTTAATATACCCTCTATAACTTTAGGCAGGAAGTGTGCCGCTCCCTTGGTCTTCTTTACCCGGTTGCCCTTCATGACCTGACCGTCACGGTTGATACCGATATACCAGGAGCGGCCAGACTGGGTCTGCCGATAGAGCATGGAGGAGTACGTAACGTAGTAGTTCTCAAACACGCTCTCTTTGAACCTGCACTCAGGAGTGAAGTGCTCCTGAAACGAGATATGGAATAGGAGAAGAATTGCATTCATATTGTCAAACTGAACACAACAAGAAAAAGTAATCTGCAAATGTGATGAGAATATTTCTAAATTATCGCAAGTCTTTGAACTTGGACTACACTGCATGTCAGCCCAGACTAAAAAGGAAACAGAAAAAAAACAAAAAGAAAAATATGGGATGCATACTGTGAAACACATTAATGAGGTGGCTGTTTCCGGAGGGAAAGGAAGGATAGAATTAGATCTGAACTTGTATTTCTTTGAGAGCGTGGATGTTCCGGTCTTTTAAGAACAGCAAGAAAAGGTGCAGACTATAATATAGATGTGAGAAAAAGCATTAACAATCTCTGCTAAACATAACAACTACCCAAAGGGAAAATGCATAGATGGAAAAAGAAGATGAAAGACACCTAAACAATGACACCAACACACTGCAATGTGCACACATACATTGCTGTGTGTACATATAAATGACATCAAAGTGCAGGAACTGCTTCGGAGACATCACAATATGCTGAGCCTGGGATGATTATAGGGGTGAGGATAATACTGGTAAAGTTTACCAGTGTTTGGAATCACTGTTTCTGCAATATGTATGCCATAATTGGTTATGACATGCATACCGCATGTAATTTGTGTTAAGCTTATAATTATGACATCGTGCATAAGAAGTTGTTTTTAATGTGTTTCCTGGTTAAATAAAAGTTACATAGACAGAGACGCCCATTGCAGAGCCAAACACCACAGTTTCCAAAAAGTAGACACCTATGTGGAAATTACCCAACTGCAGTTGGTTAAAATTATTATTCTTATTTTATCAATGTACAGTGGCAGTTACTAGTTAAAAGACGTTACGAAGCCACAGTCCGCTACCCAAAATTTCAGCCCTGACAAATGGCTGCACCACCGCCTCTCTTTAAACCCTCTTTTTTGCTCTCTTTGTAATTAGACGTTGTAACATGATGTAAAGTAAATGGCTGAATTTCATTTAAAAAACACAATAAAAATCAGTGAAGTCAAGTGTAACTATATTCTGTACTGGGATGTGAACGCCAGCATGGAAGAAGCTAACGCTACAGCTGCTAGCACTGCTAAGGCCAAAGTAATCTGACGCTGTGTAAAGTTCTGCAGATTTCAGCGACACTTCTAGCAACGGTAACGTTATATTAGCTATTAGGTCTGGCTTTGGGGACAGGGATGGGGACACCCTTTTGCGCCTGGGGACAGCTAGACTGGGACATAACGATAAACGTGTTTAACAGTTTCAGCTCTTAAAATGCAGACTGAATACTCATTTGACCAATATTTAATTTTGTATATTTAAAGCATGCTCAACTTCAAATCTTTTCTCAGGATTTTGTATCTTTTTCGACAATTAGAAGACTAGTTGCCAGGAACATCCTTAGTTAAAGGCCCGTTGGAAATAGTTTGTTTCTGTAGTTAAATTTAACCTGTTGTGACAACAATATAGCATTTTCTTTTTGACATATAGTGAGTGTCATTTCTTGAGCGTAGAACATAATGGCTATAACACGCTACCTAGCAATTGCTAGCATTAGCTACAGCAGAAACAAGCAAAGAAACGGCACAGCCAAAATACCAAAGTTGAGCATTTAAACCAAGGGGTGGTTTCTCAGTGGCCCAAATTAATGAATTGACTTAAAACAAAACATTTTGTGGGCAGAGTCAACGCTGAGGTGTGAGAAAGTTCAGATCTATAGGACCTCTAAATCTTAGAAAAACAGGTTGAAAACAAACTAGATTTTAAGGGTCACAAACTAGTATTACATTTATATTTACGATACATGTTTGTTTGTTTTTTGTTGTTTTTTTCCAGACTCAAATTAAACAACAGAAAGATCTATCACCCTGCAATCCCCTAAATGAGATTATTAATATAGGCCACTCTCATGTAATGCCAATTGTCCGTGACTGGCCAAATGTGTATAGACAACAGAAAATCAAATTAGAAGAACTTGGATCATGTCCAACAGTTAAACCATTCTTTGTAAGTGATCATGTCCCTGCAGCACTTTCCCTCTCTCTGTACTCAGTGTAAGGGCTACTGAACACTGCATAATGTTGGCTGGTGAGATTAACCAATTGTGACAGATATACATCACTCTTAGTCTCCATCAGGGTCTGGACAGAGTCTGTCCCCTGTCAGAGAGCAAAGCCAATCTGCTGGATTGATTAAGTGAGAGCAGCAGGCCAGAAATGGCTGAGTGGAGAATTTCTGAGACTTGGGACAAACAGTAGCATCAAACTTGACGTAGACAAGTTTTAATAAAGAGATATAAGAGACCTTCAGTTTCAAACTTATCACAGATCATCACCTTTCTGCTTTATAGGGGAGTTTTATCCTTTAGCAAGGTATTTCAGGACTGTGTGTCCTCCCTCCATTTATTTCTGACCCACTGCTCCACCAATGTTCATGTCCATTTCACTGCCACCTTCCTACCATATGAAAATAAGCTTCTACCCTTAACTCAACAAACACTCCTGCTACCACCACCACCACCACCACATTGCAGAGCTATTTTAAGATCCACTGACAGGTTTGATATCTTCTGCTGTGCTAACACAGAGGATGGGATCGACAGATGATCTGCTTCATTCATTATTAATCAGACCAGAGAGCAAGCGGGTGGGAAGTGCGGGAGACAGAAGGGGAAAGGTAGGGGAGACAGGAAAGAAAGCAGAAGATCACTCAGAGAGGACAGAGGGGTTGGTGGGTAATAAAGGAGATTAAGAACTGAGAGAAAGGGAGATCCCTATTATCCCCCAGGACCAAAAGGAGCGCACGCTGAGCTGACAAGGGCTTTAGTCATCAGCACCCCACAATCTAACACTCACATTCCTCTGGAAACAGAACCCATTACTACAGCGCAATGCCCCTTAGTTCAACCTCTGAAATGACACCAGTGATAACCCCTCTCCCAAGTCATCCTATAATTACCCTTCATAATCACGCCCCTGAAATTAGTCTAATGATGGAACTCACGTTTTCTGTACTTCATTCAAGTAGTCTCAGAAGATCTAAAGAAAAACCATTCTGCGAGAGCAGACAGGACAGTAAAAAAATGTCCTTATAATACAAGGATTTTTCATGATGACCTACCGCAGTAGCTTCTATTGCTCTCCCTAACAGATACAAATATGTTACTGTAATTATCGCCATCTCTCAAACTCACCTTGAGGTAACCTTTAGACCCTAGCAAAACAATAGTTTCCGCTCCCACTGACAGCATCACTCAAGCCACCAACATCTGCAAATGAATTATTGCTAATGATCTGTGGAGCGTTGCACATTTTAAAGAGCGATGAGGGAATATTTCCATCTAAGTGGTGGGTGCTTGGACTGAAAACGAAATAAAAATCTCCTTCTTTAACCGTGACTTATTCGGAGACTTGGCTAGCTAGCTTCCCCCTTCATGTGTCGCAAGCCAAAAAATTAATGCGAATGAAAGCAGATGAGAAAGATAATATGTAGGGTCCGTGCGGAGAATTCCTAAGATGGGTAGAACCTTTTTATGATGCAGAGTATCATCCAGACCTTCCCCGCCCACACACGCAACCTCCTTCCTCATTCCTTGTGTCTGATTACATCTGTTCTACCTGCTTCAGTAAGCTTTGCTCTCCACCACGACCATACTCTGGAAGTGCATCAAGCCACACTCACACACTCACAGGGCAGAGTTCCCTAATCTTACCCTGCAGATAATTAGGATATAGGGGACAGGAGTGAGGTTGTGACTAATTAGAGAGAGTAATTCCATGCATGATATGTAATATCTTGTTCACTTTAATTTCATCATGCATGTACAAGCATGAAATCAGAACTGATGCCCCTGAAAATATAGCTCTATTTCTGTAAACCAAAACATCATTTGCATTTATCATGTTAAAACATTTGCAGTTCCCCATTTAGACAGCAGGGGTCATAGTGTCATGCAGGCTTCCTGCATCTATTAACCGGCCCATCAACTCCTTGTGTAATCTATGGGAAGCTGTGAAATGTGCCCAGCTCCAGTAATCCCACCACATTCCCATAGTTCTGCATCACTGCTGCAGCAGCCCACTCAAATGACAACATGAAATGTAAAGCTCATCCATGCAACATTCCCCTAGTACACACACATACATGCTCTCTGCGTTCAGGAAGCCTTCCACCTCCCCCTCCCCAGCAGGGCATGTTGCTGATGTTGTTTGTCAAGCCAGATGTGGATGCACTATGACACGACGAGTTACATAAGTCAGTAGACTACAGAAGCTTATTAAGAGGGATTCAGAGAGGATGAGAATACTGTCTAGCACCACACATGTATGATCTGTCCCTAATGCAGTCCGGGGAGAAATGAAGCTCACATGACAAGAATAGAGTGGATGATAATGTGCTGAGACTCGTGGCTCTGCAGTGCTGATTGATAGCTGGAAGTCCCTTGTCAATATAATGCTGCTGAGAGTGGAGCTGTCGCTGACATTCCCTTCTTCCACCGTCGGCGACAGCGGTGACTGCTCCGCACTGCCCGCTGCCTTTATCAGAAAACCCTCTGCTTTAAATATTCTGGGACGCAGCACTGTGGTTAATAGCTATTCCATACAGTAGCAAATCGGATAATGTATCCTGACTATTTTGGTAGGAGAGCCACGGTACAGGCCGGCTCATGAATCCATCACAAAGAATAGGATTTTTGCCTTTCCTAAGTGCTCCTAATTGGCTGCCTTGGAAAAATGTCCTGCTTTATTGTTACATTTCTGCACTCCACCTCTTTTCTTTGGCTCTGGCCAATTATTCTCCCTGCTGCTTTTTCTAATGTCCACATTTTCCCCTGTCCTGTGATAAAAGCGATGCTATCAAGCAGTGGTGCTGTCCTGCATCTCAATGTAATCCTTTCATGAAAAAGAATAAGAAGGACACAGGTTTTCATCAATACCTTCTCCACTTTTCTTCTCCCTTTCCTGTGTCTGTCTATGTTTCGTCTCTTTTGGTGCCGGTCTGTTCTAAACACACCCATCAATACTTTAGTATCTTTTAATTAATTAAAAGGCTTGTACACCACACTATTTAATTGCATATATATCTATATCTATCTATCTATCTATGTGTGTGTGTGTGTGTGTGTGTGTGTGTGTGTGTGTGTGTGTGTGTGTGTATTGACTGGTTTTGACCAGCACATCTTTGGCCAAAACTTGCTTGTTAATGGTCATGTTAGCCTTCACTAACACAAGCTCTTTTCTCCCTCCCTCTCATTCTCTCTCTCTCTCTCCCTAGCACATACACACACACTCTTTCTCTCTCTTTTTCTCAGTGTCCATGAGGAGTTTTTCCAGAACACATAGATTATAAAATGGGGCAGGAACAAGCCAAGCTCTATTTTTGTATCGGGACCAGCCTTTTCCTGTTGTCACCCACAGGTAGTGAGGTTGAGATTTATGTCTGAGACAACGCTACTGTTGACTTCCTTCCCCTGTTTTTTCAAAGTCTGGCTCAACAGCCACACACTACTGTATATGCATGAGGCAGGGGCATGAGAAAATTTTCCCTTGAGCATGCAGAGGCAAAACCTTCTAATAACTAACATAAGTGGCAGAACAAGCAGTGAGAAAACACTCTGTTAGCCACCTCAGCTCTGTTGTGACAGCCAAAAGCATATGTATCACATCGAACGCTGTCTGAGTAAAAAAAAAAAAAATTTGGCATCTTTTAAATGAAAAAGATGATTTACATTTAAACACAGCACGAAGTTATGTAGACATTTGCCAAATGCACTCACTCAAAGAACTAAGATGAAATAAAATGAGACTACTAATGTATCAGAAATTAGAACTTGCTTTATGGCCAAAAGAAAATCATGTTCTGTTGTACTGCACCTATATGAGCCCATAACTGTGTGTAAAAGAGAGGAATCTCTCCAAAAGAGGTCAGTTTGGGATGTACTACAGCTATCGACTGCTGCTGAGGAAATCCCTTCTCTCCTCTTTGCACAGAGGAAAGGCACCAAAGTCTAATGCATGCTAATCAGGGGCTGAGAAGATAATAAGAGATGTTGCAGTCCATATGCCAATATTCAAGATTTGACTCTTTCGTGCACAGATGGTCCTCTCGCATTTATATGCATCGATGCACACTTGCATTCACTGATTTTGCATGTAATTTTCCGTTCTTGAAAGCAGCACATATAACCAGTAGAGAGAAAAGATCCTAGTTATACAACATATATGAATAAATAAATGTGTTTGTACAAATGGGTGCATGAGTGATTCAATATTTGTACTTTTTCATAGCTAGGATATTGACACAAGGTGAAAAATGATCAGCTGTGCACAGTCTAACTTTCTAGTGACTTTAAGATAACCTGGTCTTTGTTATTTATAGCAACAAATGTAACTTTATCGCCTTGGTATTTTTATCTCATGCAGGATTTCATAGAAAACAAAATTGTCACAGTAAGGTGTAAAGAGTCAACATTTCCTGTAGTAGTCATAAATTTTTAAGCATGTAGCCATGGTTAAGTGATTTGACACTAATCGCATGTAAGCAGTATTACAAGCACTGTCCACAGTGCTGATCAGACTTTATCCTCTTGAAGTGACACCAAAGCTGTCCAAGGTGCTGACTGAAAGAGTCAAGTGTTCTGAGACAGACGACATTGGAACTATCCATCTGCCCTTTTTGTCCATTCCTTCACTTCTTAAAGTATAAACTATTTAGTTAAAACTCTCAGATGAGTTGGTACTGTATATGCTTGGTCTCAAAGCCTGAACATTTTATTTTCTTAAACAGTGAAAGGTCGACTTCAAATAAGCTTAAATATCTAGAGTGGTAAAATGTAATATATAAATAAAACAGAGACCTGGGACACATTTCTGAAAAATAAATTGTTGTATTTTGCTACTAAGCATTGCCTCACATATTCTATGTTGACAGGATATTTATTTTGTTGCAGAGTATTGCCACAGTGTGGTATTGCTACTTTTACGTCATTTAAGGATCTGATTACTTATTTCACTACTATGGAGCAAAAACTACAGAACTGCACAAGTGTTGAGCTATCTCTTATTAGAACTCGGAAAATTGGAAAAGGGTGTAGCAATGTATTGAAATTTGTAAATAGAGCATCCATCCATCCGTTCATTCATTCATCCATCTGCTGTGGCATATCTGGCTTTAGGTTGCGGGGTGCAGCAGTCTAAGCAGAGTAACCCCAACCTCTCTCTCTGGCTATTGTTTTAGATGTACAGCAATTGTTTTTAAATATGCTATAGAAATAAACATGACTTGACCTCTTTCAGCTCTACCGGGGGATATTGAGGCATTTCTAAACCAATCGAGAGATTTAAACTCTCAGTGTGCCCTCCTCTCAGTAGGACATGCCCATAACACCTTACCTAGAAGGAGGTGGTTTGGACATCCAAATCAGATCTCCAAACCACCTCAACTGGCTCCTTTCAATGTGAAGAAATGGCGCAGGGCTGTCCAACTCCAGTCCTCGAGAGCTACTGTCCTGCACCTTTTAGATGCATCCTTGTTCCGATACACCTGAATCAAATGAATGGCTTGTTACCAGGCCTTTGCCAAACCCGATGGCATGCTGAAGAGAAAATCCAATCATTTGATTCGGCTGTTTTGGAGTAGGGACTGAAGTTAGACACCCGTCGAATGGTGGGTGGACTCCAAATGAATGAGCTCCTGATGCTATTTTACCATGCAATTGACATGATTGAATGCCTTCTGTAAGTCACAAGGCACATAGACTCGTGGGGCTAACTCTGATATACGCTTAAATATCCTCTCCAGTATCCTGGCATGAAGCTTCCCAGGTGGGCTGAGGAGTATGATCCCCCAATAGTTGGGGCACACTCTCTGGTTCCCTTTCTTGAATAAAGCAACCACTAGTTTTTGAGATGTGGTGGTCCTTGAAGGGTTCCACCAACCATTGTGGTGCCTCTTGAGGTCTGGCCTCTTGAGGTCACTCTCCATTGTTCCCAGACTTTCCTTCCATTACAGAAGGCATATCAGTGGGGCCACTTTTGTGCTGCAAAGGAAGCAGCTGGCCATCAGATACTTTCCAGATGGTTTTACATGGTGGATCACAATCTGATGGAACTTTTCTGCTTTCATATTTCCATTAGTTTTGACAAGATCCCCAGCACCACTGGCTGAAATTCATCCCCAAAACACGACAAAGCCTCCACCGTGTTTTACTGATGGCTGTACATACTCACTGTTGTACCACTCTCCCGACCTCCACTGTACATACTGACAACAACTTGAACCAATTTTTTTTTTTAAACTTGGATTCATCACTCCTTAAGACCCATTACCTCTGACTTTCAGTCCAGTTCTTGTGTAATTTGACATACCTCAGGCTTTTATCCCTGTTTCAAGTACGGAACTCATTATATTCCATTGGTTGCAATAAAAAAAATAAAACGTCAACAGTTAAAAGGTTCTAAAGATGTTTCTGAATTATAAACTATCTCAGTAAAATATGTGTAGCGTAACATGTTTAGCATAACTCACTTGACCAGAGCTGTTTATTTTCTAGCTGTACTAGGACAAGAAGATGATTACATCAAAGTTCCCAAATTAATGTTTTTTAAAATACTGCAGCATAAAGATAGGTTAAATTGTTTTGGTACAAATGATCTGTAAGGTGTCTAGTATCAATGTCTATATTTGCAATTATTTAGCTTTGTTCAGTATAGCCATAGACTGACTGAACATTTTAATGGCAACAATAGTGACCAGAATAATGCTGTATATCTAGGCATGCTCAGAAAGGATCGTTCTTGCGCTTACTATCACAATCAATGAATGATAGTTGACAGCAAAACCCTGCTTTGAGGCACTATTTCTCATCCCAGTCACTTCACACTTATAGGTGCAAATCACCTCAGTGCAAACAGAAGGTCATTTACTCGGTGAAGCCAAAAAAGCAGAGATGAGAACCTGAAACCATTGAGCCCGACACCTTCCACCCCTTGGCTGCACCTAGAAATAAAAAAGCCCAAAACAGACTTATTATAGAATTTTCCCTTCCCTTTTTGAATCGGTGACAAACAGAAGGCCTGGTGGAATTTAAAGCCCACTTAGAATCAAGCTAACTTATTGCTGGCAATGAAAGTAAAGCTCTTACTATGGTTTTACAGGGACCAGGTAACTGGACCAGATAAAAACAGTCCTGATACCCAATACCACCACAAGCATCCCCTGCAGGATACCCCAGTCCACATAACACATGTAGACTGGTTGAGCAATCTCCCATACACCCTCAAATATCATGACCAGGATGAAAACCACATTATTTATCCAGAATCCAAGATTCATCTAATGGTTGAACTCTCCTCTCAGGTATGCTGGCATAGACCTTACTGGTCAAGCTGAGTAGTGTAATCCCCTTATAGCTGCAATGCAGAAGAAACTCGTGGTGAAGCTCATCCACCCCTAGTGCCCTGCCACCAAAATGTTGTTTAACTACCTCCTGACCTCTCTCTTCACTGTCTCTCTTTCCACTACAAAAGGTGTGTCAGTGGGATTGAAGAGATTCTCGAAGTACTCCACTGTCTGACTATATCCTCTGTTGAAGTTAGCAGCTCTCCATCTCCACTGAATAAAGTGTGAGTTGGAAGCTGCTTTTCTCCTTGTGTCACCTGACAGTTTGCTAGAATTACCTCAAGGCTGACTGAAAGTCATGCTCTGTGGCTTCAGTTTTTGCTTCTGCTACTGTTAGAACCACAGTTTGCTTAGCATTCCAGTACTTGTCAGTTGCCTCCTAAACTATCCAGGCTTGACAGGACTCATCTCCTGTGTCCACTTTCTGGTTCTGGGCTCACTGCAGTCACAACAGACATCGACCACCTTATGATTGTAATCTGTACACCAATGTCAGTAGGGAAAATGGTCCATTCATACTTGTGAGGTCCTTTCTGAAGTGCTTGAACTTATAGCTAAAGAATATTTTTATCTACATAGCTGTGATTAAGACGTTGAAGATTACTTTAGCATACAAGATCACAATCTAGTTGACCAACCCCATGAAACCCAAAGGGAGAAAATTGTCATTATTTATTGACATCCTATTTAGTAGTGTGTTCTCAAATAGCTTTACAAACTGTAATACATCAACTTATATTAATACCCATACTAATATATTGTTCTTTTCACTCTTATGTTACTTTATTTATGTTTTACACCTTTCTAAGTTCATAAATTAGAAAAATGACTTAAAATTGAATTTATGTTTTCAATGCAATAAATAAGCGAGGCAAGAATCAAAAAATATGCAAGCTTTTGTGGTAAGTCGGCTTATATCTTGAATTTACCCTCATTTTTACAGTTCTGTATATACATGCATTGCGAGGTTTGTGATGCATGTACGTATACATCATCAGACCCATGTCATGCAAATTATGCTGAAATAGAAGAGACAGTAAACTGAAGTCTAAGTGACAGACAACTGAACCTCTAAATCCAATATGACAGCTGATGATAACGCCCTGATTGGTTTTCTCCTTTTTGATTTCCTTGTCAGTGATGTGAGTAGGCATTAGCTTTTCTGTAGGAAAGATATCAGGACCCCGCAGCTGTTATCCAAACCTGAATGGATGCATTCTAATCCAAAAGCAGAACAATCATCTTGGATTTAGTGTCACAGCAACATATCTCAGATATGTCATGAAATGGAAGTATTTTGTTTGTATAAGCCTAATGGGTATACTTACTGATGTATAGAGGTATCCTTCACTATTCATGGCGAGGTACAACCCTGTCTTTGCCCCCTGAATTGCCACAATCCGCAGCCCCACTGGAATTAAGTTGAACTGTGCTAAATTGGGAAATAAAGTCAGAGATAGAGAGCATGACAAAGACAGAGGGGGAAAAGGAAAAAGTCAGAAAATCAAACTGCAATACCATATCACAACACATTCTGCTATTCTGTATTCATATTTGCAGGGTGAATAGCTCCAGTGTCAGTGCTGCCTGCGGTTTCTCTCTTAAGCCCAAATGCAGTGACCTCTTACTTTATGTTTATGGAAACATAACACTCTGTCACCTTCACTGAGCTTTGTGCTGCCACTAAAACTGAACAATAATGGAAATGTTCTGCCATGCCAACTGCAGCTTGGAGCAAAGACAGCAATTCAGTGTTGGTAAAATACACTATTAAGCTAGTTAACAGTTCACCAAGAAGTAATGTTACATCGAGAGTAAATAAAATGCCACATTCAGACTTCGGCTTGAAAAAAGGCCCATGTCTGACTCTTGAAGGTCAAAAACAAGGAAATGATAAGAGAGCACTGCATAGTTTCTGCTCTGATGGCCAGATTTAGTTTGCGAAAGGTCAGGAGGAACATTCACATCGTCTCAACGGTTGCAATATGTCACTGCTCTCTCTGGTTTATAAAGTGCATATAGTGACCTGCAGATCCAATCAGAATCTGTGATCCAAGCGTTTCTGCACGAGAGCCGAACACACTAAATTTGACAGGCACTGCGACATGATGTGCTTCCTATTAAGAGACAAAAATAACAGTCCTAATTGAACCAATTTTGACAGGTGAGCTGACAAAATCCTAACTTTTTCCTCCACTCTTCAGCCATGGGCCCTTACAGCACAGCACGACACCTGCTGTTGTTCGGTTTAGTTCTTTACAGCATTAACTTTGGCAAACAAATTACGAGCATTTCCATTTTCCAGTTTTATATATATATATATATATATATATATATATATATAAGTGGGTAGAAGCAATGCTGGAGGCTAGATTTGTAATAATTGTTAAAAACTTACAACATAAGCATGATATCTGTACACTGATACTCACAAAATGAGCTGCTTTCATCCCTTGTGCTGTCGACAGTGCCATCAGGCTGCATCTGCAGGTAGTATCCATGTTGGCTGTACAGCCGGGTAACGATGCCTTTCAGCTGTGGCTCTGCAAGGGAGGACCAGAAAGCAGTGTGGCATTAGACAGATGTGACATTTACTAATTTAATGGCCCTGAAAAAAGAATGGTTAGTCAAATATGTCATTTTAAACAAAGGCACCAATGAGAAAAATTAAGAAGTGCATTATATGAAGCTAGAATGTGGTTTATGTGCGACGTAACCTTAATGATTTTCTGGTATGAACTAATTTGAAATGATCATGTATGCTGAAGGGCAACTGGGCATCAGCATTACACATTTATAAACTTTTATTGGCGGTGGAAGATCTCTAATATTATAATAGAAGAATATTTGTACAACCTTAGAGCAATTTGCAATAACATGTAAGAATATTACTTACATTTACTTTTTTTGACAAGACAGTGATTTCTCTGTAGGGAAACCAGTGGGTGATGTCATGCTGGTAACATCCATCTTTTTTATATACAGTGCATGGTTTGTTTCACTGTTCTTCTTTAGCCATGTGCCATGAGCAAATAAAGTAAAGTGAGATACTTCACAGTCTCCTTCTTGCTAAATAAACAATATAATCAAGGGGACTGGGTGCTAAATGTGACTGACTAGAGGAGCTGAATGTTTCATGAGCGGAGTCCCCACAGCCTACTCTGTGTCCATTTAACAAACTGAATCTCTGCAGCACCAGGCTCTTTGTTGTGATTTCTCTTTTGAGCTCAGCACCTTAATGTCGTGCTACTCCAACAACAAGGATAACCCTGTATTTCCCCTGATTTTGCTTGTAGCAGAGTGCTTTATTCAGTCAGGACTAGTGACCTGATCAACCCCTTCATTCCAGCTTTAATAAGGCAGATGAAAGATGGTTAAAGGAGCAGTTTATGATGGAGCCTCTGGAGGGCCATCTGGGAGTTCCCCTTCCACTATACTCCTCACATGCACTCGCACACACTCCTCTGGGAATGACCTGGGGCACTGCGCAATCTGCCCGTCTTCTTCACACTATAGCGCGAGGAGCCTGAGCGAGGCAGAGGATACAGGGATGAGATCTGTAGGACTATTTCCCAGAGGAAGTGTGCCAGGGCTGAAACATCAGTGAAACTGTGACCTACTCCCATTGTTACAGGCATGCATCTGCGGCGCTGCACGTCCTTTTGTTTTCAAAGCCTCCTGTCAAAACATTTCTCTGTCTCCACTCTCTCACTTTCCTCTCCTTTTCCATTCCATACCCTCTGAGTTATATTTGCTTTCATCCCACCTAATAACATCATGCATCATCCAATCAGAGCAGGGAAGCCGTTCATTACTTGTCCCCGCAGATTCAAAAGAGAGAGATGAGAGACAGAGAGAAATAAAGGGAAATGGGAGGATTGGGGAGGACAGAAGCGAGCAGAGGGACAGCGAGGGAACAGTGAATGAGATGACACTGACATTTCATGAAGAGTGACGGCTGTATGTGCAGGAGAGGGGAAAAAAAGCACATTTAGGCAGAAATTCAATAGACAGCTTGTGCAATATAGCTGCAATCAAAACTCCCATGCTTGGTGTCAGGCGCACTAAAACTAATGTTTCACTTAGCAGAGCTGGCTCTGACTCCACAGTCCTCACCACAGCACCAGCACACATTAGATTTTGATCCAGCATAATGAGAGCAGGCTCCCAGGAAAGAACACGACAGCTGTATTTTACCACAGCTGCACTGAGGGTTCATTGTGGTCAGCACATTGGTCACGTCGTGTGAAAACACTGATGTCACCACAGTCCCATCACCATTTATACTGGTGATCAAGGCACCAGATTGCTGAAATAGTCTCCTAAATGATATGTGTCACAACTTGGAGGGGGGGTAAGACTAAAAGTTTTTCAAGGAAGTCTCCTATTTTCCAGCTGTTGCAACATTATTCTCTCGTAATATGGGAATCTCAGAGCTTTTGCAATGGTGTGTCACTGAAATGTTGGCAGAAACCAGCTCAATCGTACTCTTATATCTTCAAAGCGCGGTTTAAACCAAATGTCCCACCATTTCTGGCACACGTCACCATTTGTGAGGATGTGAGACGCTGACATAATGTGCCCTGCAGAAATGTAAGGATCTTTAGGTAAAAATTTGTTTGCTCTTCGAAGATATTTCTGCTCTAGAATAAAAGACTCTGTAAAAAAAGATGGATAAAGCCTCAGTGAAGCTAATATGGAAGTGACTTAAACTTCCATAGTAGCATATTAGCTTATAACTTCCAGTTCTTTCCAATGGCCAGTATTTTAGCAGTTGCAAAAACAAAGTCAGAAAGACCATAATTCTTAGAACATTTATATCCTTAGTCAATTTCTTAATTACCATCTATTAAACTGTTCTCTTTTGATTATTCAATTCAGGGTCACAAGAGGGCTGGATCTTATCCCAACTAGCATAGGGTGACAGGTGACAAATATTTGCACTCACATTTAAATCTTATTGAATACAATAGTGCATAATACTGCTTCTTGCATCCTTTATGTACAGTGTATGTATGTCTAAAAGTCAGGCAGATAGACACTCACTCTCTGACTTTGGCCCAGAATATTTTTTCTTGTCATATTTTTAAAAGAATGAATTAATAAAGGAAGTAATCCATTGATTAATAATTAATTAGTCAAATTATCTGCAGCCTTGAACTGATTAGTTGTTTTTTGGTTGGCTATTTTCAAGCTGAGGTAGTGCAATTTCTAAACCTTTTCAATTCTTTTTACCAAAAAAAGATTAGTGGAGCAACTGAGGCCAAATCCGCACAACAAATGTCGACAGTGATGAGATATAGTCCTGTCTTTCGTGTCTGAATTCTTCCCGGTAATAAGAGGTCTCTGATTATGTGGGCTCGCAATATTAAGATTGATGAAATAGGGCTTTATGAAGAATTTCACTGGGCAGCTAATTCTTTATAGGGCACCAATGGCTTATGTAAAAAGGCATAAATATGTTTTCTATTGCCATATTGTAGTTGCTTGTTGTATTAATGGATTGGAGAGACAAATAAATAAGCTGGAAAAAAGAGGATGGTTGTGCCAGGGATTCAAAAACAAAAAAAAGCAGACTTCATAAGGATAATGAAGACAAGGAGTTTGGCCAAAGATTTAGATTTTCAGACCAACATGGTGAGAATGGCAAATGGGTTGTTGTGTTTACCGTCCAAAAAGAGGGGATAGTGTAATATATCACTGGGATTTAAAGCAAATTGGAATCTGAAGTCTTTTTAAACAGCAAACTGAATGAAATTCACAAAATCATGAGGAGAAGAAATCTGAGCAAACGGTAAAAGTAAGAACTTATTCTTTATTCAAGAAAGATTACAGATGTCACAAATATTTTAAATATAATTTTTCTTATTTTGCTCATTAAAGATGGGGAATATTGTCATTACATATTAAACGTGGAAGATACAGGAAAATTCCCTTCATTTTATTTTGAAATTATTTATATTTTATTTATTTAAGTCCACATTCCTGATTTGGATAGGCTTTGATATTGAAGATTCATTTAAATGTATTTTTATTAATGTTTTTTTTTTCATTTTATAAATATATCTTTCTAAATCATGTAAAGAGGACAACAGTAACATGTTAGACAAATTCTTCATATTACTCCATGCGGATTATAGACTTTTATATATATGGATTGTGTCAAATATGCTCATGCAGCATTTACATCTTTGGTTAGAAAACCATAGTAAAATATCTCCTGGAACATTATTAGGAGGTCTCTGTTTATGTTTACGTGGGAAACATGCTGTCATGTTTGGTCTGTTGTTGTTGGGTAATATGTCTGATTTCGGGAAGTACAGGTTATGTAAAAGACAAAAGTAAACATTTGTTCATTCATTCAGCTAAGAGTGAGCTTCTCTTTAGCCATTTTTTAAAAGTAATATCTATGTTGACCTGTTTAAATATGCTGGCTGTGTTGTAAATGTAAAGAACATTTAACACTTTGTTAAAGAGTCAACTAGAAACACCTGAAAATCTTATTTTCTGCCCATTGTCCAGCATCACTACTGAGAGATTTTTGTTTTATTTAAATAGAACAATTTAGATTAAAGGCTTAAACTAAATAAATATCTTACT
This sequence comes from Perissodus microlepis, assembly GCF_051167445.1. Taxonomy (NCBI): domain Eukaryota; kingdom Metazoa; phylum Chordata; class Actinopteri; order Cichliformes; family Cichlidae; genus Perissodus; species Perissodus microlepis. The sequence continues at coordinate 9,641,121 of NC_140470.1, forward strand.
ATAATGATTGTATCATATGCACACGTGTCTGTTCCCTAACTCCTCCTAGACTTGTTAATCAATGGGAATGAAGAAAAATTAAAAATATATGTATTTATTATTAATTTATCTGTTGTGTATAAACAGCCATTTTTGCCATCTGACTTTATATTGCGATATAATGAAGAACAATAACATGAATAAATAAGCAGAATCTGTATCTGCAGAAAACTGAGTGACTTAACTAAACTGACTTCATTTTTTTAAAGTTACAAATGGTGCTTTACCCCCTAAACTAGTTTGTGTACATGCCACAGTATAGCAAGCGCACATTATTAGGCAAGCCAACTTCTCCTGCTTTTATAAGTCCTGGAGGAGCATTCTGATAGATAGTGACACAGTCTGACAGCAGTCTACCTCTGGATTAGCAAAGCACACAGAGTTGTTTACATGAGCAAAAAGCCAGTGTTTGTATCATGAGCATGCTTAGTGTGCACACTGAGTATCTACTTCTGCTCCACAGGGGTAAACAGAGAAGATGATAACTTGGAGAGCTACTGGATCAAAGGTCATGTGTACTGATTTTGGCATAACAGGGCATACTTGCTCTCAAACAGTAAAAGCATATTTGATCTATTGCAGGGGACAAAACAGTGACCATTTTATGGTCCTCTAAGTCAAAGTACTGCATAATGGAGTGATAGAAAGCACACAAGTACAAAAGTAAAACTTGGGGTTGTCATTTCCGCTGTTTCTTAGTTCTGTTTAGCTGTATTCAAAACAAATATTCTAGCTCAGAGTGTAAAAAAATAAGGCCCAGGGGGTCACAGATGGACCAAAGATGGCAATTTGGCCCAATATGGATTTTAATTGTATTTTCATAAGTTTTGCAGCTTCTCCTGCTGATAAAGAGCTCCACCATGCCCATTCATACAACAACAAAGTAAATACAGGGAGTGCAGAATTATTAGGCAAGTTGTATTTTTGAGGAATAATGTTATTATTGAACAACAACAATGAACCCACAAAACTCATTAATATCAAAGCTGAATGTTTTTGGAAGTAGTTTTCAGTTTGTTTTTAGTTTTAGCTATTTTAGAGGGATATCTGTGTGTGCAGGTGACTATTACTGTGCATAATTATTAGGCAACTTAACAAAAAACAAATATATACCCATTTCAATTACTTATTTTTACCAGTGAAACCAATATAACATCTCCACATTCACAAATATACATTTCTGACATTCAAAAACAAAACAAAAACAAATCAGCGACCAATATAGCCACCTTTCTTTGCAAGGACACTCAAAAGCCTGCCATCCATGGATTCTGTCAGTGTTTTGATCTGTTCACCATCAACATTGCGTGCAGCAGCAACCACAGCCTCCCAGACACTGTTCAGAGAGGTGTACTGTTTTCCCTCCTTGTAAATCTCACATTTGATGATGGACCACAGGTTCTCAATGGGGTTCAGATCAGGTGAACAAGGAGGCCATGTCATTAGTTTTTCTTCTTTTATACCCTTTCTTGCCAGCCACGCTGTGGAGTACTTGGACGCGTGTGATGGAGCATTGTCCTGCATGTAAATCATGTTTTTCTTGAAGGATGCAGACTTCTTCCTGTACCACTGCTTGAAGAAGGTGTCTTCCAGAAACTGGCAGTAGGACTGGGAGTTGAGCTTGACTCCATCCTCAACCCGAAAAGGCCCCACAAGCTCATCTTTGATGATACCAGCCCAAACCAGTACTCCACCTCCACCTTGCTGGCGTCTGAGTCGGACTGGAGCTCTCTGCCCTTTACCAATCCAGCCACGGGCCCATCCATCTGGCCCATCAAGACTCACTCTCATTTCATCAGTCCATAAAACCTTAGAAAAATCAGTCTTGAGATATTTCTTGGCCCAGTCTTGACGTTTCAGCTTGTGTGTCTTGTTCAGTGGTGGTCGTCTTTCAGCCTTTCTTACCTTGGCCATGTCTCTGAGTATTGCACACCTTGTGCTTTTGGGCACTCCAGTGATGTTGCAGCTCTGAAATATGGCCAAACTGGTGGCAAGTGGCATCTTGGCAGCTGCACGCTTGACTTTTCTCAGTTCATGGGCAGTTATTTTGCGCCTTGGTTTTTCCACACGCTTCTTGCGACCCTGTTGACTATTTTGAATGAAACGCTTGATTGTTCGATGATCACGCTTCAGAAGCTTTGCAATTTTGAGACTGCTGCATCCCTCTGCAAGATATCTCACTATTTTTGACTTTTCTGAGCCTGTCAAGTCCTTCTTTTGACCCATTTTGCCAAAGGAAAGGACATTGCCTAATAATTATGCACACCTGATATAGGGTGTTGATGTCATTAGACCACACCCCTTCTCATTACAGAGATGCACATCACCTAAATTGCTTAATTGGTAGTAGGCTTTCGAGCCTATACAGCTTGGAGTAAGACAACATGCATGAAGAGGATGATGTGGACAAAATACTCATTTGCCTAATAATTCTGCACTCCCTGTACGTAATAGATAAACACAAAGTTTCTATTTTCACTGTCTATTATGGAAATGTATGCTTTCAACAAATGGATTTACAGTAAGAAAAAAACAAAAATAATAACATTCAATTGAATCTTTTATGTAATTTTCCACCTTTATTTCTTAATTAAGCCTAAAGAGTCGTGCTGACAGTTTTCGTTATTATGTTGAAAAACTGAGGTGTGTTAGTGAAGTAAATTTTTTTTAAACATATCAGGTATTAAATTTTTAGCTAAAGTTCTTTACACTGACATAAAGAGGAGTTTCACTGGTTTCTGCCCTCTTAAGGGGTCTGAATGTGGCCCACCGTGCACAGCTATAGTCCCAGCTTTAGTTGCTCGTTAATTGTTACTTTTATGTCCTGTTAAAGATTCAGTGTGGTTTTAGCTTGAGCAGCTTTTTTAGTTAGGGCCTTCTCTTGTTTCAGCAGAGTAAATTTCCAAACTGTGTCTAAAGTAGTTAAAACTAGCTCCGCTTCAGCCAGACGCTTCTGTAAGAGGGCATTTACACATTGTTGCGTAAGCATTACCAATGATATAACGCCTTACTCAGTATTATAAAGTGACAGGGGACTTTCTGTAGATGCCTTTTTAATATTTAAAATTACTTTTATCTGTCAGCTTTTTGGAATTTTACTTAAGTAAGCAGGACTTTTACTAAGAGTGCTTTAAGATCAGTTTACTGTTTTGGGGGCAGTTACAGTCCCATTAACTGTAATGAAGGGCTGCAGCCTGTGATATACACTGTGAGAAATTATTGAAACATATTTGCAAATCCAGTTTTCTTACTTTAATTGGATTCAGAAACTGAACTTTTTATCAAAGTGGTTGCAGGCTCTCTGCAATTCTATAAATTCACTAGTTGGCCAATTGTTTCAACTTTATATATTTATGCACACATTATCTAACACAATAACGTGAGGCGGTTAATCCTTTGGGGGGGTTGAAACTGAGGCCATTAATCAAACCAGCCTTGTTTTTGTAGAAAAGAAGAACAATGTATTTTTCATTGGGTCATGACCAGACGCATGACATTGAAAGTGTGCTGGAAAATGGAACACAAGCTTTTGGTAATCAGTGTTTCCGCACTCAAACGTGACCACATATTTAAAAAAAAATATATATATATATAAAGCTCATGATCATCATTAATCCTACCATGTTTATCTGCTGTGATTCATCCAGAGTCAGTTGCAACCCTGTTCTGTAGTTACACGAGCAGCAGGCAGTGCACGCATTCTTTCAGGGTGAACACACCTACATCTGCCTTGCAGAATTTTCTCTAAATATGCCAGCAGCACAACGTGCAGCTTCCACCGTCCAGGGTATTTCCCATGGAGAGGAAGCACGTGTGTGTGTGTGTGTGTGTGTGTGTGTGTGTGTGTGTGTGTGTGTGTGTGTGTGTGTCTGTGTGTGTGTGTGTGTGTGTGTGTAAGACTACATTCATCACTCCTGGGACATGTGTGGGCTTGAGTGACAGGAAACATTCGCTGATCCAGGTCAGTGGAGTGTGGGTCAAAGAGAGCTCCTTGTCTGTTTATGTACATCAACACAGGTGTTGTCAGCTCACCCGACAACATGTTGACTCATCAGCCGGCCCATTTTCAAGTGACCTCTCCACACATGAGAGGAAATATGACAAGCAGAAAGGAAAGTGTGTAGCGAGTCTCCCCTTAAGAGATGTGGATTTCAAAGACGCTGCATAAATGTGACACAACACAAGTCCCACGTTTGCTGCACAAAGTATAACGCAGTTTTCAAACGGCGAGACGGAGACATTATTAAGTTAGGTAAGTTGTTGAGAGCAATTTGTTTATTAAATTGACTTTTCCTCTAATCCCAGCAGAAGCCGCTGCTAGGTTTACACCGGGACGCCCCTCATCAATTTGCATTCCACATCGATAATCATTTTGAGCATCGCACGGGGGAGAATGGAGCCTAGCCCTCCAGTTCAACCATACACACAGCAATTATGTGGGTCTCTGTATAAATGAGGTCAATACACATAAGAACCCAAGGTAATCACTTCATACATCCCGGCTGTCATCAAGGACACTTAAACCCTTCGCTGCTATGCAATTGCTCTGAAAAATAAGCAGCGGTTGAGATTTATCTCTAATCAGCGTAGTGTATGGCTCAGTGTTGGTTATCATTACACTAATGTATTTATCTGGCTTGATTTGAGCTCAGTATGTTGCTGGCTGATCTCCCCAAAGGCGAGCTCCTCTCGATAAGGTTGGAGGTAATTACTGGGGGCCTGCATGACTGAGCAGCCAAGGGCATTTTCCTCTGCTTTGACCCAATCGAACAACGGGGGTTTTCCTTGGCTTATATTTGCAGGAGTCCCCGATTCGCTCTCACCTTTTTCTGTGAAAATACTCCACTCTGTGTTTTTGCATGCATGTACTCTACTGTATTTTACACAAAAAAGAACGAGTCGGCCTCCCACATGTGTGTTTGATTCTGCATGTAATAAAAGGAGAATACAGTTTCTCGTTTTCTAAACTGGGCCAGGTCTACAGTACAGTGCTGCTAGTAATTATCAACCTTGTGGAAAGAGAGGAGGGAGAGGGAAGGGAAGGAAAGGAGAATTGGAAGCCTGAAGTCATGGTACCCAGCTAACAACTTTAACAAGAGTGAGGAATGCTCTGTGTATGTCCAGAAATAAAAGAGATAAGGACAGCAAGTGCGACACAAAAAAGGGCAATGATGGAGTGATGGAGCTGCAAAAAGATGCGACAAGAATAACGGGGAGGGAGAGGAGACATGGGAAGACGCACCGGAAGGGATGTTGTAGAAGAGGGATAGGAGGACGGGGCGAGGTTAAAGAAAGAATAGGAACGAATGAGGTGTATCTAATCAGCAACGAGTTCAAGAGTGGCCTCTTAATTTGAATTCAAGGCTTCATAAATCATTTCCTGTGACAATGGCAGCGATTCACATAAGTGAGGCACAGTTATTGCTTGTTATTAATGGCACTGACAAGAGCATGTCACACACGAGCACGAGCAAATAGGACTCACACCGCTTCCCTGACACACATTCAATATTCACATATGTGCTTCATTAGCATTATGACAGAAACGTATCAGTGACAGTTAACAACATGCTCAGCTCAGGGGATTCAGAGTAATGTGGGGCAAACCCCATGCTGCAAGTTTCTTCAGGTTGAAACGTTAAACACACACAGACACAAGTGGAGAAGTGCTCAAGCTCACGCCTCACCTATCCTTTTTTCTCCAATGGACCCACCAGCAAGGACACAAATAGGCACTTGATATATGCAGAACAAACAAAGACAAACATCCTCTGAACTCCCACAGGGGTCCAGACCTCTGTCAGAATGTGTGATGATCACGCCAGCGAACATGCGACTGCGCTAAACAGTGTGATTGGGGCCAGGAAAGGATTTACACATTAAAGGTGTGGTTTGCAGTGTTTTTCTTTACTGAACCACTTATATGATGAGGTCCCCGCACAGCAGAGGAAAGTCATGCATAGAGATGCTTAAAGGCAGCTTCTCACCCATTGTAGATTTTCTGCCAAGCTTTGGCTGAGATTAACTTTAGCAGACGCTGCCACACATATAGCATTTAAATAGGAAATAGAAAAGACCCAGACAGAATATACAAACAAGGAAACAGCCACAAACATTTCCAGTGGAATAATTTGCATATATTCAAATAAATTCAAATTCAAATTTTATTTGTCACATACACAGTCATACACAGTACGATATGCAGTGAAATGCTTACACAACTGCTCGTGACCTAAAGAAAAAAAAAAGGCTATGAATAAGATAGGAAATAAATATGAAAATTAAAAAGGGTGAATTTAACTAGGATGGAATACAATAAAATATAAAAATTAAAGTTAAAAATGAAATAACTGTACAACAACAAATTAGAATGCAGGGTAAATTTAACTGGGAAGAATAAGATAAAATATATAAATTAAAGTTGAAAATAAAATAACTGTACAACAAAATACACAATACACAAATACACAGCATAGAAATATATAAGAATGTATGAAGAAATATAAATATATATATACAATAACAGCAGCTGTACAAGTATTAAATGGAAATGAAGAAATATAATGTCCAGTGTTGTGCAATCCACATTTGTAAGTGTCTTGTGCAGTGTAAATATGCTTTAGGTGATTTAGTGATGAAGTGATTTGATTAGATGACCACGCATCTAATCGAATTAGTGTAAACAAAGTCCAGAATGTCCAGTGTGTGTGTAAGAACCATATGTCTGGGTCAGTATTATGTGGTGGTGTGATTGAGAAACCGTATCGCCTGCGGGAAGAAGCTTCTCCTCAGTCTCTATTCACATTTTTAAGTATTGATGCTTAATCAACATGTAAGGTATCAGAAATGGCAGACTTGTGACATTTCTGTACCATATTTAAATAAATAAACATATTTATATTGCACATTAACATGGACAAAATACTAGGAGAGCATATTGTATATATATTCCATTGCGAGTAATTCTGTTATCACAGAATAATTGAAATAATACCTATTTTAGGTTAAAGACCTCATTATCATTTCATTGGTCCTATCTCTTAGCTTTTCTGCTTGGACTGGTGCCCTCATGACCCGAGCCCAGATAAGTGATAGTAAATGGATGGATGGATATCTTACATTGGGCCTTGGTGCAGTCCCTTAGTTCATCATCTGTCTGAAACAAGTCCTTTTAGCTACTTCCCTCTCTCTTTAATCACAATAGGTAAAACAATTGTTGGAGAAAAGAAAAAAGATGGCAGTTTAACTGCAAAATTATATAGGTGCTGGACAACCTTGGTTTTATATGGGAACATATCCAGAAAACTGGCAACCAGCTGAGTCCAGTCTCCTATTGTAAAGAGAAGTGCCAAGACGAGTTGCGCATATCGCCACAGACTGACTCAGATTGATTGCAACGTGTTGGTAATCTGTCTGCGCTTATAAATTAGACTGCAGCTCTTTGCAGACTTTCACCAACCTGTGTGATAGTGATGATCGTCAGCCTAAGATGGGCCACCATTATTTGGAGACAGGTTGCCTCCCACCAGGTGACCATAACAATTGCCTTGTGATCGAAAGTTGCTGTCCAGATTCTGATGGTATTGCAAGCTCAACCACTGGGCAACCATTTGGTCCCTATATGGGGCGATCGTGGCTCAAGAGTTGGGCGTTCGCCTTGTAATTGGAAGGTTGCCGGTTCGAGCCCCAGCTCGGACAGTCTCGGTCGTTGTGTCCTTGGACACTTCACCTACCGCCTACTGGTGTTGGCCAGAAGGGCCGATGACGCGATATGGCAGCCTCGCTTCTGTCCGTCTGCCCCAGGGCAGCTGTGGCTACAACTGTAGCTTGCCTCCACCAGTGTGTGAATGGGTGGATGACTGGGTGTGTAAAGCGCTTTGGGGTCCCTAGGGGGGACTAGTAAAAAGCGCTATACAAATACAGGCCATTTACCATATAACTACTAGCAATCAGTCATTGAGCCATAAGCCAACTTTCTTCTCATTTGCTGTCTCTTATAAACTCAAGGGTTTGACACCATGGGACTGAGGGCTTCTTCACTCACAGCTCATGCCGTGTGCCTGAGATGACCAGGGATATCTGCTCTCCGTGACATTGTAGAGCCAATAATAGAAAAAAAAAGAGCAGTCTGAAGCGACTGGAATATACTAGTTTAACAATATATATGAGGCAAAGTATGTAATTTGTAATAGGTCTCTTTTTATGTCCCTAAAATATATATTTTTTGGTTTCCCATCACAGTATCCCATGGTTGTCTTCCATTTATGATCGCCTTCCTCTTACACTCTCCAAATTTCCCTCCACTTGTCTTCTCATCATTACCTCTTTACAGTAGGTGTCCTCTATTCTCAGTTTTTCTCTTGTTAGAGGTAAATTCAATCTCCCCTTGTCAGCTTTAATCAAAGCACCCACAGATTCAATTTAGCAGGCATGTGTGGGAGGTTAAGGTGGCATCTTCAGTAGGACAGGAAGAAAAAGAGGCATTTTTTGTACACACATCCTTCCTCCTGCCTCACTTTGAATAAGATTTAAAGCCATTGTCAACAAGCTCTCTAAGGCAGCATCTTTTTCCACAAGCCAACTCCTAAACTCTAGCTGTAGTAATACTTTAAAGTAAAAGAGATCAGTCTGTCATGTCCACTCACTTTATTTGTTAGACATAGGCAACTTAAAGATATAAAGTTAGGTAAACAATCAAAATTAAAATAACTATATCTCTTAATCTCTGGTGGTTTTTACTTTACATAAGAAACTGCAAAAGATTAAAGCTTAAAACTTTTTCTTTCAAGACACACCATTTGGTGCCAGATAGTTTAGATGGCTGTGGAATACCGCGGGCTCTTTTGTGCTGGAAATCTCCTGACGTTGGTGGGATGACCTCATCAGCAACCAACGACTAATCTTCTGTTTGTCTCATCAAAATGTTGTTCAAAAATATGCCAAATTGTGATGAATGCTAATCTTATTACAACTTTCCTTCAATGATGCAAAACAAACAATCTTCTACTGTAAAATTTTAATTTCGTCTTTAAAATCTAAATCAATAGCTGTCTAATAAAATAGATAGGATTAGAAGTCCGACCAGGCATTTGAGGTCAGTCTTAAGTAAGTCTTGAGTTTTCTGTTCTTCCCCAGACTTAATGGGCAACAGGACACTTATAATGTATCTGGTAACAGCTGGGCAGTTAGAAATGAGTGCTGTTATTGATCTTGCTTGTCAGTAGCCAGTCTTGTTGAAACTCATTAAGTCAATGAAACCTATTAATGTTATTCTACAAGTTTTGCACAAAATAAGCTATAACCTAGATAAATTGTGACACTCACCCATGATGTTTTCACCTCAAATTCGTAATGAGGAGGGAATAGTTTTTGGTACTATGCCTCTGGGTTGGATGTACAGCAATCTTCTTGCAGGTAAAAGTTTTAATAACTAAAGAAAGTAAGGCATTTGTTACCTCGTGATGTCAGGACAGCCCGTAGTAAATTCTAGTTTAAACTTCCTCTGAGTGTTTTTTAAACATCTTGCAGTTTGTGTACATGCATAATACTGACATGGTAACAATGTTGAATCTGAAATAAACTTGCCAACACTCCCTGTTTTCCCTCAACTAGCAATTAAGAAGGGATTTGACTTGATTGTGTGACTGCTCTCCACTGATGAAGCTATTGCTGCTGCTTGTCCAAAAACTAATTAGGAACATTTAAAGAAGTGCTAAAGCCCCAGTGCAAACGGTGCCCAGAGTTAATAACTACAGGTTTAATTTGATGACCATTGCTAACGTTTCTGTGACTTGAGGTTGAGACAGTTGCATTTTTTCTTCTTCTTTTTTTTAACTTTAGCAAATCCCATCAATATCAGAGCTGGGAGCCAGGTGGATGCACTGAAGGTGCCGGTATAGCAGGTGCACTCAAACCTGCTGCACAGCTTCAGATAAAGATGCTGTTTTTTTTCTACTGAGCTTGCTGTTTTTATTCCATTTCGATTTGTCTTTACCTGCAATTTCAACACATGTAGTAAAGTGAGCTTACTGAGTCATTCGAATGACACCATCCTCACCAGCTGCGGCAGCCAACTGACGATCGGCGACCTAATCCAGCGCCGCCGACTCCGTTGGTTTGGCCACATTTGTCAAATGGACCCGAGCCGCTACCCCCATGGCCTACTCTGGTTGACCCGCCCCACCAATTGGAGGGTGCATCGAAATGCACCAAAGAAGACATGGATGAAACAAATCCAGGATTATTTGAAGGCCCTTCGACTTGACCTCGAGCAGGCAAGAACCATCACCTTAGTTAGAAAAGTGTGGAAGATAATCGTTGGTCAAGCAAGAGAACCTGCGGCACCTACAGCAGCGTACTGGTTGTGTGGCAGACCACCGCCGCTGGTCGCCCGCTAAGGACAAGAAGAAGAAGAGAGCCTACTGGAAGTAAATCTAATCTAGGGCAAGATTACTTGAAACCATCAGCTTCACTATGAGGAGGCAGTTTCTAACTTCTGCATGTCAGAATGAATTACTGTAGCAACAGCATTTGTCTTGGCACTTGGTACTGACCAGTCTGGCACAAGACCAAGTTATATCAGTCCTTGTTTCCCATCCCTGGTCCGAGTGACAGGATTCTTATTCAACAGCAGCAGGCAGCTGGAGCTCAGCTGGTGGAACAGGTTGTCCTCTAATTGCCAGGTTGAGGGTTTGTTTGACAGCCAGGGCATGTTGCTAAAGTCAAAGTTGCTCCCAATGGCAGGTGAGCACCTTTCACGGATGGTCTGACATCAATAGTGTGAATGAGAGAGAAAATAATGTATAAAATAAATTGCTGTGGTTACCACTAAGATCAACCATTTAACCCATACCACACTGAAAACCACCTTTAACCCACTACAACGCCCGCAAACCTTCATTCCAATTCAGGAAAAATGCTCAACTTTCGAACCATGACTGACTACTCTCTAAACAGATTAAGAGGATAACTGAAGAAATGTTTTGCAGTGGCACTTAATATCCAACCCCATGGTTTCCCATCTCATCTTCTTCTCCACATGCTGCAGCTATGACAGTCTGATTCACAGCTCTCTGCTGTCCCACCCGCCTCCCCTTTAATCTCTCCACTGATATCTCTCCTTACTCTTCTGCATTTTTGATCTTTGGATCTGAGTCCACCCCCGTCATCACCATCCACCCCCAAAAACAATTTTCTGTAGCATTAGTAATATCTTCTACTCTTTTCTTTAAGCTTGTGTTTACCTCTGCAGACTTTCCCTGCTTCACTGTCTCTTTCTCTCTGTCTCTCTCTCTGACCCCTGTCACAGTCAGTAAAGTTCTGATGAGAAGCTACCTAACACTGCATTGTCTGATCAGGTGTTGTTGAGTAAGCGAGTTTGCAGCCTCGATCTCTTGGGGTCAGCTTAATGCTATCCTCTGCTGGATCTCTCCTTGTAACCCGGTCTGCTGCCTGCCAGCCAGGCCCTACATTTCTGCTCCAACTGTTGACTGGCTTCTCCAGTGCTTACACCTACAACATACTACTGCACCTCCATGCCAAACAGCATTTTCAATGCTACAAGATGTCCAGGTCTGCACTATATTTGCATGCATTAGTGTCTAATGACTCAGCTAATAGTGTTGCTATTTTTAATGCGTATTAATATGTTTGTGGTAAAACCTCTCTGAAGCCTACTAACATTTTTCGTCCACCAAAATCAAGATATATGGTTTATCCAAATTTTTTTCTGTATCTCATTTTATACCTACCTGCTAGTGCTTGTTTTTTCCAGATCTGTTGTCTGTGTGCTTGTTTGATTTAACTTAGAAAAAAGGTACCAAAGTTAATCTGCAGGGCCAGGGAGTTTGATATCCTTTCACTTTTCAAGTCAGATTCAACCTTGAACAAACCAAGAGGGAGATTATTGATTAATTGCTATACATTAATGAGCCAAACTGATCTGAAAGAAGGGCAGGAGTATAGATTCCTGACAGGGCAACCACTTGAAAGGGTTTTCTGTACAGTAAGGGACTGTGCAGGACACCCAGAGGAAGGTGATTACATGGTAAAATCAGGTAGATGATCATCCTTTCTGTGATTTGTGCCAGCCACATTTACAAGTGGTGGGCAGTAGCAGTAATAAATTTAGCTTGTGTCTGCTGGTGTGATGCTAAAACGACAACTGAAAATATTCGCGGCTCAAAAACACAGCAGGAAGAGAATTTACATGTGGAGAGAGAAAACATATAATTATATTTTCTGGCATCAGAGTATTAACTTGTGCAAATGGCTTTTATATGTACATGTTTTTAAAAGATATGCACTTGTGTTATATAATGGAAGTTTAATCTCCAATCTCTAAGCCTTTTTTTAAATCCATAGAACTTATATAAGATATTTACATTGCATATCCTTCCAATGTCCCCATGTTCCACACAATGCTATATAAAGGCCTGTTATCTCCCCTCCCCCCAGTCCATTTGCATACACTTTTGCAGATATTACTTTCCTTGCCTATGAGTGGGAATGTTACCAATGAAGCAATCTAAAGTTTAAGTATCTTTACTTCCCTACTGGCAGGGTGGACACTTTGCTGTTGTGGCTCTGAAATTATTCAGCTAACTCTCCAGTGACTTTCATGCGGTCGTACTGGGAGTCTGGCTTCACCTTTCGAATTGTGGCTGTTAACTGTAGTCCTTATTCTGCTCTGTGAGCTCGCTGGCCAGCCTAAAAAGGTGGAGAACTGGTTGTACTTAAGGCTTTTCCTGGGTGATCAGGCAGTAGAGTACTTAGATGTATGTGATGGAGCATTGTCCCGCATTATTGTTCTCTCTGCTTTAAATGCTATATACTCTCTGATGTCCCTTTGCTTGAATTGTAGACAGTCCAAATAGCTCATCCTTAAAGGAAGCAACCAATACCAATACCCTCCACTGTGCTTTCATCTGGTCCATTAAGAGTTACTCTCATTTTATCTGTTCATCAACTCTTTGTGAAATCTTGATGCTTCCACCATGTGGCCATTTTATGTTGGCCTTATTTCTGAGCACTCCTGTCATTCTTATTCATTTTAATTGTTTAAATGTAAATGCACAAAAAGACCAGAGATCAGACGATGGCGCTCATATGGGATTTTTCTACTCATTTTGAGCACTCAAAACACTTCCTTGTTACAAGCCCTGTTCATGCATTTTAAGTACTATTTTTAACTTATCAGTCAGACTACAATGCATGCATCAGGGGAACTCAGGGTTCAGTATCTTGCCCAAGGATAAGAATCATGTGCAGATTAGAGGAGCCGGGGGTCGAACAGCTCACCTTCTCATTGGGGAGATGAGCTGCTTTACTTCCTGAGAGTTTTAATTTTTTATGTCAAAAAACCCTCAAACCACCAAAAGTGGTGGTGGATTGTAACGCTTTCCATCACATTACATTTTTCTATTACATCTTTAATATTACCTCATTACAGTACTAACTGTATTAACATTGCTACTGTTCAAGCAACTGTTATTACTTGGGTTATATAAGTTCTTTAATTATCTTTTTTTCCTGTGCCCTTATGGAGGTGACTTCTGACAGATGACAGGTCATGTGAAGAGAAGAGGCAAATACATTTTAACAGTCTAACTTTTGAGGAGTGAAGATTTGGAAATAACTTTCCTTTTTATGGCAAAAAATACTAGAATGTGAGTGTGCAGGCCAGAAACAGCTTATCATTGCAGTTTATCACACCACATACAAAGACAGCATGCTAACACAAAGCTAGCTTGATTGTCAACAGGTAACAAAAGCAGTAATAAGCGTTGTTGCTATGTAGCATCCATTTTTACCCATACCTGTCACTGTAGAAGTATTCTTTGGGCTGTTTTTCACCAACTTTTCTGCTGGTTCTGTGTTTATACTTAAACACTAAAAGAAAATGTGTGTGCCTTCATTAGCATAGGGATTTGTATGGCTCTGTACTCTCAGGTTTACATTTTTAACTCATAATTATGTGCATTATTTTTGTATGACGACCCCAACACTGAATGTCACACAAAGCTTAAAGCTCAAACAGCAGATGGGATATCTGGTGATTTTCCCTGAAAACACGATTAACTGTACTATATGTGGTCATAGCCGGTTTATTCATGTCCACATCAAATCACAAGCCACTGCAGCTCAGACAACTCATTATGTAAACAATTTACAACCCATTTCATAGAAAACAGGAATCATTTAGGCTACACTGAACAGATGCATAATGAGGGGAATTTAGGGATGCAATATTTTTTTCATTGTTATGTCACATCTGTTAAATCTGAAAATTTTAGCAATGTCTTGTCAAAACAGACGTGTTTTCTGAATAGTGCATTGGATGTGACTGACAGAAAGTTATTCCCATTTTAATGATATGGGGGCTTAAATGTATTAAGCCAGCACAATCTTATCATCAAACAATACCACCAACACAATTAAAGAAACTCCAAGAGTAAAACACTCAGATGCTCAGACCAAATGCAGTAAATAGTGTGAACTAAGATAAATACAGCAAAGCAATATTTTGGCAATGAGGATCCCGTTGAAGCAATGTAGACATATGTGAACAAAGGGATGCAGAATGAAATGAAAGTCCTCGTCAAGCATGAAGCACTGCTCTTCGCTTTTGATTCTCATGTGGGGGAAACACTCTGAATTCACGGTTTCTTCTCCAATCAGCCGTGAAGGTATGTTTCCTCTTTAAGAATGATGTTTGTTCAGCAACATATTCTTTAGCATACTACCGTCGCTATTTGTGCACCAATAAGCCTAAACATTTCGAAGTCATCAATTCATTGCGGCAGTCACACCAAAGAAGAAAAAAGTACTTTGAAAATAAATTTAAAAACCATGATTTTTCTCCTGAATTAAAACACACAAAGGTAAACAAGGAAAAGCAAAGACGCTTACTTTGTACGAAATGTTAAAAAAATAGCAAGCCATCATATAATGAGTACTATATTATGAGCACTAATACTACAAAGCTTTTGTTTTGCATCCTTAAAATGGTAAGAAAGAAAGGAATCTTAACATCACATCACACGAATCTCTGTTCAGAGACTCAGAGCTGAAGTTCTGCTTTCAAAGACCAAGCATATCAGACAACCTGACAGAATTAAGCCTGCACTGGGATTGCAGTGGTTTTTAGCTATTTTGACAATTTATTGTTTGTGCAGGTCTGCATAATTATGTCTGGAGATGCAAAAGCTCTGTTATGTGCATGTAAACTCATGTCAGAGTTTTGTCTGACTTGTTTTATTTTTATTATGCAGACTTGAGAGACGTGGCGACCATTGGGAGAGGTGAGGATGCAGGAGGTGGCTGAGCTGAGAATGACTGCTAATGTGAAACTCAGATATGACAATGACAAGTGTGAATGGTTAGGTGTGAGCTTCACTGTTCATTAGAAATAAATGAGGACTGAAAAAAAGAACTCTTAAACTAGTAAACAAACGTGTGGGTCTGAGAAATACAAATGCATTAAAACTGCTTATTTTGTCATTGATTTTGCACTAAAATGTGTGTGTGTGTGACTAGCAGGAAGCTATTCCTTTTGAATGATATGGGGGCTTAAATGTATTGATCCAGCACAATTAATTCTTATTATCAAACAATACCAGCGGCAAAATTTAAGAAGCTCTGAGGCTTAAAACAACCAAATGTAGTAAATAGTGTGAACTATGATAAATATAGTAAATAAACCTTTTGGCAATGAGGATCACATTGAAGCAATATAGACATATGCGAACAAAGGCGTTCAGAATGAAATGAAAGTCCACATCAAGCATTAAGCTCTGCTCATCAATTTTTACTTTTCATCACTTTTCTCACTCTGAATTCACAGTTTCTTCTCCAATCAGCCATGAAGGTATGTGGCCTCTTTATGAATGATGTTTGTTCAGCAAAATTTCCTTAAGCTGTGGCTACCATTGGGAGAGCCGAGGATGCAGGAGGCGGCTGCACTGAGAATAACTGCTAATGTAAAACTCAAACATTACAGTGACAAGCGTGAATGATCAAGTGCGAACGGAGCTACAAGGTATTTTGTTGAAGTGTTGATCATCATTGTTTGGACAGGGAATAAAAGAGGACCAAACAATGTGAAAAAGGACTAATAACAAAACCATGTGAGTGTCTTTCAGATTGAAAGTTGAATTGGAAAACTTTGTATAAAAGTGACTTATCTCATTTTAGTGCATAGGTAAATTTTCCATTTACATGAAGTGTGAAAAGTAATTTTAGCCCAGTTTTAAGATAACAGGTGTAGCTCTCACCTCTGGTACAATATCCCAAAATATGAGTGAACAGAGAAACAAGATGGAAATGATATTAGTGACTCACCTGGTCTTTTGTCATTTCGCCCTTTTCGACCTCCGCATAGCCGTACTTTGGAGATCAGGACAAGGATCTGTTTCTGGCACAGGGACTTGTTGCTCTTAGGACAGGGCTTGCGCTTGCTGGCTACCGGTCGGTTGGCTTGGTCGTCCTTGACCGCCCGTTTCTGTCTAATGAGAGAGCTGGCAAGAGCTGCCATCTTCCCCCCCTCTCACCTTTGGGAGGGGGGTGACTTCCTTCCTGGTACCCCCTTTGCTGGTTTGGCTTTTGCTTTCCTCAGTACACTAGAATAGGACGAATGTTATAAAGAAAACCCCACGGGGGAGATCGGGAGTCTAAGTGGGTTAACAGGGAAGAGTTTAGTTTGAGGGTTCCCTTGGAGAGGGATGAACTGGATAAGATGCAAGTTCACATGCAGTCCAATGTAATGGACCAAAAAAAAAAATCTGACAGTAACAGATCCCAGGAAAAAAAATTTTTTTTAAAGTGATACAGTCACATTTTCAATGTAAAACTTTGAGACCAGCTTTAAAAAGACAGACTTTTCCAAAAGGTTACGCTCGAGACATGATTCTATCCCGCTTCCCCACTCATCTTTCACATCAAAATGTGGCCTGGCAGCCAAGTACAAAATGTTATATTGCAAAATAACTAACCTACTTTAAACAGGCGATACAGAAGAGAAAGAGCTCAAATTAATTTACGTATAAAAACACTTTTAAAGAAGAAAAATGGGCTCATTTTGAATGCTAGGAAGCTCTTAAAAGCGCAAGAAAAACCAAACTGTTTTTCACCATTCGTGCATTCCATGGCGGTCCAACTTTGCCTCCCATTTAAATGTGGCAGCGTGGAATAATGAGCCGAGAGTCCAAGCAGTAATCCAGCTGACTTAAATCCAGAGGTAGCACAGCAGGCGGGACACTGACGGTCTTTGTCGGAATGAAGCCGGGAACGGAGCAGAGACATGGACACAGACAGGCAGAGACTCCTCTTCTGCCTCCAATGACATGCCTCTTTCCCACAGACCTCACCGAAACCCCCCTCTTTCCTCCTCCCCTCCCCCCTCCTCCTCCCATCCAAAGTCAGCGAGTGGTTGTGAGAGTATGTGTGTGTGAATTCCAGCAGCCACCATCAGTAGGGGTGACATTCATGACAGAGAGAGAAAGGAAGGGGGGGGGAGCGAGAGACAGCAAAAGAGACTGAGGGAGGGGAGGGGAGGGGGAGGCAGAGGCTGTGATGTGTAAGAATGAGCTTGGCGGGGAAGACGGAGGAAAATGTGGGAGAAGGACGTCTTAACAGCCACTTCACCGAGGCTACAATTTTGTTATTTCACAGAAAACATCCCCCTAAAAAAACAAACCAGAGCCCCACTGAAACAGAGACACAGCGCCAGAGTAGGAGAAAGACACCAGAGAGTGCTGGAGGTGCAGATTGTGACAGTTCTCTGTCTCCTCGAGAGGAGCAGCATCACCACGTGCTACCTTCCTGTCACATGCACCCACTCACACACACACCCAACACACACACACAGAGCAAATCAGCATATTTTGTAATGGAGTCTTCCCTGCTGTATAATTGCTCATCTCTAGTCTGTGTTTTTCTTCATCTCCCTCTTTGAAACTCACTTACATGATAGTAATCTCCATATTCTTCTTTGCTTCCTTCAGCTTTACATATACAATTGAGTGGGAGGTGGGGTGGGGGGGTGTCTCTGTACCCTGAAACTGACATTTAGTGTCTGACATGGCCGACTGCTGGCTTACACTAACCCTGACAGAAACATGAGCTAGGACAGATTGAGTAAGACAGCTAGCCCTGCCAACACACACATACTCTCCTGCTCTTCCAAAGGCAGACTTTATGTTTGAAATTTTAGAAAAAGAGCAGGTCTGATTAAAGTTTTTCCTTTATTTCACTGAATGGAATGGAAACAATCCATGCATTTGACTGCATTTCTACACGAAATGTCATGAATTTACTTGTAAAAGTAGATATATATAAATTATCTTAAAAGATTTGGGCCATAATTTGAAAAAGCCATCAATGAATCTGTAGCAAAACTGGATATAAAAACACTAGACATCTCTGGCCCAACCCCTCAGACTCAGAGCCAATAAATTAACTTATCTGATTGGCAATCAATCCAGTTTTATTTGACATGGCACCTTTTTACAAGCCAGTCGCTGGGGAAACCAGCAGTAGAGGCGACTTCAAAATGCAAGCTCAATTCAGATCATTTCTAACAATGCCACGCAAGGTCACTGTCTCTCAGAACTTGATTGACAAGTGACAGCAGATGTTTAGTCTCAGCGGCGGACGAGGGCATGCCTGGGGCAGAGGAGAGAGAACCACGCATGAGATAATGCAGTTTGTATTGATGTGAAAACAAAAAAGGATTTTTTTTTCTAATGATCCTTCCCTCCCCTCCCTTCCAACAATCCCCACCATTTCCAACAATCCCCAGCCACTCCCTAGTCTTCTTACTCTGGGTTAAGAATCAATCTCCTAATGGACATTGCATTACACACATTGCCAAAGGTTGTTCTTCTTTTTGCTTTTCCCAGTCACAAGTACATGCCAAATTACACCAAAAGAAAGCTAAGTGGGGATTCTTGGGACATTATACTGTCTCAAGGTTAAGAAATGTGTCCAATATTATAATGAAATATCACGCTATAAACTTAGAGGACTCATTAAGACCCAGCATTTTTTAATTTCTTTGTAAGACCTACTGTATCAGCACAGAACCAAACTAAAAAAAATAAACACTCATTATGTCAGAACACTTTAATATCCTGGTTAGAGTCAATTAATTACCATATCACTTGTGCCTCAAACACCTAGCTAGGTTCTTATACCCACAAATGCTCACACAGGAGACTCTGCCAGCCTTAGGATGTTTTATTCAGGAAGGAAAGAAACAGTAAATCTAAATGAAAGTAAGAATGATAAAAATAGCAAATGAGCTTTCTGTCAAATGTACATGTATAAATTCTCATCATCTGAATAATATACAAAAGAGGATTAAATTATGTTTTGCTAAAAACAATCCATTGCACAATCCCTGCATGCATATCAAATTACATGGAAACGGAGGGTATTAACAGCATATCCTCTTTTAAAGGGCTTTATACAGAAATGTTTTTCCAAGGATAATGATTCTCAGGTTTTGGTACATTCCATGTTACTTAACAGTCTTTTATAATCTTCCCTAGATAAGCCAGATGGATGAAAGATAGATGGAAAGGAGGGATTGTTTATCCATCTTCATCCTGAAAAGTAATTACAGTTGTGAAAAGTACGTAGCTTGGAAAGCTATTAGTTGACTAATAAAAGTGCACCAGGTTGCAAAAAACCCCATAAGTAAGACTCTTGAAACTACCAGACTGATAGCTTGGCTGCCAGAAAAGATACATCAGAACCAGAGTATAAATGGTCTGCAAATGTTGTCCAAGGAGTCATAAAGAGCCTACTCCCAGCTCCAAGGGAACAGCAGCACAAAGACTGAACATCCATAAATGACACTAAGTAGTGATGCAAGGATATCTGGGAGAAAGAGACATTATACAATACCATTGGCTTTGGTGGATGGAGCTAATATATACAGTAGCTACCAAGAATAAGAAGATCACAAAGGTGGTCCACTGCCTGGACCAAGTACGATCCAACTCCTTTTGGCCGAAACACCTAACAGATATCTGTGATCACCTGGCAGAACAATTGTATGAGCTACAAAGAATAGGCACACCCAGACTTGCTAACACAGAGCAGAACAATGCTGATGAGGATTCACACAAGGGTAACTTCCAGCTAATCTCCTGTAAATTGAGTAGGCACATAAGCTGACACATGCCCGAATCTCAGAATGGCACTGGAAGCAACGCCAGGAGATCAAAGCACCAGCTAATAGGTGAATCAACATAATCACTGCCTTGATTGACTATAAATAACCCTATCACTGATGCCCCATACATGTCATCCACCTTATTGCAGAAGTGAAGTGACCATCAGCCATCTACATGGATGACATCAAGCCATATGGCAGGAGTCAATGAGACATTTGACACACTAATCCATCCAACATCTATATGATAGCAAAGAAAGGGCAAATGAAAAGTCCTATCAGTCATTAATTAAGCTGGCCATATAAGAGGTAATAGATTGACGTCAAGAAGTGAAAACTTCTCACTGTTCCATGCGAAGAGGGTCTATGTGCAATCAAAAGAGGGAGGATGTGGATTAGTGTGTGTCACAATCACGACTGAGAACGAAACAAGAAAAATACATCAAAATGTCCCTCTGTGAAGAACTGCTATATGACTGCCTCAGGCAGCAGAAGACAGATGACCTGGAGGAGGAAGATAAAATATAATAGAAGACCCAGCCCCTCCATGAATGCATCATCTGCAGATACTGGCAGACATCAAGATATTCTTCCAGAGGATAGAAAAGGCCACCCTGAAGAATAGCACAGAGTCTCGGATCACGACAGCACAAGAACAAGTCCTAAGCACCAGATCCGCAGAAGCAGGCGTCGAGCACAGCAGCCAGAACCCAATGTGGTGATCCAAATGAGATAGTCCAGCTATCTCTCTGTCCACTCTGTCCACTGTAACAGAGTGTAAGACAAAACAAACCCTGAAAGCCTTAGCCAGGTGGATGGCATAGCATATAGCCACATTTGTGTAGGAGCCCCAAAGTCCTGATGGAACACATATCTAAAAGTGGTTGAAAATAACCAACAACTTCAAATTCCAGACGGACAACCAGATGCTGGCTAACCAACCAGACACTGTGGTGGCTGACAAGGAGCAGAAGACTGTGACAGAAGTCTCCATCCCAGCTGAACATTTTGGATTTCTTATCAGTATAGATTATAAAAGTTATTTGGAAATAAGATGTTTGTTCATTTCCTCAAACGTATGATTGCTCATCAGACACTTTGTCTTGCAAGGTCTTTTTCAGACCCGAGTAAAAGCAGTGAGCTTGATAACGCCAAAGCAATTATTTAATTGATGATTGGTTATTTATTAAAGAACTGCAAGAAATGTTGACAGGGATTTATATACTGATGGAAATACAGACAGTAAAGCTGCTGCAAGGTGCTCCTTGAAAACGCTGCTTCATTGAACTGTGATGGAGTATAGCTACCCTGAACTTTAGACATGCGCCCATGTTTATGTTAACACATAGATACACACACGTGCACACACACACACACACACACACACACACACACACACACACACACACACACACACACACACACACACACACACACACAGCCAGAAAGAATTAAGCACATCAAAACAATTGGCCCAGTTCTGTCTCTTTCTCCCTCCTCTCTTCATCACTCTCTCTCCTTCAATCCTCTCTCAGCTCATCATACTGTCCACAGATGACAGGAGGTATTCTTCATAATCCCCCTCCATTATGCGACCATGTAGAATCCGAGGCCCGCTTCTTGCATACAGAAATATTGAGTTGCCCATTAGCTTTGAGCTGCACATATCATTCTCAGTTTCATTCCTTTTTTTAACAGTGTTCAGACCATTCTGGTAATTAGCTTTTAATACTGATTATTCGGACAGATACGGAATCTCGTTTTTTATGAACACCTCCTGAGTTTCATTTGCAGATGCCTGGTTTCTGATTAAAGCTAGTTATGCTGGGTTTTTTTTAAAAAATCATTCAAGTAGTTATGTTATTGATAATTTTGTTTCCAATATATTCCCAGTGTACAGAAAGTTTATTTAGGAAACAGTCGTCTGTTATCAGATAGAGTACCATCTTTATGCAGTTTCCCACAAGAACAATCATCAACACAACAATGTAAGTATGACTACCACAACTTTACTATGTTTATAATTTATAAATTATGGCTATTATGTATTTATTCAGAATTGTATTATGCTTATGGTTTGGGGATAGTGTAAGTATGTTTTATTGTGTGACTGTGTTAATGAAAATTTAATTTCTACATACATCGTGTGCTTAGATTTATCTATTTATTATGTTTTTGTAACCATGCTAATGCCATGGCTCTAGATATGTCTAGTTGGCCTGTCATTTGGCCAATCTGTCATTCAGTTGTCCTGGTCCAGACAGAAATATCTCTGTGTGGTGTTAATGGAAACATTTCATGACTTTGTGGGCAGAACAGTCTGCAACATTATTGAGTTTAATGATCCCCTTTCAGTGAGGACATGTGCAGAATACTGGAGCTACCTAGCAAAAGTTTGAGCCATAAATTATAATATCAAAATGATAACACTCATCTACCCCAATTTCTTAATTGAGAAAGGTGCTTACCTTATGTACACGGTGAAAGCAACTTTGGTGCAACTTTCTGCAAAAGCACACAAAACACAACAGAAATAGAAAAAAACACAACAGAAGAGTTTCTGGGGATACGACAATGTGACGGACCAGCTACAAAAGCAACAGAAACCAAAACATGTAAACTAGCACTGAAACAAGCTTAAAAGAAACAGAGGATTCATCAGTGCTGTAAGAAAGAAAACAATGTAATTTAATGTGTTTTCATCACATGTTGAAGAGGCATTTTTGCCATTAGCCATTTACTGTTTACTTGTCACTTTGCAGCTGTTCCGTCACATATTGTCTCCCAAAAAACAAAACGTCAGTTTTGTTACATGATTTTTAATTTTTTATATATTTTTTTAAGTCTTGCAGCATTTTTTTCTATTTCTGTTGTATTTTATTCAACTCTCATCGTGTTTTGTGTGTTTTTGCAGTGTTTTCCTAGTTGCTGGTTGGCAATGGGCAAAATGCTCAAAGTGTTGTGTTGGCTACATCCATGTTTCTCTATGGTGTTCACTCAATAACTGTGCCTCTTTTATTCTGCATGCTAATTCAGCACTGGCATCGGTATCAGGTAGCTAGCTAAACTGAACAGCTACTTGAAAACATATTCAGAATTTATGTTGTCCATAAAACTGCTAAAGTTACAAGAGCCATGCAGACAGAGAATTTTGCCATCTTTAGGCTCTATTTGAACCTGTTTGCACTCCTCATGAACACTCTCACAGCAAACTAGTGTTTCCAAGCAGACTACAAAATATTATTTGAAACACGGATCTTACTGATCTTATTACTATCGTCACTTCTTTACAGGAATTGCAAATCCTGCTTAGAATTCTTTTGAAACATTCAAATTTTCTAAAGTTTTTTGTGTCAGTAAACCACAAGAATTAACAAAAAGGAAAACACACCCATCTTCTCTACATAGTCTTTGTACTTGTACGTGATGTTTTTCTCATTGTCTTTGTCTACACTGTTGCCTGAGGTGAAGTCTTAGCAGGTAGATCTATAAGATTAAGCTTGACTTTTTCAGAGTAAGTAAAGATTTCATGATGAATATAGATTTTTGGAAAGCCTCTGTGTTTAAAGTTTGCTCTCACCCCAGCTGGTTCAGCCATCACCACACTAAAGCCCTTCCCTTTGTCCTGTGTGATCCCCTTCCGTACTGAGTCTGACAGTGCTGCAAATTTGCATTTATGTACCCACTTTTGAGAGACTCAAGAAACTTTGGGCATATAGAAAGAGAGGCATAAGATATAGCCCTAGAATAAAAAAATGTGGCAATGTGGGAGTCTTTTGAAAGTGACAGTAGGTCCAAGCAGGGGGAGAATTCTAAGGGATGGTAGGTACCACTCAGTTGTCCAAGGACTTCAGACACTGGGATGGAGTACAGGGTGGGACGAGGCCAGATAGGTACTTAACAGCAAGGTTATAAAGCTTTTGCAGAGGGA
The DNA here is from genome assembly GCF_051167445.1 of Perissodus microlepis. Lineage (NCBI taxonomy): Eukaryota > Metazoa > Chordata > Actinopteri > Cichliformes > Cichlidae > Perissodus > Perissodus microlepis. The sequence continues at coordinate 9,665,270 of NC_140470.1, forward strand.
ACACTGTGTTTGCAATATTGAGATATATAAAAAGTGTTACAGTTTTAATTCTGGATACTTTTAAAGAAAACCAAGCAAGAAGGAGATTCTCTGTGTCTGATTGTAATCCTCCATTCATCTGAATGTCAGGGCACTCAGAACAAAGTGAGATGTTGTTTAATTCCCCCAAACTAAATTTTCTGTCAGTGAGCATTAGACCTGCGAGATGCAGTCTATAAATAATCATTTTTTTTTAACCAGTTAACTGTGACACATCTCTAATGCTTTTGTTTGTTTTGTTTACAGTCAGTGTAATGTGTTGGTAGAATATGAATTTAACTGAACGCTCGCATACAACAACGATGTTTTAGTGTCATTAATACAAGCTGGGGATGATTATTACTTCTCTTTATTTCCCTGCTTCCCAATATTTATCCTCCAGTTTCTATAAAACAGAAATAGACCAGATTAGGGTGACCTTTCATTTCATGGTTCAGGAATGGAAATGAAACGTTTGGGTTTAAATAAAGACTCCTGATTTATGAACCAATCTTGCTACAGCCGATTCTCATCATCCCCAAAGGATTGGGTTTTTTTTTAGTGAACACAAACGGCTCAGAAATGCAATCATGGTGTGTTTACATGTTTACAGACCAGAGGTGATACAGCAGATATTTATTTATTTATTTTTATTGCGTGTTCTCGCATTTATGAAGAGCGTTCACAGAGAATCAGTTCAAAGTAGGAATACAGAAATGGCAGCAAAATGAGGTCGAATAAGTGGGTTTTGAGATTGGCTGTGTGTTCAATATAAATATTGATTTTATGTTTCTGGAGATCTCTCAAGTGTCCCATCAGTCTTTTTTGGCATTTCACTACACAACACTGACTGCAAATTCTGAGAATAACTCACTGTGATTGACTCACTAAAACTAGAATGACCTTATATATATGTGACGCTGGTATAGATTTACACACAGTGCCGTGTAACCAGCATTATTCATTTAGCTGTAAGAATGTGATTCAGACATCCAGTTAAGGTGGTTGAGGAGAGAAGCGGTAGGCGAAAACTGGCATGTCAGATGGGCACCTCCCATCGCAGATGTAATGAATTAGGATCGTAATGTCTCTAGAAGGCTCTAAACTAACCAGGACCACCCCACCTGCTCTCAACTCAGTTTCAGTAGATTGTTCTTTTTATTATTACAAATAGTCTTCAAATGTAAAATCAGACAGCAGCACTTAAGACTCTTCTCTACTCTTTATTCTCATTAAAAAGGCATATATGTGAAAATATAATCATACTACTACTGTACAAAATAGCAGTGCTGATTATCTCATGTTTTTTGTTGTTGATGTTGTTTTTTTCTAATCATACTTATGGTATTAATAAGCAAGTCCTCAAGAGTAATAATGCCCAAACCACACTGCATCGTGAGCCATGAAGCACCAAGCAGGCAGACGTGGGGTGTATAAAAATCACAGAGTACATATTAATTAATGTATTTATGTCTCATAGGAAGAAGCATATTTTGATCATCTTAGACATGCCATCCAATGTTTACACTGACTTGCTATGCTCATGAAGTTGAAGCATATTTCTACCCTCCTTATCTACTTCCTTCTGTTACACTGATAACTTCAATGATTTGTGTTGGGCTCTGAAGGTTGCCAAAGATGTAGGTGACCTACAACTTAATATGGTTCTTGAACATTTTGTCCAAACACACATGGAGCCAGAGCTATATCAGCTGCTTACAGACATAGTGTGAAGAGCACGAACCCCACCTCCTTAATCAACTGAAAAGATGTTTTCTTTATAACTGTATTTCTAAGAATGCAAAAAATAACAATAAGGAAATATGGCAGGAAAATGCTAAGTGCATTCTCCTATTAGTAACTCCGGGGATGGCAATATTGTTCCAGCACTTTGGTTAAGAATGAAATATCTTTAGAATTTTTTATGGGTTGCCTTTTTTGCAATATTCAAGAACCCCACATGATGAATCTTATTAAAATTTTAAAATGAGCCCACTTGATGAAGGAGAAAGTGGTGTACTTATCAAAATAACAGTGTAGGTGCAGGTTTCAAGCACTAAACAGCATGACAGTTCAGATCAATGAGTGGCACCTGAAGGAGAATTGCTGTGTTCTGATATGATGGTGAACTCTTCCATTAGAAATTGATGGAAGAGACTGATGAATCATCTCAGAATGCCAGAGTTACCCACAGAAGGGCTGCTTCATTAGAAACAAGTTTGCTGTGTAAACCTGAAATCTGTGTATAATTGTGAACTTGTGGGATGAAAAACAGTTTTTACAACAGAGTTTGATCAGCTTGTAAGTTAATGAAGTTACTGTTGTTGTGCCACATGTGTACATGTGCAAATTTTAATTCTTTTCTTTTTCTATGCCATGTGAATCTGCAGCTATTAATTACCGTCTAATCTAACTACCAACTAAACTACTCTACTACTTAACTACTACTTAAACTACCAACTTCTAAAAGTGAGTTTAGCCTTCCGCTCTCAGAGTGCTTCTTGTTCTGACTGACATTTAGCAGATGACGTATTTTGAGATAAAATTCAAAATAATGTGTATTTTGAAAATATTTTATGCAATAGATCTGGTAACAGAGAAATTAAAAAAACATGAAGATGATTTTTGATGTTGCAGAGCTCTGTATGTGCTTGCTGCTGTAAAGACACACGAAGAATTCTGTGCCCACTGCCATTTTCATTATTGACTAATCTCTTCTCACTATAAAAATAACTTGTAATACATCCAAGTGGAATGCCCAACCAGAGACAATAGAACACTGGACTTACTGTATGCCAATGCTGAAGAGGCATACAGTTCGTCACCTCTCCCTCCCCTGGGCAGATCTGACCACAACCTGGTGCACCTTGTCCCTGTGTATGAGCCCTTAGTGCACAGGGAGCCACCAGCCACCCGCACAGTACAGAGATGGTCGGAGGAGAGCGAGGAGGCTCTTAAGGATTGTTTTGAGTCGACTGTGTGGGAGGTGATCTGTGACGACCATGGAGAGGACATTGACAGCCTTACTACATGCATTACTGACTATATTAATTTCTGTGTGGATAACACCGTACCTACCAGGACTGTGCGGTGTTTCTCCAACAACAAACCTTGGATTACCCCAGAAACTAAAGCTGTCCTCAAGCAGAAGAGGAGGGCCTTCAAATCCAAAGACAAAGAGGAGTTGAAAAGGGTGCAGAGAGAGCTGAGGGGACTGATAAGGAATGGGAAGGACAGCTACAGGCAGAAGATGGAGAACCAGCTTCAGCAAAACAACGTTGGCAAAGTCTGGACAGGCCTCAGAACCATCTCGGGCCACAAACATCAGAACTCTCTGCCTGGGAGGGATGTGAGGTGGGCAAATGAACTGAATCATTTCTTCAAAAGATTTGATTCATCCATGAGGCAGTCTTCAACACCGACTGCAGACTCACCCACCCCCACTGCTGCTGTTCCACCTCTGACACCTCAGACACTTCACACCTCCTCTACTCACCCTGCTCACTCCTCCCCACCCCGAACAACAGCATCCAATACACAGTCAACACAAGGCTCCAGCCTGTCTCTCTCAACCACCCAGGTTAGGAGGGAACTGAGGAGGATTAAAGCCAAGAAGGCAGCGGGTCCAGATGGCATCAGCTCAAGGGTCGTCAGGTCCTGCACAGACCAACTGTGTGGAGTGATGGAGCACCTCTTCAACCTGAGCCTGAGGCCGGGGAGAGTCCCACAGCTCTGGAAAACCTCCTGTGTTGTACCAGTGCCAAAGACTTCACGCCCCAAGGACCTCAACAGCTACAGGCTGGTGGCCCTGACATCTCAACTTATGTTCTTTGATTTCTCCAGTGCTTTCAACACCATTCTTCCCACGGTCTTGTAGGACAAGCTGGAGAACTCAGGAGTGAACCATCACCTCACTACGTGGATTTTGGACTACCTCACCGACCGACCACAGTATGTGAGAACTCAGGGCTGTGTGTCGGACAGGGTCGTCTGCTGTACGGGGGCCCCACAGGGAACGGCTCTGGCTCCGTTCCTCTTCACCATCTACACTGCAGACTTCTCCCACAACTCCACCCAGTGCTACCTGCAGAAGTTCTCTGATGACTCTGCAATAGTCGGCCTCATCACTGATGGGGACGACAAGGAGTACAGAGGACTGACCCAAGACTTTGTGGACTGGTGCCAGCTGAACTACCTCCAGATCAACACTAGTAAAACCAAGGAGCTGGTGGTAGACTTCCGCAGGCACAAACATCCTCCACTGCAACCACTGAACATCCAAGGTATGGACATTGAGGCTGTGGACAGCTACAGGTACCTTGATGTTCATCTGAACAACAAACTGGACTGGACTCATAATTCAGACGGCCTCTACAGGAAAGGGCAGAGCAGGCTGTACCTGCTGCGGAGACTCAGGTCGTTTGGAGTGGAGGGCCCACTCCTGAAGACCTTCTATGACTCTGTGGTGGCCTCAGCCATCTTTTACTGTGTTGTCTGCTGGGGTGGCAGCATCTCTGCTGGGGACAGGAAGAGACTGAACAGGCTGATCAGAAGGGCCAGCTCTGTTCTAGGATGCCCTCTGAACCCAGTGGAGGTGGTGAGTGACAGGAGAATGGTGGCTAAGCTGTCATCCCTGTTGGACAACATCTCCCACCCCATGCAGGAAACTCTGACAGCACTGAGCAGCTCCTTCAGTGGCTGTGGCACCTACGGTGAGAGATTCCGCAGGTCTTTCCTCCCCACTGCTGTCAGACTGTACAGCAAAGACTCCAACTGATCAAACACACACATCCACACGTGCAATAACACTAAGTGCAATACTCTTTTCTGGCATCGTTGTATTTTTACTCAGTTGTATATAGGATTTGTATTCTATTTTTATCCTATTATATATTTTATTCTATTTTATTTTACTGTATATAGTATTTTATTTTATTCTATTCTGTACAGTTGTGTACTGTATTTATTCTTATTATATTCTAATTTTTGCTACATAACCTTTGCACTGTCCACTTCTTGCTGTGACAAAACAAATTCCTACAAATACAGATGCACTGGTTTTGGGCTTAACATTAGTTCCACACATCTTAGTAAACCTGAAAGTATTAATGAAAGTATTAATGTCAGTGTGAGATTTTTTGCACTTGCGCAAATGGCCCTAAAGATGCGGTATTAATATGCTCAAACACAGTGGAAAACATTACACATGCATTATTGCACCAGTATCACTCATTGCTGATGTTCCAAAAACCCTGTTCTTAGCTTTTTCCGCTTTTTGATTCTCAGCTCCTGCTACAGAATCACAGGGAAAAATGTTTTTTGCAATGGCTCTATGAGGTTTGGGATGTCTGAATCAATTGTGACAGTAACATGATGAAATGCGATGCCATATGCGAAAGAAGGTAAGTATTTTAACTTCTGAGAAGCTAAAATTACAGAAAGGAAAAGCTTTACAAAATCCCGGACACCAACTAAGCTAGATTTTACTTCAACAAGAGCTACTTCACTAAACCCTATTTTAATACATTATCTTAACCATGCCACAGCCTTTTTCAGTGTAATCTTGCTCTGAGTTTCCTTTTCCAACCCTGATCTCTGTCCAAGGTGTATAGCTTTCTGTTTAGAGTCACGATACAGTTTATTTCCAGCCTCTGTGAGGCTCATCTGTCACACTTATCCGGTGGTCACAGCAGCCATCAAACAAATCCACTTAAAGCCTTCCATTCTGATGTAATTATTTCTTGTGCTACTTTTGATATTCCTTGGGTGGAGTGGAGAAAAGCGATGCAAGGTGGAGGCATAAAGTAGATGTGTTATTAAGTTTTTAATCTTTTATATACCTGCATATCTCTTAGAGCAACAACGCTCACACTCATGCAGTTGCACACTTTTACACCTGGAGGCTGTCCAGCACAGCTAGACTTATCTGCTCACCAGTGAGTAACTTTATTGCAGCAGATGAGAACAGCTAAAAGCTACCTCAGCGTGGTAATGTAGGTGGGGGAGGTAAGCAGTGTTTTCTCACTTTCCCCACTTATCTGTACCCTATCTCTCAATAAGTTAGTACTTTATTTCGTTTTATCAAGCGTCATCTATCTTCAAAGTTAAAGCAATTTATATTCCATATTTAGCAAACACAGTACAAAAAGTGGTTCTATATATATATATATATATATATATATATATATAGTAACAAAGCTGTAAAATGCTTGAAATGTCAAAAACATCCATGAAACAAGCATGACCTTTACAGATGTACAGATAACAGTTTAAGGGCATTGCAATGATAGAAAGAGATAAAACTAAGAGGAAAATGATTGTGTCTGATCGTTAAAGAGACAAGAATGATCTAAAAAATGGATAGTATGAACTGTACTAAATTAGACTGACAGCACCACATTTATAAGGTGTCAGCATAAACTGCATATTTTTTTTAGGATAATAATTCGAGATAGAGATTATATAAATGTAGAGAATAAAACAAATCATTATTGAATCATGATGTTTGTTCAGTTTCAAGTTTGAGACATCAATTAATTTCTGCTCAATAGACAAATAGGCATTAAAGTAAGACAGCAACATGTACGCCACATAATGTATTGCAAGACATGTAAGCTATTTAAAGTAAACACTGCAGAAAGATTTCTCTTAAGGTATATGAGTATGGATCATCGGGGAGAACACTGATGTGGAAAGAGCCTGCATGACTCACAGGTGGAGAACATTTATGGCTTAAATGCACACAATTCCAGCTGTATTGAGTCATTAGAACAAATTATAAACTGCTCTCTGTTAAAAAAAAAGCATAGCATTTTCACAGTGTCCTATCACCAAGCATAAGCTCACACAAACACCAACTAAAGCATGATTCTCAATGTGCTGAGTGTGAGGGATGTCAGACAGACCAGCTGAAATAGTTAACGTTTTTCTTACAGAAAAGTGTCTGCAGATGGTCTTGCTCTTTTATAACAATCAAATTGTTAGAGATAACAGCTGTGCTTTAAATTTGATTAGTATTATCGGCCAATATTGGCTATTTGCCGATTTATCAGTGTGAGCTTTTATAATGAAAGATCAATGAAATAACAAAAGTAAAGGAATAACACCCTTCAAACATGAATACTGACGCTGCATAGCTTGTCCACCAGAGGGCACACTGCAAGTTCACTGTTGATGACTTTGGTACACAACCCAACAACCAGATAATCTACAGTAAGGCTACGTTCACACTGCAGGTCTTAATGCTCAGTTTCGATTTTTTGATCAAATCCGATTGTTTTGTCTGGTTGTTCACACTACAAATAAAATGTGACAGCAAACGTGCTCTAGTGTGAACCGTTCGCGGCCCTCAAAGCGGCCCGCACGAGCAAAAGAAGACGTCACACACAACGCGCTCTGTTTAGACCCAGACCAAACAGTATTGTTTGACTGATGGCCCTTAATATAAAGACTTGTTTCGGACTTTACGTTTACCAATTTTGCTTTAAGTTATGAACTTATTTTGCTATTTACATATGGCCTAATAATTATCCTTATTGCTGTTTTAGAGATGAGCGGTGCTTCAAAGGATAGTTGCAGGTTTTGTCAGAATCTGCAGATTACACAGTACAAATAAAATGTTCACATTTCTTCAACGTTGTCTTCCCAGCAGTTTCACTAACATCTACACGGGATGGCCAGGAAGCGTTCACGATGTCTTCTTGGGCGCTTCTCCGGCGCTGATAATTGCCGTCTGTCTTGTGTCAGTGACGTAAAAGACGGATTTAATGCGACATGACCATTCAAACAGCAGTCGCTTTCTAAAACATCAGATATGTATCGGATTCAGTACCACATACGAAAGTGACCCAGATCGGATTTGAAAATATCAGATTTGTGCTGTTCAAACTGTCATACCATAATCGGATATGAGTCGCATAGGGTCAGAAAAGTCAGATTTGATGCGCTTTTGCCTGCAGTGTGAACGTAGCCTAAGTGAGTCGATAAATGACTTCACTAACAAATGTTAGGAAAAGCTGTTTATGCTACGTGTGTCTGAAAAAATATATATCAAGTGACATCACCAAACATGAGTATTGTTTATAAAAAAAAAACAATATTAGTGGAATTTTAATTTTGGCTAGGTATTTAAAAAAAAAATAATCTCAAAACGTATGTGTTGCACCCTCAGAGAGACACGACTCCATTCTCCTTTTTGCAACTTTATTCTCCTCAGTTCAGGTTTGGAGTTTACAGGCAGCATAGCGTATCATCAGCAAAACATTGCTCTCACGTCTCAGACACAGTTTTTTTCCTTTTTTTCTGTGCTTACTGATGACATCACTCATCTGAACTCTGACATCCTGAAGGTATTGAACTACAAAAATTATCCAGAAATGTGTCCAAATATAAAACACAATTAAATAAGAATACTCTTTAGAGATTTCCCCAACGATTCAGAAAATGTAAGTTTTATAACTACTTTTAGAGCGCAACATATGAAAAGTCACGAATTCTAGATCTTCTACCAAAGATCAATACAGCATGTCATACACCAGCTGAAGTTGAAGATATTAATGTTGGAAATAAAAAAATAATAATAATTTGAATCATGTAAAAATTATATTTGTAACCAAAATCCGACTGTTTAGGTAGGACTATTCTTTTAATTTATATATTTTTTTCTTCATCATTAATGTTAAACTATGTACAGAGTACAATGTCGATGACCTAATCACCAACCGTATGTCATATTCAATGAGAGGCAGTTGTACCGTTAAATTAATGCTGAAATTACTGCTGACATCATTAGAGGGCTATGAGCAGAACGAAAGCATCTTCACCCTTTGCATGCAGAGGTCGTTTCAATCAAAACCAGCTGTAATTGCATCTCTTGGTGGATTCCAAACAATCTTCTGCAGCTTGGTAGATAGCTGAGTTTCACATTTTACTGCTACCCTTCATAAGAGAGCTCTCTTTGATGTTGTAGAGCTCCGCTGCAAGACAGCCTTTGAACCAGTGGGAAACTGCAGTGGATTAATGGATATTGCAGTCAAGTCTCTTGCTGGGGGCTTGCTTGCGCTATTGTGAGCAGACCATGCAGATCTTTGTTATTATCAACTTAGCACAAGTCATGCCCCGCATATGCCCCAGCCAGAGGCAACGCCATGGGATCTTATATTTGTTTTTAAAAAAAAAAGGCTGATGCAGGACATGGTCATGCCAAGAGTGACCATAAATAATGAGGTGTAGATTTCTGTATTTCACTTTCTATGGGCTTTTACAACTTTTGTAAGTTAACAGCAAATTACTTATTTGATAGAAGCTGTTCTAGATAGGATCTATCCCTTCTTTACCATCATCCGTCCCCATGAATTTTGCCACTGGGCTTTGAAAAACTGAAAATCTAACATCTAACACCAAGACGCGCAAAAAGCATGACAGTTCTAATGGAAATCCTCCGGCATATGATAATTAATCACCTGCTGTGATATGAAGACAAGCACACATGCACCGTCACACACACATAGAGACCGGGGAAAAACATTTTTTTTATTTGCGGCACCAAGCAAGCCAGTGAACAAGCACTGCCCCACCTGTGTAGCACAATTAACTAACACACAAGAGGACGCTTAAAAGTTAAAGAAAACATCTATTGTTTTTTATGGATATTTCTTTTTGAATGCCCAGTAACAAATTTGAGGAAGGGCATATATTCATCATATAAGGTAAGGGTTTTTTATGTGGCGCTTAATTTTGCTGGGTTTGATAAGTATTTTTGATCATACATGCCAACTTTATTTAGTTTAAAATGCACTCTCAGCAGCCTGACCTCATGTGCTCTACTCTATGTGCTGTGTTCAGAGATGGGCACTGCACAGGAGTAGTCTTGATAAGTTTAATTTAAGGGGTCAGAGCCTGCTGTTTATCTCACGTGAACCAAATTTAAATCCAGCTTTAGAAGCAGTGAGGTACACGCCAGGGCATGATTTGAACTCAACTGTACATGTATAAATTCATAGGAGGCTTGTGCCACTTCCACTTGTGCAATTCTAGTCCTTTTAAAAAAAAAAAGGATAAATCAGTTATAGTGCTGTGTTGTAAAATTTTGAAACCCTACCTTACCTTTACCTCACAGAGGGCAACAGCTTATCCTAGCATGCCCTGGGCTGGATGCCTGTCCATCACAAGGCTAAAACAGATTAACACCATCACAGTCACATTCTCACCTCTGAGGAAACAGCTTGCTGTGAGGCAACAGAGCAAGTCAGTGACCCACTGTTGTGTTCCAAACGGTTTCAAATGCAGACTAATTAACACCTGTGCTTTAACCTGCCAATGGAAAACGCGCTTTTGTGGCAACAACTGAATTTTCTCTGCAATCCTGTTGGATTAATCAGACATTATACATGTATTTCTGAGCTAAAATGTGAAATTTCATTGCTGAGATTGCACAGTGAACCAGCATATTGTGCCTGATGCACATGCCTTCGGTAATCAGCTCATGGATTTGCATACATGCCGCCACAGGCAAGATGCTTCTCGGCCAAAACTGAGGTTTAATCCACCAATTCTGTCCTCTCAGTTCCCATGGAGGACAGCCAAAGCCTTGTTTACCCCTAACCCCTCATCTGTCACAAAATTAAGCCTGTCTCTCAACAGCGCTGACACTGCCTGTGTTTAAAATATTAACATGATACCTTTCACTCACGCTATTAGACACACAGCAGTATTCTCCAAACATGTTACTCTCTCACACTGGCACAAGTGGGTGATGAGTGTACTGGATATTTATGTCAGCTTATCAGATGAGACTGATGTGTGGATGTAAATCTCCTGACTGACTCTCACTGACACTTAAATCTACCATGTTTATTTATCTCTGTGTCAACCAGCTGAGCAATGTCCACACTAAAGAAATGTAAGACTGGCTGTATTAAGAAAATTTACTTGACAATCCTGTGAAGTGGGAGGAATTCGGAAAGTAGTAAGAAACCTATTAGTGACGTTATCATAGATGGTAAAAATGAGCTGAGTTTAAGAGTTTATATTGCAAGTGAAAAATCAACTCTTTACCTGGGTGGGTTTACCTAGACTAAAATGCAAGTATCAGACTTGCACTAAACATAGCTGAAATGCTGTGTGGGTGTACTGTTGGCCACATGAACCATGGGTTTAGCGAAAAATAACTCGACAGTAACAGACTCAGCTGTACATTTGCATCTATAGGATAAAGGTCACACTTTTGAGGATGCCAATTCTTCATATTTTGGACAGAGAAGACAGATGGAGGCCATCTACGTCCACTGTGAACAACCATCATTGAACAGAGAGGCTAGGTTACGACACCGACTGTCTTCCACCTACAATGAAGTTTTAAGATCCCTTCCCAGCCACCTCAGCCCCCACTCACATCTTGCTCTTGCTCTTGCTCTTGACGAAGGCGGTCGCACTTTTCTCCTCTCCTCCTCCTCTCCCTTAGCTTCCCTGCTTAGCCTCTTATGTCCTTGTCTAGTCTCGTGTTTTTTGTATTACTTTTCCCTGGAACACTCTCTCACAGTCTGTTCTCTAAAACCTAAAAGAGGAATTATGGATTGGATCAACTGGTCCCTAAATGCAATTGACACCCCTTTCTCAACGAGAAGTTTGGGCTTGGGTGAGCCTGAGTGCTGAAGATATCTACCTATTCGGAACCATGGTAACAGGGTTCTGGCTGATCGGAGCTGGCTTGGCCCTGACTTATCGAAGAATTAAGAAAGCGGAACCGGCTGTTCAAACCCCCACAAGGCTGCCCGCTGGGATTGAAACGATGGGAAGAGGCGTGAGGTTCTCAAAATGGGCTCATTGAGTGCAGCACGGATAAGATCTTGGAAAGGCTACGGCTGCTGTGAATACTCAGAATAAGATCTCTGACTGCAGACTGGATTACATCTCGGAAGGGCTAGCTCGGAATAACATCTCTGGGCGCAAATTGGATGACATCTCGGGGAGGCACACTGTCGTGAGTTCTCAGAATCGGCTCCTTGAGCACAAGAAATTACAACATCACAGAACGCAAGTATGGCGAAGCTCGCGGCTCTCCAACGGGAGATTGAGAGACCAGTGTTGGACTGTAGAACTGCTTTGAAATTCATATGAGCTGTTCGCACTAAAGTAAAAAGCACCATCACTTCATGCGGATACCCTCTCGGCGCCAGCTGCGGTCTCAAGGCTGGAGCCGAGCAAAAACACCCTGATAACGACTGTGTTTAGACTGTTCCTTCCCATTCCATGCAAGGCCACCTGGGTTGGCTGGAAGACTGTTTACTTAGCCTAGCAGGGCAAAGGACACTGTCTCAGCTGAACTCTGGACACGCACACACATACATATACACTGATATGCACACACTCATCCCCCCTCCCTTTCCAAACGCCTTCTACGCTTATTCCCTTCCGATGCTGACGGTGGATCAAGGAGACCAGCGCACGCAGGCCCGGATGTACTGTCTAAATCGGCTGTCTCTCACCCTTTACCCACCCCTGTTGCTTGTCATGTGTTTCTTTGGTGTATTAAGAGTTTTTTTCATGTGCTATGTGCAGAGGTGTTTTTTTCTGTTCTCAAACTGATCTCCCTGTTGGAGCTCAGTCTGGGGGGAGTTATTTTTTTCTCCTTATCTTTCCTCATGTGGTGCATTTTTCCATTGTTATACCTCTCTGACCTGTCTTCCCCATGTGATGTTTTATGTAATGTATGTATGGTCGGAGGGTAAGATGGCGCCGCCATTGCGTGCAATAGGTCGGCAGCCTTATGAAATTTCCCCTTGTGGGACTAATAAAGGTATATCAAATAAAGATCAATAGTGGGTCAATGACCCTGGTAAGGGACAACCACTAAGGATTAAATACCATGGACCACCATGACCTTGACTCATGACTGACCCATGACTAAGAACCTATGAAGACAATCAAACTCCAGTATTTCCTCCAGGCAGATTGTTCTGGAAAAGATGGACAGCAGTTGAAGCCAGTTGAGAGTCGCAACCTTCCAGCGTGTCCTGGGTCTACCCTGTCATGTTATCCCCATTGCATTTGCCTGAAAAGCCTGAGCTAGCAAGCATCTTACTCAGATGCCCAAACAACTCGACTGACTCGTTTTAATACACAGGAGTAGCTTCTCTACTGTAAGCCCCTCCCATATGACTAAGCGAGTGACCCTGGCTCTGAGAGTGAGTCCAGCACCCTCAGGAGGAAGCTGATTTCTGCTGCTTACATCTGCAAAATTCTTCTTTTCGTCACTACACACACAAGTGTGGATGAGCCTCTCCATGATTGCCACTTTACAGTCATGGAAGGCTTTGCATCCCCGAGTGATTGCATGAGCTATGTTGTTTTGTATTTACTTTCTGGAGTCTCAGAAGAGCATGTGTTATCAGAATCAGAATCAGAAGACTTTATTTATCCCCAAGGGGCAATTAACAAACAACAGAGCAGCATAGATTTATGTCTGCCACCACCCTAGACACTGGAAGAGAAACCTTCTTACTGTATGTTGCTTTAGGGCTAAAAACAGCTACCATGAAACTTTTTAGTCCTGCAAACTCCACATGCCATCTCGCTACTTGACTGTGATTGATAACGCTAATACTGACTCCGAAAAATGGACTGACATATCTGTTCATATGATAATGAGTAATAGCTTTAATTTTCCTCGGAGATTTCTACTCACCGATTATTATTCTAACTTGAGGTGCTGCGGCACACGAGGAGCTTGGCACAATAAGCCTTGGAAAGCCAAGACGAATATGTTAAAACACTGTCACTTCCGTGTGCCGAACAGATGCTGTTATTTGAGGACAGCACATGTTGTAGCTCTTGCTTTAAAAATTGAGTAGTAAAAATTTACATCCTGGTAATGTGGGGGTTTAATAGGCCACTGTATCTGCCTTTAAAGCAGACAGCCTAAGCTTTTGGCAATAAGGATTTTAAACGGAGATGAATTTTAAGACACAAATTTACTGGAGAGAGGACCCATAAAATGCATCACACTGAAGACCGTACAGTGGACTTTACAGACCTAAAGACAGCAAGTTCAGCGTCGGTTAAAACTAGCAGTGGATTCAAACCATAAACATACAGTACTCTTGTTCTTACACTGGCTGAGGCAATGGCAATGCTCGTTAAATTTCTGCTCCCATATGTGCCTTCAGTTACTTCTTCTGAGTATCGCTGACTAAATTCACATTTAGAAGTATGCTAATCTTACCGAATAGCGAGTGGAAAGAGGGAGAGGCCTTTTTCTCTGATTGTTTTTCGGACTGCAGCCCATCTAGTGCGTCATGGCTTAAGGCATCATTTGTCACACTCCCCTAGCAGTCTGCTTTTTTTCTTTTTCCATCTCGTCAAAGTGTTTCTTTGCGTCATCATCTGTGTGTGTGTCATTTTTCTGTGTCTGTGGGTTGTAGTAATCTTTCAGACAGCAATTCTACTAATTAGGAGCTAATGAACGTTTGAGACTCACCTCTTCGTTTATCATCGTGCCATAGCAGCTGTCACGGTGCAAATCCTTATATGAACTAAAACTGATGCAGAGCTCACCAAGTTTATCTGAATTAATCAGTTTCTGGTCGTGCACTTCAGTTCACAAAGTAATGAGAAAAAATGTTGCACCACAGACTGCTGTAGTCTCCTGCTGGAGCTGAGCAAATAGTAGGACAGAGTAAAAGACATGCCGCAAGCAGGGAGAAGGAGACTGGATGTCTGGGAAGAGCAGGAGACCAGAAGTTGTTGAAGAATGAAAAACTGATTACTTATTACCCCCTTGACTCTTAATCCAGTTTACAATAGTCGACTTCACCCAGGCAGTTTTACTTCAAAGGTTTTGAGCCACGGCCAATTTTGTTGCATCCAAGTGTTCCTTTTCGAAACTGAGAAAAAAATGTCAAAGGGAATATTAATTAATCAAGTAAAGTCAGTGCCAAAAAAACGTTTCAGCTAGTTACTAAATCCGAACAAGTGCTGTTCAACATAAGCCCTGGAAAGAATGGAGAGCTCCAGCATATTTCCAAAATGCCCTGCAAAGAGTTACCATTTTTACTAGTTTTTATCATCCATCCATCCATTCGCTTATCCTTTTCAGGGTCGCGGGGGGGCGCTGGAGCCTATCCCAGCTGTCATAGGGCGAAAGGCGGGGTACACCCTGGACAGGTCGCCAGTCTGTCCCAGGGCCAACACACAGGGACAGACAACCATTCGCACTCACGTTCACACCTAGTGGCAATTTGGATTAATCAATTAACCTATCCCCACAAGCTGCATGTCTTTGGACGGTGGGAGGAAGCCGGTGTACCCGGAGGGAACCCACACAAACACGGGGAGAACATGCAAACTCCACACAGAAAGACCCCAGCCTGATGGTGGAATTGAACTCAGGACCTTCTTGCTGTGCGGCAACAGTGCTAACCACCATGCCACCGTGCTGCCTCATATCATTTTTATCATATCATTTTTAATTTGACTGTTGCCTAATTTGCACAAATCTTGTTTATGGTTACTAAGGTTACTAAGGCTTCCTGTTAAATCCAGAATTGAATTCAAAATCCTGCTCCTCACATACAAGGTCTTAAATAATCAGGCCCCATCTTATCTTAATGACCTTGTAGTACCATATCACCCTATTAGAGCACTTCGCTCTCGCTCTGCAGGCCTACTTGTTGTTCCTAGAGTATTTAAAAGTAGAATGGGAGGCAGAGCCTTCAGTTTTCAGGCCCCTCTTCTGTGGAACCAGCTTCCAGTTTGGATTCGGGAGACAGAAACTATCTCTACTTTTAAGATTAGGCTTAAAACTTTCCTTTTTGCTAAAGCATATAGTTAGGGCTGGACCAGGTGACCCTGAATCCTCCCTTAGTTATGCTGCAATAGACGTAGGCTGCCGGGGGATTCCCAAGATGCATTGAGTTTTTCCTTTCCAGTCACCTTTCTCACTCACTATGTATTAATAGACCTCTCTGCATTGAATCATATCTGTTATTAACCTCTGTCTCTCTTCCACAGCATGTCTTTTATCCTGTCTTCCTTCTCTCACCCCAACCGGTCGCAGCAGATGGCCGCCCCTCCCTGAGCCTGGTTCTGCCGGAGGTTTCTTCCTGTTAAAAGGGAGTTTTTCCTTCCCACTGTCGCCAAAGTGCTTGCTCATAGGGGGTCATATGATTGTTGGGTTTTTCTCTGTATCTATGAAGCGCCTTGAGGCGACTTTTGTTGTGATTTGGCGCTATATAAATAAAATTGAATTGAATTGAATTGAATTGAATTAAGGTAACAGGTGCCATTATATTAGACTTATATTAGTCTACACACAATAAATTTATTTATACAGCGCCAAATCACAACAACAGTTGCCCCGTGGCGCTTAATATTGTAAGGTAGACCCTACATTAATACAACAGAGAAAACCTCATCAATCATATGACCTTCTGTGAGCAAGCACTTTGGCAACAGCGGGAAGGAAAAACTCAATTTTTACAGGAAGAAACCAGGAAGAAACCTCTAGCAGAGAGGCGCAGCCATCTGCCCTGACAAGTTTTGCCACGTTGCAACTACTTAGAAAATATTTCAACACTGTATAACAATTAGTCGCCCATCCTTTCTAGACCTTAAGTCACGATTGAAAAATAGCTTCACAATGAAAGTTGTGCTGACATAGACAACACTTGTAACCTGAATTTCTCTTGTATGTCCTTGTTGGACTCTCTACAGGGCAACCTTGTGGGTTTTGCCACCACAATGGGAGATGACTTTGATGGGCAACAAATCATTTAAAACTTTGATAAAGTTGATTATTAAAAAGACTATAACCCCGATATCTTGATTAGCTAGAGGAAAGAAGAAGAATTGTTAGATTTTATTGTGATATTCATTTTGTAGACATGTGGAGGATGATTAAATGGCTGACTTAACATTAATCCTTCAAGCTTCCTGCTTTCCTTTGGTGGCAACACAGAAAACAGCATTAACATCGATATACCCAGCATTTCATTACATTTCATTAGATTAGCTTGCAGATACGTTGGTCTAGATTTTTGTGTAGTTTGTTCTATAAGCTTTTTTGCCCCTTCTTTTCTTGTATTCTCCATATTTTGGTCAATTAGAACTGCTTTAACAGAACTGTACCAATCAAACACATAAGTCACTGGTGCAAAACATTTGCATCAATACAGTATACTAATGGTAGTGGCATTAACAAATTCTAATAACAAGCATGAAGATAAGGATGGAACAGGAATGAGGACAGTCTCGAATGCATACAAAGTAAGGAAGTGCTCAAACTGTAAATCAGTCATTTAATGACCAGTGTAATTTTCCCCAAAAGTCCCAATAGCTTCCCATTTTCCTTCCTCTCCCTGAAACTATTAATACTCTTACTGTGTTAATGGAGATTAATGGGTACGAGCAACAAACAGACATAGAAGAGCAAAAGAGAAAAAGCATCATGAGTGGTGGTGGAGACAGAGCAGCCCGCTGGAAGTGGGTGCGATCAAGGACAGAGTGAAAGATGGATAGATTTCATTAGTCTGGGGAAAGGATACACTAAGTTCTGAGGTGAAAAACACCTTTGTACGCAAGCTGTTCCCCAGATAATTACAGTTTACTGTCCATTCTCAGTGTTGCGGAGTGATCATTGCATGGTGAAGTGCAGCACAACATACAGTACAAAGGGGGTAAAAAAAAAAGCTTTGTTCTGTAAAACTAGAGAAAGGAACACGATTAGCTGGAGGGAAAAACATTCCTGTGGAATTGCATTGTTCATAGTTAACGAAAGCAGGTTGTTCGGCATCTAAGACAGTGTCAAATGGCTGAGATGCTATATGAAGCTAATTGACTGCAGACAGGCTCTCCTGCAGGCTGAGCAGTGTCAGAGCAGTGGAATCAGTGTTTGAGTGATGGGATCATGTGTTCACTGGACAGCTTTGGGGACACAAGAGAGGATGGGGGCATGCTTATGTAAGCAGTGGAAGACTGGGGCATCCTTGCTTGAGTCTAGACCCCAGACCAGTGCAGAAAGATGGAGAGAGGCAGTATTTTGTGTGGGTGGGGGATGGGAGGTGGATGTTTCGGCGGCTACAGAAGAGAATAATCCAGGAAACTCAGCGGCATAATCTCCTAAAGTGTGGCAGATTGCTTCAGTGTGTGATGTTCACATCCATGTGTGAAGATACGTCTGTGCATTAAATGTTTTGCTTCTCCTTCGTCACTGCTTCTTCTTTGTCTTTAATTTCCCTCCACTTTCCTCCATGCGTTTGAGTCTAACCTTCATTCGCTCCACCTCAGCACACACACTCACACACACCGGACCAATACGCTCATTAGTGCCCCTTTTCCTTTGTGTCGGTTTGTGCTTTCCCCACGATCAGAAGATAAAAGTGACCCCAGAACGAACTGAGGTTTCTCACCGAGTCTGCTGGTGTTCCTCTGCCCCTGGCCATGGTGAGGATTGTGAGAAGGGGGTGGTTGTATGGCGGAAGGGCAGAAGAGGCGGGGAGGGGGTGGGGTGCCGTGGACCAGATTCTGCTGATTGTAGGAAATTATACCCTCTAATTTCACCTGCAACTCCAAGAGACAAAGGGCCTCAGGGAGAGAATCCGATAAGGAAGTATTTCACAGAGTGATAAGAAGAAAACAGAGAACGAGAGGGAGGGATGAAAAAGGGAGAGAAGGTGGACGTAGGGGGCATGGGAGAGGCTGTAACACTAGAAGAAGTGTTGGTCTGAAGCCAGTCAGGGAAGACAGAGAAAGAGGACAGGGAGAGGAGAGGCAGCCACCGAGTGGTTCTGCTAAACCAAACCGTGTCCTTAAGGATCACCCATCCAGCACTGCGCACACACTCCAAATACGCATCTGTGGATGCACTCACAACACTTTTTCCCCCCCCACACCACCTATACCCTCACTTTTCATCTTAACACCTTACTAAAGCACCATTTGCCTTGCCGGTCCCCGTGTATCCTCCCATCTTCCTTTTTTCGATCCCGGTTTCCCTCTCCTTCTTGATGCTCTTACTCGCAGACCGTGACTATCTCCCCCTGACAGAGCCGGTACGGGATTAGAGACCGATGAGGAAAGCCAAGCGCAGTCAGCCAGCACCTCCTGCTGTTCACAAAACGCAACTGAATCACAGGTCTGCTGCATCCTTGAAAAACACAGCAAGGGCATGTCTTCGCTCATTCCCCTGGCTGCTTTGTTCATTCACTAACACTTTTTTTTTTTTTACAATAAGCTCAGTGCACATGTCAGCATGCCTGTGCTCATGTGCAAAAGACATTAAAAAGAGGGGTATATTTAATCAGTATAATTATGGTGATTTTATGTCAAGGTTTCCACTGCGAATAACAAATGATGTCCCATCTGAACATCTGTGTGACTATAATCCTAGCCGTCCTGTTAAGTCTTACAAAACATCCTCATCTGACTGGTGAACACTGGAAGTGACACAAGCTGACTTATCTTTAAACAGTTAACAGATTTGATTATGTTGCAGGACCATTTTTAGTGTGAGTATGGTTACTTATGAAGAATTTAAGACCTCACAGCTGCTGACCAAAAGTGCGTTGTAGAATTTTTTGTTATAAAAAGGCAAGGTTTACTTTAGCACCGTGTAATGAAGGAAGGCAAAACATTTTAATCAAATGTCTCATCTACTTTGCTAAGCAGGATGTGGGATGTTGGATGACCCACATGTCCTATGTCCCATCAGTGTTGTGTTAAAACAGCCATTAACTATAACACATAGCACTTCCAGCAGCTACATATTGTAATGTGATTTCCCTATTTAATCCACTCCGAATGGGTTTCAACTCATTTAAAAGATCCTTGGCAAATTTGGATACAATGATGGGAAAACTGGGACAGGCTGTACCCTCTGTGTTTCACATTTCTGATTCCAACAGCAGCCTCAAGTCGTGCTCCTCGATACCAGACACTTTTTCACTCCTTTCCCGCCCCTTTCCAAACATTCATACTGAAACATTTTCTCGCCAGTATTTAATACTCTTTTAGATCCTGCAAACGACGCTTGCACCAGAGCTCTTTTTGAAATGTTGAACTTTTAATGTGGCTTGCGCTGAACATAAAAGTGTGAAAAACACAGTGGCACAAATAGTCAACCACTTACTATTGCTCTCTTTTTTTTTATTGCTGCGTCCTTGCTGGCCCTCTCTCATTAGTCTGGAGTCTGTGGGAGTGAATGGTGTGAGCCAGTGCTAAGTAATTCTGAGCAGGGAGAGTGTTTGAGGGGAGACAAAATGAGGAGCTGAACGACAGAGAGTGAGCTTGGCAACGCTACAGCGTTTCACTGCAGAGGTTTTAAATCCTTTAACATGATTTTGCTCATCCTATTAAAGACATAGCTGTGGCTATGGAGACTGTAAAGTGTTACGTACAGACGGGAGGGGGACTGAGTGAGAAGGAGTGAAAGGGAAGTAAGAGGGAGAGAGATTAAATGGGTGTTAAATATAGGGAACAAATCATCATTCCAGCCCTGTCTCTATCTGCAATCCGGCTCCTAATGTTCTCAGCATCATGTCTTGTAGATTGGACTGGATGACCTTTAATTATTTGCCCTCCTCAAATATAATTTCTTTTTCTTCACATAGTGATTTAAATATAGCCTTTTCCCCTTACCGTTAGAGTTTGTCAGAATGTGGCTTTTATTTATTTATTTTTTCTGTACTGCAAACTTTAAAGAACTATTTTAAACCCCTTTTTTAGGGGGTTACAATGACATCTATGTAGGAGCGCAAGGACAGCATGTTAATACTTGTGTTGCATACTGAAGAAAAAACTTAATAACACAATTAAGCTCCTTTTTAGTGTGTTTAAACTGCTAAATGTCAGAAACTGTTATACAGAAAAACAGAAAGCCTGAGTCAATATGATATTTGTGTGATGCTGTTATGGTTTGCGGCAGTGCTGAGGTTGTTACTCAAAAAAAAAGTGAGAGAGAAAAGTAATGTATTAATAATGTTACTTTCTTCAAACTAATGCAGTAGGTTACTTAATTACACACAGGAGAAAGTAATTCATTAAACTTTACTTTCACGTTACTGCGTAAAATGACCTGAAACGCATTGTCACATAATTAGCAGTTAACAATGTAAATATTAGCCTACAGTGCCACACACCAACATAAGCCCCTCTCCCAATGAGCACAAAGAAACTTGAAAGTGATCGCCAGTGATTCTAATGTAAAAAAGTATAAAGGCAGAAATGGAGGCTACAATGCTGAAAGTCTAAATGCTCATCACTGCCTTCATTACCTCTTGAAGTTCAGGTTCTGTCTACTGGGCCGCTCAGCTGTTAACTCTGTTTTTTTTTTGCTAGCTTTGTGTTAGCATGCTATCTGTGCAGATGTTAGCAAAGACCATAAATGCCACTGTTTCTCTCCTAGAAGTAGTTTGTGCTTCATCTTCGTGCTTTTATTCTTTTATGCAGTAAAACATAAAAGTGACGTTCATATCCACGCCACTTTACGTTAATAAAAAATGTAATGTGATTGCAGTAGCATATTACACCCAACACTGGTTTGGTCTGGTTTGTATTTTGGCCTTCTTAATTGTTTTAATATTGTGTTTATTTTTGCCATTTTTCCTTCCATGTTTCCATGCGCATGTCTTTTTTTAGTCATTTTATGTTTTGGGGTTTTTGTTTGGTCTTACTTCCTGTATTTAGCTGCGCTGCTGTCATTGGTCTCTGTAGCATCTCGTTTTACATTTAAAGTCCTCGGTTCTTAATATTGGTCATCCATCTGTCTTGTTCTTGTCCACGTGTTTCCTACACTTTGCTTCTTGCCAGTGTTCCCTGTGCAATGTCACTCTGCAGTACTGGTTTGTACGCAGTTTGTTTATTAATTCCCATCATCCAGCCTCAGTCTTTGCCCTGCACTTTTGTTCTCAAGACTTTTTCTAAGCTTCAGACTGCTGCAGGGCTTGTTTTAAGGGCTTGCAGAGGTGAGGACCTAGATGCAGGAGGCAGAATATTTCAGCAAAAAGTGAGGTTTGATGGCTGATGTGAACAAAAAAATCCAATAACAACAAAGTCTAAAAAGTGAAGGAATAGAAACCCAAGAGAAAAAAAGGGTGAGGTCTGGAAACCAGGGACTAAATCCAAGAACAGGATGGCACAAGAAGTGATACAAACAGATAGTTGTCTCATTAAACAACAGGAAAGTAATTGGTACAGGTGACGATAGGTAGGATGGGGTTGACGTTCTCACAGAAGGAAAAAACAACAGAAAGTAAAAATACTGAGGTACAGCAGAAAACTAACCTTCAGAGTACTAGATGTGTAAAATGCGTGGTACTGTTTAATGCGTTAAAAATCTTTTGTGGATTCACTTATTCTTAACAAAGCTGTTCACACTGTCCTCATAATTTTGCCGGATGAGTCAGAAGCGTTTATTTTTTTTAAGTCAACCAAGCTCGATTTTTCCAAGTTTTCAGCGGATAAACAGATCTGACCAATCAGACCTTTGCATTTGGCAGCAAGTGCACTCATATACTGAAAATGCATACTAAGCGCCTTGAGGCAACTGATGTTGTGATGTGGCGTTATAGAATTAAAATGGAATTGAATTGAATTTTTGCTCATGCATATTCAAGTTTTATTCAGATTGTCCCAACCATTAAGGAGGAGATAAGGCACATACAGATCATATACATACATATGCTCCGATCATCATAGTAAGATTATTTTTACATTATCATTATTTTAATATTAGCCTAATTACCTTCACAGTACTATACATGATTCATGGTTACCTTTATGATATGACAGGGTCATCTGGATATTTCACACTGAATAATGGATTGGTAAAAGAGAAGACATCCATCCTGGATATTTAACACTTACTGTGTTGAGATCCTTGATGACATGCTAAATGGACATGGAAATGGTTAAACTATAGTCACCATCCTTCAGCCTTCTCTCTGTCATGAGTATTTTTCACTCCCATTTATAACCTAAAGCTCCAAAGTTTCTGTCTGACTGCTCTGACTCAAACCTCAGTCGCTGATCACATGTTCCTCCCTGTTTCTTAAACAGCTAGCAGGATAAGGACCTCAGCTCCACAGCAGTGCATTTATAGCAGCAGTACAGCCGTTAACTTAATGAGAGTGGGCTCTACATTTTAACAATGCAGTTTTATGACCTTCTTCTTTTCACAGAGCATCCAGAGTTTTATAAAGAATATCAAGGACACGGCTTGCTTTCCTTTACTGATTACTCTCTGCAGACACTGTAAAAACTAATTGAATGGAGGGGTTTTGTAATAAGTGAATTAGATTAAGACTGTTTAACTCGTTTTGAAATGTAAGTATTCACAAAATGTTTCCACTGATGATGGTGTGCTGTCCTACTACACTGGCGCTTTTCAAGTCTTTTATGAGTGTAGGTACTTACTTAAGATCATTAGTAGTTTTTTAAAGTACAAAACGGGGGTGCCTTCAAATAGACCTTTGACTGTCTAGAAATGCAATAACAGCATCTATCCAGCAGAGGGAGGTGTTCTACAACATCTGAATACAGGAAATGCGCTGTCTCCTCATAAACTGGATCCCGTGGCTTGTCTAATTCTCTTGTGTGCTTGTTTGATGCTGCTCAGTCAGTTAGCATGGGAAGCTCAGAGTCTATTTAATGAGCACGGCAGCGTTTTAATACAGGATTACAGGTTATAAATGGGATTTTATCGGACTAGAGAGAACGTGTACTTTGCAGCAGTCCTGACCGCTGGATACAAAGTTATCTTTTCTTGTACCTTTTTGAATCAACATCAGGGCAATTTACAAATTCTTCCAGTCATATACCACCTTTTGCAACCCATGGATGGGAGATCAGCATGCACAGCCTTGATTTACAATAGGCTTGTACCCCAGCTGAATGCAATCCAAGCCAGTCGACAGTTTAATTCAGCAGTGCAGAGTTTCACTATTCTCCCTTGAAAATCTCGCTTGTGATGCAATCCAGGAAAAAAAAAACTCTCTCCCACTCACAGTTTCTGACAGCAAAGGCTCCAGCTCCCAGCCTGGTCACATACTGCTTTGTTGTTGCAGTTAATAATATTTGGTAAGCAGATGATACTCTTGCAGCTGTTGACTCCCTTTAATGTCCTCCCTGACCTATGAGGAGAGGCCAGAGCCTCAGGGACCTTTGTACCTACCATATCTCCCCTCTCGTTTTAACAAGACACCTGAGATCTGCCCTCTGTGCAAGGAATGGTGAAAAAAAAAGATTTCCCTCTGCACCGGCCCAGAAGAAATAGTGCATATCAGCTCCCTTTTCTAGGTTCTCTGTCCAGATTGACAACAAGACTTTGCTAACGGTGTGTGATTACTCTTCCTTGGTGCATTCTATGTCCTTATAAGACACATTTAACATACCGAAATCTTGACCTTGGAAATCGTGCCCTTGTAATATCAGCCCCCTTTATTTCATATGTCAGAATACTTCAGAACACTTCTAAGTGACAGTATTGTTTCACTGGGGTTAGAAATGGATGATTAAACACTGTACATACATTTAAGAAATGAAAGCAGAAAAAGGGATTTTAAAAAGGCAGGGTCAGTTTAAACTAACAGTAATGAAGTCACAGTTTTGCATCCTACATCAGGTGAAACTAGCTACACCTCTTCACTTCACAATTAAACTACTCAAAGAGACCAGTGCTCTGTGTTTCACTGCACTGCGCAGTCATCATTTTTGTACATAGCAAAGACATATTGCTAAGATCATCTAACATTTGCTTAAGTGAGTTACAGGGTCACGGTGCAGTTCCTCTGCACTAATGGCTATCATAATTGAAGGCTAATCTAGTGTGCATTTATCTATCTGTCCATCCATCTATCCATTTCCTGCCACCTATCTGCATTTAGTAAGTGGCTCAGACATACTTCCAGCCACATCTTTCTTTCCATGAGACATCAAGCTGCCTTCTGAAGGCAAAATGGGATACTTCATCCCTCTAGTGTGTTCTGATTGTACGTCCAGTCACCACGAAGACTTTGCACAAGTCATCCCGGGCTCCAAACTATATCGAATGACTGAACTCCTCACCTGACTCACTGACCGTAAAGACGTATCAACCTCTGTCTGAAAGTCTAAACTCAGAACTCAGTCATCCAGCGAAAGAGGCTTGTTTGGGTAAATTACAGAACATCTTGGTTCATTTTTTCCTGTGACTAGAAAGATTCCATCATGAGGGTTGTGACGTTGAACTGTGGATTCAAAGCGAGCATACTGAGTGTCATCTTCACACTCTGCTTCTTCTGACCACAGCTTGGTAACACCCAAAATTTGCTGTTATCAACCCCGATTCTTTTGTCCCCATGATAGAACAGAGAAAACCCGACTCATAGTGGTCAAAACATTTATATTTCTTTTTATTCAATCATCTTCCGGAAGAGAGAGCCCTGCACAGCCCCAAAAGCCAGTTGCAGAAACTCTAACATTTTTAGCTCAACATGTGTCTTACATAGTGTTATTTCGGTACTTCAGACGTCACACACGTCACACGTGACACACACAGTTTCATTACAAACAAACTTCTTCTACTCAGTTCCTCTTTTCTGTGTCTGATTTATTTGTCTGATTTATTAATATGCCTGTGCACTAAAACTTCCTGTGCAGCTTGCAATAACTTCCCCTTTCTGAGGTCCGTTACCAGGGCAACCTGTCTGAACTTAGTTTATGAGTCAAAAGTGGCCTTGCTTTACAAACCTTCATTATTAAAGTACATAAAACAATATAATAAAGAAAATAAACACTAAGGATATATTAATTACATGACACTGTGCAATGATACACCTCACAGATTGTATGGGAAGACTCATTAATGAGTCATGAATCGACCAACAATCATCACTTGACTTGCTTGACCTCTTCTCTTTGGCCCCCGTCATCATTGTTTTACTTTTAGGGCCCACTGTGTCATTGGGCAAAATTTCAGCAAGTTTCCTCCTGTCGTCTTGGTGTCTACGTGGTTAAAATGAGAGACAAAAATGCTGACGCTCTTTGTAAAGAGCTAGGGTAAAGAGGTGCTATATGTAAGTGCAGTCCATTTACCCTCCTCAATGCTCCTATCGGCATCGCTTCCAGATGCAGCCGCAATTACTTTGATCAAAAACAGCTTTAAAGCCCCCTGCTTCATGCTACCTGCCGAGGACCAAATGACAAACAGAGAAAGCATCTAGCAGCTGAAGGGCCACATATTTCCCTCGAGGGTGAGCGAAGAACAAAACAGAACTTAATAGAAAGTTAGTATCGCAAGATTCATCAAACAATTGATTGCCAACACGACTGATTCAGCTCAGTTGTATTTATAATGCGCCAATTCACAGCATAGAAGCGAACCCCAACGATTTAATTTGAATACGCTATTAGGGACACTAACTGGTCACTTTTGGCTGGCATGTTGTGCTTGTGCTGCCACCTAGTGGTCACATCAATGCAGGTAGTCTTTACTGTGTACCAGCTGAGCTCTGCATCCATGCTCATTTTCCTTAAATAATATACTCAACCAGGAAGCAGAAATTATAGGTAAGTATTTATTGTTGCTGTTATTTGTATTATTATTGCTCTATATGTAACCCGTGCATTCGTATATTACGGTGTTTCATATTTCACCCACCAAAAAAGTAACAAAAAATAAATTAAAAAAATTAAAAAGAAGAAAACAAAAATCTGACGTCAGCCTGGCACAGATCGTCACCTATAAACGCTGGAAGCAAACGCGTTTTGCTTTTCCACGCGAGTATTTCAGCAGATCGAGCGCCCTTTTCCGCCGAATTATGCGTCTCGCCTCCTCGTCATGACAACTAGCAGTGAGACTGAAATATTGCGCGAGAGTCAATGAGACTGCGCTCAGAGAGAGAGCGAGAGAGGGAGATTGAAAAGCAGTGGGATCTCCTTCAGTGCGGGCTTCAAAAATAAATACCACTGCATCATCCTGATATTCACAGCCTTTCAGGTGTTGTTCCAAAAGCACCGGGGCTGATCGGAAGGTGCGGGCTCTGTTTTCTCATTCCGAGCTTTCTCTCCTTAGCATCAGAGATCAAGTGAAGAGAGAGAGAGAGAGAGGGAAAGAGAGAGCACCACGCAAGCGCGCGAAGAAGAGATTGGACACCTGATTTCGGTGGGGTGTCTTCGCTGGAGCGCTGTTTCGTGTTTTAAGTCAGTCAACCTGAATCTTTTTTTTTTTCTTTAAAGGGGGCCGTTCGGCACAGCGGGGGCGCACACCGCGGATTATTATCAGCGCGGGCAAATGGGGGGAGAGAAAGAGGACAGATCGCTGCGTTGACTTTTGAAGCGACGCGCGAGTCCTGACGCTATAGCGTTACGCATTTATTTTCCTGTGAGTTCATTTTCCCCCCTCTCTCGTTCTCCCTCTCTCCTTCCCGTGTTTGGGTCGCACTCGCTGCTGCGTCTCCGCCTGATTAAAAAAAAGAAGAAGAAAAGAAAAAGTCAAATATTCCGTGGAGAAGGAAACATAGCAGGGGTGTTGTCAGAGAGGGATGAGAGGAGGAGGAGGAGGAGGGGGCCAGTATGAGGTGTGCTTTTTTTGGAAAAGCCGGAGAAAGACGGACACCGAGAAGGTGTGCTGATGTGCAGAAGCCTGCGACTGCGTTGCTCTCCTGAGAAATAATTGCGAGCCGGGGAGAAATGGCCTAGTTAGGAGATCATCGACACGCCGACGGAGGATAGAAAAGAAGAATCGTGCTTAGATGGACGGGCCATCATCATCATCATCATCATCCTCTTCTTCATCTTAATTCCGGTGCTTGCATCGCGTCTTTTAGGTAAGCCATATGTTCACCACCAGCACCCAAACGTGACTGGAGATTTGCTGTCTACCGCGGGCTTCATGTGTGCGCAATATGTTTGGTGACTTCGCACATTGCGCACGTTGCCCGTCCTGACGCACTGTCAATACTGAGGAATGAGATTCCCATGTAAAATCCTCGAGCCACTTTGTTGCTATAGCACACATTTTCTTCCTTTCAGTGGGAGCCTTCTATTGGCCTTGCCTGTTGATAAGCTGTGGCATCTTAACGCGATCGGTCCACTTTGCGTATCCAAGTGGTTTTAACCGCGCGGCTAGCGGGGAGATACGGCTGCGATTTAATTGGAGATCAGCTCATCATGCACGGGGACCGTCAATCAGACCGGCTTGCTATTCTCAGCCGGGGCTGCCGATCCCGCTCGATTGTGGAGATATTGATTATTTTCTGATGATCCCGGTTTTTTTTTCATTACACTTATTGATGACAGCTTAATTATGCTTCTGTGCTGCAACGTAACTCATCTCAAGCACAGTGTGTGACAGGCCTTGAACTCAGAAGACGTCTTCTCTAATCAACAAATTCACAACAGCTCTGACACACACACATACACACACACACACACAGTCAAAAAAAAGCCTGTGCCCTAGAAGCTGCAGATAGGATTGTGAATTAAATGCACATGCTGATGATCCAGGGAAGGCTCCATTAATATTCAGCGGTGGTTGGGCAGTGCTCAGTTAATGGAAGACAACAGGACCTCTGTTCTGACAGGTCATGAGAAATGGTATATTTTCATTTTTAAAGGAGTGAATGTGTGTTGTTTTTTCCTCTCTCTCTCCCTCTCTCTCTCTCTCTCTCTCTCACACACACACACACACAGAGATATGGGGCCTGTAGCTACGGAGAAGTGACATTTAAAATCCATCAGAAAACCAATAAAGTGGTTTTGTAGACTTTTGAAGAATTTCGTATTACTCTTGTTGGCGTGCTGTTCAAATAGCTGTGATTGCTTTTCTTAGGCCGGCGTAACGTCAGCCTCGGCGCTGGCATTTTAGGAGGCTTACTCAAATACAGCAGAATGGAGCTGAAGACTGGGAAGCCTTGCCTGGGCTTCATCTTTTAGTGGGAATTTGTTTCACTACATATCAGACAAAATAAAAAATAAAAAAATAGCACGCTACAGTATGGCAGAATTGTAGCATGACCATTCTTCTTCATATACACCGCAGGTAATACATGTGCTTCATCTGATTTTATTTATTTTTTTAATCTTCAAGAGCATACAGAGATTGCCACCATTCCCAGAGCACTACGTCCAATAAACTACAGTTAAGGGCCAATAAAGTTAATACTGTGGCAAGCTCGGTGTCAGTCGGTTTCTAGAGAGAAAATGGCCTAGAAGTGAAGATAAAAGGGACGAAAAGGAAAGAACGGCTGCTTAATGGATTGAATGAGAACACAAGGTGGGGGACTTACAATCTGGAACAAAACGTGTTAAGTCTTAATGTTTAATGAAGTATGTTTGGGTGAGGAAGGTGAAGTGCTCAGAAGTGTTCACTTTAATATTCTCTCTCCTCTCGTAAAGTCAGAGCTTTCTTGCAGCAGCACAGCTGTTGGGTTGTTTGTATAGGTGTATTTGTTTGTTTGGATGATGCAGCCTTGTCGCATATCAGTGCTTGTTTCCATCATCATAGCCCAGAATTTTAAAGCAATATGATTTTAATTATTATTTTTCATACCTCTATTACTTTCAGGATATTGTCTTTTTCTTTTTAGCTGAATTTCCTCATCAGTGCTTTCCTGTGTGACTGCTGCTAAGTGATGTCACTGCATGTCTTGAAATAACAGGTAGCATGTAGAACATGGCAGCTGGTGAACAGGCTCATGCACGTTAGCATCCTGACCTTGCAAGCTGTTCTATGGTTTATGGATTCATAACTGTAAGATTGAGGTAATAAGCGATGGTAAAATGAAGTGTCATTTGTTACTTCATGTTTGAGGTTGGCACACACACACACACACACACACGATTGCTTTCATCTGGCTGCACAAGACCAAAAGCCAACTGCATTTATATTTCTTTCTTTTTTTCAGTTTGAACCTACATGTTACTCCATGTGTTATTGCACTGTGAGAGACAAGGCAGGAGTTTGTGATCACTGTCATTTGATTGTCTTTGATGAAAGAGAAAACACACAAAAAAGGAAAACTATCAGGGACTAAGCCTTGGATGAGACAATTTTCTTCAAATACCTTCTGGGTTTACTTTTGTATTATTTGCTTGGAATGCTCAACGCTATAATTCTCACTTTAGAGACACTTTAGATTATTTTTGGTGTCAAAATTGTATTTTCGATTAACAATAGAAAAATTTGAAATAAAAAATTTGAAATAAGATACTTTGAATTGTGCAAAAATATTATATTTCCTAATGTATTTATATGTTCTCATATAATCCAGTTCAAAGTGCTCCAAGCTGACCTTGAAGAAGAGGTGGAAGAGATTTACACTTCCAAAACAAACAGTATGTTTTCAGGTTATGGCAAAGTCAGCATCGTGTTTTAATCCAGAGAAGGTTTTATCACTAGTGTGAACGCTAGAGTTTGTTTCTGTTAGAAATACCCAACACAAAATAGCCTTCATTAGAGTAACGCACACCCAGTGCACTTAAACAAATTTTATTTGTGCAGAGTTAACATGCTCTTATTTTAATGTTCATATTTCCATGTATACTTCTTGGGTTTGACTCTCAGTCCTTTTTTTCCAGTTGTGAGTGAGTTCCACAACGAGAGTCTTCAGGGTTGTGCACTTAGAGAAAGTGTTTATCAAGAGTCCAAAAATTCCACAAAAGAGCCCTCATGCCGTTTACAATTGTACTGTGTGGGACTGACCTGAGCCCTTAGAGATTTATCAAGAACATTCTTCACAAGTCTGTTATTTTTGTTGTTCTGAACTTTGGGATTAGATGTAACCCATAGTCACTGCAGCAGTACACTTAATACCACTGACTAGCTGTCCATAAAGCTGCACATAGGACATCACTTCTTACATTTGGAGTCTTTAACACTCTAATGGTGGGGTTTTTAAAAAAATGGAACAATAAAAATCAGGACAAAACAGCACTAAAACCCATCTGCAGCTCGTTTATATTTGAATTGTGGGAGCTGTTGCTATCCCTTCATCGTATCCCGTACCTTAGCCAAGTGTCTTTAACCCTTCTTGATATAAAACATTTACTGTATGCTGAGTTTAAACCTGTAGCTGCTGTAATGGAGGCTCGGAGATTTTAATTTCTGCCCGAAGATGTCGAGTCAGAGGAAAGGGAGGTTAAAATGACCCAGCTCTCAGTCATATCACAACCACAGAGAGGAGAAGCTGTAGAATAGCTTGACCTGACCCATTATCTGTGAGCAAAGTAAAGCTGGAGAAAACGCCTGTGCAAATGCCATGGTAACCATCTTGTGCAACCTCCTTTGAAACAACATCACATAACAGTGATCCATAAGATAAGCCAGGATAAGGGCCATCCTGTCTCGCGCGCTCCGAGAAGAATATCACGGCAAAACCCATTAAAATATGCACTAAGTTAATGCGTCTTTTTATTAGTGACACAGGCAAAAGCCCAGTAAAAAGGGACACGTGACCTTTCCTGAAACACAAAGATCCACCTTTTAAATTCATCGCACGTGATCCATTAAGCAGCTGTAATATTTGATTAATTTTATTTTATTTATTTGTTTTTGCAGTGGTGTACAAACTCCAGCTGGCATTGAAATATGACATGTATTCTAAAAAAAATATTATAATAAATATTCCTGTCATGGTTATTATGGAGCTGTGGGCTGTGTTGACATGATACTTTTTATTAGGGCGGCAGCCCATTTTGCTGTTATTTAAATGTCAGCATCTACATTTTTAGATGGGGATTTGATATCTGCTTTATGACACTGGCGAACGCTAGTCTCATCGGCTGAAGGACACTGACGACAAGTGTGAAATACAGCAGAACTGCAGGAACTGTAGATAACCACTTGCTTTCTGCCACTGCTGCAGGATTGAACTGTTGCTCGGTGTAAAGTACACAAGAGTGTGTGATTCATGTCAGCTGGTGCTTGGCAGTTCAATCACTGCTTTACAGGAGCCCAACAAATAAAGGTAAAGTCATAATTTGGGAAGTCAGTGAAAACTGATGCGGTGATTAAGAAGTCATTGTGTGTCCACTGTCCTTTTTGTCTCTATCACCAAATCAATATTTAAAGCTAAGCACAATGTGAGAACGTGGCCAATAGAAAGATGCTACGTAATGTAATACGCTCTCATTTTAAAATACAGAACAGCAATCCTCAAACTCTGACCAGCGCTGAACGGCATACCAAATACTAGTGATGTTTAAAAATGTTTTTCAAAATTCGGACAAAAGCTGCAGACGTTCTGCATTCATTGCTGAAAAATATGAACCCCTGGGTGTGGATTTAATAAAAAGAGCAAGCTTTGAAGCATCACTTTAAGTGGCGAGCTTTAATGTGAAAATTGGAACTTTTTCAAATTCTGTCTTCTTTTGAATCTTGGTCTCTTACCTAAAACATGCACTGTACACAACATTTAAATAACTGAACATTAAACTTGCTGCCCTGTGTAAAAATTGTCATCCCACAAGGATGATTTGTTGTGTTTTATTTATTATACATTAAGTCACTAGATGCTGTATCTTGCTCAACTTGGTGTAAAAACCCATGTTAGATGTGCAAAATACAGCCAAAATTCTATTTATGTACTCTGTTACACTTTGAGTTACTTTGTGTGTATTTTTACTGAATATCTAGATTCGATTCGATCAGATGAAACTTTATTAATCCCTCGGGTGGGTTCCCCCCGGGAAATTCAGTAAAAGGTGTTCCCTTACCAGGAATCAAACCCGGACCATGGCAGTGAGAGTGCCGAATCCTAACCACTAGACCACCAGGGATCTACACTGGCTATATATGACATTTCAGTGTTTCCTAAATATAGTTCCTCAGCTTGTCACCTGTAGGAGAAGCTGCTCTGCTGACGTGCTACACATGCTAGGAATTCTACTGTACATAGTGATTTATGGGTAATTCAGCTTCATGTAAACACCTAAATCTGCATTATATTACACCATCCATATTTTCACCTGATCATCTGTATCTCCAGAGCGTGCTACTGCTTTCTACAAGCCACCCTCTAAGCCGCTTGCATTGTGACCATTGTTTTACCAGAAGAACAAAGGCTGACCTTGACGATCATTTTCAGTTGAACGGAATATTCTGCTTGCATTACTAATCTTAGGACTTCCTCAACAACTGAAAATAAATTCAGCAAAAGTACAGAATAACAAGACACGGCTCAGGACACTTGAAATGATTGAACATCGAGGACCACTGTGATAGTATGGGGAGTTCAGATGCACCCTTACACTATGTCAGGTAGTTCAGTCAAACACTTACATCAAAGGATTCATATGGGCTCAAAATGTGGTCATAAATATTTTGTACTTGTAAAAAAGATTTGTATGTGTAAAAAAGATTTGTGTGTGCGTAAAAAAGATTTGTATGTGTAAAAAGAATTTGTGTGTGTGTAAAAAAGATTTGTATGTGTAAAAAAGATTTGTGTGTGCGTAAAAAAGATTTGTGTGTGGACTTAGCCCAAAAAAACCCCTGCAAGTTACAAGTACGAATTTTGACCCTATTTTTCTTCCTTTCATCTGATTGGTCAATGTCATGTCAATCACAAATGTAACAATCCAATCAGAGAACAGATGGGTTTGGCTGTCGGAGGGGCGCTTTTTTGAACTGCAGGTCCTTGAAGGGTAATACAGTTTGAAGCTGGAGGATCTCTATATAAATATCAGATAGCAGCTAGGTCCCCTAACTTTCAGCAGCTGTTGAAAGGATAAAGTTGTGCTATATCAGTGGTTAGAAATACCATTATTACTTTAGGATTAGTTTAACACAAAGTCAGGGCTGACCCGGGACCATTGCTGTGAGTCGCAGTGCGCAGCATAAAAGTCCTTTCACATCGGACGCAGGATGTGCTGCTAATGCTAACTGCTAACTAAAAGCAAAGGATCCAGAATTTGTTGCGCTGGCTGCTGGGCTCTGTGGGTTTTTGCAGCAGCTCTACCTGTACTAGATGCACCTGCTCCTTGTCTTTTCTATCTCTGACTTTATGTCCTCTACAAGAGTTTCTGGTTTTTTTGCTGGTTCTTCAAATGTTCAATAAAAACATGTATGCTAATTCATAACGAAGAAAGCTTTGTAATGAAGACTGTCATTTCCAAAACACTGCCCGCCCCCACCCCGCGGTCCGCAGCGCTGTTAAAAAGGCTGTGGAAGTCCCTATATTAAACACGTAGACCTGTGACACAAAAATCACCAAACTCGGACGACCACAGACTGTTTTCCTTCGTGGTGATGAAGGAAAACGCTGGGTTGGCATGTAAAAGGGCATTTATTCCCTTCAAAGACCTGCAGTTCAAAAAAAGCGCCCCTCCGACAGCCAAACCCATCTGTTCTCTGATTGGATTGTTACATTTGTGATTGACATGACATTGACCAATCAGATGAAAGGAAGAAAAATAGGGTCAAAATTCGTACTTGTAACTTGCAGGGGTTTTTTTGGTCTAAGTCCACACACAAATCTTTTTTACGCACACACAAATCTTTTTTACGCACACACAAATCTTTTTTACACATACAAATCTTTTTTACGCACACACAAATCTTTTTTACACATACAAATCTTTTTTACGCACACACAAATTCTTTTTACACATACAAATCTTTTTTACAAGTACAAAATATTTATGACCACATTTTGAGCCCATAGATTCAGGGCAGTTTATTGGAAACAGCAGTCCACGTGAACTGTGTTAACACTGCTCTGTGTTATTCTGCTAATGATGATGAAGCCAAGTGGCATGGCAGAGTCTCTCTGGTGTGCAAACTATGAAAGGAGAGAACTGAAAAATCTCAAGAGCAGATCAAATTTAGTAAACAACAATCTTCATCCAGTTAACTACTCGTATTCTCCTCATTTTTATTTTAATTTTTAAAGTCAGTACCAGCATTGAAACCCAGATTGCCCCTACCCCCATCTTTTATTCAGCTGACCTCACAGCAGTACCTTTGGAGTACAGGAAACCTCTCAACACTTTTGGGCATACAAATCATTCCAGCAGAATACATCACATACAGCAAGTCTCAGTGCTTTATGTAAGCTAACCCAGAAGATCATGACTGCAGCCATCCCATCTGTTAAGAGTACACCTTCCAGTGAACGTGACAGTCAGTGTTTAACTTTCTGTAGCTGTTTTGCGTCATGTTACCTTAAATAGCACAGAGCGTATTTACTATGAATGATGCCCCATTGTAAGACGATGAAGCAGGCCCGCTTTCCATGCTGCTGAACTCCGTGGGACCGGCTGCACGACTTATAGACGATTGTCCTGCCCATTATCATGCTCATTGATGATCAGTTATAATGCACCTGCTCTCTCACGCATATATCGTGTGATGTTTCTTTGCTTTTTTTTTAGTTTTCTATTGTAAATCTATTTTAAAATCTGTCACATTTCCAATATGATGCACATCTACATTACCAAATAATAGCTGCACTTTAATGGATGAGTTTAAAATGGCTGTAGACAAGTTATTATAATATTGATGCGCTCTGAGTATCCATCGATTTATGCCAGAGTGTAATAACACTTGTTCTACAGTGTTGCATCTCAGACAGTATTACAGATTCCCCTGGCAGCAAGTTTTCATGAAATATAGATGTAAAACATATGATAATGGCTTCCTGAAGATCAAAAGAAAAGCATATTTCTTGCAGCCGTCACCGATTGGTCTTGTGCATTACTGATAATGATTCCTCAATATGTTGAAGTCCAGATTGCACAATCTGGATTTATCTTTCAGTGTCTGGTCATTGTTACGGTGCTATTTTGAGGGCAGCAAAAGATTTGCAGGCAATTTGCAAAACACACTGTGACTTTTATTGCAGCAAAGCCACAGGAGTAATATATTTACTAATGAATTTAGCTTTGACAGCAGTCTTTCACCAAAAACCCCTCCGCTAAACAAGATAATGGTAATTAATGGGAGATCTTTCCCTTCAGATCATTTTTAATTTTGGCTCAGAAGCATTGGCTCTATATTTAGTTGTTTGAGGAGGAGCTGCTAAGGACCGGTGTACATTTTCAACTCCTCGGCAAGGTGACCTCCTGCTGTTGTGTGAAAAAACCTACTTGTGCCATGTGCAGTGTGGAAGCAGATCGTGAGTGTGCCTGATCGTAAAAAGCAGATTTTTGTTTGAATCCTTACTATAACAATGTGAGTTGTTTGCTTGCTCTTTTAATGCACAACATTTTCCCTTTCAGTTACTTAAGTTACATTAAGCCTTATACAGTGAAAGCACTTGGTTAAAAGCAGAGTCAGCTTTCATAGCTGTGATTGTTATTTCAGTTTTTATTTAAGTCTAAGGGTGGATAAATGAAGGTTAAAAAAGTAAAGATCTTTCAACTACGTTATGAGTGTCAATGTTGCATAGCTTGTCCACCAGAGGGCACTATGCAAATTCACTGTTTGCAACAAGTGTTTCCTACAAACACAACCAGCTGATCTGAGCAGTTGGGCAGAGCCTAGTGTAAATGAGTAATTAAATAACTACATGTAACAAGTGTTAGATTTGTTGTGTTTATGTTTTGTGTGTCTGAAAAAGGAATTATCAGGAAATATCGGTACTGTTGTTCGTCCTAAAAGTCCTATATCAGTCAAACAATCAGAATATACCTTAGAACCTTATTTAGCAGATACACAGTCCACCTAATATCAGTTTCCATGCCAACTCATCCAATCAGATGAGTGTATTTTTAATTCTTTTGAGGCAAATGTATTTTATTGTATGTATTTTAACTTTTCAGACTTTTCTGAAGAGTATGAAAATGCTACGTATTACTGCGGGAGGTGATATTTATGGTTTTCAATGCCATTTTCCCTTTTCGGTGTAATAAAGGGTAAGAAAAAAACAACCCGAAAGACTCAATTTGTTATTCTTGGGATCCCTTGCTGATATTGCAGGAGTAGCTGCATTCACACTTATAGAGCTCGCCTGGTTTAATTTTCAGAGGAAAAAGGCTGCCGCGTTGCCAAAGAGGAGAAAATGCTACGCAGATTATCCAATCCAGCCTTGTTTTAAAAAACATTTTAATTATTCATTTGTTTGGATGTGCAGAACACAACTGGACTACAGTGCATTACCACAACAGTTAGGGAGATGGGTTTCAGCAGCGCTGAAAGACTCCAACTAAACAAACAAGAACATGTGAACAGAATGAATGCCATGTACTTAAAAACACAAGACAGTCATTGAATTCCAAACAGAGAGACAGTAACACGCTGGTGTAATTGCATCAAACGTTTCAAAGCATCTGAGCAACTAAACAAGCACCTTTGCTGGTGTAAAGACTTATTCAGTATTGAATCAAAAGGTTTATTGATGCTCATGGTTTTGGATTTGAATTGGTTACAAAATTACCGTGTATTATCCATTTCAAAATATATGTTTTTGCACCTATAGTATTATAAATTGTGTTGTGTGTAAGTAAAATCTTGCTCATGCTGGACTCTTTACCACTACTTTATTAAGAAGTTATCCGCCCAGTTGCAATGCTGTTATCAGATGTTAGCCCAACATACATATTACAAGTAAGCAGGCTCCCACTATTACCTATAAATAAGCCCAGACGTTATCTGCTCATCTGTTGTAATCAATAATTTATGAAAGATTATGAAGGAGACATAGTGGTTGTATGATGTCTGTAGGAATGCTATTGTAAACTAGAGAAAAGAGCTTTTTAACCTGTACTTTACAATGTCAAAAAAATCCCTAAAGCTAAGCAAGTACTTTTGGTGCCTGAACCTAAACAAGCATTGTGTGGAAACCAAAGCAAATCAGGTAAAAAAAAAAAAAAAGGAAAAAAAGATTTGAAACAAAAAATAATAGATTTTGCTAAATCAAAGTTTAAATTTGACATGGTAACATTTCTTCATAAAACTATGCCTAGCTGCTGTTGCGGTCTTTTCTTTTCATTCTCACTTTAACAGGAGCCTCTGTGCACAGCGTTACATCTACTTATCACCCCGTCTTAGTATTACAGCTCAATTTTCCTGCTTTTCCAGTTGCACTTCGTGTTATGTCTTTTCAAATCTTCCAATACACCTCTGGTTCTCTCCAAATACACACTGCATTGTCAGCATATGTGATCTCTGTAGCATAGCTTTTTTTTTTAAAACTGACATGGTTTTACACAAGTAAGAACCGCACAATCTCCTAATGCTCCTTATGTGTATTATTTCCCCTTGGGAGTGTAACTAAATTTCAAATTGTAATATCATTTTAAATCCATAATAAAGAAAAACCTAATCACATTTTTGTTGTAATGTTCAAAACATAAGTGGCTAGACTTTGATTATATGATAGTAAAAAGGCAAGGCCATGCTTGTTACTGGGACAACACAGATTGCAGTAATAGTTCAATTAAGCATACACTCATTTCACATTAAGGTGATTTAACCCAGCAGGGGTATGTTTAGTTAGACCGGGGACAGTTTACATAGACAAGGAATTACAGAGAAATGTCAGGCCCGACTTCTTGTTGTTGTTTCTTTGAGCGAGGTCTCATTATTCGCAAGGTTACCTGAAAGCATTCAATCAAAAAAGACGAGGGCTTTCGGTACTACAGCTCCATTTTGTCGGCCTTGCAAACACACCATGAGGGAATTCTTGTCAAATCCTTCTTAACCCTCTTGACAAAAAGAACATGTTTAAGCAAAAACATAAATGACTAGTGTCTGGAGTGCTGGTGTTATTACCAGGTTATCCCCATATCCCGCTGTCACACATACAGTAGACCACTGTTGATGTGACATGTTTAACATCTTAATACAGGGCTGTGTTTAATTGACTGAAAACAATTATGATCGGTGAAAAACATTTTCTTTCATTCTTTTCAACATGGGTAGTTGTAGTTTGATATTAATTTTTTTTAAATAATATTCAAAACTCATTAAAACTTTACAGACTAGTCTATCTAAGAGTCAAACAGAACTGTGGCTGCTTGGTAAATTTGAATATTAACGCTTAGTCCTTACAAGAAAAATTTAAGTTTACTTGCATATTAAACTGACCAATGCTCTAAAGTAAAAAAGAACATTTTAAAAATGTGCAATAACATACTGTTCTGGTTCAGATAAGTCAAGATTGTTGCCTCCTAGAAAGAGATTTTTCTCTCTTTTCGTCCGTGGCTTATAAAATCACAGTTAACAACCATGCTACTTCTCCTTTGACACTACTGAAATTGAATTGGTTTGAAATGAGCTGCGAGGGAAACTTCATGGCAGAATGGCCATTTGAAAATATGAACAGCGCAGGCAGAAAAGTACTGACGAGTGACGTGTTATGAAGGTAGACCGCCATGTGTAAAGTGAAATGAAGCAATGACTGTGATGTAAAAGTGCTGGCCTTTGGCTTTAGGGACATTTGAGGTCCACAGAAGGTTTGTACAGCAACAGGGTTTGTGTCACTATTTTAGATGTGTAAATCCTTGGTTAGATACAATAGAGGAAACCAGACCAGACGGAAACTATTCAACCTATGCTAAGAGTATAATTCTTTCATAGCTATGGTTTGACATGCTGTCTTCAAAAACTATCAGTGTGATTTAAGACCAGGAGGAAGAGCTCTAACATGACAGCCAGCAAACCACTCTACCCTTACTACCAGCACCTGCCTGTATTGTGGCCATGGCTGATTTTACCTTTCCACCATTCTCCTCACGTTATTTCCCAAGCCTTCCCCTTTATATATATATATATATATATATATATATATATATATATATATATATATATATATATATATATATTTAAAAAAACAACTGGGAAGCCTGCAAAGTTAGTATTTAGTACCATCCTTTTGGCAAGCACTACGCTTGTCAGTAGAGAGACTTGCAGTTCACCCTTTTATACCTACTTACGCTAATATTCCCGAGACTTTGTGCATATTTCTAATCACAGTTGTCATAGGCATGGACAACCTTCAACTTATTTGGTATTTTTTAGGTAGTCCGTTGTGGATTTTGAGTTAGTATTTTGAGTTGTTGTGTATTCAGCCTTTTGACAGACACTGACTTGCTTGGTATTTAACTGAGCCTGTGCTTCCGTCTACTAGTGAAATGTTCCTTGTTTCACTGGCTGCAACACAAGCCCAAAGCATGATCGATCCATTCCTGTGTGGAACATTTCATGAGCTGTTCTTTTCATGACATTTTGCACCCTTCCTTCTCCTGCAGGAATGGTTTTCTACTGATGAATGTTCCATAAAGGTCATGCTTGTGCAGGTGTTGCTGCACAGTAGAAAAGTGCACCACCACTCCAGAGCCAGCTAAACC
The DNA here is from genome assembly GCF_051167445.1 of Perissodus microlepis. Classification (NCBI taxonomy): domain Eukaryota; kingdom Metazoa; phylum Chordata; class Actinopteri; order Cichliformes; family Cichlidae; genus Perissodus; species Perissodus microlepis. The sequence continues at coordinate 9,705,545 of NC_140470.1, forward strand.
TCCCTAAAGGTCTTCTTTGAGCCAAATAGGGGTTTTGATTTGCCTTTCTAGCAATCCGATGAGCAGCCATCTCAACCTCCTATTCCAGTTAACTTCTATTTCTTAATAAATCTTCAGTGGGAAGAGCTTCCTAAAAATGCAGTGCTATTTTGTTTTCACATTCCCATCTCAAGTATGAGAGGGAACTGCTTAGAGGTGCACAGCTGCTGATTGTTGGGACAAGATTTGAGGAGTATTTCTAAAGCTTTGAAAATGGGATCACCTGGCCTTTCTTACTAATGACTAGTGATATATCATAGACTGAACAAGCTAAGTGAGGTCTTATGTTTCTCTTACTTTGCCCTCCTTTGCCTTTTTTCAAGCAGAAATTGTGTAAAATTGTACGAAACAAAAGTGTTATTTGACGGTAGGGCTGTCCAAAAATAGACACTCAGATACTAATTGAAATAATAATTGAAACAAAAAATTTATATTGGACCACTGATGCCAACAACAAGACACATAGCCCCTCCCCTCACTAGCTGCCAAGTAATCGACCTTCATAACAAGAGGCCAGTAAAACTTTGATTTCAGTAACACTGAACAAGTACTAAACATTTATCATAACTGCGGAGTACACATGTAAGCGTTAGCTGTTTAACTGTTAGCAATTTACTCGATAGCCACATTATCCATCTATTAAGTTACCATTGAGGCAGTGGCTTTATAAAAAACAATAATATCAATGCAGGCAGCCAACGTTATCAGCCAACTGTACCCACCTGTAACCTTTTTTTGTTTTGTATTATTGTTTGTTGCAGACAACTTCAAAATAGCGTTGCTATTGATGGTGTTGTTTAATCTTCTATTTCTTTTAAATCCTCTTCATTTTTGTAATTTTTTGCCTGTGCTATTGAAAACACTATGGAGGACTGAAGTGTCCTAGTTATCTGTATCGGGTTTGAAATGCTAACACCAAGTAAGGAGCAGATAGAAGAGAACCTGGAAGTCTGGAGGTATGTCAGTGCATACCTCCAGACTTCCAGGTTCCCTTCATGAGAGATTACATGTCTGTGAATCAGAGGGCGACAAGTGGAAAGGTCAAGAGTGAGATGTTAGTGACATGCTATGATGTATCAGGTTGAATGCAGCTTGAGATCATTTGGACATGTCCAGGAGGGATAATGAATATATTAGACAAAGGATGTTGAATATATGAATATGAAAGCAGATTAAACACAAAAACATAGGAACAAAAGAAATGTTTCATAAGATAGTGAATTAGTGATACTAATCTTTGGTGGCCACCTGGTGAATGTCTTCTAATTTATTCATTATTATTTGTAAATTCAAACAGAACTGAGGTTATTGTACTAAATAGAAATCCTAGAGACGCAGTCTATAACCAGATACTTACTCTGGATGATATTACCTAGACTATTTATTTCATATTAGCTTCTCTTCACTGGCTAGGTCCTGAAAACCTCACACTACCATATTATCCAAATGGACCTCTTCGCTCTCAGACTGTGGACCTCCTGTGGTTCCATCTCTACTTTTAGATTGAGATTTAGAGCGTTTCTTTTTAGCAAAGCTTATAGTTAGGGTCAATCAGGTGACACTGAATCCTTCCTGGCTTTATATGATGCACTGAGGATTTTTCTTCACTCATCTGTTTTCTTTTCCTGTGTGTTTATGTAGAACTAGAGCAGGGCGATATGACCAAAAATATTTATCATGATATACATTTGAAAATTTGCGATAACGATATAACTGACGATATAATTGACGCTAGACAAAATACTTTACAACTCCACAACTTTATTAGTGCAAAAAACACCATCAATGTATTTTCACTTAAACAAGCAGCTTTTTTATGTGCATTAAAGTTATATAAAAATGTAACAGTGCAAATTCCTTGCTGACAGTTTAACCAAAAGGCATTTCCAGTGGAAATTGGCCGACATATCCTCAGCATAACCATGTATAATATCCACAAAACTTAAAAAGAGGTTATACAGACACAATACGGTAATATTATGTTGAAGCACAGTACGTATCACTCCGCCAGGCTCCTGACTACGATAGCCATAATGGTCCAACAATCCATCTAGCGGTGCTGGTTCGTAGCTTAGCAAAGTCGTACTAAAACATTTGACAGATTTTTGAGCGCCGTGTACCACATAAATCGTTTCGAGGTCAGTAAACACAACCAGAATTCATACATAAGGGCCACTGTCGATTTTCAGAAAAATCAAAGGATTGATTTTAAGTGTGCCGTATTTTCCAAACAACACGGTAATAACGACGGCCCGCTAGCATGCTCTACCAAAAATAGTGCTTTGTTGTGTATCTGATGGACGAAAGCTAAACCAGTTCCACACCACTGAAGTTGCAGCATTTTTACAAACCAATTCTAGTTCATCCGTTTCATTTAACGATCCGCTTTTGCTCTTCTCATTCTGCATCGCCGCCATGTGCGTATGTAAACATAGGCACTGCGCATGCGCGTTTTACCCATATTCTATCGCGATATTTCATTTTCCTATCGTTGCCCAAAATTACACCGGTATTACCGTGAACGGTATGATATAGCCCAGCCCTATGTAGAACTACTACATTTAATCATTACCAATAATTTTAAAACATTTATTTTTTATAGTTTGTCTCTTGTCCTGCCCACACTGCCTCCCCCCCAACTGGTCATGCTCAGAAGCCTGCTCCTTCCTCAGTGTGGTTCTGCTGGAGGTTTCTTCCTGTTAAAAGGGAGTTTTTCCTTTCCACTGTGACCAAGTGCTTGCTCAAAGTGGTTGTCCGATTGCTGGGTTTTTCCTCTCCAACATTGTGCTTTATATTGTAAGATAAGATTGTCTTTATCTTACAATATAAAGCACCTTAAGGTGACAGTTGTTGTCATTTGGTGCTATACAAAGGAAATTGAATTAAATTAAATCAAGTGCAATTGATACAATATGTAATATGTATTTGGATACAATACAAATACGTATTCAAAATATTAAACAGTGAGTTTGGAATATTATTCTCATGTAATGTTATTTTTATAATTGTTATATTATTAGTGATTTGTATAGGCTTTGATGGCAGTTTGTTTTACCAACTTGCTACGCATTCCATCCAGACATTCACCAAATAAAAGGAAAGGGATTTGCCTGTCAGTTGGATGTGGATGTCACAGAGGGTGATGAATTAGTCAGACGTGCACATTGCCAGTAAAATGTTCTTAACACACCCACATCAAGAGCATGAGACAACCATTTGCAGCATTTTTATTGGGAGTCAGATGCTTTGGGAAATAATAAAATGGGTTGTAGCTTGTCGGTCTATAAACTAGAGGCTGACACATTACATGAACATTCAATGATCACATTTTAATTTGGTCAAAGTAATTGCAGGCCCATTCAGAGTTTGATAAAGTTTGAGTTTCTTGTTTTGCTACTCTCAAGCTGTTTTCTTACTTTACTTCAGTAGAATCAAGAAGAAAGCTGATTGTAGATTTGTTTTGTTTTGTTTTGTCTTGTTTTGTTTTTTTTGGGGGGGGGGGTTGCGTTGAAAGTGCATGCCCAGAGGAATGCAGGATAGTTAATTCAATTTCATTCTGAGCTTGAAAACGATCGTCTTTCCCATCTCCAGGCACCATGTGTCAGCAAGATCGGACAGTCATTTTTAACATGGTTAAGCGGCCTTCTCTATTTAACTTAGTTCGCCATTCTGTTCTTGAATGAGCTTTACGCCTGAGGCAAAGCAGCTGTCAGACTGCTCCTTCAAACTGTGTGTATCGCCCACAGACACTTATACACATGCTAACACAGCTAGCATTTCACCTAGATCATCGCTAATTAGTGTGTCACCAGATTGTGCTCACTACTTGGCCTCAATTTGGCACATTCTCCCCCAAACACACTCAAAAAAAAAGCGGATAAATAAAAAGTAACAGCCCCTAGAGGCAACAGCGTTCTACTATAACACATTTCTAAAGTTACGCTGCCAGTTGATGTCAAGATATCATTCTCTGTTTGATTGTTTATTGTGTTGTGTTTGTAGATCTGTAAGATAAATGGATTTCCATGTGATCCACATGTGTTAAGTGGATAGAGAAACTGTTGTTACCAACAGCAACATATTGATTTTTTGGTCCAGCGGTGACAGAGGGCCTGTTGTCTACCATCTCCTATCTGCTCCAACTGCCTGCTGCTTGATGATCCTCACCGCAGCTTTAATAACCCGCATCAATTCTTCATTAAGGCCCCTTTAATTGACTTCTCCTTGATCATTTGTCAACATTTTCTTTCATCTTAACCTGTGTTTTCCTATTATTTATCAGGATTAGTCCATGAAGAAAAATAGAGGTGTTTAATTTGTTGTGATCTGAGGGCTATATTGAGCTTGGCCTTTCTTTGCCTGTCAGGATTTGTCCAGAAAGCCTTATTGCCTTTTGAAATGGATGCTTGCAGTTATATCTTGGTTTGATTACAATAAGTGTAAAGTGATATTTCCTTGAGGATATCCCTCTGATTTTTCTGGCTGCAGTGAGATGATGATGGGAGCGCAGTGGCAGATGGAGCGGCCATGGTATCTGATTGAGCTGCTGTTGGAGTCTGGAGAGCTTATGGTAAATGGAATAAATTTTAGGATGAAGTTCAAAGCCTCCATCAGCACTAACAATGCAGCAGTTCTCCGCAATTATGTGGTCGCTATAAAAATTAACACCGTGACAAGAACTTACAACCTAAAATATTTCTCTGACAGATTAACCTTTGTTTGGATCTTTCTCTCTAGACCAGATTTGTTACAGAGTGATTTAGTTTGAAATCATGGCAGACTTTCTATGAAAACATGTGCACAAAAGCTTAAGGGGAAATTAATTTACATGGCATTTATTTCCCACTTATGTGTATATGTTTCAGTCAATGACAGTGATGCTAAGGCATTATAGCAACTGACTATAAAAATTTTGTGCCTGCTGTAATGAACGCAAAAACAAAGTGCTTTTTTCAGAAGTTGCTACAATGTCATTTTCTCTTAGGGTTCTGCTAGAGGAAATGTCATCTGATTATTAAAAATGAAGGGTTGATCCCCTTGGCAGCATGAGAATACTCAGGATTGGCACGGTTGCAAAGTTGGTGTGATCTGCTCCTTAATCATCGCCAAGTGCTTGCTCATGGGATGCCACCGTTGGGGTTTTTACCTTGCATCATTAAGAGCATTGAGATGGCTTTTTTCTGTGAACCAATGCTATATAAATAGAAGTTGAAAAATACAGCTGAATTGTCTTTGCTCAAATCTTCATATTGGCTGATAAGGCTGTAGTTCAGGTGGTAGAGCAGGTCAGCCACTAACTAGAAGGGTGGTGGTTCGATCCCAGGCTATTCCAGTCTGCATGCCAAATATCCTTAGGCAAGATACTAACCCCATGTTGCTCTCCGATGCATCTATCGGAGTATGAACGTTAGATAGAGCACTTAAGAGCTTAGAAGAAGTGATTGGGTGAATGAGTTAGTTGTATAAAGCGCTTTGAGTGCTCAGACAGAGTAGCAAAGTACTATATAAGAACCAGTCCATTTACCACTCCATCCAGAAGAGGGACACATGTTTGCTGAAGTTTAGAGTCAGCAAAGTAAAGCAACCTTTGTTGTTTTCTTGCTAGCAAGCTAGCTATCCACACCTGCTTCAGAGCAACGGTCATCCTACAGGAAATACTTGCCAAAAGTGTTGCAACTATTGGTTGCCCAAATTCTTTTTGAAAGTGAATGCCTGTGGCTACAAGTGTCTTTTATTTTCATTACTGAGATGGCATTAAATATTGAGCCTGCTAGCTACATTGAGAACTTCCTAGCTTGCAAAGCTTCTCCGAGTGAGGCTTGTTTTTCCTTTTTTTGCAGTCTTTATAATGATTTCAAGTTAGTTGTGATAGGCAGGGGTGGAAACATGATTCATCTTACAACAGCTGCTAAGACCAACTTCATAGATGGTTCTGTAGAACAAACCTGAAGAGATCTGTGGCTCATTCTTTCTTTCTGTCACTAACCGGAGTTGGAACCTAGGTTAACTGGTAAATTGAAAGTGTACCAATACTATTTTGGTATTTGGCACATCTAAAAATAATATTCTGGATATTGTTTATTACCATTGTAAATATTGATAAGTTTAAGAAGATGAAGAGAAAAAGAAGATTTTAGGATTAATACATTAAATTAAAGCATTTCACCACCAACTGTTTTTTAAAAAACAAAAACAGCCTAGGCATGACCCTTCTGTGCAGAGTTTGCATGTGAGTGTGTGGTTGACTGCCTCTCTGGGGTAACCCTGTGATGTAATGTCAACCTGTCCTGCCGCTCAGTTCTGCTGGGATAGACTGCAGCACCAAGAGGGCTTTAAACTGGATAAGCGGTTAAGAAAATCGATTGATAGTTGGGTCTCTAAGCAGATGAATCACACGTAATTGTAGATGACAAGAACAGCATAAAACTCACCTGTAAGGACCTTTAAAAAATAGACTAACATCTTCAGTAATGAATTGTCAAATCAAATGAATCTTTCTACTGGTGGCTTTTAAAAAGCCACCATTAGAAAAGAGAGAGCTGGAACTTCCTGGAAGAGCGAGAGCTGCAACTTCCAGGAAGTTGCAACTCTTTTTTCCCTCATAGTCTATTTACCCTGAATTACCCTGTGCACCCTGGCAGGCTGTACACAGAGGAACTGGAGTGGATTTGGGGTAGCTTCAGGACCGCATGTGAAAAGGGGATAAGGCTCTTTGGCTGAACCTACATATGCAGTCTGACAAGTCTAATCTTCTAGCCTCTCAATTCATCAACAAGACAACTTATTCTTCCCCGGTCAATTTAAGGTTAAAGACAACATTAAGCAATCGAATCATCTGGTTTTATCAGAAAAGAACAAGAAACATGGGGAGGCAGACAGCATGCATGAGTCACCTGCTTTCTTACCTTACATCATGCCAATGCATTCCCACTTAAACCCAGTTCCCAAGATATAAAGATATATCTTATATAAGAAATACTTTGTAATTACTTAAACAGTTTTGTGTATATCTTTTTCCCAGCGCGGTGAAGGTTTTCTTGGGTTACATGTGCAGGATCTTTAAGTGCACAGGCTTTAGCATTGTAGCTTGGGTTTAGTCGAGTTCTACTTCCTTTAACCCTTTAAAGCCAAGCACAGAGCCAAGTCTGCCAGAGCTTATCTTTACATTATTACATGCTGTAGTGGCATATTTGGAGCATTTCAAGTTGCTATCCATCAATACAACCATTATATCCCAAATTTTAATAATATGTATGCATTAATAAAACAGCTTTGTGTAAGCTATCTAATATTGGTAGAACCAAGTAAGTAATTAAATACTACAAATGTAGATTATTCAAGCCTAGATTACCACTTAAATTCCCAAAGCAGTTTCCCAAAATCTCTAAGAAAAGAGCTGGTATATGTAGCATGCTGCTAACTCGCAAAGATGCTGTTGAAGAGAATAAACAAAAGCCTCACTTCTGCGAAAAAGGACTTCTCTTTCTCATCAAATAATGGTGCATTTTAAAAAAAAAAAAAGACAACAGATTGCTGTATCTACATATTGCTGGATGCAAGTGAAGACAACACACAGCCACCAGAGGTTCATTTTCTAAGCACAGAGACAATAGATAAGAGATAAGAAAGTTTAGTCAAAAACTCAGCACTCTGTTTCTGGCTTGCTAAGCTGCTTGTCATCCACAGATGTTGACTAGCAGAGCAGAGCAGCTTGACAGCTGAAGTAGTGTATGTAGTTTTAACAGTCAAAGTGGAAACAAAGCAATAAAAAATCCCAAGGCAAGCATTTTCCTCAAACACCACCATTCAGCGAAAGTTTTCACAAACCACTCGGACCATTTCGTTAAAACATACCCATAAAAGTGTCCCACTGGCAGGGAGGCATTACCTTCTCAAATAGCTTCAGCTGACAGGACTACCTATTATATAAAACAGAAGAGAAAACAGCTTACATCAGCCTGGTGATTTGTGTGTCAGTTTATCTCATTTTATGCGTGGAGATGCGCGCTCGATGCCGCTCCAGCTCACGGATGGTTGACACGAACAGATGTTAGATGTTAGGGTACTACCATTTCCAAGCCACATGTGAGACATGTACTTACAATAGTCTCTTCTTGCATGCAACATCTGATGCCTCATTGGATTTTACACATCTGTGTGCATATGTGTGCATATCATTGCTAGCACGTGCAGAGAGGCAAGATAGTATATAAAGAACAATCTGGCGGGCTGCTAACATTTGACCCACCTATGCAATCCTTCCCAGAAAGGACAAACCTCTGTGTGCATCCTTGCTGGGCATACTAAGAGGTGCTCTGACCTTGGGCTTGTGCTATATGTTAAGTTACATTTACCGACAGAATGCAAACACAGATGGCTGTTCAAAAATCAAGATGTGTAGACAAATATAGAAAATGTAAGCAATGAGCAGTGACAGCATCTGTTGTGTAATCAGACCCTATTTAAAGTTGCAACCTTTACAAAGGCGTTCTTTACAGTGTGCATACATATTTATCTGTGTGAGCCAGTGTATGTGTAGTATTTCAGTTTCTGTCTGCATTTTGTTTTATTCTCTTGGTCTCACTAACTTCAAATATTACTGATCATTTGTAGTTTGAGACCAGTTGTCAGGATTTCCTTTTTGTTTCTGTGTTTTCTGAAGCTTGATTTGTTTGTGTGAAGCCATCTTTTTGCATCTGGAAAATCCATCTCCCTGCAGTTTTAAAGCAAATTAAATGGAAAACTCGACTGGGTTTGTACATTAAAGTCTGTTTTGAGGTCTTAGTGACTAGAACTACATATGTGCAAAAAAGCTTCTAAACCATTTGTAGTTTCACAGAAGTCTGACAGCTTGCCTCAACCGAGTCACTGTTAGTTGGAAATAAGATTACATATATTAAAATATACATTGTGGCCTTTTAGAATTAGAAAGAGGTGAACTCACTGAACCTCAGAAGGCTGTTCCTCACCCCTGCTTCAGCATTGACTTTACTACTTCACTTACTGCCAGCATTGCTCATCTAAGACATCAGCCACACTGGAGTAGAGACCAGTTGGCAACCTCCTGGCAACTTCTGGTTGCTAGGGAAAAATGAGTATTCCACAACTGGTTGGCAAGTAAAATAATTCACAAAAAGGGCTCTGCACCTAAAATCTCTTTGTCATTGTTCAGTCTCTGGCATATTTCTGCCTTCGCCTGTAATTTGCATGGAAATTGTTTGTAAGAACTTGCTAACTAACCACTGAGCTAGCTCCTAGCAAAATAAGAAAAGCAGTTATGACCACTGCAGTTATTAGCCAATAGTAATCTCTCCATCTAAAAAGAAAGGACAGATGTTTGTGAATATTTAAAACGTTTTTTATCCATTATGAAGGGAGTTCAGCTAGCTTTAGAAGTGGCAGGCACGTCTCTAAGAGACAGGTAGAAGTGCGGTATCAAACCTTATCCTCTAAATAAGAAAAAAAAAGACTAAATAAAAATACACTGTTCCTTTAAGTGTGCTTTGCTTAGTCAAAAATGCTAATACCAAAATGAGATGAGCAATTTGGGGAATGAACACGTCTCATCCATTTCTCAGAGTTATTCCACAACTTTAGTGGCTTCTCCAACCACGCAGTCTTACCCCATCACAATGAGTCTTTCCAGCACAATTTAGAGTCATGTACTGTGTATAATTCACATTAATCTTTTTCTAAGTTGGATTTTCAGCTTGACTATGTCTGCACACCAACTTTTCTGATGAGGATTCAGGGTGTCCTTACAAATCGTACCTCCTCCATGAAATGCCGTAATAAGGCTTTAATCAAGTGGATATTTTTTCCACACAGCTTCTCCTTATTTTGTCATTATGTACATTACTAACTTTAAAAATCCTATGATATTGTACCCTGTCTCCGTGCTATATTTAACTATCAATCCCTGTGCCTGCTGACTGGCAGTAGAGTGTGGATACTGTCGGGTTGTGGGCGGAGGGATGAGGTGGCATTCAACCAACAGTTAGCACCACATAAAGCCTTTATCACACCTAAACGGCTCTGTCTCCCAAAGCCACAGTGAGATAAGCACTGCCCATTCATCTGTAATGATGTGGAAGCAAGAAGGAACTGAACTTGTGAGAAAAAGGCTAACTCTGACACATGGTTGAAAAGGGTGGAGGGCCAGTGGGGTTTGTTCATGCTTTAAAATCATGCGTGAGCCTGTGTTTACTTTTTTGTTATTTATTAGCTTATCATACAATTATTTGTTTTAGGTTTCAAAGTCCTGTGATTATTGGGAAAATGAAAACATAAAGTGCGGCAGCATTACACAATAGTGATTGAAAATGTTCCCTTTGGTATGAAATTTAAATGTTTTTGAAGCCACGTTGGTTGAATATTCTCAGAAATAACCCTGGCTTCACATGCTCATTATAAACTTCTGTTTTCAAAAACCCAAGGTTCGGAGTTTCATAGCATTTTAGAGTTCAAGTTTAAAATATTTCTAGTATTTCTGAAAGCATGTGAGAGCAGCAAAGGGGTGTAACTCTTGTGTAAATATCCTAAAAATAATGTTACTTTCTCAATTTGCGTTTGATTCACATGTCCTGTCTAACGTATGTTAACGGTCACGTAACTTAACGGTCACCAAACGAGTCAACGAGTCGCCACCAAATACAGAATGAAGAATTTGAAAAGGTGCCGCTAATTTATGTAACACAAATTCGCAACGGTGAATGTCATTGCACTTTATACTGTTAACAAAAGACTTTAGAATATGACTGACAAAAACCTCGCAGTTCCCACTGAGCAAGCACTTGGAAAAAGTGAGGAGAAAACTTCCTTTTAACATGATGAAAACCCTGAAAGAATTCTAAATACAGCCTAAATCCATTAGGGAGCCATCGCACAACATGTAGCAACTGCCAAGATAATTTTGAGACTTTTCAGAGTCTATTCAGATGACACAACATGAGGTGCACTCTACACACAATATTCTCCAATCTTATTAGCAGAGTGGTAAAAATGCAGCCTTAAAATATAAGGAAAGGGTTTAAATAGATGTTAGCCAAATGTTTATTAAGTTTAAATAGGTGACTAACATGACAGTTTCGTTCGGTGCTTAATGATTTTCATCCTGACTAGAATTATTAAATGTTGAGCTAGCATGACAACATTTTATAAACACATATTCTAATACAGAACATGAATTGTATAGCCATGCTAGCTGCTAGCAGTGTGTTGAGCTAAGTCATGCTAATGTGTAGAAAATACAGTCGTTATTATAGCAAACATACTTGGTTACTGTGATACCATAGACTGGCTAAATAGCTCTGACTTAAGTACAAATGACACACTGTATAATATCTGGTTTAAGTTCGGTGAGATAGTTAGCACAAGAGTGCATCCTTCTGTCCTGCTGTGTCTCTTGCAGCTTTATAAAACAGCCTGACCTGACAGAGCTTTTATTCACATGTCTTTACTCAAACCTGCGACCTGTCTGTGTCTTCCAGGTTTAATTGGTATCCCAGCTGCAGCTCTGGACCCTTCAGGAGCTCCAAAGAGGAAGACATATGAGACCACAGAGTCTACTGGAGAATGCTGTCTGGCCCTCAACCTCACCATGGCGCTCTAGGAACACCGTTAACCTGCCCCCTTCCACCAATCCTCTTTTTGCCTTTGTCATCCCCCATATCCCACTGAGTTTGTGATCCCTCTCTGCTCCCAGCTGAAGTCCCTTTGATATGAGTACAAGAGCTTTTATTTTGGACATGTTGTTTTTTCCATTCAGCGCTGCCAGCCACCAGGGCTATGGCGGCAAGCATCACTATTCTACTCAGCAGGTCGCTAATCACTGTCTGGTGTGGCTCTTGGGACTAGTGCTGCACCTGACGATTTCCTCGTGTCAACGAGTTGACCTGAAACACCCCATAGTATCCACGAGTTACGGAAAGGTCCGTGGTATCAGGAAAGAGCTCAACAATGAAATCTTGGGCCCAGTGGAACAGTATTTAGGTGTGCCATATGCCACCGCACCTATTGGCGAGAGGCGCTTCCAGCCTCCTGAAGCCCCAGGTTCCTGGCAAGAGATTCGCAATGCCACTCATTTTGCGCCTGTGTGTCCTCAGAATGTGCACGGGGTGCTTCCTGAGATCATGTTACCAGTGTGGTTCACAGACAACCTGGATGCTGCAGCCACCTATGTTCAGAACCAGAGTGAGGACTGCCTTTACCTCAACATTTATGTCCCCACTGAAGATGGTGAGTCCGTAATGTGAGGTGTAGCTTGTATTACATGCAAGTGGAAATTCTTGCATTGACTGTCTCTGTCGGGGAATTCTCGTTAATAATTTGCACCGGTTTGTGTCACAACTGTATCACAGAGAAAGAACAGATTGTACTTTTCTTGTCATTTTCACATTTTATACTCAGTGTAAGTACTCCATGAAATAGTGTCAGTTTGATAAATTTATCTGGATCGTATTCAGAGGAAGATAAGCCAAAAGACAATCAGGAGATTTCCAAAGAAGGTCTGTTTAAATTACTATTGATTGGGCCTAATTGTTTAGAAATGTTAATGCTGCAACAAAGTTATATGTTTTACTTTTATTGCTCATGTGCAACTCATTTTAACATGGATGGATGGATATCATTAGACTTTTAAAAATGAAAGCAAAAACATTTTAGCTGCTTATTATGCTATTTTTAACAGCACTGTGTTGTAATATCCTTTAGCTTGACTGGTGCTCATTTGTTTCCAGCCATTTTCTTAACATAGGGTCACAGCTGTCATGGGGTGAGAGGAGGGTATCACCCTGGAGTGTTCACCAGTCCATCACATGGCTAACGCAAACAGACAGATTCATATCTTCACCACTTAAACTAAATGCATGTGTTTGGAGTGTGGGAGGAAACCCATTATGCACAGGGAAACCATACAAACTCTACAGTCTAAAAACTTTTATGAAAACTTAGTGTTTGTTTGTTTTTTTTCCATTTAGTTTTTGACAAACTTGTAAGTGTAGAGCAATGTTGCTAAGAGAATCAAACCAAAGAAACCCCTGTAGCCACACAGCTGTCCTTCACACTATGACTTTATACCATTCAAGTGTTTTCAGAGGAAGGTAACTCTCTTCTTCTACCAACTCTTCACCAGCAATTATGACTATGACAGTACTGTCAATACTGTTAGCAGTGCTTTTTCAATAATGAATTCCTACTTATCAAAGTCACACCCAGTGTGGTTGCAACATAACATAACGTGACATCACATCACATCAAATGACACTGTTGCAACCATTTCCACAGTGGTTGAAACCATGTGCAGTGAACTTGCAGTCTTGTTAGCTTCCAAATGGTTATTTCAAAGACAAGGACCAGGTCCGCCACATCTCAACCTGTGTTAAGATGGTAATAAAACATCAGTAAGACAGAGTCAGTCTGCTCTTAGTTTGTAACATGTCAGAACCTCATGAATTTGAATTAAAAATTCAGAAATGCACGAATAGTGACATAATTACTGCAGGATAACGATTTAACTGCAAAATGACCTTGCATTTTATAGGTTTACAACCCCACAGATCAAGCCGAGTACGCTGTTGCAAAGAGACACAAATGAGTTGCGCTCATCGGCGCAGAGTAACTCAGAATGATTGCAACGTGTTCTCAACCTGTCTGCGTTTATCTATTAGATGGCAGTTATTTGGAAACCTTTAACAACCTTCCTGAGAGCGACTGCAGACAGTCTGAGTCTAACCACAACTGTTTGGAAATAGTTTGCCTTCCACCAGGCAACCTGTGCAAGCCATCGAAAGTGGTCACCCAGAGGTTGAGGGTGTTTCATACTCAACATTTGGGTCACTGTGACTGTTTGGATCTTATTGCCGAATGCGAAAAAATTTAACACAATCATTGATTTTTGCTAGTTCCATATTTTTACTCCAGCTTGACTGAGCTTTTAGCTCATGTCCCATTTGCTGTCTATCACTTTATAGGTTGCTCCAGTTAAGAGTTTACATATAAAGACAATATGATTGACTTATAATTGTCAAAAATATGCCTGTATAATATTGAGCTCTGAGACTGGCATTCATACTGTCTCATGCAGTAATAGGAACTGTCTCCTCAAAGTTGCGCTGCCAATATGGTGATTTTTTTATTAGGTTATTAAAATATATAACAAATACAATACATTGCCAAGCATAACCTTGTTTACTCCGCATGGGCTACCTGGGTGTAGTTCTTGCATTAATGATCCAGCGGAGAGCGTTTGTGAAAGCAGATGGGCAGGTAAGAGAACACAGGATCAAAGTCTGACTTCGGAGGCAAAGCATATGCTGCTGATGATAGTGAGCAAGGCTAATGATAAAATGTTAAAAAGCCTATGATTAATGGGTTCACCTGAGACTTACCTGAGAGTATTCAAGCAAAACACATGTTTATGCATTACAGCTGCTGCAAATATATGAAGCCTAGCCCGAGGATTAGTCTAGAGTGGTGTAAAACATTCTTGTTTCAACAATGAAGCTGGAATGAAAACTTATGATGAGTGCTCCCATGCCCCCCCTCCCAGAGAAGATGGTAATGTTAATTTCAAGTGGAAAACATGAGCGTTAGCGTAGTAGAAAGCGATGACAGAGATTATCAAGTGATTTAAATTCCTCTTAACATGACGGAAAGTGTGCATATAAGACAGAATTAGTGGTCATAGGTGTGGAATATCTAAGCTATATACATGTATTTACAGAAAGGATTATTTTGACTTTTCTGTGTTATTCCCATGGTGAAAGGTGTGCAAATGAGTGAGACAGATTTTACATGTAGCCCTGTCTGCTTGTCAGAATCTGTCACTTATTGTCACGGGTCACCACTTACACAAGGCCAATGCCTTCCCCAAGGATATGTTTTGCCTTGTGTGTGTGTGAGAGAGAAATAGAGACGGGAGGAGAGTGATATGCCCCAGGAATCAGATACATTTTTCACATATTACCGCTGTCACAATCTCTCAAATTGCTTATATGATGTTAAACTGGTGGTTTTATCGGATGGAGCAGATTTTTTTTAAGTGTTTCACTATGACATTTAAAGTTTTATTATAATCTGAGATCAAATTTTTGGGATCACTCACTCAAAAACTTTAAAACAAAAAGATCAACCACAAACAAAGCATCCATCCTGATGTCATGAAACGTTTTCCTTTAGACATTTATAATTGGTCGACCTCGGTAAAATTAATTGTTTCCAAGACAGTGCATGTCCATTTCATTAGTGATCCCATGGGACCTCCACTGGATTTACATTTATAGTTTAGAATAGGATTTCTGGAACAATAGGATTCATTGCCATTAGATTTGGATGAAGATGAACTGCACTTTAGAATTTTGTGCTATTATTTGGCCCTGATTTTTGGTTCCCGTGATAATTTGGTTTATATTGACATCAGCTGTCGTTTTTATACTACTTGTAAATACAACAGAGGGACATCGCGCTCAAAGGACCGAAAGTCTTTTCAGAAAAGACTAAAATAATTCCATTCCATTGTTTAAAAAAAGCCTAACAAAAGGTTATTTGTGGTCAAAATTAACAAAGAAATGTCAGAATTATCAGATGTGACTAGTGATTATATACATGCAGTATTATATCCTGGTAACCACAGAAATTAAAGTTAAATTTGATTGCGTTTTTTCCCTAAACAAATGCCCAAATAAGAGCCCAGAGGCATTTTAAAGCTAAGTTTTAAGATTTACTGGTGGAAGCACATTGGCCTCACTGATCATCTGTTCCTGTAGACTCTTAGTGATGTTTCAGCCAGACTGAGCTTTTTATCTACAGGAGTAGGTTTGTTTTCTAAAGTGATGGTCAAGCATGTATAAAGGTTGGCTGCTGGGGCTGTATTGTGCTGTGTTTGGCAACGAGGAGTTGCATTCCCACGCACAACGGATGTAGGTGGGCCAAAATGAATTGGCAGCACAAATTCATAAAGAGCTTTTAGAGTTCAGTGTTATGTAGTATCCTCTAGTCATGCACCTTCTGACTGGGATTTTTATTTCATACCCAGAAATACTCTTTCTGACCATGTTCGTCATGTGATTGGTTGGACATGAAGAAGCTTTCTTTCTTTCTGCATCCGTTCACCCGTCCTGCTCTCTCTCCTCCCTAAAACCCTCCCCTACCCCTTCTCCTCTCTGCTCTCCTCACTCCTCCATCTTTATGCAGATGGCGGTAGAAGGGGTCACTGTTCTGAATGCAAATGAGCTCAGTGCCCTTCCCCAACAGGCCACTATGCAGCCTGCTACTTCTTCAACTTTGTAGTACCATGTAAATAGCACAAATGTTTTCCCCGATTGAACAGTGAGATTTGTACTCTCACTTTATCTCTCTTTTGCTCTCTACCACCTTCTCTAGTGTTCCACCCTAACTCTTAGCATTTGGTCAGGCTGCCAGGCAAGAGCACTGTCTCATCGCATTTCCTATTTCCCCAAGACACTCCCCAGCCAAAAGCCTGAGATTCTTCATTTTTATTGCCGCTAGAGCAGGCATTTACCGTGCTCTTTATTAAAAACCATATTTCAGGAGGCAGGACAGCGGAGGCAAGAATGGAGCTGGGGCCACAGTAGAAGAGATAGAGAGCAAAAGGATAGGACTGCATGTGCTAGAAGCTGCAGGAAGTGGGAGTGTTGATCTGAAGCTGTGTCTGACACCTTGTCAAGCAGACAGGCCACCACAGACATGACATACTGCAGCTTCATCCCGATTACTGCACTGAGGAAATGGAGAGGGACGGGAGACAGCTTGCGTACTGGCCACTAGCTCACTGAACCGAACAGAAACACTGTCGACTGAGAGATGGAGCTGCATTAGGTCAAACAGTACTGGGACAACCCAAGCTAAATGTTCCTGCATAGGCCGTAGCATTTCACTGACCAGTGGCCCATTACATCATGTGGCACTCAGCCTACCGGCAGGCTTCTCTGCTGATGGGAAGCAGATGGGATGGATGTTTTTGACCCAAAAAGCGTATGTTTTTCCCTTTGGCTAGGTCCTACTTTTTGTCTTGTGTAATCCATTGTAGTATTTCTTCAAACCCTAGTCAAGTGTGGCAAGACCTAGATACTGCCATGAGCAGTTATTTTAGTGCAAATTCAGTATATTAAACACACAAGCGCAGCCACTGTAGCATTTAGCGGTGATGGAAAATAGCCACAATAAAACCACTACCAATACTAAAATGATTTATCCAGTGACTTAGATAATTTAGTGATGTTTCTCATAGAGCCACTGTGGAATTTGTAGTGTATAATAAATGTCTCAACATCTCTTTGATGGATTGTTGTGAAGTTAAGTTCAGACTTGAGTCATTTTGGTGACTCGTTTTTTTATTCAAGTAATTTGGTGTATGAATAAACACCTGCAAAACCAGTGGCATTCCCATCAACCTCATCTGCACTGTGCTTTGTGGTTAGGCTTGTCAGTGCTAGCATGTTGACATGTAGCTTAAACCAATTTAGCCAACTTAGGTGATTTTGGGCTGGTGCAGATGAAAGATGACCAGCACAATTGAATTGTGCTGGTCATCTTTGGATGATTTTCCATTTTGGCTCCACAACAGTAGTCCAACATCCAGCTGTTATCCAGCTGTCCTTTGCAAGTAGCAAAGGATTCATAGATGCGCATCATACCCCGGGATTCAGGAGGTATTATCAGTCATACAGTCTCCAGGCATCAAACTTGATATCTTACACCAAACCATCACAGTGTGGCTCTCAATGAACTCTCAATGACATTTCAGACATCTCGGGATGTCTGAAATGTCAGTCTTTGGGGGCCGTTACAGAACTGCTAGCTACCTGTAGCCTTTACACTGGGCTTTGGCTAGCTGTGCTAGGCTTTTAAACTGATTATTTCATAGTGAAAATAATACTAAAGAAAAAAAGATTCTTCAGTTTTTTTTCTGTTTTTCAACAAATTTATTGTGGATATCTTTGGACGATATCTGCTCCATGACAAAGTGTGAATGTGTTGCTCATCTTCACATAAAGTTTAAGTCTTATTAGGCATGAGGACTTTGAACTGAAATCCGAGTAGTCCATCCATTAAGCAGGAAGGTGTGGTTTTAGAGTGGTGATAAGTAGTGAGGAAGTGCCGACAAGACAGGGTAGTAATGTGCCCTTCTATCCATTACTGGTCTGCTTACCTGCCTGCTCTGTAGTCCAGGACCTACGACTATACCATCTCCCGCTATGGCACTAAGTGCTCTCTGGATCAGGCGCCTGATGATGGTGCTCATAGGATGCAGCAAATCCATTCAGCATTGATCCTGTCCCATTTAAATGGAAGATAAACATTTTATACCAGGAAACCATATTCATACAGATAGAGATGTGAAAATGCTGCATTATAATGGTGGAGTGCTGGGTGTTTCCTTTGTCAATAGATGAGAAGTACTGTGAAAGGTATATATGCCATAACTTTACAAGAAGGTTTTCAGCAAAAGGGTAGAAACAGGTATGTCAGCAGCACAGAAGCAGAGTGATAACCCTCTTGGCAATCCAGTATAGAGCAAATTTAAAAGACTGCAACAATATTTCATTGGAAAGAGGGAAATTTGCTGCTGGGTGTGTACAAGGACGACAGCACAAGTTGATACGGAAACTGTTAACATTCCTTGCGTGGTGTGTGATTTAAATGTGTGTGGGACTGCAGGTGTTTTAGTGTATTTTGTGACTTTCTTCCAAACGGGCAGGCGGCAGCTGTAGACAACACAAAATGCAGCATTAAGTGTTTACTGATGAAAAAGCCCCACTGACAGAAGCCAAGAAAAAAAACAAATTAATGGGATCCTTATCAGTTAAGACTTACACAAGTTGACACACCAGGGCGTTGGCTGGTCACGGTGATAAATGCTCGTTATTGGCTCTCCCCTATAGTGCATTTAACTGGTGTCACCATTAAAGCTTAATGCAGAGCTCCTCTTTGACCTTGATGAGGCCAATCCTGTCACAAACCCATGCAGGTGGCATAACCGTCAAAAAAAAAACCAAATTCCTCTTGGCAAATTAGGTAGGCAAGACTTTTAAGTCATGTTTTAGGTTTAGGCTGGTGTTTCTAATATATATTCAGTCACATCTATACAGGAGTGAAGGGATGCACCTTATGTTTTGAGTCCTGAGAGCAGGACACGCAGCATCTTGGCATTCCTTTGCTTTTTCTGACCCAAAAGAGTGATGGCTTGATTCTGTTTATTGATTTTTCTTTACAAAGCAGCAGTGTGTCAAGACTGATTGGGAGAAGGGTTGAGGAGAAGTGGCCTCTGGGGTCATTTACGAGGCAGTCCGTGACTAGATCCTAAGCAGATGAAACAGATGAGTTTGGGGGTTATCTTTTTAAAGGAAACAGTGTGTAATCCATGTACACAGCCACTGAAATGAAACCGAGAAACAGCATATTTTTTCCCTGTCTTTTAATCCTTTTCTTGATTTTTTTTTCTGTTTTGTTTTTTGTACCAGTGCAACCTTTTTGAATTTTGTCTTTTGTCTTTTTTCTAAACCTCAGGTCCGCTCACAAAAAAACACGATGAGTCTTCAATGAACAGACCCAGGGATGAAGGTATTTTAATTGCATGTTTTTTTCCCCTCATGCTCTATTTTTCAAACTCCATGGGGGGTTGTGGTGTTTTCATCTGTGTTAATAACCATCTAAGCGTAATCACCCTATGTGCACATTACATTGTCCTGTGTTAACTGCCTTTATTAGCATACAAATCTGTCACTCCTTCTCACAGGCACGCATTTTGGTCGTATAAAAGCCACATACAAAGTATTTGTTTTTTATTCCGCCCTTGTCGCAAATGCTGCGTTTTGTGTGCTTGCACGGGGAGCTAATTAGCTTTCCTTTCTTGGTTGCTGTGTGGTTGATTAACCACACTCTGATGTTCTGGCTATCCAGCATGACGCATCACTGAAAATCGATATTCAGTCCTTCTTCACCTGCGCTTTTATTCTTGGACTAAAGTTCTCGTGAATTGCTCGGCTAAATTATCGTCCTTCATAATGTTATTGGGCTCTACCCAATCCTTCATTTGGGAAAAAGTGAAGGACTTCTGCATATTTATGCCACTGTAGTATATTTTCAAGATCACTGCAAACAAGGGGAGATGCTTGCACTACACTTTACTGGTGCACCAAAATCTGTGCAGACAATTAGTGCGTGTGTTTTTGTACACGTGCCCAGGCTTACTGTATATTGCATAGTATTATACACACATACAGTGCTCCACATTTCCATTTGTGCATGTGTGTGTGCGTGCATGTGTGTCTACTTGAGCACAGCGCATGTGCAACTCAACACACGAGTGCGTGTGCTCCAGTTTGCGCCTCAGTGTGTGTTTGTGTGTTTTGTATTTCAGGCTCTGTGCTATTTCAGTATTGAATTCTCCCTTCCTTGCATTTCTAATTGCTGTGGTTTAAAAAGAGACAGATGTAGCTAATCCAATTGTGTGGTTTCTTAACGGTGAAAACAGAAGGAAGGATCCATGCAGGATTGTAAAGGAGAGGAGCAGAATGATTGAATAGAGATGAAAGAAAAGAAAAAAGCTGAACACCGCGAGAGCACTGGCGAGGGCAACGGTGGGGGAGAGGAGGGGGGGAAAAACAGTCATAATGAAGACAAGTGCATTATGAAATGACATTTATAGAGCTTTGAAAGTGAGAGAGATGTGGAGAAGGAGAGAGTGAGAGGGTGGATCAGTAGGAGACTGGTAGAGCTTGACATTTATGCCGGCACCTGATGGATCCTGACAGGATCAGGAGGGCTAGGGCATGGCTGAATTCCTCGCTTAATTGTTTAGGTATGGATTGGACAGAGTTTCTTAAACATTGTTGTAAAACAGTAGTATTAGCGTTTTGTTGCTGGAAAGTTTTTTCTGTGAAAGTGTAGAGTCTTGGCTGTGGGTCCGGGTGCGAAAATTGTTCAATTGCTGAGGCAGGCTGAAAACTTTTACACCCAAATCAATGAAGATTTCCATAAGGGAATGAATGAGAGAGGACCGGAGGAATGGAAAAGTGGAAAGTGGGCAGTATCTGTTGGAAACAGTAAGACATTAATGTGAGAATGTCTGTGCAGGACAAAGGTGGATATTGAGTAGGACAGTATCAGGTTAGGTGGAAATGAGAGAAGCGAATAATGTGCCAGTGTTATGGGGGGAGGAAGGGAAGACAGCCAGCTCCTTATTGGCTTTATAGGCTCAAATTTGGACTGAGTGGATCACCCTCCATCGTCTCATCATTTTTGCATTTGTGTTGAGCTTCTTTCAATTGTTCCGACATGTCCCTCTCTTAAACACATTCAAATATTCCAGCTTTTTAAAACTGAAATATTGTGGACAAAATCTCCAGAGAATGCATAGCTAGGCATTTGTATGCCTGTATCCCCCCCCCCCCCCCCAAAATTATGCAAGTGCACACTTTTAATTGTGACTGTGCATGCACGTATGATCTTTTATTCTAAATTAATGATTTTTTTTTCATTGTTATCTTTATTTTTTAAATTTTAGCTTTATTAGGATAGTGAATATTTTCTCGCCTTTGTTGTTATTAGAAAAACAAGATAAGATCGGCAAAAATAGTTATACAGTCATGTGAAAAAGAAGCTTTTCACAGGACTGCCACTTTTGGCAGCAATAACTTGACCTAATCATTTTTTGTATGACTTTATCAGTTTGTCACATCACTATGGAGGAATTTGGGAGCTCTCTTCTATACATAGTTGCTTCACTTTATTGAGACCTTAAGGTTGTCACAGCATTTCAGCTGGGTTGAGGTCTTAGCCATTGATTCTTTTCTTTTTTCAGCCCTTCTTATGTAGATTTGCTGCTGTGCTTGGAATCATTGTCCTGGTGCTTGACACAATTGTGTTCAAGCTCTCAAACAGGTGGCCTCAAATTTGACTAGAATACTTTAGTATGCAGAGGAGTTCATGATCAACTCAATGTCTGCAAGGTGCCCCAGGTCCTGAGGCTGCAGAACAAGCCCAAATCATTATCCGTCCACCACCATGCTTGACAGTTGGCATGAGCTGTTATGTGGTGTATTATGGTCAAATATCGCTATGTTGGTCTCATCTATCTAAAGGAAAGTTGTTCCAGAAGTCTTGTAGTTTGTTTAGATGCAGCTTAACAAATCTAAGCCACGCTGTCATCTTCTTTTTACAGTTCCTTTTAGAGTGGAGGTTTTCTCCTGGCAACCCAACAAGATATATTTGAGTCTATTTCTAATTATACTCTCATAAACGTTAACATCATGTTAACTGAGGCCTATAGAGTCTGAGATGTAGCTCTTGTTTTTTGGGGTTTTTTTTTGTTGTTGTTGCTGTTTTGGGGAGTATTGCACAGTCTGACCTTGGTGTGAATTTACTGGGATTTTTCTCCTTTTATAAAAGTCCTCACACTGTGCTCACACAGTTAATCAAGTGCATTTGATTAGCAGTACCAGCTATAGTACTTTGCCTTTTAATTCCTCTGATACATACTTGCGCATTAGTGTGTATTGTTATGAATTTTGTAGCTCCAGTTATCATGCTAACAATATTCATTTATTATGGTTTAACATTGCAACCTTCCCACATATATCTATTTTGTGGTTTAAGTACCACTGCAGTATTTTGAATTACCAATTTTTTCTATTTAAAAAAAGATGTAATATTAAAGATGTAATCTGTGACACAAGTAGAAAGAAAAGAATCTGTCCTTACACAACCCCCAAAAATGTAATTTGATGTTATCTTATCTTATCTTAGTTGATATATCTACAGAGATAGGTCAACATGCTTTATGTACAGGGAGAAAAGTAAAACTTTAATAGGGGTTAATGATAGATGTTGAATAGCAGTTTAACACACAGACAAACTTGGTGTCTGTTGAGGCTAAAAACAGCATTGTGTGTAAGAAAGAGCTGAGCTTACCGGACCTCTGCAGTTTTCACCTCTGCTCGAGGCTACATTAGGCTACATTAGCTGGTGCCACAATTACGTTGGCTGACACCATTGACAGAAGTTACCGTGTGTGCACAAGATGCACAGGCACATGTCTGCTAATCAGAATCAGCGATAATGTAAGAGACAACTAAAATAGTAGAATTTCAATCATCAAAACTAAAGCACAGATTTCTTAGATGGGTTTTATCCCGTTGCATATTTGCCATAAAAATTACAAAAAAAGGGACCAATATCAAAGTATATTAACAAAAGATACAGTTTAGTGACTTATTGACAGAGGTGAGGCTTAAGACACACAACAGTCAACTACAGGTCCCTATGTTAGCACACCTGTCAATCAAAGCATCCATGGACTCTAACCTAAAGCCTTACTAGTATAACTACAGTGAGTTGTGAAAATGTACACCCACCTTTGAGTTATGAATTCGCCTCCATTCAGGCAAAATATATTTTTTCCTACAAGGCTATAAATCTAATTCTTTGTGCTGTTCATTTTACTGTGACAGTCTAAGGGGACTAAATCACTTTTGGAGCTCGCCTCAAGTGGCCATGTGAAAAACTACAGTTTTTGGCATTTCTGGGTTGGGTTAATTTTTCAGAACCCGGGTGGTTGATCCCACTGTGGGTCTGAAAGTCATATATGAAAGCTGTAAAAACTTAACACTGCTAAATGGGACTTTAAAAATGTAGATCAATCATATTTGTGGCTGTGAGCGCTGCTCGTGACGCCGGCTGAAACGTCACTCCTTTCTACTGTCCTGGTGATGCCAAGATAATTGAACTTGTTTACGTATCTTCTGGGATATCAGCCAAGGTTCTGAATACACCGGAGAAGAGAGGGGAAAAGGAGCAGCACATCAGAGTGTGCGACTCAAAGTTTTTTTGTTTTTTTTTTAATTTAAAGCCAGCCTGCCTGTGTCGTACGTGCTATCTATAAAACATACCTGCGTGTTTGAAGCCATACGTGCCGCTTTACCACATCCACTTGTCTGCATGTATGTGTGTGTGTGAGTCTGCACGCACGACTATGAGTGACGCACCCAAGTGCATGTGTAACCTGAGATTCAGGTGGTGATGCAGGCGGGTGTGCAAATACGTGAGTGGAATTTGTTACCACGGCAACAGGCATTCAGTGAGTCGGTGCGATGGAATGGCTGGTGCAGTTCTATTAGCGAGAAGCAGTTTCCATAGCGACTCAACATCGCAGCTGCCTATGCAAGAGTTTGTGTGTGTATGTGTGCTTGTGTGTGTCTGTGTGAATCCTGTGTGAATGTTCATTAACGCACCTCACTGTGTATGACTTGCTTTGTAACATTTCATAGTTTTTTTTCCATCTATGCTATCAAATCTTATTTATTTATTTATTCTTCTTGGTGTGAAGCTCTCATGCATTTCTCTACCCCCGTCAGTTCTCTCATGCTGCCCTATTTTCATCTCCTTCCTCTGTCTCTTTCCTGCCCCCCCCCCCCCCCCCCCCCCTCCCTCCTTTATCTCTCTTTCTCTCCTCTTATCTCCCCGTCTCCTCCATCTCTGAGTGCTGAAGCTCATCAGGGTAAACAGATGCTGTGGCTGTTATTTATGTTTCCACTTGGTCTGGCTTTCATACAAATTATCTACAGGCCCTGCACAGTGCAGACGCTCAGCCTAACTGGGCTGCGCTGGCAGCTCCCTCAGCCTCATCCACACTCAGACACTCAGGCCGTACCACAGACGAGGAAGGGGGTGGTGGCGAGGCACAGAGGCTGACAGAGTGAACCATAGCAACACACTGATGGACACAAAGACACCAATAACAGTGAGGGCATCAGAACTGCCTGCACCATTTGCTCCAAACATGGAGGGGAATAACAGTTTGGGAAGGTACCATCAGGGCTCAGGACAGGGGAAACAAACATCACAGAATAAAACATAGAAGATGAACCCAGACACAAGTGTTTTGTGCTTTGTATTTTCACCTTCTTACACAGTTTGCATGTGGATGTTTTTTTTTTTTTTTACTTAACTACCTAGTACTAGAACAACCACAACAGATAAATCCTTTGTTATCAGTGGATTTGTACTTTACTGTTACAAAGCAGAGGTAAAAGAAGTGTTCTTTGTTCACTCTGAACTAATAACAAGGACAAGGACACCTCTTCCTCCCCTTACCCCCAACCAGTCATGGCAGATGGCTGCCCCTCCCTCAGCTTGGTTCTGCTGAAGGTCTCTTCCTGTTAAAAGGGAGTTTTTCCTTCCCACTGTCACCAACTGCTTGTTAATAAGTGGTTTTATGATTGCTGCGGTTTATGCTCCATTATTGTAAGGTCTTTACTTTCCAATATAAAGAGCCTTAAGGTGACTAAATTAAATAGTCATCGATAAATAAAATGTAATTGAACTTAATTATCCTTGTTACTTGTTTTTAGGTTAGATTTGTTTCTTATATATAGACAATTTGATTCTTCCGTTTAGTGACTGATTTTAGAGGTGCTATTTCAGGAGAAAATTTCAAACCATAGCCAGGGATTAATGGAGCTGAA
Organism: Perissodus microlepis; assembly: GCF_051167445.1. Taxonomy (NCBI): domain Eukaryota; kingdom Metazoa; phylum Chordata; class Actinopteri; order Cichliformes; family Cichlidae; genus Perissodus; species Perissodus microlepis. Next base: position 9,731,068 of record NC_140470.1, read on the forward strand.
TTTCAACTCTTTAACATATGTTAGTGGATCAACTCTAAACTAACAAACACCTGCATTGATCTGTGCTATGCAGATATTCGGGATCGCCGTAAGAAGCCTGTGATGCTCTTCATCCATGGAGGCTCCTACATGGAGGGCTCAGGGAACATGTTTGATGGTAGTGTCCTTGCTGCCTATGGAAATGTCATCGTGGTCACTATGAACTATCGGCTTGGCGTGCTCGGTAAGTTTGATGTGTCAGATATTTTATGTAACCGTTTATACATTTACAACCTTTGTTTTGGTCGGCCTCATTTCAGCTAGACCAGGCCTTGTGTGTGATGTTAAACTGTATTTAAAAATGACAGCATTCACATGCATGAAAAATAACATTCTGAAATTCTTCATACTTTACTGTGTAAACGTCTTGAGTTACACCCCATTTTTAAAAAATATTTTGCTTCCTAGGAGCCAAAATTTACTGTAATCTGTGAAAGTAGTCATAACAAGTAGTTCTCCAGGCTTTCTGACAGTCTTTTCTTTGCTTTTTCACTTATTTTCAGTCCAGTTATTGTATTTGACCATTTTCAGAGGTTTTTTTTTTTTTTTTGTTAAGCAACTCAACACTGACCTATGAATGAAAATCAGAACTCTTTCTAATGTAGTCTTGTGTGTGCTAAAGAAGTCCTTTCATTGTCTCCTTTACCTGCAGACCCTTAGTTTCCATTTTTTTTGTTGAAACATGTGAGAACTGCCAAAGATAACATAGTTTAACAGGCATAAAATAAGATTTTTACAACAGCAAAAGGATTTCCAAAGAGCTATTCACTGAAAATTTGGCAAATCCTTACATGGTCTGAGTTAATATCACAATATCACAAGGTGTGTGAATTTCTATTAATGCCAGTAATGTCATACACTGTAAAGATGCCATTTGAGTTTTATTTCTTTTAGCAGTGTTGACATGCCACAGTAGAAAAGACATGTCAGGGAAAATGATGGCAGCATGTGTGAAAAAGAGGTAGGTATAAATATAAATACTATCTCAAAGGAGCTACAGTGTCCCATAAAAAGCACACTTCTTCCTCTGTCTTTATATTATATTCTGTTTTTTCCATATTTTTTTTGTATTTTCTTCTAAAGACACACAAATATCAAAATTATGAAGAACATAAAAAGAGTAAAACAGACATGTGGCTAAAATCCAAACATGAGAACACATAATTACAAAAAGTATAATTAAAAGTATGTTTTATTCTTAATTAATTGATGAAGAAAACATCTTTTGAGCACAAATTAAAAAACAAAAACAAAGCTCTTATTGTCCCTTTAACTTTTTTTTTCATGCTTAATAGAAACCATTAGCGCTTATTTAAAAAGTGCAGGCAAATAAGTACACAGGGCAAAAAGCTTCAGTCATACAAGTCATGTTTAAGTAAGTTCTGCAGCTTTTAAGATTCTCTGAGCCATCTGCTCTTGTGTAGGAGGTACTTATTAATCTACGGCCATTTTTAAGAGCACCTCTTAAGATTAGGAAGGTTCATAAGATTAAAGTGATGTTTTGACTTGAATAGCAACTTCATGCTCTGTTTATGCGCGACTATGCCCTCAGAACAAATTGAAACGTGTAATCAAATTTTAGACCACGGAACTAATTCATAAAACTGCAGTTTACATATTAATACATTTATTAGTTGAACTGAGTTGTGGTGTAGTGTGGTGTAGAGGGCTTTCCCATGTTTGGGGATGTCGAGGAAAGAGGATTCTGGAGGGTTTTTTTTATCCAGAAGGAACCAGGCTCAGGAAACAATCTAATAAAGTTAAATAGCATGTCCTAACTCAGAGACGTGACTTAAGTGTTCTGCGTTACTACTTCAAATGCCAGTGTCTTTAAGGTTTAACCTGGATCATCCTGACAGGTACATGAGCAGCAGTATTTTTGTGTGTCCCCCCCTCTTGTGCCTTACTGGTACTGCTAAATCTAGGAACTTTAACCAACTCAAGCATTAAAGCCTAATTTCATCTATTGCAGATGATGGAATTAGCAATGCAGTGCCTACACTATGTGGAAACTGTGCCTGAAAAAATGTCGGAGATATTTTTTGACAGATTATAGCTTAAAAGAACTCTATGCAAACATATCCACAGTTTCTGATGAAGTATCAGCTCATGTAGCAGAACAATAAGATATCTAATCTAATCTTATAGACTATCCTAAGCAAAGTGCATCACTGATTTTTCAATCCTAAACGGCCATATTGTGTTTCCACAAGTCTTGAAACGTTCTGGTTAATCTTGGTATCATTTTGGCTACTGTTGCTCACATTTCACCAGCGACTCTATGTCTTCCTGCAGCAGGCACTTTGTATTAAAACACAAACAGGTGTATTTTCTGTTTTCTCACATCCTGGCTTTTCCTTTTTAGAGTAATTCATTAATTTTTGTATTAACATGCCTTTCTGTAAAGACGACAGCCAGGATCACAGTCTCTGTACTTCAAAAGACACAAACAACAACTTAGCGCCTTTGGTGTAACATTCAGCAACAGAAAACAGAACTGCGTCTGTTGCTGTCATTGTATTTTTGTATCAAGGGGTATTCTGTTTGTTCATTTTTATAGAGCTCATGAGCCAGTGAGCGTGGGCTGTGCTGTGTGCATGTGTACGCCTAGCCCTTTTTGCTGCTGGATATCAGCGGAGTCAAGTATTTACATTTGGTGTCATCTTTTGGAGGTGTTTGCACACAGGCTCCCTGTGTCATTCATTGCGGCTGCCAGGTTGGGTAATCAGATCTTGTTTATTGCATCACGCCTGTTTCAACATATCAGGATAATGATAAACAGAGAAATGGGAGTAGTTTAGGATGGAGTCCAAGAGTTTCTGCAAGTATTAGCAGAGGGTAACGTGAGCCACACTGTTATTGACAATGCCAGCGGAGAGGCAGAGGGACAAGGACAAACTGAGAGTTAGCGAAATGAGGGCCCGGACCTGCTGCTTTACACGGCTCAGTTTCACCTTTCTGCGCGTTCTTCTTCGCAGCTGCCTGACAAATCACGATCATTAAAAAGCCGAGCCAAAAGACTGAGTTCACAATTTGGAACTGATATTGTTGCATAAAATTACAAGCTATTCCAAATGCTCTTCATTGGCATCCTCGTTTGCTTTCCTTACACTCACTTCGACCTTGGCTCCGGACCGTAAAGGTAGTTGATTTACATTGACATTGTTGCTGTGATCAACATTAGAGATGTGTGGAGTGCACTCATGTGTTGTACAGAACCTCCACACATAATCATTAAAGTATGCAAGATGCACATAGGGAGAGGTGGAGATAGATCCTGCTGAGTGATTATGACGCAGTGTCCTCGATTCCTTTAATGTTGTTGAAAATTTTGGTATGTGGGCGAATGTGTGCTCTCTCACTCTGACTCTCAGATATGCTTTAAATGGGTTACTGTACTAAGGCGATAATCCTTGTGTGTATGTGTGTGCGTGTCTTTTTGCATGTTCTGTGTGGCACAAGCATGTATGCATTTTTGTCTGTGTGCACACCAAGTCCTTCTTTTGCATGTGATAGAGTGTGTGTAGGCAATTGGTTGCGTGCCATGCGTAAAATATATATATAAATAATGCACCATCCATCTGCAATTTTAATAGCACTCCTCACTGACACTGTGCATTTGAGTCACAGTGAGAAACACAGGCATTTGGTATTTTAATAGTTTTACATTCTTGTCTTAAGTATTATCCCGTACTTACACTCACAGGAGCTTACACATGCCAACCTCATTTCATACAATGTCTGCGCCTTTAAAAGAGTGATAGGGAGTCAGAAATAGGGGAAGCAGAGAGTGCAGGAAACAGAGACAGATGAGCGAGGGAGAATCATGGAGAGACAGTGAGGGAAAAGGAAACAGAAGGGGGGAGATGGGAGCAGTCTAAAAATAAACCTTCAGAAATGCTTTTTTAAATCTGCAGTGATGCAAAGTATTCATTCGAACAAACCCTCCTGCATTGTGACCGCAGCAGCCTTGCACATGACTTAATGGTTTCATTATAGTACAACACGTGCGTCTGTCAATTTCCAGCAAATGATATACTTTATGGATTTGTAATATTAATTTATCATACGCCTTGTTGTGGTGGAATAAAATAAGTGAACCAGAAGAAAATGTCTGCAGCACACAGCCCGGTTCAGAGGTTCAGTGACAGTTGTGATTTGAGATCGCGGCTCAGCTCACCTTCTCCTACCTTCCTCCTGCTCCAGGCCCAGAGAGCCTTCTGATTTGTGTTGCATAGCCATCTGTTTAGACTAATTAACTAATTAACTAATTAATGAACTCTGGGGAAAGGCCCACCATCGTGGGCTCTGAGAGTGAGAACATTTTTCACCGCAGGAAGAGAGATGAAACGCTTCTTCTGGAAACATTTCTCTTCCCAATTTCAGCTCTTTACTTGCAAGTAAGCAAGTAACCTATTTAGGAGTAAATTCCACCATGTTTAATATCATCTTGTTCACAGCATAAAAATGTTGTATTTATATGATTTAAAGTTGCTTGAAAACATGGTAAATTTGATGTAAATTCCCTGAAAATTGTGTTTTATGTGTGCTGCCACAAAAAAACATTTGAGTTTTTCATATACTCATCATATATCATATACTTATGTCAATTTGAGATAAGTTTAACATATTGCTTGGGCTGTCACAATAGCAGAAATGTAGGCGTCTCTAGTAGTACTTGTAGGATTACACGGATTCTGAATACGCTAGTTTGAAAAAAAAAAAAATCCTATGTACTTAAACACAAGCTTCTATATAACAAAATTGTTTTAAATTCCTGACACAGTGGTGTCAGAACGTTTTTTAAAATGTTAGCAATATATTTTGTTGGCAGAAGACAGACTGAAATGTTGGAGCAGGTTCTGAGTTGGTACGAGGTATACATTAGCTTAAACTACAAGCTAGTTACATTAGCTTGTATAATGTTTGCTATTTTAAAGTTACAGTTCATTAGCTTATTGATGTTTTGTATCAGAAAAGGTTGCTTGTTAAAGATTTAATTGGTAACACGTACAAATGGACACTGAACTGAACACTAGTGCTCAAAGAGAGATATCTGAAACCACTTACAGTACCACAGTAGTATAGCATCAAATCAGTCATTTTACAATTTAAGCTAGCAAGTCTTTACTAATGTTTTTATCTCTTGTGTTTTTGAATTGCATGTGTATTAAATACAAAAAAATTCTAATGAACTCCCAAATGGTTGATTCTGTTCATCCGGACATAGCATTTTCAGTGGGAGAAACACTATGTCACCCATCTGACTGACTTCTTCGGTCTCAGCTGACTGCAGGTTTCCCCAACTTTATAAATAGTACATTTGCACAATGACTGAAGCTAGCCCACTGAATGAATAAAATAGGTTGTGAGGTCAGTTCCTTGATCATTAATAAGCAAATTGTCATGACCATTGATAACAGTATAATTAACTCTATAAAATGCTCTACTAATCTTACCCAGAAATGAAAAGAATGTCCTTGCTTTGTATTTATAATTACAAAATGCAGAGAAAAGCCTTCATAATGTCTTCAACTGTATTATGCTTAGTTGAGTTGTTCATTAATTAGAGACTGGTAGGTAAAAATGACGTATCTAAAAATGATGTGCTCATGTACTCTGTTTGTGACACTCCTGTAATTTTATCATTTTATCTTTTATTTAATATGTTTTATTTTAAAATCTTGTGCATTGAAACATTTTTAGTAAAAGTCAAGTCAAACAGTGTCAGTGCAGCCATAAATAGTGCTTAGCTCAGTCAGCCTTCGGAATCACTTTACATTGTGTTGCCTGTTGTTCTCAAACACATCCTTTTAAATATGACATAAACAGTATTTTTAGCCAGTGCTGTCAATTAACTTAAGCCTGCTGCCTTCTCACCACTCAGCTCCTCTCTAAATACAAATAAAACACACCTCCCACTCTTTGCATCTAGACAAAGTCTTCTCACAACCCTCATTTTCTTTTTTCTTTTTGCCTGGTGATGATGCATTCACTGTAATAACAGAATCAAAAACTAACATTATCTGTTTGTGAGTAGATTCAGCTATAAAATCCTCTATCTACACTCTACAAATTACATATTTCTAAATATTTCACATTTCGTGTTATTTTTGTTCCTTGCAAAAGTGTGTTTAATGCTTTTCAGACATCATTTATAATGTGTATTATAACGTGCATGAGGCTCTTGACACATGGATCAGTAGCCAGAGACAGTTTTCAGTGAACCCTAAGGACTTATAGGCATATTGACTGAAACTGACACCAATCTGTGTCGCAGGCTGGTAGCCAAATACACAGCTGCACCAATCAAATAACAGAAGGATCATTTATGCAGCTCCCCTTACTTGATGCTCTACAACCTACATGCCACACATAAGGGACCTTAAATTGTCCAGGCCTCAAGTGTACCTAAATTTCAGTCGATTATGACTGATTGTGATGTTGTAACCATCCAAAGTAGACTAACTATGAGCTACAACACTGTAAAACAATGGCATGTTCTCCTGTAAAAACCACAGGTCTGTATAACATCAAGCTTGTTTTTTTTTTTACGGAACTAATCTACCCAGAATCCAGCTACATCTCTGATTGCCGCAAACATAGTGAATGTGAAACTTTAGAAGCCACAAGAGCGGTGTACCCTACACATATTACCAAATATATTCAAGCATATTATTTTACAGGACTACAATAATGAGAAACGATTAAATTCCAGAAGCTCAAATGTGGTTTTCTGTGTAATGTGGGATTTCAAAGCATCAGCAATGTATTTTGGGATGAGTATTTCTTTCACACGTATTACAATCACACAGTAATGATGTGTCTTTGCCCTTTTCTTTTTTTTCCTTTTTTTTTACATTTTATTTTACAATCAAATCAAATCTTTTTATGGTTATAATTCACTTCGTAGCTGATTGGCTTGGTTCAAGACATTTATACGTGTTTTTTTTGTTTTTTTTAAACGAGGACAAAATTCACTTACAGAACTGGAGCGCTTAAAAAAGTGGGCAGTCACTGTTGTGCGCTGCTTTCCAGTGTATGCAACTGAAATCTATTCCTCTGTTAGTATCCCGTAGATGTTTATGATATAACATCAGAGATATTCAAGCTGTGTCTTTGCTCACAGTTGTTCTGAATTTAAATCTGAGATTTCAAGACTGTGCGTCACTCCTCCCTTGGAGGAATTCAACAAGTAAGAATGGAGGAACATTTTCTGGCAGTGAAAGACATTATTCACACATTTTTTTTCTTTTCAGGGTGATTTACACATTTCAGATAAAACTTTGCTCCAGTGTCTATTATCAGTATTAACTCGTGATTTCAGGATAGAATTAACTGTAAAACTGAGATATTTTTAATACTGGCGAAATGTAAAAAAGGTTCATTTATTTAAATAATTTAAATGCCCCTTTACATGACAGATAGATCTCGGTTGATGGCAAGATTTTTCATTCAGCTTGATGAATCTGTCCCCGTTTTGTGCCATAATTGGTGTTAGCATTCATTTGTGTCATCTACTCAGTGCTAAAGCCTTAATCTGACTGTTACCTAATAGTGGAGGCAGTGATTAAAGTGAAATATCCACATTTAAATACCATTATGCGTAAGTAAATGTAAAATTACATAAATGTTTGCCAATCACTTGGGCACCTGAACTGCCATATTAAGAGGCTGAGTGGATACATGTAACAAGTATGATTAATGACTCCATATCATTAATTAAAATAGCTTCATGTCTGAAATATTAGCCCTGTGATTAAAATTGCGTCCCCTCTGCAGACGAGGCTCTGTTTCAAGACTCTTAATTCGTTTAATTTGACTTGATTTTTTATTCAGGCAGGCTGCAGTTTTCATGAGCAATCAGGCGTTTCTGAAACAGAACTTTGAAAAGTCTTGGGAGGCAACGTGATGTTTGAACCGCTGCTTTTCAAATTTGCATGGCAGCCTGGTGTTATTGCACGGCACGGTGCCATTTGAGTGGACAGTTGTGAGGAAAAATTGAACGAGATAAGTAAGGTAATAAATACAATGACATCAGAGGCCTATGGGTGGTGTACTGAAATAACATTAGTTCAGTGGAAGTGGAGCCCAATTGCGTTATAATTTCATTTCTGGGTATACTTGACATACAGAATGATGCATAATTGAAACCTGCCAGCTAGTCTTCAAATCAAACCCTTGGTGCCGACAAGGAGATTTAACAGATTTGTGTAACCAAAAAAAAAAAGAAAAAAAAAAAGATAATCCAGCAAGAATGTGCAAGAGGTGAACTACAATAGCATCTCACTGAGTTAAAGAATTTTCTATTGTGATTTTCTTCTGTCATATTAATCTACTGTTACATACACACATAGCAGATAATCCCCGACTCCGGTGCACAGTATTGAGTGATCCAATCCACTCTATTCTGCTCATCTAAACAGAGTCTTCAGTGTGCAAGAGACATTCACCATCTGCTAAGGGTTTTTTTCCCCCGCTCCTTTTTTTGTATAATAATGCCTCTACCTGTGCTTGATTAATTTCATGACTCACATATACAGAGACAAGAACGCTTTGTTTCCTCTTTTCAATCACCTTTCCTGTGTGTATAAAAAAAAAATCAACATCTTTCCTCTGAATGTAGGCATCTCTGATCATCTCCTGCGTGACGTCACAATGAAATTATATAATTCGTCCTTCACTATATTCCTCTCTACTGTCTGTCAGTTAACATCTGACAGTAGCTTTGGGCAATATTTGATTTAATACCTGTTTCATGTCTTTCTTTCTTTTTTTTCCCCTTTTTTAATCCTTCACCCTCAACTCCATCCCCCTCCCTCTCCTATTGTTCTTTCTTCTCTGTTCACAGAAATATGTTCAGTGACCTACTACAGTTATTCCGTTCAGTCCTATAAATTGCTCTGCAGATGTTCCTATCTCTGTAAAGCGATAATAGGGCTGAGCGTAGTTTTAGGGCTAAAATGTGTGAATGACTTTTACAAATATGGGTGACAACAGAGGATGTTCTGAATGGTGCAGTTCACTAAGAGAGAATTAGAGTAAAGACACAACATACCAATCCGGTTGTTAAGTGATGACGTGGCGAATCCTACTTCCGGGCCTAAAGTAGTCTGCGTTTAATATAGCTTTTGTGTTGTTAACATGTTTAATGTTTTGTATATTTTCTTCTATTTAATCTCAAAAAGCTCCTAAAACAGTCAGTGATCACTGTTGACCTCCCTCGGCTTTTATTACCACTAATCATTTATTTAAGCTCAGTTTTTAAAAACCTAGGATGTCACTACAGCCCAGCCCATGCAGCAGTATATGAATGACTAACCTCGTATTGTGGATGGATTATCTCAGTTGTTCTCCTGGCTGAAGTTTGGTCCTTTTACAGCATCCTGCCATGCGATTACATTCGTTCCTGACCACCGAGAACACTCACGTTAACTTTTATCGAGTGGGAAAAAAGTTAGCTTGTTTATATTATGCTAACATAGCTGTGTCGCTAGCGGTCACGTAGCACATCATTATATAGCAGCTAGCCAAACTTCAGTAACCCTACAAACGTCACTGCTGTTTAGTTTTCTGTCTTCATTTATGTTGGAAGTGATAACAGAGCTGTACGTTTTAATTTGTTTCCAAAACCCCGCAGTCAGGACATGCTATATTGTATTTAGATAGAAGCTAGCGAGCTAACTTCCTGCTAACTTCTAACTCCGTTAAATGTCATAAATTCCATTTTCATGGATGCCTGGATGTTAAACTCAATTGTTACACCTAGTAGAGCAGAACGCTGATCATTTTATTAAAGATGAAAGACTTTAGACAGTTTTTCAACTCTCAGTAATGCCATAGTGATCGTTTGATATATGGACCTGCAGCGGAGTTTAGGCCCAGGCACGGCTAGTGACGTCAGACTTAACGACCGGATAACAATCTCTTTGTGTTGGTCTTCTTTTTTTTGTATCTTGTCCCAAAATGAATAAAAGTCCAGCTAATGCAAATATTTCATCCTGTTGTAGACGCAATACAATATCTATTGGTAATAATAGCTTTTATAATGACTCTCCTCATTGGCATACATTAGAGAAAGAGTAGATGTATTATGGAAAGAACATTTGGTAACAATCCCAGAGGTATTGGAAGCTCCAGTTATTATCATACAGTTTGTTTTTAAATTTCCCTCCATGGTTTCCTCACTCCTCCTCTGTTTCTCTTTCATCCATTCACTTCACTGTCTTCAACCTGTATCTTTAGAGGTTGATGACTCTCCTCACAGTTCCTTGGCTGCTACCTCAAGCAAGTGTTGAATATGCATGAGTTCAGCCTCATAAACTGCTGTTCTCAGCGCTAAAGTCAGTAGGAAAACCAACTCAGCAGATGGGAGGGGTGTGGGTGGTGGATCAGAAAGAAAACTTACTGAAAGAGAAAGAAAGGAGAGGAGGGAATTAGTTTGACTTATCTTCAATGGTGGAAGATAAACCGAATTCCCTCCCTTCATGTCGGCCTTTCAAAGAGAGTGGCACTAGAGCTAGCATGCTAGCACATACTGTGAAGTTGCCTGCATGTGCATGCACTGACTTTGGAGTTCACGTGCATTTGCATGCTGCTGTTTGCGTACTTGAATATGGAAGTGCTTGAATGTGGGTATCCGAGTGCCTTCGTGAGTGCCTGTCCATTTCATTTTGCCTGAAGTCCTAGACAGTTGCCAGGCAACTGTGGCAGGCAGCTCAGCACTTGGCTGGGCAGGAGACACTTCCACATGCCCATGGTTTTGATAAGCGGCACAGGTCAGTGGTAATATGTTACCAGGTCAGAGCCACATAAGGCTAAGAACCAGTCAATTGCTGGGATGATGCAAGGATAATACAATTACATAGTAACATGTGAACTATATCTTGATTAGTGGGGTTAATCCTTTCAAAGTAATATTTCTGCTACAGCACTGAGACATGATTTCTGTTTTTTAATAATCCATCCAACACTAAACACTGCACTATAGAGACAGGCAGCAGCTGTGGTTTCTTATAAATTTGGTAATCCAATTATCTCTAGATTACAGTTTAATCATACTTTTTTTCTTTTCAAAATCGTTATCACATTACAGCCATTTCATAACAAACATTATTGCCTGCTCAAGACGAGGTCACTCTTTGAGGTTGCATATTCTTTGCTTACTTTGCTGATTGCAGTGTTTTCTTTGAATGTGAAATATCCTGTCACAGCATTTGAGGATTAAATTCAAAAATAAAAATGAATGAAAAAACTTTTTAATTAATGCTCATTACAAGTCAAATGTTGACTTTAAGTTAACGTAGATTTTTACTTTTTTTTAAGCTATGATAAAGTGACACATCAGCTGTCATCATGGCTGGAATTTGCACTTTTTGTCCAAGGCAAACAGTCATATTGAAAGAAAAACCCCAAAAGTCAGCAAAATAACTGTGCACTCTGTAATGTGAATCACAATTAAGCCGGGTTAACCCAACACAACACTCCAGGCTTCAAGTGCTTGTTGACTGTAGTGTAAGTACAGTGAAGAGTGTGGAATGAGAGTTGTGTTGTGTCACACTGACTGTAGTAGAAAGGTCAATTTGGCAGGTTATCATCACCACTGTCATCATGGCTGCTGTTACCTTCATCAGCATCGCCATCACTTTCATTAATAATCATCAACAATAAAACTTAATTTGCTATTTAACACACTTGAAAATGTGCTTTGTCTGTTCCTACCACCTGTCCCTTTGTACTGAGCTGTACCACTTTTTTTTTTTTTTTTTTACAAACTGCCCTTTAACTCAGTTTCTTATACAGTGTGTTTCTTTTGTCCGCACGAGAAAACATCTAGAATGGGAATTTAGTTCACAAAACAATACTGCTTCAGGAGAAAGTATATGCAGTTTATGTAGATACACTGAGGCTGTGACCTTGTATATAGTTGCATACGCAAGGTTATGCTGTGCATTGCCCTGCGACAGTAAACATTTATTCAGCCACTATGCACGTTTAGGTGACATACTGTACAAACAATCTAGGATCCATGTGCAGCAGGGAGGTGGAAAACATGCCAATGCAATGTCATGAAACCAAAAATGGTTATTTTCAGTGTTCAGTTGCTGGAAACCAGAAAAATAATTGTTATTTTGGGTGTGACAGTCACCAGTGGCTTATCCAAAGCAATTCACGGTTTACTACACTTCACCTTTGACAGTCGTCTGTCGGTTTTTGGCAAGATAATTTGAAACTTGATGCTGGGAGCATCGCATCACAGACCAAACAATGTTTGTCCTGGAATTAGTAATAAATCTGGAGCTCTGTCTTAAATCAGAGCAAAAGCCAAGAAGCAACAATATGTAGTAACAGCTTTTTCTGCGCAAGTTACGGTGCGCAGATGCCCAGATTCTGGTTACATATTTGTACCATTAGTTGTTCGTAACATCTGTGAAAAGATTTTTTTTCTCAAAAATAGGCCAGATAGACTGTTGTCTTCTATTAAAGATGACTGGAGTGACACTGCACACCAGGCTGCTTACTGAAACACTGATCACAGAGAACGATGTTTGTACTGTTCCCCTGTAAAAAAAACCCATAGCAACAAGGTTCATTGTCTTAACTTGAAAGGTGCACATATTCCTCTAATTTCAGTGCAAAGTCCAGGATTGTGGCCAGTAGTTTGCTCTGGTCACTTTGTGCAGTTTAAAACCGCTAAAAAGGGTTTTACATGTAGCCCAGAAGTTCCCAGTCATCTTGATTTGTGTTCAACCTCCTGGTACATTTTGATGACGTTGCTCAGAAACCAATTTGAGACTTGGCTGCATTATGTAAAGTAGCATGTGGTCATAAACTAGTCATCTTTATTGAACTATATATGGACTGTCTCAGAGTGTAAAGCAAGCGCTAATCTGGAAAGCCAACCAGCGGATGGGGTTATTTAGGTCTGATGGTTGCTTTCGTATAATCCAGCAGGTGAAGTCACAAATTATTGTCGGATAGAAGCAGAGAGCTCCATTTTCCTTAAAGATTTCCTGTGGATGTGTGAATACTTGAATGCTTAAGATAGGCACATTCAATGACTAGCTGTATGTGTAAGCATACCATTTTAAAACGTAAATCAAATGTCATACTTTCGTTTGGATGAAGCCAAGTGACCAAAAAACTCTGGGAACACGTTTTAGTTCATTTAGACTACCCTTTAGTATTATGCTAGCCTTCATTTTTCTCTCAGTCAAATTTAGGGATGACAAACTCATTTTACATTGTGGGAAACATAGAGCCCACTTTAATCTTAAGCGGGCCAGACCAGTAAAGCCGCCCTTTCTGTCAGTGGAAAGAACTTTAATCTTTAGATATCCTAATATAAGAAAAATAAGTGAATTTTTACAGTTTTTCTACAGAAATGAAGAGAAATGCTGCTCTGTTTAGTGAAAGACATCCAGTCCAGGGAGCTGGGTTGGAGTCTTTGCTGGGTGGATTTTGGCCCCTGGGCCCTATGTTTCGAACCCCTGGTCTAACTAGAATAAAGCACCCTGGAGCTTTTGAAAGCTTTTCCTTGACCTCTCCCTGACCTCTGACACTTTTGTCCCTTCCCAAGTGCTTGTGCCCCAGCTGCCCTTGGCCCCATACCTTAAAGCTCTATTATTATTGTTATAACTCTTATTATAACTATTTGAATAGTGAATCTGGAAGGGATACACTTTCTTGTAGAAAAGGCTGTGTTGAACTGGCTATGACCTAACAGAGGTACATACATTCTTAAGGACAGAGAACATGTGACATATTAGAGGGTTGCCAAATTAGAAAGATAACTCTAAAAGTCTTTTTTAAAGCCTCCTCAGTCTTCACGTTCACATTTTAAGTTGCAAGTTTTGACAATTTGAGCCTTGCAATTGGAAATCGGAAAAGCCTAGAGCCATGAGAGCTTAACTGTCCCATTCATGCTCCGAGTCCAGCTAGTCCCTCTGAGTTCTTTCCTTGACAATTGATGTTAAAGTGGTGGACACTAAAGATCCCGCCTCCAGATGATCGACCTGCTCGTTTTGATTAGTTTAGCCAGGCAAGGCTTTGCTTTGATGTCGCAGGCCTGGTTTTCAAAGACTGGTGTTTTAATTCTTGAATGAACAGACCTGGCTTGAAAATGGGTTATTATCATTCTAATATATCAAAGCCAACACATTTGCCACATTGCAAGTATTGTAAAACTTGTTACCGGTTAAACATTACATCTTATTGGCTGGTTTTACCTCGTCTTATGTTAGAAAGGCAGCACAGGGTTCAGAACGCCAAAAATGATATCTGCAAAATAGGCATAATGTATATTAAAATAAAATAACAGTATTCCTGTGATATATTTGATGTATTACAATCCACTTCAAAATGTACGCACTCTGATACGCTTCATAGTTTGCCCAGTAAATGTCCCATATTCAGATGTAAACCATCAATGCAAAGCATCTCACACATGTTTATGCATCATATTGTGATTTTGTAGTGATGGTGGCATTCTCCTGTGGTAGGACTCAGGGCATGCTGTGGAACAATTATGTTATTCTTGTTTTATAGTACTGCTGTTACGTCTGCTTGCGTAGGAGCTTGCCTTCAGACTGCCTTCAGAGTGAGGGGTTTTCAACCTTTGCAAACATGGTCTTGTGCAAGCCTCCAAAAGCTCAACACCTCATAGTTCAGCTGTACGTAGATGAGATGCTGAGTGGTTGACAAGTGGACTGGAGCAGGGAAGGGAGTTCACCAGTAATCGGACAAGCTTAAAGCAAAACATCAAAAGTTAAAAATACAGCAGAGCACAGATGATGGCTGCAGTGGACACTTTTCATTGTTTTTTAACACTCAGTTTCACTTCAGCTCTTCATATGTTATGACTTTGTTCTTCTCCTGACATGTTTGAACAGCACAAGTAAGAGTAGCCCACAGGCTGGTTTTACCACAAACTTTGGACACTGTTTCCATTTGGTAGCAGATGCTCACTGCAGGTAGACGGGCTGTCCATAGCTCCCTACGGTCTACTAAGGCACTGCCAACAGGGAACCATGTTCAGCCCATTAAGCTGTCATTGGCTTTGTTTACAGACTCTAAGTTAACACAGTGCATATGGGCAGGTGGTGATGCTGTACCAGGCTCAGTGTGGATAGGTCAGTGTATTCACACTGAGTATATATTACAGTAGGTATCATAACAGTGCAGTCTGCATGCATCGTGAAGTCTTAGCAAAGTGGCTTTTAAGTGTTATTTAAAAAGTTATAACATTGTACTAACAGGATTTTTTTTAACACAGCCTGGACTGAGATCCATGTTTCAGTGATAACAGTCACTGACACAGAGTGACCAGTGGCACCAAATAACTACATTATCCTACAGGGTAATTTACTGTTTGCTAACAGTGTTGTGGAGAAAACAGTCAGAACAGAGAGCGACCACATTAGCATGACGAGATAGCTGAGCATCTTTGTTTGCCGCTGGTTACCGACTTGCACGGTCAGCCATTTTTTGTCCTTTTTTTTCCTAAAAATTCACTCCAAATTAGCCCCACTTTACATAATTGAGATCAAAACAGCCTTGTGCCTTATATGACCCTTAGATCTAAGCCATAATAAAACTCTCTCTCCAGAAATCTTGCCCCCCAGTATTAGTTATAGGCAACAATCCGGTCGTTAAGTGATGACGTGACGAATCCTACTTCCGGGCCTAAAGTAGTCTGCGTTTAATATGGCTTTTGTGTTGTTAACATGTTTAATGTTTTGTATTTTCTTCTATTTAATCTCAAAAAGCTCCTAAAACAGTCAGCGATCACTGTTGACCTCCCTCGGCTTTTATTACCGCTAATCATTTATTTAAGCTCAGTTTTTAAAACCTTAAGATGTAACTACAGCCCAGCCCATGCAGCAGTATATGAATGACTACCCTCGTATTGTGGATGGATTATCTCAATTGTTCTCCTGGCTGAAGTTTGGTCCTTTTACAGCATCCTGCCATGCGTTTACATTCGTTCCTGACCACCGAGAACACTCACGTTAACTTTTATCGAGTGGAAAAAAAGTTAGCTTGTTTATATTATGCTAACATAGCTGTGTCGCTAGCGGTCACGTAGCACATCATTATATAGCAGCTAGCCAAACTTCAGTAACCCTACAAACGTCACTGCTGTTTAGTTTTCTGTCTTCATTTATGTTGGAAGTGATAACAGAGCTGTACGTTTTAATTTGTTTCCAAAACCCCGCAGTCAGGACATGCTATATTGTATTTAGATAGAAGCTAGCGAGCTAACTTCCTGCTAACTTCTAACTCCGTTAAATGTCATAAATTCCATTTTCATGGATGCCTGGATGTTAAACTCAATTGTTACACCTAGTAGAGCAGAACGCTGATCATTTTATTAAAGATGAAAGACTTTAGACAGTTTTTCAACTCTCAGTAATGCCATAGTGATCGTTTGATATATGGACCTGCAGCGGAGTTTAGGCCCAGACACGGCTAGTGACGTCAGACTTAACGACCGGATAGGAAATTGTATTTATTCACAGGAAGCGCCTGAGTAAATACTGCTAAGCAGAGCTGGCCAAATCAAAGTCGGGTGAACATGCTTGAACACGATTTTCTTTTTCAGTACATCTTCCACCTCTACAGCCACAGCTCTGAGAAGTGTGTAGTTAACTGAAATCATTTTTAGTTGTTTCACGGGTATGTCATCCAAACAGTGGAAAAATTGAAATGCTACATTTGTTACGGAGTGAAGCTGCTTGAAACACATGTAAAGTACTTTAATTCACTCTCATAAGAACAGAGCTGTGTGTGTGTGTGTGTGTGTGCGTGTGTGTGTGTGTGTGTGTGTGTGTGTGTGTGTGTGTGTGTGTGTGTGTGTGTGTGTGTGTGTGGCATTTTGTTCAGTTTATTTTATCTTGTTGTGGGTGTGCACCAACTGTGTAAATGTGTGTCCTGGAAGTAGGTGAAACATGCCTTCTGTTGCTCTCCTCCTCTCTCTGCTGACAAGTTCTCTTAACTGTGTTGTATTTTCAGCGTGGGTATTAAAAATGAGTAATTTGGCAAGCTTTCTGTGTGAAATCTCCACAGACTTGAAGTGAGTTGGAGGCTTAGAAGTTCCTGACAATGACAGGATGCCATCTTCTGTTTGTGTGGGACACGGAAAAAGATATACACATATCCCGTCTCTTTAAATCGGGCCCTGATCCTTCATTTGGGAAAATCTATGTTTTTTCATTCTTTTCCTGTCTGTATTTGTTCTAATTTGCCCTGCAGGGTTTCTGTGCACCGGGGATCAGTCTGCTAAGGGGAACTATGGCTTGTTGGACCAGATCCAGGCCTTGCGTTGGCTCAATGAAAACATCGGCCACTTTGGAGGAGACCCAGAGAGAATCACAATCTTTGGCTCTGGAGCTGGTGCCGCCTGTGTCAACCTTCTCATCCTCTCCCACCACTCTGAGGGTAAGGTTCTTTCCCTGTCCTTGACCGATTAGTAGTCACATACTCCACTCAAAGGGGATTAATATTTCAGGACAGTGTGTGGGTAATGTATTTCTTTACAGAGCATGTTGGTGCTTTTCAGTGAAAAGCCTAAAGCAGATAAAAATGCACTGCAGTATTATTCCCACGAAGAAAGGGATTCAGAGATGAGTCACTTACAGTTTGGGGCATTATGGTATTATTTCAATAAGCAGGACAAAACTCCAAAGATCAAGTAATTTGAAAGAAAACGAGGTTATGAGTTCTGGAGTTGACAAATGGTTTTAGACAGTAGGTTTTTGCTCTAAAACCATGACTCCCCTTGGGACAAAAACCCTTTAGTAATTCCAAATATCATCATTCCACATGAAACTACAGTCACTGAAAAAGCACTGAGATGAATGAGTGTGTCTTCTTATCACTTTTCTGTCAAATTGGGCTTTTAAATGTTACAGAGTTACATATAGTGTTGTGAATCTAAACTTTTACTATGTGTTATAGGTGCATAAACTAGCCCAAACATAGCCCATTGATAGGTGGTTGCTAGGAAGCATGGTCATAAGCATGGCCTAAGATGCACCTCTGTGCAAGCTTTGTGTAATAAATGTGTACTTTATTATTTAATGTGATTTTAATGTTATATAAGGCTTAAGACATCCAACATTTTATTTTATATGTTGCTGTAATTTCTTTAAGTCATCTTCAGGAATAGTTCTCCAGGCTTCTTGAAGGACATTTAAAGCTCTTCTTTGGCCCTTGGCTGCCTCTCCCCCCCCCCCCAATTCTCTGTCAAGATCGTCCAACACTGCTTTAATAATGTTGAGGTCAGGGATCTGGGGAGGCCAATCCATGACTGATAGTGTTCCACGTGGTGTTTTTCTATCCAGGGTTAGTTGTTTGGGATCATTTTCATATTGAAAATTAAAGCCAGTACCATGCAGTACACACTTTCTGAAGGATGGTGGATCAAAATCTGATTCTATCAGTTTTGACAAGCCCCCCAACACAAGTGTCTAGATGCAGCCCCAAACCATGAAAATGATTTGAGCCTGAAACTTGAAATTTAGATTCATCATTCTGTAGGACCTGTAACCATCCACATAACAGGTTCTGGATTAGGCACTAGCATCTGCACCTCATCAGTAGAAAAGGACCGTTTAGTTCTTGAATGGCGGATCTCTAAATTCTCACCAGATGTTCTGTTATTAATACTCTCTATGATTTTGGTCTGTGGAGCTGAGAAGTCAAATAGCGTTTCATTCCTTACCAAGAATTCAGATTATGATATTACTAAACTGTTAACCTTCACACAGAGAGACTAATCTTGGACGGATTAAACAAATAAAAATACTGCATGTACTGTAGGAAGCAGATTCTCGGTTGATGCAAGGGATTGAGTCAGGAAAAAAGTCAGGAGGTCATTTGCTAAGTTTTTAAGGTTCCTATAATACCAGCTCATATTGCATGGATACTTTGATAGTCCAGGTTTTCAGGTTGAACACTGAGGCTCACAGAGTTTATATACTTTTTCCACTGAAAACACATATATTACATCAACACTGATCACACTTTCCTTTATGTGCTTTGACTGTTGGTCAGTGTTATGGCAGGTTTAATAGTGGGTGCAATATCAGAAAAACACAACTGGTTGTTTTGCATAGATTAGCCCAACTCCATTTTGAAAACAGGCTGAAGCAACGCAAAGTCAAAAAAAGTTGGAGGCTGAACAGTTTTTAAAGGTACAGTGTGTGTGTGTGTCTGCATGTGTGTGTGTGTGTATGCTGAGGAGAGATGAGATGAGGCGCTGGAGTTGCAGCTGAGAGGCTTCTTAATTGATTTCACAGGGAGAGGAGCGGGGGCGGGGCACATGCAGAATATGGGGGGGCTTAATTATTAATGGCAGAATCTGCAGATAAAACAGAGGGACAGCAAGCCACTTTACATAACAGTGCAGCAGTGCAACAGTGCGAGCAGTTTTCTTTCTCTTTCTGTCCTTTTCGCTTTATCCAACAAGCCGTGCGCAGATTTGCTGCCATTTTTCTTGCTGCTGTCTCTCGTTGCATGTAAATGAAACACTTCATGTTTTTTACTCTGGTCTTCATAAAGATTTTCTCCAGCTAAGAAGTGCAGCGGGATATCTACTTCATCTTTCCCCTGTAATACTCTACAATTGCTCCTCCTCTAACATATGCATTATTTAACGTGCTCTCACTGTAAGGCCTTGAAGGCACCATCAGCTGCTAGCAAAAGTGTGTCAGAGGGGGGAGGGGGGGGGACAGCTAAGCTGATGGAGAATAAGTGTTTGTATGTTTTAATACATCTGGTTTATATGACTGTGTTTTTGTATAGGGCTGTTCCAGAGGGCCATTGCTCAGAGTGGCTCAGCCATCTCCAGTTGGTCGGTGAACTACCGACCGCAGATTTATACCAAGATCCTGGCCAAGAAAGTTGGCTGCACCACAGGGGACAATGCAGAGTTGGTGGACTGTCTGCGTAGGAAGAGTTTCAGGGAGCTGGTGGACCAAGACATCCAGCCTGCCCGATACCACATCGCCTTTGGTCCTGTGGTAGATGGGGACGTGGTACCTGATGACCCTGAGATCCTCATGCAGCAGGTCGGCTTTGAATTCTTCAATTACCGTACACTGTGTGATACTGTGAGAGACAGAATATCAAAAAGTATTTGATCCGCTGCGCCAGACAGAATTCTGGCTCCCACAGTTTGACTTTGATTTTTCAATTTCATTTTTCTCCATTATAATGAAAATCACATAAAATCAGAAATTCAAACCTACAAATTCAGCAGAGGATGAAATAATTATTTCCCCTATACTATATGAATACATTCCTGACAAGCATTACTGCTCCGTTCTGTTTTGTATGTCATGTTTTGTGTGTGTTTGTCGTGACACCAGGGCGAGTTCCTCAACTACGACATACTGCTGGGTGTCAACCAGGGAGAGGGCCTGAAGTTTGTGGATGACAGTGAAGGAGAAGATGGAATATCAGCTGCCTCATTTGACTATACTATCTCCAACTTTGTGGACAATCTGTATGGATACCCTGATGGTCAGATCCTATCCCTATTTTTCTAGACTATTACGATGTGTTTCTTTCTAAATGTTGTTGGCCTCAACAACACTAAGCATTTATAAAAATGACATAGATTTGCTTGTGAATAGAGACTACAGTCCTTCGTAAGCCAGGCTGGTCAACAGTATTCACAGTAAATTATGTTTAGGAATCTTCCTGTGACCAAAAAATCTAAAAGATTTCAGCCTTACATGCTTCCACATAATGTCGCAGACAAACATGGACCCTATCATGGCATAAATGCTCACATTAACTTCTGTTTTTTCCAAGGTAAAGATATCCTCAGGGAAACCATAAAGTTCATGTACACAGACTGGGCTGACAGAGACAACAGCGACATGCGCAGGAAGACCCTCCTGGCTCTGTTCACAGACCACCAGTGGGTGGCCCCAGCTGTCGCCACTGCCAAACTCCACGCTGAGTTCCAGTCACCCGTCTACTTCTATACCTTCCACCACCACTGTCAGACCGAGGCGAGGCCAGACTGGGCAGATGCTGCCCATGGAGATGAGATCCCCTATGTGTTTGGGATTCCCATGGTGGGGGCCACTGACTTGTTTCCTTGTAACTTCTCCAAGAATGACGTAATGCTCAGTGCTGTTGTGATGACATATTGGACCAACTTTGCCAAGTCAGGGTCAGTATAACACTTAATTTCAAGTGAATTATGAATTGTGTATAAAGTATTGATTATATTTGTCACATATAACACAATGACTAACTCAGTCAGACTTTTAAAAGACAAGCCCAGTGATATTTCTGGGGATTTTACAGATGAAACATTTTTGTGTGTAAAGCTTTATGGATCAGTCCTCTGTGTTGAGATTCTGAAAGACACACAGCATACAAGAGTTTCAGTAAACGCTAACATAGAATATGACATTTCTAAAACTACTGCCGTCCTGGAATTTTCACACACAGCCATCTCTAGAAACTCACAGAAATTCACCTTAAAAGAGTTTGGAGGAGAATTGGTGTTGTCACAAAACCTATAGTGACACAGAGGAATCCCCCACAGTGGAAGAGACTTGGTTTCCATTTCTGTGAGCCATGAACAGAAATCTAAAGCAACAGAGGGCACAAGATCATCAAAACCCAAAAATTGGAAACTGATCGTTGCTTTCTCTAAATGATAGGGTCAGAAGTTGAGGACAGCATTAATCCATAGACCCTGCCTTGTGTCAACAGTCCAGCCTGCTGGTGGTTCAGTGGTGCAGGGAATGTTTTTTGGCACACCATAAGAATTAATTATGAATTAATTATGGTTTGAATGCCACATCCTGCCTGAGTATTGTTGCAGACCATGTGAAACACTATGTCATAATCACACCCATTGGAGGGCCCCACATTGCGTTGCTGAGCTCTGAAATGCTGCAAATGCTCTTAATTGGTTAAAAGCATCATATTTTGCTGTATGTGGGGAGGGCACTGGTTAGTACTGTTGTCACATAACAAGAAGGACAAGGAGTTACTGTCACAATAAAAAATCAATAGAGAGCCCATGTAGCCACAATTTACCATCTTTTAATTGCTATTTCCAGCATTATGGTAAGACTGTTTCACATGCAAATGTTAGCTAAGGCAAATCAGACTCATTGTTATAAACATGGCAGTGAGTTCAGGGGACTTCACTGCAAGAAATTGATTATGCAGTCAGAATGTGAGCAAGGACTAAAATCTCAAAGGAATGTTTTCAAAAATCATGGAAGTCATAATACCAGGGTTGTGAGGTGCTGAGGGTAGTTTTTGGGGTCTAGTACTACTGTTTTCGTAAAGCTGCCATTATAATCAATGCTTTGTTCACTGCTCTTGCAAACTGTGGCAGCCCAGTGGTTAGCATTGTTGGCTCACAGCAAAAAAGGTTCTAGTATGTAGTCTCTTGGTCCTGTATGTGCTACAGCTTCCTCCCACTCTCCAAAGACATGCACGATAGGTTTTGTGGTGATTCTAAACTGGCCATGAATGTGAGGTAGATAGAATGCTTGAAGTATATACAAAACAGCACCATAAAGTGCTCAGAGCGATCACTAGATCACCATATAAATGCCAGTCTGCTGCTGTTACCACAGGCACCACCCCCCAAAAACATTATGCATTAATGCCCCAAAAGAATACCATCTACAATCACAACTTCACCTCTCCAAAAGGAAGATGTCAAAACAAGTTTTCTGCAGAATATCATGTTATCCAACTTTTTCTGCCTGTGTGCCTATTTTGGAATCCCTAAGCTCCTGCACTGATTCAGAGAGATGCCTGTAGAGGCCAAGTTCCTTGCTGACTTGTGCCTCCATCCCAGCTAAAATGGCAGGTTATAAACTTTAGGAGGTACATGACAACACAAAAGCACAAGGATGACAACAACAAGCATAAACCACCTGCAGTAAAGCACTTGAAGGTTATAGAGTGCCTAGTAATTTGCTATTCTTTCCTCTTTTACCCTCAAATGTCATATCAGTTCCTTTGTTTTGGTTGACTGACTTTATCAAAGCAAAGATAAGGTTAGGTTTATAGCCTAATAATTGTGTCTTGTGTCTTACAGAGACCCTAACCTACCAGTTCCTCAGGACACCACGTTCATCCACACTAAGCCTAACCGATTTGAGGAGGTCATCTGGACCAAGTTCAGCTCCAAGGACAAGCAGTACTTGCATATTGGCCTGAAGCCCCGTGTCAGAGATAACTACCGCGCTAACAAGGTGGCTTTTTGGCTGGAGCTGGTACCGCACCTCCACAGCCTTCACGAGGAAATCATTAACTCCATCACCACCCGTCTGCCACCTGGAGGCACCAGCCGCTGGAAGGCCCCTCATCCTGGCACTCGGTCAACACGGCACCCTGTGGTCTCTACCTACCCACCGGATCCTGACCCTGACAGTTCAGAGAGGCCCCGCTATCCTCCCTTCCCCAGCGAGACGAGGGACTACTCCACCGAGCTGAGCGTAACGGTAGCTGTCGGCGCCTCGCTTCTTTTCTTGAATGTGCTGGCCTTTGCCGCACTTTACTATAAGCGGGACAAGCGCCATGAACTCATGCAGAGACGCCACCGCCGACTCTCCCCGCAACGCGGCACGACAATGGGCATGGGTGTTGGCATGGGAGTCGTAGGGGCCCCACCGCACAACGACCTAGCGTTGAGTCAGGAGGAGGAGCTAATGTCACTGCAGATGAAACAGCAGAGGGTGGAGTTAGAGCACGGGACCCCCTTACCGTCCCGCGGTGTCCACGGGGACCTGGAACCGCTCCGGCCTCCCGTGTGCCCACCTGACTACACGCTGGCCCTGCGGCGAGCGCCCGAAGATGTGCCACTGATGACAGCTAACACCATTACCATGATCCCCAGCACCATTAGCAGCATGCAGCCCCTTCACCCCTTCAACACTTATCCCCCTGTCCCAGCCCCGTCTACTACACCCGTCCCCAGCCACAGCAACAATGCTCTGCCACACCAACACTCCACCACCCGTGTATAGGACCAGGCACAAGCTCTGCTACCCCACTCTGGGCTTACAGAGATGCACCACACAAACTGCTCCATCCAAACTCCACCTTCTCTTCTTCTTTACTCTACTTTTCTCTTTTCTCATTAAGCCCTCAACTAAAGCTGCAGTTTGTAAGATACGAAGCAGTGAAATACCTCTAAACTGTAACCGTAACTCAAGGTGGGGGGGGACTTGATTAAGAAAGGTCCTTTGCCAAAACACCGTCATACTAGATGCATACCGCTTTTCCCCGTCAACGCGCTTTCAACATCTGGTGCTTTGGAGAGCCACCAAACACGCAGCTTTAAGCTTGTAGCTCTCGCAGAGGGTTCTCAGGCTCATCAACAATCAGTCAGACATGTATTGTGGTAGCTCGGTTGTTTTGCGCATGTGTTGTTGTGTCAGTGTAAAAACTATGTTTAACGCCGAATGCAAATATTCATTTTCATTCATTTAGCGAAAAAGATAAAACAGTAGCGAGCAGCTTTGTTTGAGGCAACATATGTCCCGACAAGCTGCCTGTCATGAAGCGCTGATTCCCTGAAACTTACAAATTGCAGCTTTAAAGGCCCAATCTGGAAGTGAAATTTGGCACCCTGTGTTTAGCACTCTGTCCCAACAGCTGTCCCTCCATTGTGATTTTTGGGGATTATTGTTTAGCGTGAAATGTATTTGGCGGGCCTAGAAGGAAAAGGGGTGGAATCCACTGGATAGAGAATCACAACTTTTAATTTTAAAATGCGATTTTATTAATTAGACATATATTTACTGGTTTGTTTGTTTGAGTTTTTTCTTTTTTTCTTTGGTTGTGATGCTAGCTGAATAACATAAAGCATCCCATGGAGATTAAGTTGCCCACGCTTTAAAAAAAAAACCCAACCAAAAACAAAAGTGCATACTCACCACTGCTGCTTTCAAAACATTTCCAGATTGAGGCCTCAACTGTGGGGCGGTACAGGAAATTACTGAATCCCACTCACTTTGTGGGATGCAACCTGGAATCCAGGCTGCCCATTAGAAGTCGCTGCATTTCAGCCACACACACTCTAATCACATCCATTACATTATTTATCTTCATACCCACAATCTCTTTTGTCTGTGTTTCCACTTCAGCTCATTTAACCGCTTCTCTCGTTCTCGCTCTGCATCTGCCCTTGTAGCTCTTTTTATTAAAACCATCGACATAATCCATCTGCATTCCTTTCCTCTTTCTTGCAATCACTTCTAGACTCTCTTTTTCCTTTTGGAGTCTTTTATACAAAAACACAAGTGTAAATGATGTATTATTAATAAATTGTAAGGATATGAATGAAAAAAAAAAAAGATATTCTGATATCTCGTTTTTACCAGCATTCTTGGTGCCAAGTACTGTGATAAAGTTCCTCTTTTACTGGCGTCCAGTGGACCGCCTGGAGAGGTCCACCCTGACTGTATCTTACAAAAGGAATTACCATAAAAAAAAGTGCCAACCCCTTCATCTTTAGTTTTGAACCACACACTTTTTTTAAAACTTTTTTTTTTAATTCCACTCAATGTTGCACTGTGGCTGGTCTCTTCTTTAAAGGGAAATCAGATTCAATATATCCTCTTTTTCTTTTCTTTTTCTTTTTTTTAAGGAGTTTTATTAACAACTTTACTGTGTGGGATATTTGTTGCATGTTTGGATTTTTTTCTGGGTTTTTTTCTAGAAGTTAGCTTGTCATTTTGATGATTTGCCATTTATTTTATTTTGAAAATCTTTTCTTTTTTCTTTTTAATATCCCGTTTCAATATCAGCTGCACTTTGTGGTACTTCAGAAAGTATTAAAGTATTAAGAGATGAATATTGTGTAAAACTATGATTATAACAAAGAGAGTAAATATTTCCTCTTTATTTTTTTCATTCCCTAACACACCGAGGCTGTGCTGCAAAAACTACAGGAAAGACTGATGAAAGCCTTTTTAACCCCCACCCCCTTTTTTTTTTCCCCCTTTTTTTTTTTTTGCTGTTTCTCTTTATCTTTTGCAATGTCGAGCTTGCACAGTCACTGTCTCTGAATCAACCTGAAGATAGCACTTTTTTTAAAGTTAGGGAAAAAAAGAAATGACTACTTTACACAAAGAGTCTAAATAAGGTCTTTGTCTGTGACTGGACATTAACCTCCCTCCTGCTTCAAAGTCTTTGAGGACTGCCCGACAGTTATCTTTTTTCCGTCTGCTCTTTTGTTGTCCCATGTTTCTGGCTTTTGCAAAAGGCAGGAGAAAGGATGAGATGTATTTATGGTCAAAAAAAAAGGTGAGAGAGCCTTGTATGCGCGTTTCACATCTTTCGCACAATCCAACACGGACACGGGTCACACTCTGGACAATGAGGAGGAGGGGGAAAAAAAAACAAAAAAAAAAACAAAGCAAACTAAACAGAAACGGTGACATTAGGACAAACGCTGGACAAACACAGTGCCGATGACAAAAACAGCGACAGTACGATCCGTCAGTGCGCAGAGGATATATTCTGAAAACCCAGTTTAACAGACATTACTCACACAACATAAACCGTGAACGCAAGGTGAGCAGGATCCCCCGTCCTCTTCCTCTCTTGTCCCCCTCCTTCCTTGTGATGTCCCGTCTGCTTAGGATAACCACACTCTGGAGCCAGACTGCCATCCCTCACGCTGGACTGGAGCAAGCTGCGAGGACAAAAGAACAACAACAACAACAACAAAAAAAGAACCCCCCCCCCCCAAAAAAAAAAGGAAAAAAAGAATCCAACAACACATAAAAACAAACTGTACATTTTTTTAAGTGTAAGCGAACAAAACTGGAATTTGTAAATATTATGTTTGTCGTTTGGTTTGACTGACTGGCCGGATCTTTTCTTTGTGACAACAGGTGCAAGTTTTGGTGACTTACATGGTTTTCAAATATGTTCGATTCTCCTTTGTTTCCTTGAACTCAAGGTCAGGTTCCAGTAGGTTGTATGGGCACAGCGTGGTTGAGGGCAGCATGAACATGAAAAAGGAATGTCTACGCCTCAGGTTCGCATAGATTGTGATAAAAATAGTCTTGCCTAAAATGTGGCGTACAGGCCTGACACTATTCCATCAATCATGAAGGCAGCTTTTGAGTGAAATGAATCCCTTCATTGGTTAAAAAAAAAAAAGAAAAGCCAAAGAACAGCTGCGGAGAACACACGAAAAAAGAGGAAATTGAGAAGATTTGTGAAATGAGGCTTGGAAAAAACAACATGTTAGTTCTTTAAATATGCTCAAAAATAGAAAAAAAAAAAGATAAGTTTTTTTATTTTTCTTTGTGATGCTGTTGAATTTACTTGTTGGTGTCTCACATTGTCTCGGGCATTGTCATACAGTATAACCTGTAATTGGGAAGTTGTGAAATCCTTTGTATTCTTTTAGTCTAATTTCAAACTCTAGTAACCACGGTGGTTGTTTTGCTACCTTTTTGCAATCTTGTCTGCACATTGAATTTTGGGGATTATTGATCCAGCTGTTTGTTAGTGAGTTTAAGTTAGCCACAGCATAAGAAAATGTGTGTTTTTCTTTCCTTCTTTCTTTTTTCTTTCTTTTTTGGAAACAAGGGATTTGGACGAGCCAACAGATAACGGAAGCACACTCACCAAGTTTACATGTTTACACTACAGTTTTGATGTTGGCTTAAGGTAAGGGGAGAAAGTATTACACTGATCCAAATATCTTCTTCTTCTTATATAAGATTTAATGCCAGAAAGGTAAAGTGAAGGCTTGCACCTGTTTGTCTGTTTCATTTGATTCAGTAAAACCTGCTTGAGGCTCAAGAGACTGTGAGAGAGCATAATGACCAGAAGGGGTTGAAAGAATTAAAGTTAATATTTCTATTTCAAATAGAGGCTATTACACACTGTATGTTGTGTATCTGAACTGGAAAACATTAAAAGACATTCTTAAACAAATGCTGTGCCATCGCTTTTATGACATGGCTGGGTTTGTACTGCTAAAAAGGTGTTTGTGGTTTGGCCACCAGGTGGCAGAGGAATTCTGCAGCATGTGAACACAACTTGGCTTCCTAGTATTTAAGTATCGCGTTAGCAGGCAAATTCTAATTTACAGAAAGACAAAACATGGCGTCATTTTAGCCTTAGTGTATAAAAGATGTTAGTTACTCTGATGTGAAGTTTCCGAAGTCCATTTTGAAGTCTGGAGAGAAGCATTTCTGCTATTGTTTCCACTGTTGTAAAAATTATTGGATGTGGCAAGGACAGGCAGGTGTAACTGTAAATCTGCATTCTCGTTGGCTTCCAGTTTATGATTTACAAATTAGTAGACCATGAGCAGTTTTGTTTGTTTGTTTGTTTTTAATTCGGTTTGACCCAAAATGAATGAAATGAATGAGCCAATAAATTTGCCCGGAACGTGTTTATAGTAGTCAAGATAGAAAGGACCAGAAGCTTTTTTTGCAACCAGACCTGCTGACCTTCAGATAAAATGCGAATTTAAAGCACTTCCTCTTTGCCTTCATATTTTCAACTTCAAAGTTTTGTCCATGTTTTAGATCACCTATGGTTAGAGTGAGTAAAAATTAATTCCTGGATTTCTGATTTAGTCACTGCCAAGAACCTCTGGTCTGGTAAAAAAAATAAAATAAAAAAAAAATAAAAAGCTATTTAGCCAGTAGTTATTTAGTAAGCTAGCTTAGTTTCATGCTAGCTAGCTCAGTTTCTAGCTTACAGTACTTAATGTTTGCTAACAGATGCAGAGCTCCTGCTGAAAGAATTTGACAATGGAAAGAATCTGACTAATGCAAAACTTCAAAAAGGGGTTAAGAAGGCAAGAAAAATAAAGAAAGAAAAAAATTACAGAGTTAGTTGCTAGTGTTTTTGAAGGCATGTGTTGTCCCACTAGAACAATAAAATGGAACAGGTCAAACATGCCCTATAGCAGCGGTCC
This sequence comes from Perissodus microlepis, assembly GCF_051167445.1. Taxonomy (NCBI): domain Eukaryota; kingdom Metazoa; phylum Chordata; class Actinopteri; order Cichliformes; family Cichlidae; genus Perissodus; species Perissodus microlepis. The sequence goes on from NC_140470.1 coordinate 9,760,055, forward strand.
CCAACCTTTTTTGCGCCACGGACCGGTTTATGCCCGAAAATATTTTCACGGACCGGCCTTTAAGGTGTCGCGGATAAATACAACAAAATAAAACTAGTACCGGTACCGAAAAAAAGAAGATTTATTCATAACACACGTGAAAAGACCCAGGAAAACCGAGTTAACGATAAAAACGATAACAAAATAACGCTGAAAACCGATAAAAACCCTGAAAACCATACATTTCACACCTGAGCCTCAACTCTCACGGCCGGTACCAAACGACTCACGGACCGGTACCGGTCCGAGGCCCGGGGGTTGGGGACCGCTGCCCTATAGAACTTCACCTGGGTCCTGCAGTCATTTGTAGGTTTTAAGAACTGCCTACAAGACCAGGGTGGATAAATATAATTTTATCTTTAATGGACTCAATCAGGAGAAAACAAATGTATGTTTGGTAAGAAAGCTACATCTAAGATGAATTTGAATGTAAGGAATGTGCTTAAAAACATTATCTTTTGCCTTCTCACTTCTTCCAGTCCAACATTTTGATTGTATTCTTTAAACTTATCAAAGTGGCTATGCAAAGCATTATTTTCTGATTCTATTTGTATTATGATATCTCTATATTGGACATAAATATTACCATTCGTGACCCTGTATCAGGTTTAGCGTACGGCTAGTTTTTCATCTGTAGTCACCTAGCATTTTATGTCTTCCTTTAGCTATATTTTTCAGAGTGTTTCATTGTTTCCTTTCTGTTTCTGGTACCAAGAAACTACTTGATTTTCTTTAGGGTGTTTCAAGGTTACATAAGTATTTTATTTAAAGACTTCGGACACAAGTCTGTTTCCCTGTCTCGTGTTTTTGTACTTGCAGGGTGGCCAGTTCTGTGGTGTAACTGTCCTCGGTGTCATTCAGCTGCCTCTCCAGTGAGTCATTTGTGACACATACTGACGACAGTCCTGTTTTCCACTGCAACTGATGATGCTGATGTCGTCTTTCTACACTGTAGTGTTAGTGATTTTGGCCAGGGGTATTGCAGGCGAGAGATGTTGCACTCAGAATTCTTAATTGAAATCTGCAGAAGAATTGAAAAGTAGTAGCACTTTTTAGAATTTTAGATAGTAAGATAAGTAAGACTTGCATAAAACCAAATAGGGGAAGAGGATGAAGTCAGCTAATTTTTTAAAGCATTTTTCGAAAAAGATTTGACAGGTAATTCTATATATGTAGAATGTCCACTCACATCATTGCCAGTATTGACATCACTCACCATGGTTGGTTGAAGTTCTTTCATTTTTTCTTTAATTTCAAAGGAGCAGTTTGCTAATTGGCATTTTTGTGCATCTCCTTTTCTGTCGTGCCTGTGTGGTCCAGTTTGTGACAAAGTTCATTTAAAAATGTGCTTCAAAATAACTGCCCAAATAAGTGCCTAGAGCCATTTCAATATGCCTTGATTTAACTTCACCTCAGAGGGTAATGTGCTTTTTCCCATCCCTTGGGGACATAGAATGGAGTGTCTCCAACTTTAAGGACTCTTTATTCGTCATATACCTTAAAACCAACCTTCAGCGTCTCCCTCCCTGCTCATTTCTCATTCCCCAACTACATCACACAGCCTCTACCTGATTTCTTCAACCCTGATTTCTGCTTTATTAATGATGATGAGACTATCATAACCATCATACTACTTGTTAGTTGCAAAGAACATTTTCATTATGATAGATTACAGTTTGTGGCAGCATAGTACCCGAGTCAAAAAATAAAACACAATTCTTTGACATGTTTTAGCTCTGCCACAACACTCCCAAGCCGTGCCACACATGCACCAAAATTAGAGCTCCAGTTAATTCTGTGCATTCTGGTAGATAAACCAATGCTTATCCAGCACACATGGTGTAAAAACCATTGCCTTTCGCTGGCTTGGTTTTGCAGAATGCTCATCAAGCAGAGATATGGCTCTGTGTAATATTCGGATCCTCGTGGAAATGTCTGCCATTTGAAGGAAAAAAAAAAAAACTCTGGTTCATTTTTGCAGTAATGCTTCCAGTCTCACCACACCATCAATAGCTGATGAAACCTTCTTCTTAAAAATATAAGGCTACTCATCATTATGTTAAATAAACAGGAGTGAACACAAACTGAGCTCTGATTGTGGTTCAGTTCATTCACATCCAAATAATTCTAATTTCAAAGCCTGGCAGAACTTGGCAGTGAGGGTTTCATGCTAGGAACTGTCCTCTCATCTGTTTATTCAGCTGCTAGTACACAATAATTTGTTATTACAGCAAATACACTAGACTAATGCACTACTTTAGTTGGATAAAGCTAGCAGAACGCTTTCCATTCATTCAGATCCTTATGTGAAAATAAAACCTCCTTTGCCAAAGGTAAATTTCTTTGGTATCAGCGGTCAGTAAATGGTTTAAGAACTTGTTGCTTCTATTTTTACATCTCCGCAGTCAGATTTATACTCCAATCAACTGACCATCTGTTTTCCAATTCCACTTTTGGCACTGTAAGTGAAACACCTTTACAGTGGACAAACAAAAAGGACAGATCATTGTTGCGCATAATGCTTCCTGCAGCTGTGTACAGGCTTCCGTGTTCAACAGTTTTGGATCAATATATAGGAATTCCATAATGAAAAGCCTGAGAACTCAAACTGGTATACAATATATTTAACAGGTTTACTAAACATCATCTTCATCATTTCTTTTATCTGAAACACCACATCCTTATTTATACTTTAACAACTGCTTTAATGAATACACCCACAAGGTTTAGTATAATTCATAAATACATATCACAGCTGTTTAGATGGATGTTAATGTAATGTTAGGTCTTTTGCTCTCTGAATATACTCTCTTGGATGATGTTTTCTGAACCCTAAGTTTTTTTTCTCTCTACACTAGATGGCAGCATTGAGCTAGAAATTATAGAGAACACATCAAAACTTTTTTTTTTTAAAGGGCATCTTGTACAAGGATAACTTTACCAACACAAAGACAGAGCATTGCCTTGTTTTTTGAATGTCCTCAGAATGATCAAATTTAGACTGTTATAGTTCTGGTTTTCAATTTCAGAACTTTACTACAAATGTGGGTTTAAAAAAACATATATATATTCAAAAGTCTTTTATTATTTGTAGGTTAACTAACCGATTAAAGACACTAAAACCCAACAGACACCCATAAAAGTCAAATCCAGTTTTTATATCTGGACAGACAATGAAACTTGCTCCACAATATACCACAGGGAGGCTATTTCTGATCTAACAACACCCTTTCTTTGGCATTTTACAAGAATTTCAAGTAAATGACTCCAGTGGACAGCTGTTGTAGTGTAAGAGGAGCCTTTATGTCTGAAAGCACATTTCTGATTTTTTTTGCTGTCACCTTTAAAACAAGAGCAGTCTGATAATGAATGCCTCTGCAAAAGCTGAAAAATTCCCTCTACACCATGAATGAGTGCCGCGATCTACGAGGCTGTCCAGGAGCAGATATTTGTGTTATATTTCTTGAGAACATCAAAATCATGTATTCCAGTTGTTTTTATTGCAGTTGGATATGACATGCAGTGTTCAGTGTTAGGATTCGGATAAAGAATCCTTTTTGAAAAGTTCATGTATCTGCATCCGGATTAATGCCAAAGTTAATGATAGCCTTATTGAAAACTTTTTACGCAAATGTGTCCATATACTTTTGAAAGTGGGGTTCAAAGATTAGTATTTTACACAAAAGCAACACAAACTCAGTTTGGGATATTAGATTAGGACAATTTATTAAATGAGCCAATTCCCATAGCCTTCCACACAAGATTACATAACAGTATTGCAATCCTTTTCTAAATACAGTAGTCCTCCTCTAAAGCCTGAAAACCATCACCCAGAACATTTTTATTGAATGAAGAACATTTTATTTCATTTTATTCTGATACGGACTCCTTTCTTAGATAATATCTTGCAGGACAAAATTTGAATTACCTTACTTCTGCTATCATTGTTTTTATTATTGTTAATGGCTGTTGTTAGGCTACATAAACCCATATGCACAAAGAAGATGTAGCTGAGATAGCATTCAGATGGTGTGCTGCAGATAAAGAGGAAGGGGTGAGGGTGAGACACAGTTGTCGTAGAAGATCTGAAGGTTGGTGTCGACTTCGATGTTATTTCTCAGAAACATTTCAAGCTCCAGGACTGTCATCTCGTGGATGCTGTTGCCCTCTTTGGCGTTTTTGGCTAGGGCTGCATGGGATGGGAAGAGAACGCGAACGTCGTGGGGTGCGTTGCGGTCATACTCGGTGCAGCAGTAAGCAGACCACACATCTTCGGGGATGGCCACGCGGTTCTGATTGTTGCGACGGATCATGTTGCCCCTGGTGGTCACTCCGGTGACAATGTAGGCAGTGCCACGGCAGAAGTTGTTAAGGCGCACCCGGATCCGCTCCTCGTACTCTCGCCAAGGCCCAATGTTAAACTCTCGTATCTCTGGGACCACGTTGGTCAGTGTATAAGTGGCAGCGCGGTCGTGTGGACTGGACTGATGCTGGTCTGGGTTCAGGTGACCTCTTTCATAAAGAACCACATCAGAGTAGTCATCCAGCACTGCCTGGCTGTCCTCAAACTTCATGTGCAGGTAGCCAGTTGGGAAGGGCAACATGTTCCCATTGCCATCGAGCTCTGCCAGCTGGGGAAATGAAATAAAACTTAAAGCAGTCTTTAACATGCCAAGAAATAGCACAAGATACCCAATAAAAGTTCTTTATGCAAGGCCTTTATGTCCCTTTTTCTTTCCAATTTTGGCTTCCTTGAAAGCCTCTTTTTTTAACAAGTGTGGAATATCTCATTAGGCAATGGCTAAAATTCAAGGATTAATGAATGAAAAAAAAGTATTTTTGAAAGACTAACCTGTGGCTCGTACATCCAGGGGTAGTCCACACGTCTGTCTCCCTCAGTTTTCTTGAAGGTATAAGCCGAGTAAACTGGGATCCTCTTAGAAGGATCGTACAAGGTCACATAACGGGGTTTGTCAGCATATCGCTGGCAGATCTTCTTCAGTTTGGTGTCGACAAAACCCCGCGGCGGAGTCCCCATATAGAGGGAGTCCTTGCATCTCTCCACATGATTAAAATCTTGAACAACTGTTGCTGATGTGAGACTACTGATTATAAGAGCACAAACTAAAGGCAGCTGCAGGATCTCCATGGTCAACGTGTCTCTTCAATGTCTCGCACTGTGCTCTCTGCAGAACTATGACAGCGTAGGGTGTACGGTTAGGATTTAAATGTCACACAGCAGATAGGCAAAGCAGGAAGTGTGTGCGCCAAAGACAGGCCTTCTAATGGATGGTGGCATTGATATGCAGGTTTGCTGCAGTATAGGTCAAACATACAGTGTTTAAAGCTTATGGACCTGTTGTGGTTAGGTTAAGTGCATCAGCTATATTGACTTTTAAGCTAACTATCAAAACTTTTTTAATGTTCTTAATGAAGTCGTGGCTTGATTTTTGAGACAGAAGCCGATATCATACTGATGGCATAATCAAATAAATTCAAAGAGGATAGCTAGGATGTCACAATGACTTATTTTTCCCAAGAAAAACTGTAATTGGTATTCACTCTCGCATAAGCCCGAGGTCTGCTGAACGATAATGAAACAGAGGACACTGGAATGTATTCAAGAAGATGCTACTGGAGGAATCCTAAAATGCAAATCCATCTAATCTATGTTGGTGATGAACAAAAGGCTCACAGCCCAGAAAAAGGCACTACGTATACACGTTTCGCAGTAAAGTACTACTCACCGTGAAGCATGGATAAGCCAGAGGCATGAACAGATAAAGGATGGAAATTCAGCTACATAGTGACACTAGGTAACTATGTCATTCTCCTGTATAGCTGAAAACAATAGTTAAACTAGAGCATAATGACTTGGACAAGGATAATCGAGTGTTTATAAGCTTTGGTACCAAAGATGGTATTGTTTTTAATACATATAGCCAAGAATAAAAAATTCTAAATGCAAGTTTTGTGAGGACACTGGAGCAAAAGTACTTCATAGCAACTCAAGAAACTTCCCTTGCAGTACAGTGCAAGTATTTCTTAGCAAATGGCTCAGTGTTCTGCCAAAACGGCTTCGGCACTTATTTTGGCAGCTCACTGTGTACAGAGCGAGTAATCCATCTGAAGACGGCGTCCTTTTTCCAAAGTTTTTTTTTCCTCTTTGTCCTCTCACTTATAATAACAGCTTTTGAACCTATCTTGCATATTCTTTATTTTTTACTGTATATTTTTCTTCATCCAACTCGTTGTCAGCCAGTATTTGATGACAGGCTCTCCTTCTTATCAAGCTCATTTGAGCCTGTTTTCCACCTCATAAACATATCAAGCCACCTCCCACGTGTCCTGTCAGGTTGTTTGCTTTAATTAACCATGCTAGGATGAAGATTAACATTTGATTCAGGGTTACCTGTACCCACCTTTTGCAGATGGAAAGAATTGGAAAGTGTGTGAAAAGCTCAAAGTTATGGATGTGCAGCTGAGGCGTCTAAAAGCTTTGACATTTACTGTAAGCTGCCTTTTTTTATGACAATTTGAATAATCTCAAAATACCAGTCCAAGGAGCTAGATGGTGACGGATTCTGTTATAGCAATACAAAAGCATACAAAAAGAGCAATTCATGGAAAATGTTTGTTCATATTCATATTTTAAATATAGACAAGTGTATTGATTTTTTTTTCTCATTAAAATCAGTTCAAATGAACACACTTAGGCTTTCGGGGTATGTCCAATATGAAGTGATGGGAACCACACATGTAAATAATGTGCGATGCAAAGCAAATAAAAGGAGCTACACGTCAGCGGCGGGAGTTTGTGGAGCTGTCCATACTGCCCTCTGCCAAAGTCGGTGTTATGCAAATGGAACTGTCAGATTAGCCGGAGCAACAATCCTTCACTGCCCTAATAAGTCAATTTGAGTGACTGAGTGTTGTTATTCATTGAGGGACCAGCTTGCCTCTCTGATCTAATCTTGAGTTATGACAATCATAACTTATGTAGCCGGGGCTGATGATGCAGTTATGTGAACGGACATTTTTCAGCTGTCAGCATTTTTACCAATTAAAATTATAAATCCAGACCAAGTGTGTAGTCCCGGCTCCACTGCCCTCTGCTGCTCTTCGAGGGAAACAGAAACTCCAAAGTACCGGTCTGGTTCCCTTCATAGAAAAATGGTCAGTGTGATGAAACTGTGCTATCAGATTGTGAATTTTGAACAAGGCTCTAGCTCAGCAGAGAAACCCATTTAACAGAGAATCTTATCAGCCAAAAATGATACTGTTAAAAAAAAAAAAAGCTTTTGAAACAGTGCTAGATCTCAGCCAGCAGGCATCCTTCCGCCTGCCTGACTGCATGTCTGTGTGTCTCTTGGGGTGGATCAAAGAGGGCAAGAGTACTTTTCATACAAAGTTCTTTACAAACATGAAGCATCACTCTGTTTCAATGATGCTCAGACAGGCAATGAACATGTGATCAGAATACAGGAAGAATGTGCATGGCTGTTGAGCAATTTAATTACAAATGAAGTGCTTAATGATGGCTTAGTATTGATGAATAAATATATAATGCAGTACATTAAAGCAATTCCATGTATGACACACTTTTAAATACATATTTATTTAACCTTTATGATACAGGTAATCCCACTGAGACTCAATGTCTCATTTACAAGACAGACTTGTTTTAAACAAACATAAAAAAAAATACAAGAATAAAGTAGTTAAAAATGTTTGCACAATCATATTAAAAACAAGAGTGATTCCATAAAACATAGACACACATATATTTACTAGTGATAATGCATTTATAGCATCAATCTGCTCTAACGCACAGCAGTTTTGCCATTATGCAATATTGCATATTAGCCACATGGAGGCACTACAGGCTCGTCTGTTTTGTTTCCTCGTGCCCTCTCTCGTGATAACTGCATGAAATCACGTTTATATATATGGTCATATGATGGCAAACTGTTTTTAATTTCCAGTCTTTGCTTTTGTTTCTCCACTTTGTGCATCAGTGTATTATTGCTCCGTTATAGTCACGGTAAACTAATGCATCACAAAGTTTAAATTACATCCACATTTACACGAACTACTTTGAAGATGACAGACAAGACTGCAAAGAAGAAAAAAAGTTACAGGACTGAGAGTTTATGCTCCCAACCACTTGAGAACAGATTGTAGACCTTCATTGAACCACCAGGGGGCACAATTTAGCAGGTATTGCTAGCCTGTGAGACTTTCCCCGCTTAGTTCTGCAGCAAAGACCGCTCATTGGTCCAAACACCCACATGGGGTTGAGCCCTGACCAATAGACTTTGAGCTGATCAGGGACTGTTGCTAAGGCACTTCAGGGGAAAGAAGGAAGAAAAAAAATCTTCCAGCAGTCTGATTCCACCTTTTCACTCTTTACATTTGTCTGGCTGCTGTCCTCTTCATCTCTGCCTCTCACTTTCACTCGCAGCTGAGAGGTCTGCCTGCTCGTTATTGGTCGCCGACGGGTGAAACGAGCGGAGAGGAGTGAGCGGTGGCTTTGCATTGTTAAAGCCACAAAGACAAGACCCTCCCTTCATGAACCAAAAGCTGTAGCTCCACCTCCCCTCAGTTATCCTGTCACTTGACATTTGAGCTCAGCCAACGCTGGCTAGCCTCTCTGTCACCATTTCACTCTGCTTCACTTTCCAGCGCACCCAGAAAGACAACACCGCGGGTATTGAGCCCTTACACGGTACACACTGAAACTGTGCTTCTGTGAGCCTTTGCGGGGTTTTTTCAGTGTTTTGGGGCAGGAAAAATGTTGTAACAAGAACACATGAGATATGTCATACTGGTGTAATATCTCTCTCCCTCTTTCTCTCTCTCTCCCTATATATAGGGAGAGAAAATATATATATATATATATATATATATATATATATATATATATATATATATATATATGAAAGGGGGACATGATAAGGTAAACGAGTCGCCAGTCTATTTATGCATAAATACGCATGTATAACCAATTTCTCTGCTTCCGAAGATTATTTTACAGCTGTGGAGAGATTTAAATATCTCCTCTACTGTACTGGCTGTGTTCCAGGTTATACACACACACATACACACAGGGGAGGAGAAATAAAGAGGGGCTCTTTATTTCTCTCTCTGTCTGCCGTTCTCCCCTCCCCTCTCCTCTCGCATACCCTGCAAAGTGTGTTTGATAAGAAGCTCGCGCGCCTCATTCGCTCGCACCGCGTGATTGACAGTCGGCCGGCCCGCCCCCGTCGTTTCTGTGCACATGGATGGGTCTGCTGCTAGAGCGAGAACCAGCATCGGAGTGGAGTGGAAACAGGAAGAGGAGGAGAAGAGGGAAGAAAGGAGAGGATCGTGCGAGAGACGAGGTGGCCAGGAGTTGAAAGGGAGGAAAAAGGGGAACAGAGGGGCGTGCGACGAGAGAGAACCAAAACAAAAACAACAAAAAAAAGAAGGTAAAGGAGAGAACCGCGGGCGGGTGGGCAGGAGGGAGGCGGAGGGGGGGCTGGATGTGCATTTATGTCTGAGTGGAAATGTGTCGCTTTGTGTACAGCACTGTGGAAGGAGAAGTGTAACTGTTTTCTGTCCCCGTGCATTGTTGCTGTTATTTGTGTCACTATGCCTGAACGATCTGCCTTGGATGAGCATACTGCAGTGTGTGTGGTGTCTGCAGACTGCCGCACGTTCATGCATGAAGCTCCCTCTCTCTCTCTCTCTCTCTCTCTCTCTCTCTCACACACACACACACACACATACACATACATGCACACATACATGCTCACGTGCAGACACACAGCATGCGCAAGAACAGAAATGTGATGGGAGGGGGAGGTTGAAGATAGGGGAACTGTTGCAGTTACACTCTTGTTATGGCTACATCGGTGCTCTCCAGCACATTTAAACTGTTGAATATCCTCTTGTGTGAGCGTGGAGGGAGGGAAAGAGGCGTACAGTAGTAAGGCTCTTCGGTGCAACCAAGTGCTGTAATTATGGCTTCAGCTCAGGTCTGAACTGTGTCACTTGCTGGGCTCCTCTCAAAGTTCACTTCCCTCAACATGTTTCACACAGTGGTTCTTTGGCCATGCGTTGACTCCATCTAAATATCTGGGTCACGTTTGATAACAGAAGCGATCCCTTTTTGTGAGTTTTGAAAGGAAAAGCAGCAGTCTGACGTTACTGTCAGTAATGTAAACCTGGTGTATGCTTTCAGCTGAAGGGATCAGTGCAAGCAACCACCTGCACGTGCATTTCTAGGTTACCATTCTCCCACAAACCCAGCTGTTTGTCACGCGCATTCATGCATGCATCCAGCGTCTTCTTCACTCCTGCTTCACAGTTTTTTGTTAAAGAGAGGGGGGAAAAGCTGTACAAAAAAGCTTCTTTTTTTTGCATTGTTTGCAAAAGGCACCCCTCTTTCTTGTTCTTGACCTTGCCTTGGTACATTCCAGCACCCCCTCGGAGAGCTGTGCTTTATGGAGCATACACTGGGAAGAAGCTGCTGTTACAGAAAGGGAGAAGGGGGATAGAGCAAGAAGGGGTGTGTGTGTGTGTATGCGTGTGTGTGTTTGGGGTTATTTTTAGAAATGTGATTGATATTCGCCTCATACTGTACGTTCTTTCTCTGCGATGGTGACACTATTTAAGGCCGGCGTCCGATAAAATCACGCATGTGCACGAGTGCCTGCCCGGTCTCTTGTTTCTCGTCTGTACATTGTTGCTCGTCCGCTCTCCTCCATCTGTTCTCCTCACGTCTCTGCTCTGTGTTAGCTTAGCAATAGGAGACCACCAGAGGCAGCCCATCGTTCCTTTTATGGTATAGGAGCTGTGCTACATATACACACACGCACACACATGCACATGATGGAGCCTCGGTGGAAAAAAAGATCTGCACATCTGCAGCGGGGTCACTGCAGTCGGCGTGGTGGAAGATTTGCATGAATTTGACAGCTTGTTTCTGAAGCTCTGGAGATCTCAGGAGCTGACAGAGCTGCTGTGTAAACAACACCCAAGCCTGAAGAGAGCGAACAGAGAAATGTGGCAGGATCCATTAAATCCTACCGCCCCCCCCCCCCCCCCCCCCCCCCCCCTTTCCATGTCAAAATTCACACACAAATGTAAAAACTCCCCTCCTTGCTCGAGGCCTTCCTCCCAGCTCTGGACTAAATGATATCATTGGTTGCCAGGGATACAAGGACACAGCGTGCAGAGAAAAGGAAGGGTGAGGCATGGGCAGAGCCGTACAGATTGCCTGGAAGAGAAAGGGTGGGATATTGGATATCAAGAGGGAGGGAGAAGAAAAAAAAAAGAGCCTTGTTGAAACAAGTAAGGAAGAGAGCAAAGGCAAAAGGGCAGACCAGCAAGGAGGGGAAGGCAGGAGGAAAGAATGCCTGCCGGCTTGTCAAACCATGCTTCCTCTCCTCTCTTGCTCACAGCTCTTTGTCTTAGAAGGGGTCAGGTTTGCAGCAATGTAGATCTTTGCAAAAAACAAGAACAGAAAGAAAGAGAATGGGCAGGTGTACCCAGGGGACAGATGAGATGGAAGTGCCCTTTTTCTTAAAAAAACAAACAAACAAACAAAACCTTCCTTATCTTGTACATCTGTGCACCAACTGGCGATGGTATTTCCTCAGTCCTTTTTCACTGTGTGTCTGTCTGTGTGTGTGTGTTTACCAGCTAGCCAAGGATGAGGATGTCTATTTAGAGGGATCCGAGACTCCGCGGGTCTGCTGTCTTTCTATTCCGGCCTGACAGCATCATCTAATTTGGACCAGAAAGTCCCCACTCCCACTCACCCCCAACTCCACCAACAACACTGTTCTCTCAGCATTTATTTTGAAGGTAAGACTTGTGTAAGAGATGCACAAACACACACATGGGTTCTACGTTTGGTTTCAAATAGCCAGATGTGGGTTTACATGGCTGTCCTTCTTTCGTGGCATGGAAAGAGAAAGGAGATAGTGGATTTAAGTGAATAGTAGGCGTCAACAAACGAAGGCTTTTTACCTGTCTGCACACAAACGTTACACACTGCCAAAGCAAAGAGGGGACTGTAGTGGCCAAAGGTACAGTGGTAATTGAATGCACCTGGCATTTCATACAGTCAGCTCTTACATACTACACTTTTGGAATTGTGTGCGCTTTCTTTTGGGCTACCTTGCTGTGAAGGGAGTTTAACCTGCAGCAACTTAACCCATTCTGCACATGACATCATGTGGCCTCGCAGCTACAGCCCATATGTCTTGAATTAACTCCTGCACACATGGGTTTAATATTGGAGCCACAGAGCCGTTGTTGTGTGGAGTCAAATGCAAGCTGGTGCTGACTGACGGCTCCCCCTACAACACTGTAAGCAGGGAGGGTCTATACCAGATGGGTCTGCATACCGTTGCCCCATCACTTGCAAGCACAGCAACCGCAGCACTTTGTCCGCAAATGTTGTGAAAGTAGGAAAAAAGTGGAAACTGTTGTATGCAAGTAATTGTTTGGGACAGTCACAAACACTCAAAATACATTAACAGAACCAAGCGATATCTCAGCTAAGGAGACTTTTACTGATAAAGAGGCAGAGTGGAATTGCGGACGTTTGAAACAGCAGATTTTTAGCAGGACTGGGGTGGATGTCGCCAGATGTGTTGCATCTGCTGCACAGCATAACCCAGCGATGACTGATGTCACCCGGTTCTGTATGTGAAAGTGAAAGCATGCAGTGTTGTTGTAATGCATGCTAGCAGTGCAACGTTGTGTGCACGCTTAAAGACCTGTTGTGTTCTCAGTGTGCTCTAAAAATACATCTAAATGCAGTTGAGTCTGAAAAGCCTAGAGCTACAGCATTAGGAACTGTCTGGCCTCAGTTGCTCTAGCAACTGGTTGGAAATGGTCCCTTGAAGAGGCTGCTTACTTCACTCATTCAGCACTCACAGAAAGGTTAATATAACACAGCTGCAACAGTCTCACCACGCACAGAACCATGAAAAAAACAACAAAAAACCCCTACTTATAGTAGAATTAATGCACAGTGAGGGAAGTGGTGAAACGCTGCATGCCAGTTCATCATTCATTGTGAGAAATGAAGCAAGTGTCTCACCGTAACAGCAAAGCTTTCTTCAGCAAGAAAAGTGTGTCATCATTAGAGGCAGTAAGTGATCTTTTTGGTCCACGCTAATGAAAGACGTACGTGTGACTTTCCTGTTGTAAGCAATGAAAGCAATCACAAAAGTGGAAATAAGAATTGAGGCTGTAAGACACTGTAAAAGACAGATACAGTGCAGAAAGCTCCTGACTTGATATAGATTGTGGCTTAGGAGGAATATAGGGAAACGCAGAGCTCCTGGAATAGCGGCTGATAAAGCTGGCTAGAATGAACTCCTACTGTGGATGTCTGCTGCTGATTTGAGCCACATCTACCACCAGCTCTGTCAGTAAATTAGGGACTTATGGCTTGAAGGCAATGGTGATAAAATAAATGCAGCAGGCCACCATGGTTTTTTTTTCTTTCTTTGTCTTCAAAGTGAGGTTGCCATGGCCCATGGTCTCACTGCAGTGGGCTTTTTTTCCCATCACTGGGTGACCACTGGCGGTGGTGGCTGTGATTAGAGAGAAGCTGAGTGCACAGTGCAGTTCTGGCTGAGTGATGGTGTTACCACTGAGCAGATACAGTGCAGCAGCAGAAAATTCGGCGAGCAGAATTAAATCTACCGGGAGCACACAGAGTGACAGTGTGGCATCAGTTCAGTCACAAACCCACATGATTAAAAAAAAAAAAGCTTCTTATAATGCCAGAAGAAATGCAAGTGTTGTGGAAAAATGCCTTGAACGGAACGTTTCACTTAATCACGTGTTTTGTCCACAGACTGCTTTTTTTGCTCTCAGGTGTGAAGTGGAGGGCCTCCAAAACACAGACCAAGACTGGTAACCACATAAATATTTTTGTCTGTCTCTGTGCTCTCTGTGTGTGGGTGTGTTTGTGCGTGACTATTTAAAAGCAGACATACTTCACAATTTGGCGCTACCGTACAGAGTTTATTATCACCCAAAGTCCTTACTGCACTACAACCCAGAGCTGCATCAACCTGAGGTATAAGTATCATGGAACTAAAGCTCCCTTTTTTATATACGTGGTATGAATGTAGGAATTAACTACAAATGAAAATTACTGCACAATTCATTGCAGTGGACCCTGAATACCATATACAGCATGCATGCAGTATATGCATTTCATACACCTGGGATGTGCATGCTGAAATTTGTGTTAAAAGCTTAAAGGAGTATAATTTTGAAATTGCATTTCATAAAGTCAGGGTATTTAAATATTTACAGGTTGATTTGTATATTCAGCATTTTCACAACTTACACATTAAACTCTGTGCGTGTGTTTGTGTGTGTGTGTGTTCCAGGCTGCATGTATCACCCAGCAGAGCTCTACTCTGGCCGTAACACATGGGACTCCTACTCAGCTGGAGGACCTAACAAAGGACAATGGGCTCCTGTAAATGCTCGCCCCTGGAGCCACACACAGAGGTCAGCAGCACCGTCCCCAAACCCACACACAAATGCAACACTTGCAGGACAGTATTTCATTTAAGGGGTACACATGTGATTCACCTGCAGCAGATAACATGTGCTATGCATGTGCCTCACCATACTATATTCGTTTTTTTTTTATTTTCATGTCTCTGATCATATTGATATGAAAAAAATCAACCACTAAGGCTGCATCAGTTAAGAAAGCCAATGTGACTTTTAAAAAAAGATTCTGGGTTTAAGCTCACTGCGGCCGTTGGTAGTGGAACAACTTGATGCTCGAACTTCCTCAAACAAGGGTCACTTGAGCACGTGAGACCTGAGCCTTTTGTAGTCTGGGCTGACTCAAGATAAGAGCCACTTTATGTGGCTGACTGATCAACTGAAACTCTGATGAGCATATTCATGAAAAGCTCTCACTTCATGTGCAGCTGTGGGAATAAACCCATGTGCGGTTTCAACAGACAGGCTTGTGGTGAATGAAACTACAGCATCTTCAGCTGCAGTTGGCACAAGACTCAAGTCTCACTATTCAGCTGCAACAGTTGAGGGTACGCGCTGATGAATGCGACTGTAGCTCATGCAGCTATGTGCAGTTGCGGCTTTTGGAGAGAAATAGATAATAAAAGTGAAAGGAAAGCGCTCGTTTTCAGCTCCATAGTTTTCCTCCTATTTCTAGGGTAAAGCTGCTACAGTAGCTTTGCATGATTCACAGATCAAAATAATCTTCATGCATTTTATACGGAGCCTTGGTGCAGCCAAGTTCATCTAATGTCTGAAACAAGTCATTTTAGTTTTCTTTCCACTACCTTCAAGCAAACTTAGCTTCTGATTGGCTGCTTCTCATAGCAGCAGGTAGGTAGAGAGTGTGTTCTTGCAGACAAAGCGCTGTGCATGAGATGACCATATAAGGGATATCAGCTGTTATTCACATCATACAAAGCCAAGAGTTTAAAAACATACTGCCTGGATATAGTGTTTTAGAGCAGTTTGAACTAACTGATAACTGTAATCTAAATAAGTAATGTAGAAATGAACCTGATCCTCTTATTGCACTACTTATTTGATGTGTTTATTATGCGCATCCACCACTTAAAGTTTAAATAGTTTGGTTGAGTCATAGTGGTTACCGTGTGCGGTTAAACCAGTGGTTCTTAATCAGGCCCCTCTGGTGGAGCATAGAGCCACTGCAGGGCTGTAGGTAAAAACATAAAGCTAAATATAGTATTCTTTATTTAACATAAGTAAACAAAATTCTGCTAATGCTGTGGTGATAGCATTTATTTCACAGAGAAAAAAACACCTTGAAAACATTTTCTTGTGGGGTGTGGGCCGTAAACTATTTTCATTTTCTGAAGAGGAGGCATGCCAGGAGAAATTTTAGAAGCAGTGGGATCAAATTATTCTTGCAGAGACCTTTGATGAACAAGCTGTGGAAGTTTAGCATGAGGGAAAAAACTGTATTAGAGTCGCTGTGAAGGAAAACCTCATTTCTGAGTATGTCCAAAGTTGTGAGCAACTTTGAGCAACAGTGAGCTACATTTAACATTTATTTACAGAAATTAGCTTTAATCTGACTTCAGGCTACGAGTAAAAGCGTCACATCTTTTGAACCGAATTAAGACAACACAATTTTTTTTTGTCCCCCACTATAGGCTGCAAGAAGGGCGCAAACATCCATATCATTCTCTGTCAAGTCGTATTTATAGCAGGTAAGTATTTATCGTTCATACCACACTTAAAAGGGGTTTGTGTTGACCAGCTTTCAGAGCTATGTGCTGTGATTTGTTACTGAAACTGGTTTTGTCAGTGTCATTTTCTCTAAGCTGGCTTCACTCGTATTGAGAAACCGAACAGTACAACTCTTGATGCCCTCATGAATTTGAGTATTGAGCGGAAAAGTTTCCGTTGTACTGTGGTGTAATTACCATTAATGCCTGTCCACAGCGTGGTCCTGAGTTTAGTTGTTTTCATGACAGGGGTGACAGAACAATCAACCATGTCCCGGACAAAGGTATCTCAAAGGGGCATAGCCAGCTGCTGCGAATTTGGGATGGTAAAGAGGTGCAGTTTGAGGTCCAGAACTGGCATCACAACTCCATCCATTCGTTCCACATCCGAGATGGCACCAACAATGGTTATCTGCCAGGACCAGAGGAACGCTACGCAAACTGGCAAAACAATGTCAGCAACTTTGTGGTGAGGTGTTGCCGATAAGTCATTAGTTAATGAATCTTGACTGTATTGTTTTTCTTTTCCCAATAGAACGGGGGTCCTCGCCTGCATCGCAACAACAGGGAGCTTCAGGGAACCACGCCAGAGAGATGGGCCCACTCAGACCCCCGCAGGAGTTTCCCAGACAGGATGGTGAACAACAGAACAGGACCATGGAAACGGCCAGCCCTCCACCAGCGACGGGAGCAAGTGCATCATCACAGTCCACCCCCAGAGCACCCATTAACCCCCCGGGATGAGTGTCCAGCTAAGAGGAGAAGAGACTTTGGACCTGATCAGGTAAATGTGTTTGATTTGGAGACACAACCTTTATTTCATTTTTTAAACGCAAAATGCGTAAAATGTCACTGCTAGATGTCAGGAGATTGCAGTCGGTCAGCCAAGAGAGCTCAAAAGCATTCAATTAAACAGTAACCCATAACTGCTTTGGTCAACTTTTTTTCTACTATCTGTGTATAAAAGCATTTTTCTACACGCTTTGTTTTAACATATTTGAATAACACGGAAAGAAATCAGGAATGAAAAATGGATATTAAATATTTTCAAGTGTTTTACGTTTTTTACCCCGTAAGTCACCTCAAAAACTCTGGCCTCAATTCATCTATGGTGAGTGCAATATGTATGTAAACTTCTGTTCAATGGCAGTTATGCTGAGATAAGTTGTTGAGGATATCCAAAGGCTTTCTGTCACAATGCGCTGTTGTTTTGGCTGTTGTTTTGGCTGCTGTTAGCGGCGTTTTTTACCGTGTTGGCTACTGTTAGCTGGCTCCAGTGAAACTTTCTTTGAAGTGGCTCAAAAACTGGAAGTCAAGTTTATGTACATCTTCGTGTGTTAGAGCCCTGACTTCGGTTCAGGAGCAGAGGCTTGAGGTGAGGAAGAAGAGGATGGTATTTTATACAGATGCTGTGTTATCCCTTTCCCTTGTGTTTTAGCTTGTTGAAGGGGAAGCCTTCTCAGACCATAAAACATAGGACTTTGACTATTACATATGTAGCTAGTCTCTAGCCACATACAGGAAACTCAATTTGCGAGATCGGTGATGTTCATCTCGGACACTCAAACACTGTATGTTTAATGGATTCGTTTTAAGTTCACGTGAATGGATCAGTTTGTTGAACGCCATGATTACTCACTAATCAATGTTTATTTATGAATACAACATTGTTTTTTTCTATTAACCTCAAAAACCAACTGACTTAAACACTACCTGTACATCATGGTGACTACAAGTCTTGTTTTTCTGGAAACACTGGAGACACTAAAGATAATGGTCTGTCTTCTCTGTCTACTTGGACGTGGGACATCAGAATAATATTTACTCTTGGTGGTTGAAGCCGATGCCTGGAAATGCTTGATAACCAAATGCACTGGACTGTTGAAGGCTTTTTATTTCTAATATTTTTGCAATAAACACATTGCAGCAGTGTTCTTAAACTTAGTCAGATAATTTCATTTGACCTTACTGTGCCAACTTCAACTGCTGTCACTATGTTTACATGTACACATTTATATGTTACATGGCATTTCATTTCTGTGTAACAGCCCCACCTATTGGTGTAATGCAGTTTTTAAAAGAAAGGATATTTATCTGTTTAGGCTTGTCATACTGGATCCAGGCACTTACCTTTACTTGCTCATGCCCCATCACCACCTCACCAACAGCGCTCCAACCAGGACGACTGGAAGCCTCCAAGTGACAGGGCGGGTCCATGCCACCACTCTGAACACAGGACCTCAACAAAACAGCAACAGGTGAGCATGTACAATTTGTATTATTCCTCAGCTTTGGCACAACCGTTGATTCCAAATCTGGTTTTTCACTTTTGCAGGAAACCTCTAAACTGCGAGCTGGGAAACACGGCTTCAGTGACCCAGTGCCATCCAACCAGAGCTGCGGCAGGAGGCCACCGCATTATGGAAGCAGAGGGAAGGTCGAACGGAAAATCTCATCTTCACCAGCAGACCACACCCGTGTGCCTTACAGCCACCAACACCATCACTATAACCATCAACGGCACACAGGCCAGCCTAGAGCACCTCAGCACAACGCCCCACTACACCCTCTGGAGGATAAGGACTTTTGGAACCATTATCACAAACAAAGCACAGTAAGAGATAAACTACTATCACACTTTTATTTCAGTATGCTATTTTACACATATTAAACAGGTAGAGTGTTTTTATTGCAAAGCCATATGCTCATAAAGTGTGGGTAGATGTTGCTCTTTATCACCTTCAGAATTGACAGGAGTCATGCTCTGGTGACCTTGATGTTATTTGTTGTGTAGAAGAAAGAAAAAGTAACCTGGTCTTTTTCCACCCATCCTGAGGATCCTCCAGAGTGTTTGGGATCTGTATATCCTAGCTACAGTACCCTATAGTTAAATCGATTATTAATGATTCTCATCACTGTCAGTATAATTGTGTTTTCTTCCACATCCCCAGTTTTATTGTGAACCTAAAGACCATTACACACGAGCACTTTGCGGAAAAGTGACACATTCCACATTTTTTCAGATGCAAACTTGTCGACCGCTTGTCGAAGCGCTGAATTTTAGCAGAAAATTAATTCTCAAAAAACGCACTGTGAAAAAAGTTGACATGAAGCGATGATGAGCTGATCCTGATGTTTCTAAACAAGAAAAGGAAGAAAAGGAGATTCTGAGCTCATCCAATTCTCACATAAAGGCAGCAGCAGGGAGAATTTCTTGGTTTGGTCCGGGAGTTAAAGCTGTATCACGAACACTTTCGTACATATTTCAGGATGTCAGTGGGGTAGTTGGAATTCTTGTTGACAGAGTTTGGACCACATCTGAGGAGGCAGAGAAGTAATTTCCGAGAGCAGATTGAACAGTTTAGCTGTGTGTAAACAGGTAAAACAGTATCATTTTACTATTTACATATCATTGCATATTCAGTACCGTTGCGGGCTTTGAGCTACAATCACACTTTATGCCAGATTCAGTGATCTGATTGGTCAGAATGTTTATTTGCATCTGAAAACATAGAAAAATTGAGCTTGGTCCCAAAAAATACATGACAAGTTTGTCCAGTAAAATTACACGGTCATTTGCACAGTCACGTGCACCAAGAATAAGTGAGTCTGAAAGATATTTTTAACACTTAACCAATTTTACATGTCTGGTGTGTAAAGGCCTTAAATGTACACAAGCAGTGTAAGTACAATACAGCTTAAAGTTGCTGATGAAAAATTAATTCTGCAGGAGAATCAGCACATTCATCAACGGACAAATTCAAGGGACCCCTCCCTCTCGAAATGTGGTGTAAACTCTCCTCACTACTCATCTGTACTCTGTGGTCCGAACAATGGAGGTTCTACTTCCAGCAGTACAGGTGCTCCTTCCAGTGCTTCTTCAGACAAAATGCTCAATGGCAGAAAAGATTCACCAGTCATTCAGCCGCATTTTCCCAGCCTCAGTGGGCAGCTAAAGCTCCAAGAAAGTCCCAGTGTCATCCTGAGACCCAGTCGGGGATCAAGTACATCTCCGACACCCCATGCTGGTTCAAAATCTAGGCTTTCAGACCTCAAGTACAGGAAGACCTCACAGCTCCTCTGCTCACTGCAGTCTCCCCACGATAGATCAAGAGTGGACAAGCCTGAGAGGGAGTTAGAAGATAAAAAGTCTGAATCCAAACAAAAGTATAAGCTGCTGAAAAAGGAGAAGAAGGGTGACGTTCCGAAGATGGGCAGAAAGGGTGAGGACAGAAAAAGGCGGAAGAAAAAAGAGGAGAAAAGGTTGGCCGAGAAGAAAAAGAAACACGATAAAGCATCTAAGAAGGAACGAAAATTAGCCCTCAAAATGAAAGTTACAGAACAGGAAATGTTTTCTTCCGTCTCTGTTTCCACCTGTCTAAGTGAGGCCAAGATAAGTAAAATGCAGACTTTGAACGGAGAGAATCAGGCCCAGTCACCACCCAAACACAAGCACAGGGACAGGAGTGAAAAAGGAGAAAAGATTACGCATAGATCATCCACAAACACCCTTCATCCCAGGCCCACTTCACAGCAGCCATCCTCAAAGTCTGAAAATCACAAAATGCTCAAAAAGAGCAGCAGTGCCCCAGAAACCCCTCTTCCTAAGAAAACCAGCCACCACCAGTCCAGCAAGCGTTCCACCATCGTCTCAACCCAACTGGAAGGTGAGCCAAAAGCAAAGCCAGATGACACACTCCCTTCCCTCTTATTTAAAGCCTTAGCGCCTCTCAGTACAGTGCGCTCGGCTGGCTTAGAGCAGCAAGGTGGGCAGGGAGGAGTTCTCAATGCTCCAGACCTTCAGCCTGTGGCTGTGATGGGAAATTTAAGGGAAACGGGAGACAACCTTGCCAACACACCTCCTGTGCTTAGCTGGCAGGGATCTCCAGTATCAGATCTTGGAGATGATGAGGAGGAGCTAGAGAAAGGTGTACTAAGCAGACCTGTCCTCCAGCTCAGCCCCACTCAATGTCTTTCACCCCCTCCTGTAGAGAGTGAAAGCATTGATCATATGAGTGCAGAAGATTATTCCCACAGCAGCATGTCTGAATTCTCCGATCTACCTTGTACAATTGAACAAGTTCTGGAGGAAGAAAAGGAAGCGATGATGGACAGCAGCAGGAAGCTGTCTGGCTCTCCCCTTCATGAGTTTCACAATGATGACGCGGGTCTTGATGATGTCTTTGAGAGCCTGGCCACCTTACTTGCCAGCCAGAGGGTCGCGTGCCGAGGTGGTCCATTCGGCGGTCCTCCTGCTAGTGATGCCAATGGAGTGAAGTACTCTTCCTCTCTTGAACTGGGCCCAGATATCCACTGCCCCGAGAGTCAGGACTTCTTCCCTACATCAAATCCCACAGAATCCTCCGAACCCAGTAATCAATCACCAGTTCACATTACCTCAGACACACTTGAAGAATTCCGCAGTCGGACAGATGTGAGTAAGCCAGCCACCAGCTCAATGGTGCAGGAAAAAGAGGAGGAAAATGAGAGTTATGTACAAGATGTGATGAAACAAGACAACAAGGATGCAGCAATCCCGATGGAGAGGACGGAGACTCTTTTGGATGGGGCACTGAGTGCGGAGCTGACTCTGACCACAACACATACAGTAATGAAGATGGTAAAGCAAGCTCCCTCTACCAAGGAAGAAAGTGGAAACGGCACAAAGACAGAACGTGCAGGCAAAGAGAAAAAGAGAAAACAGAAGGTAAAGGATGGGAAAGGAGAGGGAGCGATCAAGATTAAGATAAAGAGAGAAGAAAATAAGGTCATCAGCTGTAAAATTAAAACAAGTAGAGTACCCGATGTAAAAGACAGCGATGCTTTATCTTCAGTGCCAGTTATTTCATACTCAGCCAGACCGGTCAAAGACAGCATGAAGGGCCAGACTCCTCAGGAAAATCAAACCCCAAATGGCAAAGATATCAAAAGACAAAAAGTGGACACTGGGAATTCAAATGCAACAACAGATGAGAAGAAAGGGTTCGTTAATGAGACTGCCTGTGTAGTTGGAAATACAGACGTTACCACCTCAAATTCAACATCAGCTGTATCAACAAGTCCAACCAAATTAGATCGTCCTGCGCCAGCAAGTAAAGTGGACCCACTGAAACTGAAAGCGCTGTCCATGGGCTTGTCTAAGGAGCTGAAGATCCTCTTGGTTAAAGTGGAGAGCGGCGGAAGGCAGACATTCAATATATCAGAGGTGCAGGAGCACCGAATCCCAATCCCACTTTCCAAGATCAGCATCACAAACACAGCCGCTGATGTGATCAGAGCATGCAGGTGAGTATAAAACTGACAAATGTGCTACCAGCTCACTGAGTGTTATTCACTTCTCTTAATGAGTGTTAATGCTCTGGTATCATTTTTTTTTTTCCTAGGGGGGCAAGTCTGAAAGGGAAATTCAAGGAGTCGTACTTGCCTCCCGCATTCTCGGTTAAACCCAACATTGCAGCCGAGACCCCCATTCCTCGTGATAAGCTGAATCCTCCTACACCAAGCATCTATGTGAGTATGTGCTAATTAATGGAGCTCAAGTAACCAGACTTCAAAAGTAATCTTGTTTTTAGCCATGCTAACAGGCTGGTTCTGCGGATCATGTTCTCAGGCTAAGCTGGTCAGCCAACTGACCAGCTTAGCCTAAACTCAAAAACCTGCTAACCTTTCTAGCCTAGCTTAGCCATTCTCAACTTTTGAAAGGTTAAGAATGAAATCTCTTGGAAATTTTAAAAAACTGGATGGATTGCAGTTCATTTAGTTTTTATGGATATACAACAAATCCCCATGTTAACATTTAGCTCAGTTCTATTTCTTGGCCCGTTTATTGGTTAGCAAGCGAGAGCTATCCTAACACACCTTGTTTGAGAAATCTGCAAATTTCAAACCTACTGTGAGGACTTTTCCCCTGGTTTCCAGAGAAATGTTCTCCAACACTGCATTCAGATCTCATCGTGGTTTACCCCGTGCTGTTTTCACAGTTGGAGAGCAAGAGGGATGCCTTTTCTCCGGTTCTGCTTCAGTTTTGCACTGATCCCAAAAACGCTGTTACGGTCATCAGAGGCCTCGCTGGCTCCCTCCGCCTTAGTAAGTTTAATTACTGTTAAAAAATAATTTTACTTTATTGTTTTGTTCAAATCATCACACAAGAAGCAGGAAAGGTAAAATTAGGCACAGATTGTTCAGATAAAAAAACTGGTTTGCCAACCACTCTTCTATGATTGCCGCTTTGAATTCATTTGCATAGCTACACCGGTCTCAGCAATTGAACAGGGAAAAAAAAGTTTTGTTTTTGTAATTATCTGGTAATTATCTTTCTCTGTTTCTTTCTCCATCGCAGATCTTGGTCTGTTCTCAACCAAATCTCTGGTGGAGGCCAATTCGGACCATGCAGTGGAAGTGAGGACTCAGGTTCAGCAGCCTGCTGATGAGAACTGGGATGCAAGTGGCGCGAGTCAGACATGGCCCTGCGAGAGCAGCCGCTCACACACCACCATTGCCAAATACGCCCAGTACCAGGCCTCCACCTTTCAGGAGAGCCTGCAGGTAGGCATCCTCTCATGTTACTTTTATGCCAATTAATGTTGGGTAATTAAATAACTGACTGAATAATTGAGTTGCACCAGCTTTTATTTCAGCTCATGGCTAAATAGATTTTAAAGAAATATTGTATCACATGTTCTAATGTGATTGCTGACATTGCTAAATTTGTTGTTTGCCTGCTGGTGTCTTTTCACCCCTGAATATCATTTTTTAACGGACACTTCAGGTTGGAAGTTCAGCAGCATTTGCTAGACCAGGGTATTTTAATAAAGCAAACAAAAAAAGTTCAAAATAGGTTGTATGGCCAGGTGGCTTCAGGTCATTTCTTCTGTCTGTTAAAGAGGAAAGGGGATTGACCAGTAGAGGACATGGGCAACAGTATGTGACCCAGTTCCAAAAAGCTCCTATATCATTACAGTCTGTCTGCCCATTTGCACAGTCCGCTGCATTAAGCTCCATTTTAAACCAACTGGCTTTTAGTCAGAGTGCATTATAAATCCCTCCCAACAAGAAGTGCGCATCAATGCAGGCTTTCTTACCACACCTGTTTTGTGACTGATATGGAGGAAGCTACACATGCAAAACAAATAAGCACTATCTTTGGTGTTGAAAAAAAGAAACAGATTACAGCTGTGATTTGAATATGAAGGCAGTGTTTTGGATCGTCTTGCATATATTACCAGGGACAGAAATCTGAGCCGTCCTTTTCCTACTGCTATGCTTCTTGAAGAATAAAGGCTGCAAGCTCTTTCATGTATCAGCACAGAAAAAAACCAAACAAACAAAAAAAGAGGTCATGAATGAATGTAATCATAGGTCTGAATATAAGACAAGCGGGAACATTTTGGGAGTGTTGTTTTTAAATGTCTGAATGAAACAGAAGGTTGTTGGGTGCAGTTATAGGCACGTTATTAATGTGTTCATCTGATAACAGTATAAAACAAAGCATCCAAGGATCGCAAAGTTCATGTTTCTGTCTGAGAAAGGCAAAGCTATCTCAAAGCTAAAAGTCCTGTCCCGTAGTTAAGAGAACCTTATTTATCATGAAACAATGTGGTGATCTTTTCTGTGTTAGACAAATGTGTTAACCGCTATGCTATAGACTGGAATTAGGTTGAAGTGTGGTCCATGAACTAGAACTTAAATGTTGGTTTACTTGAATAAACAACAGTGATTTGCAGTGTGTTAAAAACATTTTTAAAGTTGTATGGAAACTAATGTTTTGTAAATTGGAGATTAGCTTTTTTTTTGTCATCTCAGATGTGTGAGATGTATATTTTTCAAGAAAGAATCCATGCTTCTGTAAATAAGTATACATGTGTGATGTGTGCCACTGTGAATGATAATGCAGAATTGTTTTATATTCTTAGACTTGTATTTACTTTTGATGCAGGTCTGTCCATCGTTTAAAGCATTAGGGGGAAACTAACAGTATTTTAAGGTATTTTGTTCAAAGGGTATTTGAATAAAATACATTAAATGAAGGTTGTAGGTTAGTAAGCAGATGTGTAGTAGTTTGTGTTTAACAATTTAAGTGTCTGAAGTGAGGAAATCAACACATGCAGGCAAAAACGTGATTGACTTCACAGATGTTTCTGTGAAAAACTTACCTTGAATTTATGTAATCATGCATTTGTTATCAGTTATAAGCTAAGCTCATGCAGATGTGTTATAGGAGGAGAAGGAGAGTGAGAATGAGGAAGATGAGGAACAGACTCCAAACCAATCGGCGGCCACAAAAGCCGCTCTGACACTATCCAACAGTAAAGGCAATCATACCTCAAAAGCCAGTTCCGCGTCCATCTTGAGCAAAGCTCAGCCTCCTCATGCCAACAGCTCTCTGAGGTTAGTGAAAAACTGTGATCTGTTCGTGTAAAAGGTCACAGTATTACAGCAAAGCATATTCATGTTAGGCTTGTGTCTCTTCCCAGCTCAGAGCAAAAACCTGTTGGAAAGATCATTAAATTCGGGACCAACATAGATCTGTCTGATCCTAAAAGGTAAGATCATGTTAAACTTACCTAATCGAGGATCCACAATCTCTCACATTACCTTCTCTTTTTTTGACTTTTTATTTTTTTTCAAGGTGGAAGCCCCAGCTGCAGGAGCTGCTGAAGCTGCCAGCTTTCATGCGAGTGGAATCCAGCAACAACATGCTGAGTCACGTCGGTCACACCATCCTGGGCATGAACACTGTCCAGCTTTACATGAAGGTGCCGGGCAGCCGTACACCAGGTAAGTGCGTGTCTTGACTCAGGAGGGTGTTTTTTAATGTTTCAAATGAGGGAAGCTTTTCAAATTAAAAGGACTGCTTGTGTTTCTCATCAGGTCATCAAGAGAACAACAACTTCTGCTCAGTTAACATCAACATCGGGCCCGGTGACTGCGAGTGGTTCGCAGTCCATGAGCACTACTGGGAATTTATTAATAATTTATGTGAAAAGTGAGTTAAGAACTTATTCAGTTGAAACAAAAATGATACAAAAGATGTTACTGTAGCCTGAATTGCTTTGGTCTTTCCATCAGGCATGGAGTAGATTACCTTACAGGCTCCTGGTGGCCAGTTCTAGAGGATCTCTACAGTTCCAACATCCCTGTGTACCGCTTCATCCAGAGGCCAGGCGACCTGGTGTGGATTAATGCAGGGACTGTGCACTGGGTCCAAGCTGTGGGCTGGTGCAACAACATTGCCTGGAATGTGGGACCGCTCAACTGTGAGTTACAAGGACAAAAATAAAATAAGCCAAAAGCAGCAGCTTCAAACCTCTTTGTCTAAAGTTACTACTTAAATATGCTGTCGCCTTTTTTCAGCCACTGTTTTGTGTTTGTTTTTTTTCTCACTCCTCCAGCATACCAATATCAACTCGCCCTGGAGCGCTTTGAGTGGAACGAGGTGAAGAAGGTTAAGTCAATCGTTCCCATGATCCACGTTTCCTGGAATGTGGCTCGCACAATTAAAATCACAGATCAGGATACCTTCAAGATGATCAAGTAAGATGTGTGTTTGCATCTACAGAATACATGTGTGTATGTGAGGGGGCGTGAGTTTACATCTTTCACTGTCCTCCCCTCCCTCTCTGTCTCTCTCTCTCAAACACTCAGACACTGCCTGTTGCAGTCCATCAAGCACAT
Organism: Perissodus microlepis; assembly: GCF_051167445.1. NCBI lineage: Eukaryota > Metazoa > Chordata > Actinopteri > Cichliformes > Cichlidae > Perissodus > Perissodus microlepis. Next base: position 9,787,033 of record NC_140470.1, read on the forward strand.
CCAGATTCTGAGAGACCAGCTGGTGGCTGCAGGGAAGAAAATCTGTTACCAGAGCCGCGTGAAAGACGAGCCAGCCTACTACTGCAACGAGTGTGATGTGAGTGACTCATCTGTTGTGTGAAAGAAGTGAAAGCATGATACGAGTCCCACTTTCAAAAGTCGAGCGCGGCGTTAGTTTATTCAGGCTATGAGGTCGCTCAGCTGACACCCTTTTACACATCCAATTGGCAAATCCATCCTAGAAGATGCTGTTTGTGCTGCTTTAGCTTTCCCTCAGTGCTGCATACCTGCAAGCTGCTTTGTAACCCTCCTCTGCTGTAGCTGCTCCTTTTCATGCTGTTTCTGGCATAAGCAATGTTATATCTGCAGTCGCTGATACCTGCTTTGTCCTGTGTTGGGGCTTTGCTTTGGCTCTCCCTATGTCTGTATATAGAAGGGTCTGGAAGGTTCCCTTCAACTGCTTGACTAAAGTGGTGCTGACTACACTGTGTTTGTGCAGGTGGAGGTGTTTAACTTGCTGTTTGTGACCAGTGAGAACAGTAGTAAGACGACCTATGTGGTGCACTGTGAGGACTGTGCCAGAGCTAAGAGCCCGTCGCTGACAGGAGTAGTGGTGCTGGAACAGTATCGGACAGAGGAGCTGATGAAAATCTATGACGGTTTTGTGCTGGTTAGTATGATTTTATAATCTCTAAATGTCACTTTTTAATCTGGCATCTGGAATGAATTAAATTTCTTTATTCAGACTGTTTTTTGTTTTTGATGGCATCTCTATCATGCATTTGGAGCTACGGTGCTGTGAGCAAGTATTTCCCCCATTCTTGATTTTTTTTTTCACATATTTGTCATAATTACATGTTTCAGATCATAAAAATATGTATTCGACAAAAATAACCCAAGTAAATACAAACTGTAGTTTTTAAATGAGTTCAATTTCATGGACTGTGTGCAGGCCTGCAACACATGTCTAATGAAGAAACCACTTTTAAAAAAGCTGTCTGACAAAGTGGAGCAGGCTAAAAGATCTGAAAAAGCAACACATCATTATCATGAAACAACTGAGAAACAAAGTCGCTGAAATCTGTAAGTCTAGAAAGCGTTAAAGCCATTTCTAAGGCGTTGGGACTCCAGCAAACCACAGTGAAAGCTATTATCCAAAATTACTCCATAAAGCTTTTAACAACTCATCCAGTAGGTTATAAAAGAACCCAGAACAACATCTAAGGAACTGCAGGCCTCACGTCCCCCATTCATGATTCAACAGTAAGAAAGAGACGAAGGCTCATCTCACGTTTGCCAAAAAACATCTTGATGATCCTCAAGAAAATATTCTGTGGACTAACTGGACAAAAGTTGATTTATAATTTTTTTTTTTTTTGCATCATGTAACGGGAACAGAGCATGTCATAAAAAGAACATCACACCAGCAGTCAAACATGGTGGTGGATCTGTGAGCGTCTGGGGCTGTTTTGCTGCTTCAGGGTCTGAGCGACTTGTCATAATTGGTACAACCATCAGTTCTGTTCTCTACCAGAAAATCCTGAATGAGGATGTCCTGCCGTTAGTTCGTGCCCTGAAATTTAAGCACACTTTGCTTATGCAGCAGGTCAGTGATTCAAAACACATCAGCAAGTCCTCTGAATGGTTCAAAAAAACAGAATTAAGGTTTTTGGAGTGCCCAAAGTCCAGATTTAAATCCCCCAAAACCCTCCAACGTGGCTCACTTAAAACAAATTCTCTAAAGAAGAGTGAGCCGCAATTCCTCCACAGCGATGTGAAAGACTCACTTCCAGTTATCACAAATGCTTAATTGCAGTTCTTGCTGCCAAGGATGACACAACAAGTTACCAGGTTTACTTTTTCACATTTTCACTTGGTAGGTCTAGATAAAATTTTGTATTTACTCAGATTATCTTAGTCTAGTATTACCATTTGTTTGATGATCTGAATCATGTAAGTGTGACAAATATGCAAAAAGCTAAGAAATCAGGAAGGGGTCAAATACTTTTTCATGGTATTGTTCTAGCGAAATTACCTTTCTACGTTTTCTTTTTAACAGGTTGAGCTAGCAAATTTGTGAAGTTCACAACCAAAAAAGAAAATCAGGATTTCCCTGTAACTTTTATTTTTTTCCAGTTACATCACTTCACAAGGTGATGTCATCTTGCTTCCAAATCATGTATTTGTCATTTCAACAGAGAATAGTCATCATTCTCAAAAAGCACACTGGGTTGGATGAAGTGCTGTTTACTGGTGGCTGATGTGACGCTATTATGTTAATCCAGCCTTTAGAGTTTCTCCCTTTAGAAATGTGTGAATGAGAGTTTATTTCTCTTGATTTCTCTTTTTTTTGTTTTTTATTGGGTTTGGTTAACCTTCCCTAGAACTGCTCTCATCTACCATTATACATATCAAATAAGTCATGTGTTATTTGGCTAAAATTGATATTACTTTTGGCCATTTTGTAAAATTGGGGTTCACATTATGATTTCTTGCTGCAGTAAGGGAGTCTACTAGGCTCCCTGTCCTGGTGCTTTTAAATAAACAATATCCTTATTGGTGCATACTTGCAGATACTACTTGTCTGCTTTGAAAAATAGTCCGCAGTAATGTAATGAGTATTTGATAACAGCTCTTTCCAAACCCCCAGCTGAACTGTCTCTCTTCCTCTTTTTTTTCTCCCCTCCTCCGTCAGACTCCAACTCCCTTCTCAAAGTGAGGACTCCTCCACAGTGTCTTTCAGCCATAACCAAAACTCTAATGGCAGCACAAATGTTGCCTTCAAGGCAATCTGTTCCTGCAAACACTGTCTCAATCAGCCAATCACGTTTACTCAGTATTGTTTACATCACACTGTAAGGTATGGATACTCAGCCAGTCCAACTATATAGCTCACCGTCTTCCCCATACCAGCTGCTGATTGGACATGTGTTTTGAAATAGAATGACTAGACTGGTACTTTTCACAAGAAGCATTTTAGATAAGGACAGGAGAAAAAAAACACAATGTGAGCACTGCTAGCACTGAAAATCAGGTGATGTATTTTCAACGGACACTGCTGTGATTCAAAAGCGTCAAGTAGCCAGTTCTGTGTATTGATTCAGGTACTTTTATGCAAATTCAGTAGAACTTTTTTACACCAATCTAGTTATTCTATGTGTCCATGAATTTGCTGTGATTCTAATGTACCAGCAGGGGAAACGCTTCATAAGAGAAGTAGCTGATTGTCACATTTGGCATCGTACTGGTTTCTGTTTCTGTTTATTTGTTGTTGGGGTTTTTTGTTTTTTTTCATATTCAGGTAAAAGCTCTGACATTTGTAACTCCTGTCTGTAAACTCTCTGAGGTGCTATTCCAATCTTATTTATGCTCGTTAGATGCTTAAAAAAAGTTTTACCAGCCTAGAAGTACACCACATTGGCCTTGTGAACTTTAGAGGAGAGATAATTAGAAGATTAAACACACACAAAGGTTTTATGTAAGCATTAAAAAGAAAAAAACACAAATTTTTATCAGTGTCTCTAAAATACGGGTTTAGCAGAGGACTAAAACAGTTTTGTTCTTATTTGAAAATTAAGTGTGCAGAAAGAAAAACAAACTTTTTTTATTTGTTTTTGGCTTCTTCACAGGTCTAAATGGTGTTAGGTGTGGTTCTATGACACATGGAGGAAAAAAGGCATTGTGATGTCTTTTTCTTTTCTCTTTTTTTATTATTGGAATGGGCAAACAGTCCCAGTTTTATACCTCTTTTGTTTCAATATTCTTGTTTCTAGATGACAGAGAAGATAAATAATTGTAAATTGTGAATAAATTTATGGGATACGCAGTGGTGTGCATAGATGGGGTGCGAGAGAGCAGGGGTCGCCGTTCGCGTTTATGTCAGTGAAGTGCTCATGAAGTGAAATGTCCGGAGGGACACACAATCATGTTATAATGCAAAAACCAGTGAGGTCAGACTGCAGGCCGCGTCAGTATCGTCGGTCCTGAAGGGTCCAGCTCGGTGCGCTGCTGCTCAGAAGTTTGGGTTGGTTTCGGAAGATTTTTTGTTTCTGAAATAGAAGCATATTTGTTTTTTGTCTAATGAGGCATAGTGCTGATCAGACATGTCACATGCTACAAAACAATTTCTGATTAATGGACAAAGTCGTCATTGCTTCGAAGAGAACCATCACTTCTGTGTTCTGCGGTGTTTCCTGTTACAGCTTTATCGTGCTAAAAGGCTATGTGGTCGTCAGAAGAGTGTTTTTGTAAATTAAATGAGTACATGTGAAAATGTTTTTTGAAATAACGGAAGCAGTAAATTTGGCTAGTTCAGTTGGAGCCAAAAAGAAATTGACAAACTAGTTCTAATCAGAATGGAAAGAGATTTTGGAGAGGCTGGTGCACAGCTGAGGAAGAGGAAAAGTCCATCACTGACTAAAGACTGGTTTGAGAAACAGGTACCTCACAGGTCCTCACCTGGCATCTTCAGTGAACAGCAGCTACATAACGTCCGTCTCAGTGTCGGCAGTGAAGAGGTGACTCCAGGATTCTAGCCTTCAAGCAAAGGTGTGAGGAAACAGCCATATTTTGCTGTTCGGTCTTCTGCCCGTCTTGTGGCTTTTTTCCTTTGTGACACTGCTTAGACGCCTCTTTACTGCAGATGTTCAGACAGGCATTTTATGGGCGCTGTTGAAGCTGCCAGAGAAGACGCCATGTGGCATCTATTTTTCAAACTGGAGACTCAGATGTACTTGGATACTTAATTGGCTGCACACAAGGACCTCCGACTTCTCTTGGTTATAAGCAGATTGTGCTGGTTCAGAGAAAGCTCTCATATACGCTGTTTTATTAAATATTTTTGAAGAGCTTCATTATTTAGAACATAATCCTTCTTGATGAAGCAGCTGCAATCAGTCAAACAAAGGCCAATGCTGCAGCTTCCGAGCATGATCACTTAGCCTTTTAACTTAATGAACTTGTATTAGGTAACAGTGTACCGCTGGAACACACGATGCTTCCTGAAAACAGCCCTCCATTAAAATAGTTACTAATGATGTATAGTTAACGATTCCAGTGGTCACTGATCATCATTTACAATGTGTCTAATTTAAACTAATAATTACTAAGTAATTTCAAATTTTTTCCAAAAACAAATTACTTTTTTATTCTAAAAAAAAAAGTGCACCAAAACTTTTGAACAGTATTGCACGTTCAAGAGCGGCTGAATGTAAACATGACAGGAAAGACCCAGATTTCTTTGTTTAACAGTACATCAAATGATTTTCATTATTATTAATTAATTTTATTGCTTATATTAGTAATGGCGCATTTATTGTTCATATGACCTTCTTTTATTTTGCGTTCACTTTTACTTGGCTACAAAATGTGCCAAAGTTGATGTAGCTTCACATGTTGAGATTTTAAGTCACATATTAATGCAATCTATAATGATGTTGTTTTTTGTTTATAAACACAACTAATTTTGTCACAGACACTTTTTTTTAAATTCTAAGCTACAAGCTAAAAATCTCACGCGTGCTCTGTAATGTAGTGTGACGCTGGGAGGCTCGTTACCATGCTGTATGGGCCTAGCGCTGCTTCAAAGTACATTCAGCAGCTTTTCTTCCTGCCGTTGTCTTTCGTGCTCGCTCCAGAGGCTCGGGTCTGTTTTTGAATTTGGATGGCGGTTCAACCTCACTGTCGTATAACCATTATAATAGAATGCCCACGAATGACATCTTTCACATCATACCTCTGCCCCTCATTAGTCTGTGCACACCATTCAATGTACATAATGTATCTGTTTTCAGGTTTGCTAGAAGACTGTAGATTTGTTCTCAATCAGAAATTTTAACTCGTCTTTGGTCGGACTTGTCCACCTTAGTCATTTGTTTCTGTTGTTGGTATATTAAAATACACCCTAAAAATATCTTGTTTCACTGTAGTTTAAATAACTGCAATGGGAAATCTTTCCCGCTTTTATACCTCTTTTTTTTGTTGTCAGTTTCGGTTTTTTGGATCACAGAGAAAATGGAAAATTGTAAATTGTGACATTATTTATACTGTACATTGTCGTTTTCGTATATATTTATTGCATATCAAAGGATACGTCACTTGACAAGGGGCTACAAGGTATTTTAAAAATGTAGTATGGTCATAATGTGTTGATAGGGGAAGTGCAATCAGGGGGGTGGTTTAATTTTCATGGTGCTAGACCCCTCCTTGCCTCAGTGCCCCCTCATTAAACAGCATATAATGATATATGAACATAAGTCAGTGATACAACTCAAACCAACCATTTGGTGCTCAGAACCATTTCAACACAGTTTACTGGTAACAGAAATGGAATGATGTCTTTGTACTGTATCTAACAGATAAATACGAGATCTTTTTTAACATTTTTTTCCATTGTATGAAATTCATAATCTTGTGAGGCATTAGTGATTTTATGATGAGCATTAGCAGTAGTTGTAACTCTTGACACTTTTGCAGAGACTTTTAGGGATGTGACTTTTAATGGCGTCGAGGTTTTTCGTGTCTTGTCTTCATTATTGGGATTATTTGGAGGGTGTAATAATGCTTCTTTTTTCCCCCTCTTGACTTGTTTGATTTATGCTGCACTTACTGTTTGAAAAAGAACTCACATAGAAGAAAAAACCTGAGCCAGACCTGTCTTAAATCCCTCTGTGATTTTTCTGTGACATATTGTATGGTTGTTCAAGAAAATAAAATGTTTTGATAAATTATCCCACAATGATTTTTTTTGACGTTTCATTTCTTTTTTGGAGTCCCATCGAGTACCTTCTACAGTCTTAACTGGCTAACCCTCTCTGCTCTCTTTGAGATTAGCTCAATATGAGCGGATGTCTTTTACCTGATGGGTAAGCTACAGCCTCTATTTGCATTCTATGAGAAAATCTTAAAAAGAGCTTTGCCCGCCCACAGTTGTAGATGGCTCAGCAAGCTGCTTTGCAACCCAACTCCATTCCAGGTGCAGAAGTTTATAAGCATTTAAAAACACGACTTATTTTATATGGTATCGTTTTCTAAGAAAGTGAGACTGAACTGCATGCAACTTGCTTCTGTCTGAATCTTTTATTAATTTGAATAAAAATTAGTTTTACAGGAGAATAAAACCTCATGTTATTGGTGATGCAATTCCCCCTTTTTTTCTAGAACCAGTACATCAAAATTTCCATTTTCTAAAAATTCAAATAATCTCACTATGCACCATCCATTATCCATTAATTACTAAACTCCACTATCATTCCTGTCAAACTCAGTATTAATTAAAAAGTGTTAGCTATCAAGTAGGGCTGCCACGATTAGTCGACTAGTCACGATTACGTCGACTATCAAAATCGTCGACGACTGATTTAATAGTCGACGCATCGTTTGAAGCTTTGTAAGATCCTGAAAGACGCAGGAATAAGTAGTAGGATTTAAGAGTGTAATAACGGACTGAAACAGAAGATGGCAGCACTGCATGTACAAGGATGCCAGCTGCCGTTAAACCCCGAAGAAGAAGAAGCTGTGTCCCAGAATTCACAGCGCGGCTCAGCGCAATGGGGGCAACTACTTAGTTTTAATATTACTCTTATTATTCTTTCTGGGTCACAAAATAAACGTTTAACATATTTTCAGGCGAGAATGTAGCTGTGTAAACCTCAAATATCTGCTCGGTTTAGCAAGACACCACATATTTTCAAAAGCGCTCCGACCTTTTCGGAGACGTCTGTTACCCACTAGCTCGATAGCTAGCCGGGGGCGAGGCTCACTAGAGCCCGTGAGAACACCGGACTCCCAGCAAATCGTTTTCAAACCCACCGCCGTCTTTCGCTACCCAGGTTAAACATACATAAGTCACTTAGATAACTTAAAAATGTTATTGTTTGGCTTTTTTTAGTATTTTATTTGTTCCTGAGTAAATCGGTTTGGCTGAGATTAAAGTTATAGTTTTTACACAGCTGAATAAACATCAAGCAGACAGCTGATTATCAGAAGTGTGAGATGCTCGAGAATATACTCCGGTGTCCTGTTATATTTTAGATAGCAAGGAGTTTATTAAACTTCACCGAAGCAATCTGCAAATTTCATTAAAATTCAATAAACTATCATCTTGTCTTTATTTTTAGTTAGCACATACCTTAAACACTTAAAGCTGTAAGCTAATGATAGTTATATAAGAGCAGATGCTGCTGGTGCAATAAGCTGTACGTTTTACGTCTAATGGATGCATGATCTGATTGACTAATCGCAAAAATAATCGGTGACTAGTCGACTATCAAAATAATCGTTTGTGGCAGCCCTACTATCAAGCCAAACTAACAAATACTGAAACGAAGGATAATATTTTTTATTTTCATTTTAGTTTTCCAAGTTCACAAAATTGTTTCACTTTTGAAGGCATGTCTGTGCAACAATGAAGTCTTGTGGTCCTGAAGGATCTGATCCAGCGTTTAAATGTGCCAGCTGCACTTCTGTCAGTCTGCTTATGGCCACTGAGTGGCTCCACTGGACACTGTGCTTCCCTCAGAGTTGATGCTGAGGGAGGCGAGCACACAGCTCGTTTATTTTTCCCTCCAACACTTTCCTGATACCATCTTGTCAAAGCTACAAGCTGCAGCTGCTCTCGAGTTCAGCAGGAAAGTAATTCAAATGTAGCAATAAGTCAACTAAGTCATACAGTAAAACAATGAAGTCAGTGCCTAAAGTGATCAAAAGAAGTAACGCTACATATTGCTTATACAATGATAATGAACCAAAATAATATAACAGATGTAGACTTACATGAAACTGTTTGAAAACAGGCGCCACATGTAATGAGAGTGTCATTCTCTCTGTCTCACGGGTATGAGATTGCCAGACCTGTGCACATCACAGTGTCGAGCGTGGACACAGCAGCGGATATCCCGGATCCAAGGACAGGAAGACTGGTCTTCCTCTACCAGCCCTCTCATACACTCACACGCACATGCAAACAACACACACTGTGGCACTGCTAATGGCAAAAACACTGGTTGACCCCCGTCACCTTCTCTGTTCCCCATCCCCTCTTTCTTTTTTAAACCCACAGATTAAACGCCAAGAGTTCTTTGATCAGTCGTCTTTGTACCAGCCATTAAAATACTCTCATTCTCTTTGGGGAATTTATAGATCTGCCCCTTGTTAAAAAATATATAAAGATGTCTACAGTGAGCTTTTTAAAAAAAAAAAAAAAATTAGACTTCATATCAAAATACTAATTTCACCCTTTGATCTGAGCCCCTCAGGCTTCTTATCAGTCCCATGATAGCCTCTTTCCCCACCTCTAAATTAGCAAGTGTTCCCCTGCTTCCTCATTTCCTTATGTTTTCTGAAAGAGCAGATCTGTTTTTCATCACAGGGTCAAAGGCCAAACCCCTGTCACTCCCGCACTGGGAAGAAACCTTACGTAAGTCTGTCTGTGCCTTTAACATCTTACTTGGCTATATTGCCAAGTGGTTGAATTGAGCTCTCAGTGAAAATGTAAATATAGCAAGTCTGCATCAAGTCTTCTGTCAGACTCTCAGTTTGACTTCTAACAGAATGGGTTTATAATTTTTTTTTCTTTTGGTATGAAATGAGCTGTTTTGGATTTTGAACAGGACCTTATCGGGACTTGGCAGTGAAGAAAAAGCTCAGTGAAGGTGTAATGTGTTGCAGACTGGGCTGCATATAACTCCTCTAATCCATCCAAATAAACACTCTTCCTCCCTCCCCCTTCCTCTCAGGGGTTATCATATATAAACCCCTCCACTGCACCTCTGCCCAACAAACCTAACATCAGCCTTTAACACAGCCCAGCCTTCTTTCTGTGCATTCGAGGCAACACAGGATACAGGCTCACTGGCTCGGCTCTCAAAACTCGAGTCAGAGTGAAAATCTTAAAAAGGGAAGGAAAAGCATGTCAGGGAAGGAAGCGCTGAAGCCAGTAGGAAAGCACAATTTGCCACCAGCCTGTAGAGCTTTTTTCTGCCCGCCTCTGTGACATCTCTAAAGACCAAACTGCTGACAGATTCCTGATTCGTCTTCTTATTATTATTATTATTAGTTTGTATAATTAGCCCTGAGCACAGAAGAAGACTTAGCCGAGAGGTAGAAACTCCACCTCTACTTGGATATACGTTCGAAATCTGGATTTTTAGTCGGAGAAGACGCACATCAGGAGGAAATTCTTGAAATTCTCTTCATCTGCTGCTGCCACTACTGAGCTGCACCGGGGAAGGTCATCAGGTTTATAACGCAAGTAAGTATGACAGGATCCATCCTTTACTTTTGCTTTCCTTTCTTTTTTCTTTTTTTCAAAAATAAAAACATGCTGGAACAAAACAGCTCATTTTATTTGAATGTGTACACACTAAATCAGTGCCATTCAGTAGTGTTCATTTTGATCTGGAAGCAAACAGGCAATTTTCTCCAGTGTCTCCAAAAGGCCATCCCAGATCGAAGGAAAGATTTACCTGTTAAAATGTTGTGTAGGCCGTTGATATGTTTTTTTAATACTCAAAAAGCCCTTTTAATCTATGTGATAGTTGTTACTCAAGTTGTACTCTTTGACTTCCATATAATGCACAATAATCTAGTTTTAGAAGACATATTTTTTAATGATTTCAACACCTAACTGGACAGTCGATTGGAGGGTGAGCTTGAAATGCCAAAGTGAAAGATTTCACACTGGTGAATACCAGCAGCTGTCAGTGCAGCACAGATCAGAGGGAAGGAGTGTTAGTGCTCCTCTTTATCGCATGGAAACACTTGAATGAATTGAAATGTAGGAATTAAAAGCTCACACCCAGCATTTCATGAATAAAATTGTGACATTGTTCTGACACTTCGGTGAGTAGTGGAATTTTTTCAAACTTTTCCAGATGCTCCTGGCTCATTGTTTTGGGAGGGGGTCAGAGGTGGAGTCAGGGAAGTTAATTTCCTTGCACTTACAACTGTGCGGTTATCTCATGGTGACTTTCCATATCTTTCGCCACAATATTTCAGGGACCTATTGCATAATATGGTTTAACATTCTGTAACTTTCCATCTTTGTAGCGGTCAGACTGAATCAGAATCAGAGCATGCAGGGAGAGGGAAGGTTTTTAACAGACAATCAAAGACAAGTAGAGACCCAAGATGAGATCGATAACGCCGGGATTAAAACAAAGTCATGCTGATCCAGGTTGTTTTGTGGATTGTCTAGCTGCATGAATGACTCGTGTGTGGTTTTTTTATGCAGAACAGACCACAAAGAAGATGAGCCTCTCACGGACCGGGACGCTGGAGAAGACGATGTCTGAGCAAGCCCGCTCCGAAGCACGGTTCTCCTCCAGATCGGGGTCAGGGGTCGTGGTGCCGCCTCCTTACTCTCACAGAGGGAGCGAAGCCGCTGACCCCCCTGTGGAGTTGAGGGGCTCTCTGGACTGCTGGGCGTGCTCCGTGCTGGTCACTGCACAGAATATGATCATCGCTCTAATCAATTTCAGTCTGGCCAGCATCTTGTTCGGCATCATCCTCACCCCTGCGCTGACGATGATCGTATTCGGCTTTCTCTGCCACTCCACAGTAAATATATATATATATATATATTTATATAATTATCTTTGATTTAGTGAAAGAAAATGCTGTTTTAAAAGATCAAAAGAAAGGGGTTAAAACTAGATTCTGCTGGTAATCACAGTTTATTAAACCAACCACTGGAGTTGCACCTCTTGATGTCGATTTTTAATCAAACTCTTATGTTGGAATGCCAAAGAAAAGAAAGGAATTCCTTTATTTCCGGAGATTTGATGCTGTTTTCTCAGCTGTTTCTGGAGCCTCCCAGAGCTCATTTACTAAGCTGCTCTATGTCACTGTGAGACTTAGGGCCTCACAAACAGCACACTGCATGCGGACCGTGTTGTACATCACTAGTGTGAGCACCTTAAATACACAAACACTTCTTAGAGTTAGTGCTGATGATGGTTTGGTGTGAATGGCCTCTGTGACCCTTCATCCCTTCTCCTTCAGGTGCAGCCCCATGGAACATCACTATACTGTTCAGACCTGCTGGACGACACAGCCTGCATAGCCCTGCTGGTGGTGGGCTTTCTGCTGCTCACCCCTCTGCTGGTCTTGGCGCTGGCGGCTTACTGCCGTCTGGCCCGACACCTCCAGCTGGGCCTGTGCTTCATCCCCTACAGCCGGGCTGTGTACAAGAACCTGCCCACCCAACGCAATCAGAAGCAAGGTCCGGGGAGCTGCTTTAGTCAACAGGATGCAATGGAGAGACAGGGGAAGGGTAGCATCTGGGTGTAGATGAGAGGAGTGGAGAGGAGGATTGATTATATTATCAAGTTTCCTGCTTTATAATGAAATCTACTTTTATATGTCCTTTTTCTGTAGCCATTGTAAAAATCCATCACATTTAATCATTCATATTCATTGTTTAAGAGTCACAATTGCTTTTTGAATACAGTTTCAATGTATTTAATTTCTTTTCTTTTATACAGTAAAGTTTTTTTTTTTAAAAAAAAAGAGTCACTCATCTTTTTTTTTTCTTTACACAGAAAAAAACCTGCCCCTGATAGCTCAGTTAACTCAGTGACATATACTTTTGGCCAGATGCAGGAAAAACTCATGACACAAGCTTCATAAAATATAGTATGGGCCAGATGTGGCTCAAAGGGTATGACCTGAGACTGACTTAGGATACGGCAAGTGTCTGGGGTCATAAGGTAGACCTGTGGCTTAGTTGAGGCAGCTAGACTGCATCTCAGCCTCATTAGTCAAAGCCAAAGGTAGCCCAAAGAAAATTACAATTGTGGGTCAAATGCTGAACATGGTGAAGGAGGACATGCAGAGTGTTGGTGTGGCAGAAGAGGATGCTAGGGATGAAACTGAAGATAACATTTAAGAATGAGGAGAAGACTGGGTAGTAGATGTGATGGACAAACTGCCATCAACAACCCACATAACAAGCTGCTGGAAAGCAAAGAGGGTATGTGGGGATGTCAGCTTTTTCACAGGTGATTGTCTGTTTCACTGGACTTCTCACTTGGACATAAAAGCCACATCCCTGCTGTGTCATTGGTGGTAGGAGTACTCTGTTATTTTTCTTTCTGTTATTTCTACAACTTGTGATGCTCTGGTATAGCCGTGTGAAACACATTTATACTAATAAACTTCAGTAATAATTAAAAAAAGCAAGGTTTCCAATTATAATTCCGTACTAAAAGTACAGAACATTTTTTGGTTGCACTCTAGTTATATGAGGTCAGAACAGGAATTTGTAGAAACTTTTTTGAAAAACTTGACATCTTGATTTAGACTCTTTGACCAAAGACTTTAGACTTTATCACCTCTTGAGATTTTTAATAGGAACCACGGGTCTCAAATATAAGGTCAGTCTGCCAGACCCTGGCCCTAAAAGTATTCAGTGGTTCAAATGGTTTTGCAAGCTACAAAAACGGCAGAGAGAAAAATGAGCAATTCCATTTCCTTTGCTAATAAAATTGAGGAATTTCTTGATATATCTTTCGAAAATTGACTTTGTCATTCCTGGCTTCAGAATCTTCCAATAAAAAAAATAAAAAGTTTCTTCCCTGTAAAACATTGTTTTATGCAGAGAAGTCTGGATCTCCTGAAGGTAAACTGGTTTCTGTGTTTATGAATGACAATACATTTCCTTCATCTAGAGCCATGATTATCCGATTCATAATGTGCAGGTTGCTCTTACTCTTTAAATCCACGAGGTGGAGTCAGAGACATCATTCTAATATTAAGTGTCACAGTTGATATACACACACACACAAAGTAGCCAGTCAGATAAAATGAAAGAGATATAAAACCTTTATTCAGTTATAAATTACAAACACAAGGTTTGGCAGAGTTTTGAATAAGACATTACAATTGCCTTCCTTTTAATTATTTTGCGGTACAACACTGAAGTTATGTATTCCTGTAATATAGTGCTTTGAAAGAGCTGCATTTCACATTAAAATGTCTGGATTTGTGTTTCCATGTTCTGGTCTGGACGGGTATTTGAGGTTAACAGGGTTGTTGGCTGATATTCATTAACAATTTGTGGTGTGGGGCTTTGTAGAGAGCTGTGAATGCACCAGGTTCCAGGGTACCTTGTCCTTGTTCATTCACCTGACCCATGATGATGTAGTTGACACCTGTGAGAATGAAACAAAAAAAACAAACCCAAAAAACCCACAAACATTAAGATTAAATGAGATTATGTTTGTTGAGTTAAAGACGATACTGCTGATCTCCAGCACCTGGATAATACGAATTAAAAAATAAGCAACAACCCACCTTTGCGGAACAGCGGGCACTTCTTGCACTGCGACATCAGCTTAACTGACATGGTCTCTCCAACTTGTGTTATGGTTAGCCGGCCTGCTTTGTAGGCCTTGATGAGGGACACAGTAATCTGAATAGCACCTCGGGGCCTCAGGGCCACAGAGGTCACCTTCCCGGTTAATACTGGAAAAAAGGTGGGGTCAGTCAGAACGCAACATCTGATTGATAATGCATGTATGTGTATATATGTCAACAGCAGGAAACTTACCAAATTCACTGGCACAGAAACTAGTCTTGATTGTTCCATTTCTTTTACAGGCTTTGGCACAGAGTGGATTTTGAGGCACTAATAAGAAAATAGTGAAAAAGAAATAATATATTTTTAGTGATACTAGTTGTTAACTTTTTTATTTTTATTTTGTACATTTACCTACCAGGCCTCTTTCCATTTGGCTTTGCATTACGGTCTCTAGTGGGCTTGACTGGTTTGGGGCTCGGAGTGGACCTAGGGACAGGAGCTGGCACATATTTGGTGGTTGTTTCTATGGGGGTAGAAGGATGTGCAGGTTTGACAGAAGGTACTGGAGGACTGTATCTTGTAGTCTGTCCTGAGTTGACTGTTGGTATCTGAGAACCACGTGGGATGCTGGTAAAGTGGGCGAGAAACCCATCAGACGTCACACTGAGGTCTGACACAAACTGGACCAGTAGCACATTTCCGCTGGTAACAATAGGTCTAGGAACGAGACAGGAAAAAGGATGAGGTGTAAAATTAGAAATGGCTATTTTAAAACGACTTTAAAGGCTTCAGAAATTTCTATCACTCACTCTGGGACCTGATCGCCACAGTATTTTCCAATCAGACGTGAGTCATCCCTCTCTCCGCCATTAAAGAATGCCACATAGTCAAAGCGACAATAAGCGTCATCCTCCACGGCAAACTTATCAAAATTCACGT
Organism: Perissodus microlepis; assembly: GCF_051167445.1. Classification (NCBI taxonomy): domain Eukaryota; kingdom Metazoa; phylum Chordata; class Actinopteri; order Cichliformes; family Cichlidae; genus Perissodus; species Perissodus microlepis. The sequence continues at coordinate 9,802,271 of NC_140470.1, forward strand.
GGATCACCTGGTATCCAAAGAGACACAAGTATAAAGATTCAATTAATCAAAGTAAGGAACTTTGGACTATACAGTGGCTGCACACTGCGAGTCAGCTTGCCACTGACCATATTGGGCTCCACAGTGATCAGCCAGGAGCAGCTTGTTCCTGGTTCGTATTTTTTGTCGGGCCAGTTGGGTGTCTTGATCTCTCCCTGGGCTTTTGTTATCCTCCCCCCACAGAACTGTTCGTCTGAAACAAGCCGTAAACACTCCATTAGGGTGCTAAATGAAGAGACTTGTAAATTTTTCTTAAAGCTGTCTGCACCATTAATATTAAATAAGACATTTCACATTTATAACAAAGATATGAATTTCAACATTTTGAGCTGATATTAATAATCTAGCCTGTTGGCTGGAACACTTTTTAAAATACATTGTGCAAGCTCAGGGGTGTAGCATCATACTTTGGCCTCTATGCCGGCCCCCCTTCCACTATTATTACACAATTTCTGATGAGCCCCCAGGGTACTGCTGGAGGTCGCTGGAGCAGCATGACTCAGGGTCACATTTGAAGCATATTATTGAAGCTTAATTATAAGCCCTTCCAAACAAAAAAGAAAAGTCTGAAGACTAATCTCAGGCTTTATACTCAACATCTATCTGCTGAATCCAGCCTGTCGATGGTTCTGCCTCCTGTTACTTTTAATGATATGTTTCAGATCATTTGCCAGAGGTTACTTTAATTACCAGTAATAATTTGCTATTGAAGGTTTTAATGCAAAGAAATTCACTACTTATTATTCTGCTCCCTTACAACAGTACTGTGAAAGCTGGGTGAGGTGGGAAACTTCCTGTTTTCTTTAACACTGTAAACACTTCATTCCTAAACTATGAAAGCTGCACTTGCCAATCGTTTTAAAGAATATAGTAATTTTTAATAGTTTAAATCCAAAACAGGCTTAATCTGGGATTTATAAAAATTTTAGGAGTCATAAATGTTGTTAAACTAATGTGTATTGAGAACCTCTGCAGTGCTTTCAAATGTTTTATTATTATTGTTATTATTATTACTTTGGTTTTAGGTTTGCCACCACTTAAAGCTGAGGAGGCAAGAGGCCAAGAAGAAGAGGAGATTAACTATTTAATTAAGCTTAACTTTAATTTAAGGCAAAATTACCTCATTAGAAATTTTGGTCATGGATATGAAGTCCAAAAATATATGCTACATTCAGGCACTGGGATTATTTGGGAATGCATACATGGCATTATAATGAAAAACACAAAAACAAAACAGCTTCATCATGTGACCACATACCAGATACGTAGGGTTTGACTGCACTGAAATAGGCCAGAAATCCTCGACTCTGCGTCTCGTCATCAGTCACCATCTCCAGCATCATCATGTTTGTGGTTGAAATGAGAGCTCCGGGTCGGAAAGTTCCACAAAAGCGACCCAGTTTTTGCACCAAGTTGGAATGTCCATTGTAAACATCCAGATAGTCGTAGCGGCATTGTGAGTCAGCCTCGAGGTCAAAAATGCGAAAGGAAAGCGTTATCACATTTCCCTCTGGGACCTGGAAAGCATCGAGATCACATGAGTCAGACACAGAAAGCTTGGAAAAGCTGGAGAACTCAGGCTTGGGGAAGGGAGAGTGACTCACGGTGATGCGCCAGGCACATTTGGTGTTTGGTTTGTAGAAGCTTGGGAACCCTTCACTTCCGACAAAGCCTGATTCAGCAACCATGTCTCCTCCGCAGTAGAACACAGGCCTGTGGTAAAAGAGACAGTGAGAAATGGGAATCTCAAGCAGAGTCCTAAAGGGACTAACATCCTCTAGCTGGCTGTCTAAATGAACTCTTGGCTGTTGTGGTTGTTGTTGTGGGAATTTACTGGAAGAAATTAGTGTAAGAAGATGGAAATTTTCATTATATGATTTAATCGCCGGGTGCAGATGTTGCTACATGTATTCTTGCAATGTTTTTTCTTAATTAAAGTCTGCTGCTTAATTGACACTAAAACAGGGAAAGAATGAAAAAAACAACAATAATCACACTTCAATCAAGTTGGAGTCAGCACTTGAGCTCTGTAACAGGATCATAATTAAGTTAAGATGACTTATTTTGACAGACCCTTGTTTACTCTATATCAGTCTTTCATAAAGCCTATAAATCGATTTATAGTCTTAGCTTGGCTGTACCTCAGGAAATAGAGCCAGAGACTGTATATAAAAGATGGCTGTGGCTTTCTGCTCTTAAGACAGAAGCCAGCGCAGAAGTACTTTGCATTCTTTTTAAAGTCCAGCAAGAGGAAAATCTTGTGATTGCAAAAAGACTTCTGATTAAATGGTTATACGTGTGGGTTTACATAGCGATTTTCTTTTGTCAATTATCGTCCCCATAGGAATCTGAACTTTTAATTGATTGAAGTCATTAGCCTTTTGCTAATGTTGAAGCTTCACAGCTGGACTTCCATTACCAATAGGAGACGCCAAGGTCCACTAATCTAAAGGTTGGTGGTTTCATTCGCAGATCTTGAATAGCATTTTGGTAAGATAAATTGCTCCCAAATTATCTGTCATTATTTGTGTGTTTTAAATAGACTTGTACCTATAGTCTGCTTTTCTATTCAATTTGAGCACTCAAAGGGCTTTCTTATACAAGCCTCATCCAGCCGGTCACACAACTGCCTTTTTCTTAGTCCATTTATACAGTAAAAGATTTTCAAACTTAACAGAGTTTGAACTAACCAGCCATGGTTTGAGTTTGGGCTAGCATAACTAATGTAAACTGGTTATCATGTTTGTGTCTTTTGATCCCCAATGTGTTCCTTGGACAAAACAACACTTTACATGAACAAGAAAGAGGTGGGTGTTTCCTTCTTCTTGCTAGTTAACATTATCTGTTATCTTTGGTGTTGGAAACTATCTAAGTTGTTGTAACTAGTTTACCCACGAGGTAAGATTGTAATGCTTGTTAAATAGAGATGTTCTTGCATTTGTGCAATGTGCGTATTTACATCAAATAACCGTTTCACTCAGAATGACTTTGATATTGTGTGCAGCTAACAGAGGCTAACTAGCTAAATTTAATAGGGGTTAGAGACAATACCATCACAGTGGTTGCACATATTAATTTTTAATTTGTATTTTTTTTAAACTTGAGTGCTTTGGTAGTCCATAACTATGTAGTGACTAGTCAGTAGCTTGAAGTAAAGAGTTGAATAATTGTAGGCCAGGGTAAAGTACTGGGGATTTTACAGCTGACGCTCAGGTTTTGGACACTTTGTCAAAATGTACTTTCCAGGAAGAAAAATGTCCTATTTTGGCAAGGATACATTTGTAAAACTAGGAGCCACTGAAAAAATATCAGTTATTATGAAGTCATTTCTGTTAAGGGATATTTTACAGTTAGTGGTGTAGAGAGTTTTGGAGAGTTCAAGTTTTTAAGAAATATAAAACATCTTTCAATCATGCCTCATTTTAGAGGAAGTAAACAAATTGTAAGGAGGCAAAAACAGCAACGTGGACAACCAAAATTAGAAAACTAAAATTAGATTGAAACATAACGTTGTTGTTTTCCCAGACTAGGACTCAGACAGCAGAACCCCAGCAAAGTCAGACAGTTGCTGATTACAGCCTAAATGCACAGAATCAGAGCCAAGTTTCTCTGCTTCAACCCCACAGGCAGAGCTGAAAGCATTAACATCTGTGGCACCTCAGCCTTTGCAGACTCAGTGCGCCACACATCATGAGCCCAAAACCAACAGGACAGCTCTGTGCCCAATTAAACAGTCAGCTGGAAAGAATGTACAGAAGCAGGACTGAATTAAAATGTCATAGTAAAGATCATTTCCAAGCGGCGGAGCCTTTTTATCCCAGTTGATATTTGTTAAAACAAACACATATCTGCATATGAGGATCAGAATGAATTTCAAGAAGAACCTTTCTTCTGCAGGTTCTCGATCACAAATGGTTTAAAATGTAACCTCACCTGGTGAAATTTGTCTGTTGGGCCTTTGTCCATCCCAAACTCAGAGACAAGACCAAGGAGAGACCCCAGACATGGCTCATTGGCTTCATGATGCTGCATACAAAAAGCAAACCAGACCTTTTGCAGAAAAGGAAGATGGTAAGAGGAGGCAAGAGGTGAAAGACAGAGGAGGAGGAAGTGGAGGAGAAGGAGGAGGAGGCTCGGAATGGGCGGAGAGAATGAATGAGTAGGGGGGCAAGAATGGACGAAGAGATGGACAATAAGGATGAAAGGGCTAAAGTTGCAAAAAATAACCATGAGGGGGGGATGACGTGAGTGGGGAGGGACGGAGGAGAAGGCTTTAATTTGAGCCAGATGTTTCTTCCAGAGTAAGTCTGGTCTCAGTCTCAGTGAGCATCTAGGAAGGAGGAGCAAAGGGCTCCAGTATCAGAAGTCTGGAAAGTTTTGTTTCTGGATGTTTCTGGACCTTTAAATGCTTAAAAGTTCAGGAAAAATGAACTCCAGCTTGTGTCTGACTCCTGATTACAGAGGGGGCACAGGTAGAGGCAAAGCCTGAGGCTGTATGTGCTGTACGTGCACAGGAAGGCCCGTAAATCTTTACATTCCACAGCATGATGTGAGACCTTTAATTTGCAAAACAGAATGTTTTTCTTTAAAAAAAAATAGCCTGAGTTGAATCAAAAATACATGTGGGAGTCAAAATAAGCTCTAATAGGAATGATAATAAACCTGATGCTCTTATTTCCCCAAGCCCCAGGAGCTCCTTTGGCTCCATTGACTCAAGGACTGTTTATTTGCCACCAAGGCAAGAATAACACTTGAGAGAAGGGAGTATCCTTTCTCTGTTGAGATTCAGTAATGAGCCAACTCTTTCGCCTGCATTACTGAGGCCTGTGGAGGGTACGCTGATGTAAAATTAAAAATTTTTATGGACTACAAAGGTGGACATCTTGATCAAACTGTGAGGGAAAAGGTCCAGACAGTCTGTAAAATCACAAAGATGTTTCCACAAAGAAGTTTTTTTTCTTTTCTTTTCTTTCTTTTTTTTTATGTTCAGTAAGATTTTATAGTTCAGATCTCATTGTGGCATTCCAGATTGCTTGAAAGAGGTTTTGTGCCACATGCTTTCCAAACTTTTGACAGATTTGGTGCTTGTCTGTTTTGCAGTTCGAGAAATGAGCATTCCCCAGTCATGCTGTGTTGTGTTTGTGTTTAACCCCAAAGACTTTGATAAGAGTCAGCGGGGGAAGGAATGCAAAGGCGCACAGGAGTCTGCTGGTGGTGGTGGGTGGGGGGGGGAGTGTACGACATCTGCACAACCATGCAGCCGCTGCCAATATGTGTGGGAGTAACAGTGACCTTTAAGCCGTAATCCGAGGCAAGAGTGTAGGTTTCTGCTGTAACTCCTGAAAGAGTCCTCCAAGCTGGCCCCACATTCCTGCTGGGGAGTCAAGAGGGAACAGCAGCGGGGGAGGAGATGACTTGTAGTGAACGGACGGCTGAGGCAAAAGAGGAGGGGTGCGCTGACTGAGAAAAATGGAAAACAAACTTAAAACAGTTTGACAGCGAGACAGTCCCAGAAAAGTGAAAAGTTGTTTTTGGTACGCACCCTGGAGTTAGGTCACGTCCATGCCTCCCTGAGCCAGCACATTACTGTTATTACATCCACACATTTCCTTTTGCAAGCTGTTAATCTCTCTCCCTCTCTCCCTAAACTCTGAAACACAATTTAACGTGACACTGTGCTTCAGAGGTGAGGAAAAAAACCAAAACCAGAATGCGTGCAGTTGTGTGAATCCATCTGTAAAGGTGATCGATCCAAACTGATGATTTTAAAGCAACTGTGGAGCCATCTGTTCTGTTTAAATATAGTTCCTCACAAATTCACTCTGCACATTTTTTTTAAAAAAAGAAGAAAAAAAACATTCCTCAAATCATGTGGTGCGTTGCAGTAAGAACCAACTCTCATAGGATCTCAGTGATAACTAGATGGAAGCACATGCAGAGGTGACTTGGAATGACTGTGTCCGGCTTTGTCTGAGTTTGTCACTTTTCAGGAGGGAAGTCGTTGAGGCATAATAGCTTTTTTCCTGGATGCACTTCATTGTGCGTTTTATGGGGAAAATAGGATATTCCAGTGAATGAGCCAAAAAGCTCACAGCAATAACAGGATGTCTCACTGAAGTCAGATCTAACAGCAACTCAAATGTCACGCCTAATACTTGACTTCCCTCACATTTTATGGTAGCTGCTCAGGAGACATCATTATTTGCCAGTAAGTCCGAGTCATGGTAAAGACAGTATTCAGCTAGAAAAAGTTCATTCCTTTTCACATGCATGCTTTTTCCCTCATGCTGCAGTGGCAGACATGTGGTTTTCAGAAATAAAAAGCACAAGTTAGACAGATTAGAAAATAGCCAACTATATCCATCTGTAGAAATGAGTTCAAATAATAAACACCATCAAAACAAAAACAAGACGCTTGCATGAGGAAACATCTGAAAAGAAAACTCTAAGTGTGCAAATAGAGCAGTGGTTACCCTCACAGATTTCGATGTAGCTGGTTGCATGCAGAGGTGATATAAACGAAGTGTTGCAAGCCAGCATCTATGCTTTTGCATGCTGGCAAGTAGTTTAGTGTGAGTAATTTCAGTCTGTAGTGTACGTGAAGTAATGTTGTAGAGGACAGGGCGACACCCAGCGGTGAAAACGTGAAGCTACATCTTGGGCGCAGTGTTATTTCTTATCGCCGCCCTCACAAATAGATGGTGAAGTCGTGTAACAACAATGGTCTATCCCCCCTCTTTCTGTTTCATCATCTTCGGAGTGATAGCAGCTCATTTTCTGTTTCTTCGTCCAAGTTGTTCCATTTGAAGCGTGTGCAGTCGTTCATTTAGCCACTCTGTCAAAAAGCCTGTTTTGCGCTGACGAAGCAATTGGAAAGAGTCAGCTCGAGAGCGCCATGATAATAATGTGCAAAATGAAGCTTTGCTTTTATGTGCTTAATTTAGAGCTAGCGCTTGCTGGAGAGCTTTTTTCTTCTTCTTTTATTACATATGTGAGCTAGGAAATTCATATTTAGTGAACCGATAGCAAGAAATATGACCGCTTTAGCTACTCTTCAAAATAAAAGCCACCGGAAACGACGATGATAACGTTTTGTTTTTTTGATTGAGCATTTATTAGAATTAAGTAGAAAATTCGAGAATAAAGGTAAAATACTGCTTGATCTTGGAATAAAATTGTCGACAATAAGATAAAATTGTTAATTTTCGATACTTACTTGGTTACCAGATGCTAAAAGAGAAATTATCTATCTGTTACCTGAAACAAAAAGTAGTACATTCTCACAAATTGTGGCTTTACTCTTAAAATTTCTATTTATGTTCTCAAAATTTCAACTTTAATTATTGTATTTTAAAAAATATGATCCTAATACTCCTTCATAGGTTTCCCTGGTTCCAAAACCCTAATTAGATATTGGCAGGTTGTTAGAAATTTTTAGAGAGCAATTCTGTGACGTACATGAGTGTCTCAGCCACACCTGACAGTTTGTATTTTTGCCCTCTGGTTTCAAGAGACTTACTTTTCTGATACAGAATTTAGTATGCGTGATTACTATGGAGGCGTAAGTTTTGTGCCTACTTTATTAGTCTAACTACAGTGAATGAGCTACATTATAGTTTAGCTCATTTATATGCTCATGCAACTGGTTGTGCATGCTGTTTAGTTTTCAGTGATGCGAGAGTCTTAGTGTGAGTTTAAGGAGTTAAAAAGAGACTATAAACAAGACTGAATGGATGCAGAGATGCACATTTTTCTGACTTCAGGTCTCAACATAGTCTTTTTTGGCACTCTTGCATATAATAAGGATCAATTAAGGATATCATTTGCATTGGTAATAACTGTATGCTTATTCACACAGGTCCCAGATTTGCAGTCACATTTGCATTTCCCCATTGTTGCACACGGACAAAGCGCAGGAAGCACAAATGAAAGCACAAGCTGTCATAGACACAGTTTTTCCAATATACATATATTTCATGATGTTCATCAATATAATAAGACATTGATAGATTTACACTACAATTATTTTATGTACTTTAGTTTCTCATTCAGTCTCCTCTCCTTTGCGTTGAGTCAACCTTGTTAAGTTTCTAATCCCATACCAAATGACAGCACAATAAATTTATCAATAAATAAAAGCAAACAGAAAAAAAAACATACAGCCCAGCACATTGCCCATGATCTTCCAGTCCTGTCCCTCCTGTAAGGCCAGATGACCAGGGGCAATATGGACCATCATCTCAGAAAGCCCACTCCCAAAAAGACAAAAAAAAGTCTTTCCTCAAAAATAAACTGATTTAAACAAAAAATATATCTCGTAGATACAAACAGCAATCTGATGTAAACTGTAGAGTCATTCTAAGCACTCTGGACTATTGGAAGGAAAAAATACTTTCCCCCGCCCTTCTAACTTCCCATTTTCTTTACCTTTACCCATCAGTGCTGACACACAAACAACTCAGTGACATCTGGAGTTATTACTAAACTGATGCAAAATAAAAACACAATATTTGGTTTCAAAAAAAGAACAAAAGAAACATGTTAACATATGTTAAGTAGAATATTGTGAACTGATAGCCATCCAAAGAAAATTCAGAGACTCAAAAGGTTCCCTCCTATTGCTGTGTTCACCCCCTTTAGGGCTTAATGACGAACATTTCAATAAGGTTGCGGATTTTTGCGTTGGTCTCCTTCTTTCTTGCTCGTTTGCTTTCAAAATTTGAATTACAAATTCAAGAGCCCTGTAAAAAAAGGGCTCCAAACACTTATTCCCCCTAAATGACCTGAACACAGCGCTGAGATCACTGAACGGTTCTTGAGGCTGACGTAAGACAATATTCACCAGTGAATCATATTCCCATCCCGCTTGAAAATGAATGAGTCACAACATTTTAAAAAGAAGAAGAAGAAGAAAGTGCCACGGTGTTCAAATTTATGCACACTTCTTTTCATACAGACAGTAAAGCAACAGAAAAAGAGAGCAATCACTTCGTTTTCACTATTGTGACCAATAGGGTTGAGCTCTCACGGGACAACAGCTGGATTTATGGAGAACACACAAATCCTACCCCAATCAGTAGTGTTATACCACTTCAGTCCACTGTATGGTTAACTCCTGTAAGATGGCTAAAAGGACCATATCTGTAACCCAATGATGATTTGATATTGCCAAAAAAATCCAATTTTACTTTTTCTCATGCAGTTTTTGTCCTTGTACATATTATGGTAAATTTACTAGTGGCTTAAACCTGAGGATATGGACCCCTTATCCCCAAAACACCCCCATATTACAACACCAAACAGATGCAGATTTCACTGTTTTTCTCGGGTTTGTCTAATAGCTGTAGTTTGTATCTTAATTTTTTTGTCCTCTGAAAAATTGGCAGCACTGTGGAGACACACAAAAAAGAAGACTTGTGCTATAATTAGTTATAGGATCATGTGTCTACAAACTAGTTACAGATTAAAGAAGCTCCTCAAACCTGGATACACATAATTAGGGGAAGGCTAATGTAGTTTTGAGATTTGAAGCATGCGGTCCTCAAGTTTTGGTTTAACTTGCATACGTTTAGTAGGATGGCACACTCACAAGCCATAACTGACACACCACATAAACAGTGTGTACGAGTTCAAAGTTCCTATAGGTAGAGTAAGGGTGTAAGCTATCTGAGGCAGACTGGGATAGCTTGGGTAACATCTTCCTATTCGCTTGTTTTTGATGGCAATTGGCAGCATAAGCATGGAATTCTGGTCTTTGGTAATCTTCTGTGGTTTGCTTTTGCTTTGTTTGGGGATAAATATATGTGTATGTGGGGGGTGTGTTAAGGTTGGAACGGGCCAACAGTTCTGGTAACCTCTCTGTTCATCGTACTTCAGTGATCAAGGAAACAACGTGCCTTCACTCTGAGAGTTAAGCGGCCTAATCTGTCAGGATAAACTGGGGATATTCCCAAGACTGAGCTATTCTAACACACACACATGCGCACACACACACACACACACACACACACACATACACATTAAAGCACTTGTGCACACATACACTCACACGCGCAGACAAGGAATTTCAAAAAGTGAGTTGAGCAAAGAGGGGCAGGTTGGTTTACTCAGGTGGTGGGGAAGATAAAAAGACACAAGGCTGCTAAGGCTTTATACACATTTGCTCTGAAATGCTGTATTTCCTTCTAAACTAAATTTCAGGACTGTGGCATCAGTGGCAGTAAAGCATAAACTGAGCAGTTTGCTGTTGAGCATTTATCAATGCTAGGCCGGTACATCATTTCTCTAAACACAATATAAACTTTAATTCACCACAACCACAAGGGAAAATTCTAAATCATCCCGCAGCTGAGAGCGAAACCTTTTCGGCGGTTTTGAGAAATGAAATGTGTAAAAGGCCTTAGTGTCCCACAGTGTCTGAAAATTTAAAAAAAAGAAATCAAGTGCATCTATATTGCCCTGCTCTCCTGCTCCTAGAATAGCCGAAATGGTCGCACGCTCAGGAGTTAGATGCCGAAATCAAGTTACGTAAGCGTTCAAGACCAAACCAGTGAGGGCACCAATGAAAGAAAGAACTGCGATAACAACAGAAGCCTCTCCCTTTGATGCTTGGCAGTGTGTAACGCACAGAGCTGAATTACAAAAAACACAGCAGACAGAGGTAAAGAGGAGCTCGCTGCCAGTTAGCAGCAAATGGTACTGATTGCACACTTCCTCTTTACCTGTCTGTTTCACACAAAAATATACTATAATTAAAAAATAGAATCTATATATTTAAAAAAGAAAAAGGCCTTGACTATAGGGAGATACACCGAGACAAACCACTGCTCTAGCAAAATGCTCGTCTTAGGAATGCTACTTTTTGTTGTTTGTTTAAATTGTGACTTACTTGTCTTGTCGCTAGCTAACCTTTGAAGGTTAGCAAACTGCTCAAGTAAATCTAAAACTGTGAATTTGACTAATTAGCCCCTTTCCCTGTTGCTAAATCTACGAGGCTGAATTGTCTTGTTTTATAATGTGCTCTTCATGTGGAGAGGTTGTTTTTTTTTTTTTTTTTTGTTTGATTTTTACTGCACCAGGACCTACTTTGGCCAGGCTATGGAAGAGCCAGACAGCGCCATCAAAAACAAGGTAGCTTGTGCATTTGAAGCAGACTCCTCTTCTGCAGTCCCTCCACACCTACTAAAAGTGTGAGGGGGATGGGGGGAGATTGTGTGACTGGAAATAATTGACACTTACTGAAAAAAAGTGACTGAAGACTAAGACTAAGGCCTTTTAGTGTCCACACTGGGGAAACGTTGCTGTGTGCGAATTCAACAATTTATACAACGGTACCTTCACAGAATACATCTCCAGAATATAAGTGTGAGTGTGTAAGATAATACCTCTAAAAAAATAATCTGGACAGTTTCAAAGTCTAATCCTGCCTATTGAAAATGTACCCTTACAGCTATTTAACTTTTTTCTCCAGTGGTTTGCACGACTGACGTTTTCGACAATAGGTTCATTGCATTTTTTGTTACTTTTTTTTTTCAAGATACTTACACTTACATGTGCTACAGTAAGAGCGTTTGCACTAGACTGCAATGAAGGAATGTTTTCGAAATAAGACACTACGTAATATTTAAATAAAAAAAGAAACATCTACAGACATTGGTCCAAATGTACTATGGCAGTTTCGAAATTATCACAAGAAATTGAGGTGTCCAAGCATGCCGAGAGACAGAAGGTGGGGTGGGGGCATAAAAGACGCAACAGATGAAAGTTATTCAAGAGGGAAATTTCAAAAGAGAAATGGAGGTTAATGGGAGGATTACATGGAAAGGGGTCCGGAGGGGTGATGATTATTAGAGCAGTTTCACAATTCATGCATTATTTGTACGCTTGATGGATTATCAGTGAGCGTTAAATCGCTCAAAAAGCCATAAAAGAAGCTAAGACTTGATTTTTGTTTTTCATGGCATCAAGTTATCGAAATCCTGAGCCGAACAAGGAGTAACCTGGAGATTTTCTAAGGGCAGTTCTTTCTGCAGATTAGCTCCAATTTCTGTAACTTGATGTCACTTTTTTTTTTTTTTTTTTAAATGCAAGTTTTAGTTCTCTGGCTTGTTTTGCTGGGTGCGAGTAACCCAGACAAGATGAAAATTTGTATCCCAGTTGAATGGAGGCGAACTCCACTGTGCAAAAATACACCAAAAAGAGAGAAGAAGCAAGGGGACGGAAAGATGATGAAAAACATGCAAAAAGTACACACTTCGATTAATAGGCAGTAGTTACCGCTGAAGCATACGTAAAATTAATACAAAAAATAAAAAGTACAAAATGCACACGCACCGCACGCACACACACACACCTACAAAACGGTATATATCAGAATAAAACTCTACAAAGAACTATATATATATCAGTTATGTAACAATTATCGCCAGTCGTTGTTTCCTTTTCTGTTGATGCATCGTCACAAGTGTTTGGTTCTCAGTATGGCAGGTTAGAAAAGCCAAGAGTACCCAGAAAGGAGACAGGGCCACACACTCACAGGACAAATATTGACAGGGGTCCAGAGGCGAGGTGGTGGAAGTGGGGGAGCCGTGGGGGCCCTGACGGGTTTAGGGGTGCTATATCAAGGCTAATTGGGGAGATGTAATTATATATAGAGAGAGTAAATTAATCATCTGCGGTTAATTTTGTCATCAATTCGAGGTTGTTTTTTTTTCTGTAGCAAGGAAGTTAGGATCAGACTGGGGTAGGAGCAATTCTTCTTAGGTGCTGAAGTACACTGTAGAGACATAGAAGAGAGGAGAGGTGAAGGAGGGTAAATCGCTGCACGGGTTAGGAGATTAAAAAGGCAATTACAAAGAAATGTATGTGTATTACAAATGAATAACACCATTGAAATAACTGTTATATCTGTTATAGAAAATATCAGTGTGGTTCTTACCAATAATGACGATGAGGACAATCACACATATCACACCCAGGATAATCATCATCTGTAATCAGCAGATTTCCAGAAAAAAACAGAGATTTTTAATAAAAAACTCTTTAAAGCACTAAAAATATCAAACAAAGGCAATCTTCAACTATCACCAAAATTTCACGTGCCACTGATTGAATTATTATCTTTTCTGTTTCTGCTTTTTTTTTTTTTTTTTTCATCATAGCTGCACTGCACACAGCCCACGTGCCATTGCCACTGTAATGTCATGATGTAGATACATACAGCACACGTGTAATTTCTACCAGTGACACACAAAATTAGGCTCAAGAGCAAAGTTTATAGCAGAAACTGATGGCTGTAGTTGGCTCCATGTTTGCAGAGGCTTTCTGTTTCACTTTGATTTTTATTCTTTTTTTTTTTCATTTTGTCTGTAAACAGACAGACATTTGCTATTCAAGTAAGGATGTCTGCATGACCTCACCTTGGCATTCTTCCACCAGTATTTATTCTTCAGTTTTGCAGCGCTGGTCTCAAACTGAGAGGCTCCAGCCTGCAGGGCATCGGCCCTGTCGTCCAGTTCTGACAGCTTCTGATCACGCTCCAGAACCTTGTCCACATTTACACGCATGATATCCACCACCTGGGGGGGAAACACACAGAGCAGTGTGGTGTAATCGGCCATCAACACAACATGACTGCATGTAAGGGTTACTAGATATAGGATATTGTTTATATATTTTTATAGCAAAAACAGTTTGAAGACTTGGAGAAGTGATAGAGGAGTCAAACCCACTACTTACTATTAAATGTTCATTTTTTTCAGTTCTTTTTTTAGTATGTGAGGAATGAATGAATGAAATGAAAGCATGAATGCCTGGCTGTGTGTTTGCACTGTACTCACCTCATCCACCTGTGCCTGTGTCTGCTGCAGACGGCGGTTGCTGGTGAGGTTGGGAGGGGGCTGATTCCCTCCCTCTGGTGCAGGGGCTCCGGCGGCTGGGGCAGACCTGATGATAAACAAATGCAAATATTCAATAGTATGTAAAGCATGTTCATCATGTTAAATTCCCACATTACTCTACAACAGATGGGAAAAAAGCCACAAGTGTTTTTTGTGATGCGGTGAAAATTAGTCTACAAAAGAATGAGTCATGCTCCCCAAAATCTTCACAAAAACCTAAAGAGGCCATCAAGTGTGATGCAACAGATGTGGAGGTTTCACAATGTGTAAGTTCTATATGCTAGTATATATCAATCTACTGAACTTGTCCTCTTGGGCTAGATGAGCCTGTTCTTTGACATTATGTACAAACGGTGACCACAGTGAGAGAGTGTCATTTCACAGAGTGGGAGTGTCTTTTACCGCTAAAAAGTCAACATATACTGCAGCCCTGTGCTTTTTGAATCAAGGGAGGCATATATGTGTATATATATATATATATATATAGAGAGAGAGAGAGAGAGAGAGAGAGAGTTATAGTTATGGTCCACAACATTAAGTCAAAAGGACCCAAATAGTGAAAACAGTTTGGGTAAAATGACCCTATATCCCAACCCAGATGTCTCTTCATCATTGCCATTTCTAAACCTCCTGTGCAGAGTTCCACCACATGGCAGTTTCAGAATAGTTTCTCTGCTTCTTTTTGTCTTAGTGAAAAATACTTAAATTTGTCACCGCTGATGCAAATGTCATTTATATCTATTTGAAACTTTAGCCTTTTCTGTGCTTCTACACTACTTGTGATTGAGGTATATCCATAGTTTTTGTAGTATATCAATAGAAATAAAAAAATATCCACTTTGAATCCTCTATGACACACATCTCATGACTGAGATGGAGAATGAATGGGCATCAGGTGCAAATTACAACCACAAATATACTTTTTAATATTTTTTTCAGGAATAGTTTGTGGCTATTTTAAACATAACCTTTAAACATTATACAGCTTGATGTATAATGTATAACGCGGTCGCTACAACTCCTGAAATGCAAGTGAGAAAGTGTTAAAAATACTTAGATGGAGTGTGATCTAATGCTTACCATTTGCTTCTATAAATCCAAACTAAATCAATAACCACAAAGTAAGATCGTGAACAAACACTCTATGATAAAGCTAAGCTTGTAGCATCTTACGAGAAATATACCTTAGCTGTAACTGAGCTACTTCTCTAGTGCGAGGGGAAACTCTGTATAAAGGTCACCTCTGCACACTCACAAATGACTAATCCTTTAACAACAACAAATCCTTTCAAATAGTTTACGTGGTGCTGCTGGTGGTCCCTATGAGTCGCCAAGGAAGAATTATAACAGCTAAATGTCATATTAATAATATTATTTGCCTTAAAATACAAACACGTGCAAAATACTGATATTATTTTATTTTATCAGACTAGTATGACTACTATTCTATAACTGTATATTTACAGGCATGAATGTACAATAAAGTTGCACAGATATATATATATATAATTACTATGAGCTCCCCCCAACTTTCCAATGGGTCCCACCATAAAGGTGTAATGTGTACAGAGGTTCACGCTGTCATCACCTCTAAACTAGCACCAAGAAGAGCTGCTAGTGCTGTGACGAGGTTTCTCACCAGCTTTCACATCCTGCGAAAACTGTGTGCTGCTGATTTGATCAACCATTTCTCATCTGTGTGCAACTTCAGAACATACTCTAAAAGCTTTAAAGCTTTAAAATTAAGAAAACAAACTGAAAATAAACTAAATAAAGTGATTTCATGCTCTCTGTATTTTTTAACAAAGGATATATTGTTTTCATTTTAATACATTAAAAAAAGGAGACATAGTTATTTTATAAATGACTCTATCAGCAATCTGTGTGCCAGTATTCCAGTTCAATCGCACTTTGAGATTGTAATCAGTGAAAACAACAAAAACAAAATGCAAACGCAACTCTTATTTAATAAAAGCCCCTAACGTAAGATGCAGCTTGGTCTACAGTCCACGGCTAATGTCAGTTTTCCTATGAAAGCTAAATATATTCAACCTTCTTTCAAGATAGTGCTTTTAAAAATAGTCTTGCCCTGTGGAGAGCTGCTGCAACACTGATGGGACTTATTGAGGTTTTCAGGGGGCCCTGATGAAATGAGGAAGCATTTCAACATTTATGCTTGGTTACCTTAAGCCAGAGTAAGGTTGGCAGATAGACAGACATTTAACTCTGCAATTGATTTCTGTTTGTCGCTGTCACGGAAAAGCATGCCGCCTGATTTTCAGCACTGGAGAGCGACATTTCAGCACTGGACAGCGCAACAGCAGTCCACACGAAACTGTCTGATCCCAGCATGTCTGTCCCAGTCTGTTTGATGCTGGGCACTGGATCCTAACCTACACGACGTTCATGTGTGACCGTGTACCCACACAGACTAGGAAACACGAAACATCCCTGTCCACCGCGAGCAGGACGGGCCTGTAAAACACCTACAGCCTGCCAACGTCGAGGGCGGGGAGGTTCCTTATTAGGGAGGGTGTATTTTAAGCTCTTAAATGCACAATAACAACCCAATATGTCGACAAATGTAACTCAAAGCCCAAAGAGAAAACGCTAACAGGCACGACGACACTGGTAAATGACAGGTCGTGTGTCGGAACCAGGCTGCTTCACCCTTAAAACTGCCTGCTATGCGAATGCTGACAGTGAAGGCTGTGGCGGCTACTTTTCCTCAGCCCACCCTTTTTCACCGTGCGGTCAAAAACAACAAAAAATGGACAATAAAGGTGCGTGAAGAAAGACATTTACATGCTTCATTTACCCACGAAGACCCAACAACAATGAAATGTGGTGAGATATACAGCTGTCCGCCCTCGCACTACAATCGACGACATACAGTAGGAGGCTAGGCTATCCCCACCCCCCGCTGTAGGTTGCAAACATCACGTAAACTAGGCCTAAGCCTAATTCAGAGCTAATAATAACAGTCTTTGACAAGTTTTATGGTGTATTCGTCGAAAATCGTCGAGGGTGTGTTCAACAGGCTATCCAAATAGTCTGGAGCTGGTCAAACAGCTAGTATGGCTCGTTCAGCGTTATGTCCTTGCTGTTTCTAGAATCAGCCAAATCGTCACCTGTGACTGGGCAAGGGAAGAATAATGCACTGGAAATGTTGAACAAGGGGACACAGCTTTAGAGAACACGACGTCTTTTCCCTTCTTAATATTATTATTAATAATAAGAAATAAATAAATGTATTTTAATTAGCCCGTGGGTATTATCACACAGACGGTGTCATTTTCAAATCAAACCAGTCCAAACTGGAAAAAAATGCGTACGTGCTGGCTCAAGTCAAATGTAGCTCACGGCAAAAGAAAAAAAACAACAACAACTAATAATTACAACAAGGAGAAAGACAGTCGACAAAAACGTTCACTGTACACACACTGAAAATAAGGCTAATAACGCGTTTAATAACAGTTAAACCCGACCCCACCGTCTGCTCTAAGGTTAGGCCGACGCATTAGCCTCTTCACTTTTGGGTCATATTATCAGAAGGAGACAGCTGTGAAATGAGATCAAACTGCGATATTTCTCCATGATCAACACAACAGCAGAGATTAATAACCATCACAGTTTATGACGGCTGAGGAACACTGTTCACACGTTCACACACCACAAATCCCCACAAAGCCTCCCAAACACCAGTCGCGAGGACCAAATTGCAATTAAATAAATTCGGATTTGACAAAAAAAATAAATAAAAAAAATCAGCGAGCTGTACTTACATTTTCCTGGTAGCAGGGAGACAGCTGTGCTCTAATCCGGACTGGAAATGTTAGCGCGTGCTAAGTGGCTGGCAGATGGATGTGGATGTGCCTTCTGCGCTCCTCTCTACCCTCTGGCAGCCTTTGGTTGGTTATTGTGGCGTTTGCCTGCCTATATATCCTAGGAGGAGCACTGAGTTTGAATCTGCCACTGAGAGGTGTCTCCTCGCTATATATTTCTTCCTCTTTTTTTTCTTTTTTAAAAATTATCTCTATGTCTACAGATTTGCGGCACCTGACAGGCTATTTACTAGAGCCCGGTGCTGTCGGAGACCGTGCTGTAATGAAGGTGTAATAACCCTCCGCCTGGATTAGATGGACAAAGATGGCTCGGTGACGTCAATCGCGGCGACTTTCATGTTGAAATGGGTGGCCGGAGACTTCAAACACGCCATTTTAGCGCCCACAAAGCATCGTTTTCAACCGTGGGGGCTATTATTGGGGATCTGCTCGTGTTTCATTTAAATAGATTGCATGTTGCGGTCACATTTGGGGTTCTAGCTCCTCAGAAAGGAGCTTTTTCTCATGGCGAGTCTGTCTGTCAACAAAATGGCGTTCCTCGAAAGGGGGTGTGGCGAGATAAGCAGTAGCCTAGGTTATCATTTATAGTAAATATGAATGTGGCTGTTAATATATATATATATATATATATATATATATATATATATATATATATATATATATATATATATTTCAAACTGGCATAAATCTGCATTGTAATAGCTTTGATACTGTAACTTGTATATGTACAGCTCATGTGTGACAGGCTTGACAAGCTTGACCTTTGTGGACAGTTCCTACATCCCAAGGATGATTAGTACAAGTTAAGTAAAACGAAAGGTCAAGCAACAAAAAATGGATTTGAAACATTATTTTTCTGCAGCCTTTCTTTTTATTTTAGCATGTTTTGTAATGACTTCATAATGATGTTGTTTCTAATCATGGTGATGGTTGGTCCAATTAGATCTTGATTACTTAGAATTACACCTTGAGGAAGTTTAAAGGTCAGCCTTTAAAAATAGTTATTGTTTGTAGGTCTCGAGAGCTCTTGACAGCTGCCCCAAATGTATTACCTTCAAAGATGTACCAAGCTGAAGATGATAACCAGGCAGAGTTCAATTAATGTACTATAAACCCTAAGAGAGTGGAAGCTGCTCCCACTGCTGCAGGATCAACACAGTGTATGGAAATCAATGTGCCTTAATGATGTTTTATCTTTGGCTAAAAAAAAATATCTATAGTGTTTCCATTACAATCTGTGTAATGAACAACTGTGTTGCTGCGCAAGTTACTAAGATTGGGGGCATCCTTGGTAAAATAAATAACACAAAGCACAGTTAAATTTAATATGATCCTATGTGACACACCAGTGGGCTTGTTCTGCTGCAT
This sequence comes from Perissodus microlepis, assembly GCF_051167445.1. Lineage (NCBI taxonomy): Eukaryota > Metazoa > Chordata > Actinopteri > Cichliformes > Cichlidae > Perissodus > Perissodus microlepis. The sequence continues at coordinate 9,821,421 of NC_140470.1, forward strand.
TAATAAACCACACAAACTGAAATACCTTGCAAGACTAAACAAATGTAAGGTTGAAATGGTGAAAAACAGCCCCTGTTTTCTTTAATTCTCTGCGTTGGGTCCGTTGATAAGGTTCAATCATGGTAAAAATGTCACGCTAGAAGAAAATTTAACAAGACCATGTAAATGTGCACTAGATTGCTGGTCTAAAATTTGGCAAATACAACTTATTATGGTGTTTGGGGTTATTGTTACAGAGCTGAAGAATCCTCTTGTTAGCCTGCAGCATATTCTCAGAGGAGCTGTAGCTGCTCACACTCAACCACTTGGTGGCATCAAAAGGCAGCGTTACTTCACTGCCCACCCCCTCACAGGCTAACGATGCACTGGTAACTATCCCCTTCACAATGATGACCTCAGTCATGATGTGGAAGATGTTGTACAGCTGGCACTCAATAGAAAATTGAGAAAACCCAGCTTGTTATTATGATGTTTTGTTTTTTCATTTCATATGTATAGAAAGCATTGAGACCTGAACACAGCTAATCAGCTGATGACGAAATAACACCTTTTTTAAAAAAAAAAAAAGTTAAGTTGTATTTGTAGACTTAAAAATATGTTTGTTCCTTTTGTTAATTCTTGAAAAGACACAATTTAAATCAATTTAAATTTTCTACGTGTTTGCTTCCAGTACACCATACACCAGATTTCACTGTCAAGCCTTACCTTTAGACTTAATTTTGATATCCTTCAAATCCACATTCCATCCATGGAGTGACATGTTTTAATTTCAGTCTGTACGCGTTTGCTGCCAGGAACTCTGTGCAAAACTGAATTGGAATGAAATTCATTGTCATGTACAGCCTGTAAGTGTTTATCCCACAGTGTGGATGAGGGACGAATTGCAATGTGGTTGATACAGGTGCATTGCTTGTATCCTACCATTCAGACATGCACGCCTTGATCTATTATTAATGGCAGCCTTGAGCTATGATGCGCTCTGAAATATTCAGGCAGACATGACCCTTTTGCACCCCCACCCCGCCACCCCTGCACTACATCTAAGACCAAAATGTTAAGAGAGATTTGAAGTATGTGTTACGTCTGCCCCGTTATGATGAACCACTTTAGGCAGAAAAAGTCTAGATGACACCGAAACAATAAAGACTAAACCTCGACTTTTATATTTCGGTTCAAAGACACCCTTTCATGTTTGTGATCCAATGAAAGGAGATGACCTAACGACAAGCAAACTGTCAAAATAATCCCACGAAACGTCTGAGAAACAGCTTTTAACGTAAAACACATTCAAAGACTCAATTGCAACAGAGATGGGAGATTTATTTTTTTGTTTCAAAGTGCCTTTTCTAGTAACATGAGGTATACATTTTTGCGAGGCTCTAATGATTCAGCGAAGGGTTTTCTGTGACAAACAATGATATATGGCACTACACTCACAGCATGAACAATTTCAGGATGTGCCTGTTAAAACTCAGTTACGTCAGAGTGAGGATTTCATTCACAGTTATCGCCCCGTTTTGCTTTTTTTTTTACTTTCCAAATAATCCCAAAGATGTGCGGCACCAAAACTTCACCAGTTAGTCCCTGAAGCACAAAGTGTCTAAACAGCCAAATAAACCATCCCTGGCGAGGCTCTCGACTCTCTGAGATAACCCTGTCTACATATTGCTTCTTTTTAAAAACGCAATAGTGCAAAAAAATCTCTGTGACAATTAACATTTACCTAAAAGTAAGCCCACAGACACGTGGGGCATTGCGTAAAGGAGTGATATTGCACTGCTATTCGACAAAAAGAAGGTATCATAGTGGTGCCAAACATCTTTCAGTACACCCATGACACAGGCACCCACTGAGGGGTGGACGTGGCCCGCTCCATGGCCTCCTCCACACCCTTAACACTTTCATCCACGTCATTGTTGATGAGAACCACATCAAAGAAGTGTCCATATGTGCTCAGGATGGCGTCTGACTCTTTCTGGATCATCTGCAGATTTTCCGTCTAGGAGAGGAGATGTAGATGATTAGCAGTTTGTGGTTGGGAAATTTGGGGATTTTAAAACACTTAGATAAGATGTAGTACCTGGGGAGCGGTGTTGGTCGGTGCAATGAAAACTACCAGAGGTGCAAAATCAGCTGTCCGCAAGAGTTTCAAGGTCTGCAAGAAGGATTTAGTGGTAGTTTAGAAGCACGTACATCAGTGGGACAGCTTACGTTGAGCAGTTTGAAGAAGAATTTGGAGAGGCAAGGCGGAGATGGTTTAGACATGTGCAGATGAGGGAATATGGATATTCTGTACAAAAAATGTTGAATATGGAGCGGTGTATCTACTATCTATGTGTTGGTGTTGTTCCTGTATCATCACAACAACGTTAGTTTTGAATCAGCGTCGCAACTGAGCAGTTATGTTGTTGTGATGTCATTACACTGCAAGGTGGACTTTCAAGTTTGGTTTGCTGTTAGACAAATTTAGGTTACTCACGTTGCTTTACCAGTGATAGTTTTTAAAAGCATAAGCTAGCTTCTTGTCTGATGCTAACTGAATGCTCAGACAACGTCATTTGTCAGTTGCGATGTTGATCCTGAACTAATGTTTTGATGATGTAGGAACAATGACAGCTTCGTCCAAGATGGGATATCAGATCATGTAACATGAAGCTGCCAGGCAGAAGGAAAAGAGGAAAACTACAGAGGAGATTCGTGGATGCATTGCAGGAGGGCATGCAGAGGGTTGGTGTGACAGTGGAGGATGCTAGGGATGGGGTGAAATGGATTCAGATGATCTGATGATCGGCTGACCGCTAAAGGGAGCAGCCGGAAGAAGAAGAAGAACTGATGAAGTACAGCGCATTTCACACATTTGATACTTTAAACATCCTCTAAACAAGACAAGTTAAAGGCAAATATGAATTGTTTTTGCAGTGCAAGAGACTGACTCAAAGCACAGAAGGAGCAGCTTTTCCTTCACTTGTTAGCCCAGTTTTATTTGAAAAATAATTTGAAAAATGAAATCATTATAAAAATCATACGTTTACCTGTAAGGAGGGTGAATTTCATTCAAAAAGATGCCTTTTGAGTCATTATTTAACAAAAGGGGATTTTAGGGGATTTTTAATAACTACTTCAGTCTAGACTATCCTAAAATATACCACATTATCACTTCTATGTACACTGTGCTGCATGAATATGAGTACAAAAGCAACTCACTGCAGGAGAATATAAAATTATCATCTTTGGTTTGTCAAAGGTGGATAGTAGGTATAGCAAACACAACTATAGCTACTGAAACAATAGCTAATAATATGACTGCTGAATCTGCACCATATTACTTTAACAATGTGGTTAGGTTAAAGGGCAAAAAGTTAGATTGGATATGCATTTTCTTTCCCTTTGAGTGAAGCTAATTCATGTAGGTGAATATCTCAATTCTAAAGAACTTGAAGAAAACAAAAAAGCTCTCAAATTAAGCATAAAAACATTTAGTGAGTTTATGCAACTCTGAGAAATGGTAAAATAGCACTCCAGGGCAGACACAGTATTCTTTATTTAGATCAACTGCTTTGATGCTACATGACAAGACGTTTGGCGCTAACCTGTGGTTCTATATCCAGCAGAGCGATTTTGCCCTGCGTGTGGATCTTCTGGATGGTCTCAATTTTGGTGCCAAACATGAAACCCTGGAAGCTGCCATACTCCAGCAGCTCATTTCCAGAGATGCTCTTGGTCATGGCTTCATGGGAGATGAAGTAATATTCCTTTCCATTCTCTTCATCCTTACGTTGGGGTCTGGTGGTGTCTGCGTAAGAATGAGAGTTAAGAATTAGTGAGAATTAGTCCACGGATGGTAACAACCTGCACCACGTTAGAGGAATAAAAAGGCCACTTACGTGGTGAAGGGTATGAAAACTTCTCGGGGTAGCGTGTCAACAGTGCATTCTTAATATGACTCCTTCCAACACCAGGTGCCCCTGAGAAAAAAAGGCAGAATTAACAAAACAGTGCTAAATTTTTAGGGAAATTTTAATCAGACCCAAACTGTGCTAACTATGCTTTCATTACCGTTGATTAAAGATATACTTATATGCAATTTCAATGAAGACACAATCTATGTTATTTAACTTCTTACTAAAGCATATTAAAGTTACTGTTACTTAACACATGTGGGCTAAAAGTGTAGGCTCTCAGCTATTGTAGTCCACTATTTTACAGGGAATCAGAGCTAATTGGACTCAAGTGACTCAAAACGGTTTGATAGACACATCTGAGCTATTCCTGTGTTATATCTCATTAATTTAAGCAGGCAAATAGTCTACAGCCGATTCCAAGTATGGCATCTGTTTTTGGAATTTTCTGTTGTGAATCCACAGCATATATTCAAAAGGGCTCTCGATGCAAGTAAAGCAAGACATCCTTACACATCAAAAGCAGTAGCATTAAGTGTGGCCTAACAGCTCTCACAAAAAAAACCAAAAAAAAAAAAACCAGACCATGCTGGCAAAATGCATCATTAACAGACCTGGCAACCCATTAAAGAAAACAGTGGTGGATAATCACAGGATTCTTTTGATGCTAAAGACAAAAAAGCTGCACAGCTGCACACAGCTGCAGTAAAAGCCTGACAAAGAATCGCAAACAAAGAAAATGTATTCTTTAGTTATGATCATGGGTTCCAGACTTCAGGCCTTCATAACCCACAGAGGATTCTGGACAATGTTTTAACAATGAACATCTTATTATTTTTATTAGTCCACGGATGGTAACAACCTGCACCAAGTTAGAGGAATAAAAAGGCCATCAGTCTACTTACATGGTGAAGGGTATGAAAACTTCTCGGGTATTATTATTCTTATTTATTTATTTTTTACTACATCTTATTAATATTTTGCTCTTTACTATTTTTCTATTTATTTTTTATTATTTTATTTTATTTTTTTCTTCTACTGTACCATTCTGCTGAGTGACTGTCTTCTGCTCGTCAAATACATTTCATTGCGATGTTGACCCTGTGCTAACTTGCATATGACAAATAAAACTGAAAACTGAATTATTTCTGAAACCCAGGAAAAAAGTGACTGATCTGAGGACTGTGCACATTTTCTGCATCTTGCTTGTTTTATTTCCTATTGCAGTGATGTGGAAAGCAAAAGGCAAAGGTTACAAACTTATAATATAACTGAGCTAGGAAGCTTACCAATAAGGACTAGTGTTTTCCTTTGAAAAGCTGGGAGCCGAACAACCTCCTCATAAGAAATCACATCCAGCTGGTCAAAAACTGCAGAAGAAGATTATTTTAGATCGCACTAGAGAAGAAATGAATGAAACTGTGGGACTGAGAGTTGCAGTGTTCTACTTACTAGAGCTGTGTTTAGCTAGGTACTTGTCCTTGCACTTCTTTTTCTTTCCAAATGGGCTGCAGGACTGAGTGCCCTCTTTGGCCTTGCTTTTACTGGCCACCCTCCTGCAGGGAAAACAGGTATTTAAGTTAGCCTGAGAATATCTGGTACAGTTCACTCTGTATTATAAATCAGCCACGACATTAAACCAGCAAACCTAGATTGTGTACATCCCTAACATGATGTCAAAAGAGCTCTGACCACGTGGGGCATGGGCACTACCATTCTTAAGAGCATCTTGTGGTTTTCTATCAATAGATCCTTGGGGTCCAATGAGTTGAGGGTTTGGGTTTTGATGGATTGAGCTTAGCCTGACAGAACCCGTGAATAATTGTTTTGGTTGAGCTTTGGGCAGTTTGAAACCCAGTCAATCTGGACCAGTTTATCCTGGTGGTGGGGTGCACTGTACTGCTTGGAGAATGGGGATGCCAGGCAGGACACTTTCCAAACAGAACATTGCAGTAATGGCAGGTATGCCCCTCCCTGAGGCTGGAGGTTTCTTCCTGTTAAAAGGGAGTTTTCCCTTCCCACTGTTGCCAAGTGCTTGCCCATAGGATGTCGTCTAATTGCTGACGATTTCTCTCTATTACTGTACCTTACCTTACAGTTACGTTAAAATATAAAGTTCTTTAAAGCAACTATTGTTGTGATTTTGGCGCTATATAAATAAAATAAAATTGGATTGATTTGTGATGTGATTGGTATATTAAAGAGTTTACCATTCTTGGAGCTCTGGAGAAGGTATGAGTCCAGCAAAGTCAGTAGCACTGCTCTCCACTCTGCCCTGCCACCAGTTTGGATCCTGCTTGTTGATGATCTGAATGATGTCCCCAGTCTGAAACTTCAGACCTGCCTCTTTGCATGGGATGAGGTCATCTGTGGCAGGGTCATAATTGAACTGAGCCCTCATGTACATCTGGAGATTGTGAACAAATCTTATTAGTTCCCCTGGCAGTAAAAGAACTAAACATTTACAGTGTAAGGTACTACTGATAACCTGCTGACCTTACCAGAGTGTTCAGTTATCACCCAACACTTATTTAAGGTCAGCCGGGAGTAAAGTTTCTAATATCGACATACTAATCTGTAGAACTTAATAGTTTATCTGAAGTCTACGATTCTATGATTCTACTGATAACTGTGAATTCACCCTAAAGTAGAATACTAGTAAACAATTTCATGATATGATCTTGGACAGCTCCTTTCAAACTGTGGACATGGCTACATTTCTAACCAAGGGACAAGGTCTACTTGTGCGAATAAATAACTGTTGACCTACTAGTATCAAGGATTTGTTACTTTTTATATCTCAGGTTAAAATCCAAAGGGTGCAAACCTTGAGGAAACTGTCAAAGATCATAGCAGGAACACATGTAGGTTCCCCTCAGCGTAAATGATTACTTATGTTAGTAGAGTCCATGAACATGTATTTGTGGTTTCCCCAAGAAACTCCAGTGGAAGTTTACACAAGCTTACACCCCAAAATGTGCACAAACATTGATGCACTGGAGTGATCTGGGTCACCAAAAATGCTGTTCTTTGTATGGAAAGCATATTAACAATGCCTACATATTAATGCAGTACAATCTTTAAAGTAAACTGCCATCACTGACCACAACAGGGACGAACTTTAATGCTGAAAAAAGAAATATATGTCAATTCTTTTAAAGCTATTTTAAGTTGATGTCGTCTGTACTTAAAAGTATGTTACAGGGCAGCCATTTTTATGCCACAAGAAAGATGTAAATGGAGAGACATGCTGTGGTCACTAGATGGCAGAATGAAACACACTACCAATGTGTTTCATGTCAAAAAGCAACAATGAGTGATGTTCTTAACATTAAAGCTAGGTTTATAGTCACCTGGTTTGTTCACTGACTAACAGCAGATTCACCTAAACAAAATCATTGTAAGCAAGTAAGATGCAGAAGAAAAAGACTGCGAGAAAAGTGACCAAACTAATACTTGACTGTGCTCTAATATGACCAGAAAAGCTTGCTTTCCTGGATTCACTCATGCAAATCTCGAAAGTATCTTGGAGAGAATAAATATGAATCACGTTATTCAATATAAGCATCACAACACTAAAGCTGTGCATAGTCTGTCGGTCGTATCGTTACCTCGCAGATTCGGGATCGACTCTTCATGTTGGGTATGATTTTCATCGTGACGACTCCATTGGTTTCTCTCTGTATGTAAAATAGAAACGGATTTGTGTTTTTATAGCAATGCCGAGTTAAAATGAAGTGCAAAAACTGTGATTCAGTATAGCTCCAAACATAAATGGAAGGACTTAAGAGCTGGTGGCTTACCAGGATCTTTTGTAGCTGATCTACAGTTTGGTTTGTCACAGTTTTTCCATTGATTTCTGCTATTTCATCTCCTTCGTGTATAGACCCTGGAAAGACAAAGAATGCAAACTAGATGTCTTACTGATCCTCCAGTACTATAACAACTAATCAGGACATCAGATAAAACTCCCTCGTGACACACTATATTAAAATCTTTTCTTGCACAATTCCTGCAAACTGTAAAAAAACAAAACAAAAAACAAAATGTGCTGAATCACCTTGTCTGTGAATCATCCCTCCATGCAATATCCTGGCCACCGTGCATCGCTGTTTCTCGTTCAGTTTCAGAGTGACCCCCTACAGACACAGACCACAGTCAATGAGGAGGAATCATTTCTTCAAAATTTAAAACAGGAGCACTGAGTGAACAGTCGAGGCTGATTACATACCATTGGCTCTGAAGCACTCTTTTCAAACGCCACTTCTTTCATCCTGGGAACCTCTGTGCAATTTCTGTGTCCAGCACTGCCGTTGGTGTAAAAGTCAGCCCCCTGATTCTCATAGTTTTGCATAGCCGCCTGTTAAAATGAATGAAAACAAATGAATCACATGACATCACAGGAAATGAAATTAACTAAAAAACAAGAAGCCTCCCATTATACAGGGAACCGAATTCGCCATTCTGTCAGATCAAATCATTAGCTTACTGCTCTTTCTAATAAGGGCGGCGGACACTTTCTGCTCTCGTGAGCACAACAGCTACGTTTCCTTTGCACTTTCAACATATGTTCAAAGTTGAAAATTAACCAGACATTAAAACACACTTCATTAACCACGTCCACTCATCTGGTCCACCAGGTTCGTGTGGTCATGGATACCAGCAGTGTGATGAACAAAGCACTGATGTAGCAAAACGAATACACTACGAAGCATGCTGCTTGAATGTTTGCTACAGAAATCAAATGTGTAGATTTGTGCTATTCTTTTACACCAAAAGCATAGCAGGACAACCTCGTCCGAGTTATTTCCAGAGTGTAAGCATCGCCGTAAGAGAAGAAATCCACGTAGCTCCCCTGACAAATCAAGACACTACGGAATTACATTAAATCTACTGAGTACAAGATAAGATACCACGTAATGACTCTGTGAGAGTAAAGTGCCCTCCAGGATTGGGCAATGAGTGCACCATATCAAAGCTTTTATAATTTGTTCACTTAACTGACATCAGAGAGATGATTGCCTGCATCAGCAAACTTTCTTGCGTGAATATGACACATCAGCACTGCTTCAGCAAAAAAAAAAAAATTATCTACCTTCCATCATCAGCATTACAATAATCCAATCGTTATCACTGTCCACCTCACCAATAGCTTTAGCTGCTCTAAAGCCACCTCTGGGTTTAGAAACTACTCCTGCACTGATGAGCCAGATGCAGGAGCCATGACAGCCAGTCAGGTCACTGAATAGTAATTCATCAGCAGTGTGTGCTGTTAGCCATCAGGAGTGTTGAACACCAGGAAAGAGTGAAAAGCTGTATAAGAAATAAATAAAAATCTTGATATTCCGATACACGATATGTATCTTCCTTCTCATTTCTTTTCACACACAAAGAAGAATCTGCAATAATGTATTGAGTAATCCGCTTACTCACAAATCAGCTGAACGTGTCTGAAGAAAGGAGCAGAAATGTCTCTGATCTCTTGAGGAATTCGATTTAGACTAGCACTAAAGGGTCCTTTTAATAAAACTCACCTCATCAAGATGTTGACAGTGAGCTCTGTCAGCTCCACCACTTGGAGTGTAACAAGATCAAGATTTAATTAAAGGTTTGAGCAATGCTTCAGTAACTGGTAACAAGCTATCCTTCAACAAGTATGGTCAGGTCGTGGCCACAGTTATAATGCTGGTTTCAAGTTTGGAGGAGCATCAGGGTAAAGAAAGAGCGTTCAAACCAGCGGCTTGTCTCTTCAGGGTGAAAAACAGAAGGTGACAGGCGTGTAGAGGAAGACCATCCGTGCCGAGATAAATTAATTCACCATAAAAATCTATAGCAGTAGTTCCATTTGCTTTTCTGCACACAGTTGGGTTACTGGTCTAATATAACACAGAATAGTTGATTATACTTTATCTTTCTTACACGATCTGCTGTTTTTAACTAAAGGAATATAAATCATCAGCTCTCCCCAATGTAGGGTTTACAGGTTTTTGTTTTCCTTCTATTGATCTCTTGGAGAAACAGTAGGAAATTAATAGTTGACATTTGAACACTGTGTGGTTAATGAGCTTTCCACAAAAAAGGAGAAAAAAAAGGAGGAAAGAACTGCCAAAAGTTCTGCGTGTCCTGCTTATCAACTTGCCTCAACTTGCCTTAAGACCTTAAATGCCTTATTGTCTATCTAAGTAGGGCAGTACACAGTTATTAAGCATGAGATATTAGAAGCATAACTCAGTGCAAAGGAGCAAAAAAAAAAAAGTAAGAAAGAAAGACACAAAATATGATTAATCAGCCTTAAACACAGCATTTAAGATAAGGCCCTCGTGACCTCAGTTAGAGACATGCTGATTAACACAGAGCAGAAAGATATGTAGGCAAGATTGCAACTCAAGGCTATTGAACTGCAAACTGCTGATGTCAGGAATAAAGTTTCCTCTCTTTCACATTTCCCTCAGTGGCTCAGTGCTGACTTTTCAAATTCTGAGAAGGCACCGGTCTCCTGCTGGAAATCAAATCCAGGTCTAAAGTGTGCCAGAGATTTAACTCTGGCTTTCTCCCTTCCGACATATTCTACATGTTTTCTGGGACATCTTTTCAGTCATACTTGTTAGCTTAGTCTTTGTTAGAGGCAAAGACGGTATTTTCATGACATACTCCAGGATCTTTAAGGGGAGGAAAATGCAAACAAGTTTAACAGTGTGCTTGGCAGTGTGGTGCAAACAACTTTTACTTGACTGATTCCTGAGCAGAGGCTCAGGGTAAGCTGTAAGCAAAATTACACAATATCTTTCAAAACTGTACGAAGGCACAGTCCCAGAAACGACTTCACGGCTGACATGTTACTTCTTTATGATCTTATTGCCGCTCTTAAATGCGTTCATATCACTACAGCCCAGCTGGTTAATGAGACGGTTCATACTACTCTGTGAAATACAGGAACATAGTCTTATGATGGCTAAAAGAAAACCAACAAAAAAAACCCTTCCCTAATGTTTTCCCCAAGTTGTCAAGATACTTGCGTGAATTTGTGAGAAATGGAGAACTGAAACTGCCACAGCAATGTCTGCTGATTTCAAGCTGAGGCTGACCGATAGTGCTGAGCAATGAAGAAGCTGCTAACACAGTAAAGATCTAAATGTTCTTTGTTTAAGAGATCAACACATTCAGCTGCTGCAGTATGAAAACATAAACGGGTCTATTCTTAGAGATCTTGTTCGGAAATAAACAACGATCACATGTCCCCGTATCTGCTTCCCGGAAGCAAATAAGAACAGCGAAATCAGAGGGGTCTAAATAAATTAATAAGGTATATATATACAAAAAAGATCATCTTACCTTGTCAGACTTTGGTTTGTTTTGAAGGAGCTGCTCCAGGTAGAGATCGGAAAGGGCTGTCCGGACGCTGATCACGGACTCCAGTGTGACAGTGGGATCGTTTTTATTGGATTTTAACGTCATCTTTCCCGTTAGATAAAAAAAACACACACAGTGAACTCGATTTGCCCCCTCGATCAAAGTCCTCAAGACACTGGCCACAAACTGCTGATAAGGAGTGACTATGAGATAAGTCACTGTCGGAGATAAAAGTCCAAAGATTTGATCAGCAGTAGGTAAGGTTCATGCGATAACTACTGCAGGGACACCGCTGACAAAGCAAGTAAACATGCATCTGACTGCTGCTGTGCTCTGAGGGGCTGGCTGCTGATGCGTTCATGTTCCCTGTGCAAGCTCAGGATTTCTGCTCATTGAAGTTATTATCACAAAATGAGAAGAAATTAGAGAATTACAAACGATAATGTAGCGCTTCTTATTGTTATTTTCTTTGGATATTTCTACGTTGGCATCGTATATCCCTATTGATCTATAGGCTTTCTCAAAACTGCGATGTTTATTCAAACATCATCTACCTATGTGTCATAAAAACCTTTTTAAAGATTCTTTGTTTATTTTTCGTTTATACAGTTTTATTTTTTTTATAAAAGAGTACAAAAATATTTCGAAACCGGTGCTAAATAAGCCTTTGGAATCTGATGGGCCAACACGGAAATCAATTTCCATTTTGAGCCCCACAAAATGCTAAATGTCCCACAGGCGCAGAATGCAACATTACCGCAGCATTTTCAGCAGGGCTACCCTCTCAAGCTACAGGGAAGCAAAAAATAACGTAGTCCCGGTGATTCCAGCAGCTAGCTTGCAAGAACTTCAGTTTGGAACATAGTGTACCCAGCTGCAGTGTGATAGTCTCTCTGTGCTAATTTAACAAACAAACAAACAAACAAACATTAAAAAAAATAATCAGTGGGAAAGTCGAGTGATCATATTACTGATACATTACTGAGTGATTACAGATGACATCAGTGTTGCAACATGGACACTGCATGTGATTAGGTTTAATACAGCGCAGCTGTGGGAGACTGTGAGCAGGAAGCCCCATCCTTAAAATGGCCTGTCTATTTCCACTGTGTACTCATACTACATATACAAGCATGTATGCAGTCTTTTTTTGACAGGTGAACTGAGGGCTGGTTCACAAAAACACATGGATTTCATCTCCTTTACTGTTTTAATGAACTTTAAATAGATTTATATTACACCGCTTTCAATTCAATTCAGTTTCAGTTATATAGAAACCAAATTACTATATCTCAAGGAGCTTTATATTGCAAGTAGACTACAATAATAAATAGAAAACTCAAATAATCAGAAAACCCCCTAGCAGCAAGTACTGGGTGACAGTGGGAAGGAAAAACTCCCTTGCAAAAAGAAACCTCCAGCAAAACCAGGGAGGGGTAGCCATCTGCCTTGAAGAGAGCAGAGAAAGGATAGCACAAAAGACACACATGGGAGACAGCAACAATGAAATACAGCATGGAGAGTGAAACTGAAATGAGTGAAGAAGAAACAATCAGTGGATCATGAGAATCCCCCAGCAGTCCGGAGCTATTGCAGATTAACTAAGAGAGGGTTCAGGGTCACCCAAACCAGCCCCAATTTGTTGAAACAGGAACATTTTAAGCCTAATCTCAGAAGAAGAGAATGTGTCAGTCTCCCAAATGCATCCTGGGAACTGGTTCCACAGAAGAGGAGCCTGAAAGTTGGCTGAATCTTCTTCCCCTTACCGCCAACCAGTCATGGCAGATGGCTGTCCATCTCTGAGCCCAGTTCTACTCCCTGTTTAAAGGGAGTTTTTCCTTCCCACTGTCACCAAGTGCTTTCTCACAGGGGGTCATCTAATTGTTGGGGTTTTCTCTCTATTATATAGGGTCTTACCTTACAATATTGGTACATAATGGTGCTATATCAATAAAGCACAATTGAATTGAATTGAATTGAATTGAATTGAATTGAATTGAACAGAGAGAATAGCCCTGTACACTCAGAATTCATCCTACTGCTTCTATCAGCCATCACATCATGATACCCAGCTTTATTCATTCGTGAAACCAGAAGATACAAATCAACTAGCTAAACTATAGACATCTCTTAAAGATATAAAGGTCTGGATGACATCTACGTTCCTTCTTCATACTTTTCCTCTTCTGATCATTCTGATACAAATTAATCCTGGTTTTATCCATAATTTTTTTTATTCATTTATTTTTCAAAAATATATATTTCAGATGTTTCCTGGCAAAGAAGATGAGAAATTGTCTTTAAAAGGTGTGTACTTCTCCACAATGGAAATCTTACAAACTGGAAATTCATCCATCCATTTTTTTCCGCTTATCCGGGGCCAGGTCGCGGGGGCAGCAGCCCAAGCAGAGAAGCCCAGACCTCCCTCTCCCCAGCCACCTCCTCCAGCTTGTCTGGGGGAACACCAAGGCGTTCCCAGGCCAGCCGAGAGATATAATATCTCCAGCGTGTCCTGGGTCTGCCCCAGGGCCTCCTCAGAGGACCCCTATGAAAAGACCATCGAGGGAACAGTTCACCCTGACCAGGATAAGGTTAGCAGAGTCCTGGCGGACCGATCCCCGGCTACCAAGACTGGAAATTAAAAGATTAAATTAAACCATATTAGACTTTCCAATCATTTGAACCATTTAGAAGTTACCAGGCTATTTCATAATGTGGAACATCACGATAATAATTTCATGTTATTCAGAAGTTTAGATGGATAGTGAAGGCTGATGGGTTTGCAGTGTTGTGGTGGATGGATTGTGGTAAGTTAGGTTGTGGGTAACTACAGAGACATTATAAAAAAGAGAGCAGTGAAAGAACTGTGAATTGTATTGGAGACTTTTGTGACAGAAAAGATGGTGATAAAAGTTTTAAAAGTTTATTTGAGGACAACATCAGAAAACTTTTTAGCATTTAATTTGATCAAATTTGACTTGACATTGTATGCATGCAGTTTTTATTTCATTAAAATAAAAGTTAAATGTAAGTGCCCAGATGTTTCGGCATGGCTGCTGACTAACGGGACTTGCTTCCAGAAGGAGTCATCAATCTGAATATAAGAATTCCAAGTTTGACCTTTATCCCAGCTGTTTAGAGTCGTGTCCCATCTGTTGTTTCTGTGTTGGGCTAAATAGTGATTTCTGGTGTTCCTGTGTGTTTTTTATGTGTGACATATTTGCTTATATTATTAAATAAACTGTAATCAACAGGATTTATGAAGGGTTATTATATTTTTAAAAAGCACCTGTCTGTTTTTAAGGTTTTTGTTTTTTTATGTCTCTGCAGTGTTGTACCCCATTATAATCAACCCAGTCCTTTTTGACCACTCAAAATATCTTTATAAAACGATTCTTTTTTTTCTTTTTTCTTTTTTTTTTTACATTTATTTTTTTTTATCTTTTTGCAATTCCTGCCCTCTTGGGCTGATCTCTCTTAAAAAACCATTTTTAATGTCAGTGATTTTTACTGGAATAAATAAAAGATATATAAAAGTATCTTTAACAAAACAAAAAACAAAACAACAAAACAGATTGCGGCTTCTACATTGTGGCAGGGATATTGTTTCTGGCTCAAAGTGACTTGATATCATTCATGAAAGATATATTTGACATATGTTTCACAGATTATAGGCCAACAAGTTATTTACAACAGTTTAAATACGGACAAAATTTATTTGGCAAATACCGGAAATCACTTTTTGGAACTTAAAGTTCCCCACCTGCCAAAACCCTCTTGTATATGCAAAGTATAAACAAACCACGAGCTGCCAAAACCGTGTGGTAAACAGGAGGCAAGGAAATAGGTATTAAGCCAGCTAATGAGTTTAAGCTCCCCGATGGAGTGCCAGTTTCAACTCCAGAGGGAGCCAGCAAGCATGTTTCTATCAGCTGTCCACTCACTAACATGACCCGGACTCTTACTGTCTTATAGAGGGTCGGCAAGCTACATTTGGGCTTCATTTCTGTTTCTCCTGCAGATATCCATCAGGTTCATAAAAAGGCTTCCTATCGCCGAACTTACTGGAAAGTAATCTTTAAACGGCGCATTTATTAAAGGTGGTAAACTGTGCCATCAAAAGCTCTGCCATTTAACACAGATGCCCATCCATCCAATCTTTTCCGCTTATTCAGTTCAGGGCCACCGGGGTCCTGAATCCTATCCCAGCCGCCAGGGGACTGTGGGTTGTGATAAGTAAAAAGAACTTTGTGTGTTTAATTCAAATTAAAGTGTGTAAAGACGGCGGGGAAGCAGATCCGGGTTCTCTGATGTGGTTGAAATCCAGAAGATGGCAGTAATGCAACTTCACTGATGGCTGCTGCCCCAAGCGAAACAAAAGAGAAAAGCTCAAAGAAGAAGAACAGCCAACTGATGGAGGGGTGCAGCAACTCTGCAGGAGGAGTCGCTTAATAATTAATTTGGACTTTTACGTCATGCCAAGAAATTTTTTACAAGTTTTAAGACTTTCTTGTGTGCAAGTTAAGGGCTGAAGGGAGAAACACAACTGCATGCACAAAGCACGCCGCTGTGGCTTTAGTTGGTCGGATAAGGCTTAACGGAAAACCATTTTAAATTTTGGGGTTCAGTTAATTCAGTTTTTTAGTGCATCTCTGTGTGTTTGCACCTGAAATGTTTTGCAGGTTGCACAGGAGTGTGCTGAGACAGGCTCAGCTTCTGCGTGGTGTCAGCAGGAGCACTGCTTTGCCACGGAGGGCTTGTGCTACTTTCCGCACACACGAGGAGTGTCTTGGTGGGTTTAGCTGTAACCTTTTAACCCGGTTTGCGCATGCCTGGTTTTGTTTGTTTGTTTTTATGTTATCACAAATTTCGCTGTTAACCCCTGACCACATATTTCTGAAATCACCAGAACTGCACTATGGAGGGACGCAGATGCATTTTAACTATGTGTGGCTGCGAGATCACTGCCTCGCTGCTGCTTCGTACAACTCCAAAACTAACCAGAGGAACCTGGACACTGGGAGCATAGATCTGACTATACGTCCCGAAAGCACACGAGTGGAAGAAGACCACCTTGTTATCACCTGTAAGTGGGGAACTATAAGTGCAACAGTGGGTTGCACAGGTGGGTGGGAGAGAACGTGATGTAAATTGACTTCAAATTGTGTGAAGAACTAAGACACATTGTTGAAGTGCAACTTAGTATTATTATTATTTTTAAGGATGGCCATCATCTGTTTTCTAAATGGAGTCTTCATTCAATGTGGCCATTTCTGTAAAACAAAATAGTTTGGAAATAACACATTTTCTTTAGTTAAATTACATTAAAATGGCACATACTAAACGCAGGAGCAAGGTTATTGAAACTCAACTAAAACTGAAGCTAAACGTGTATAAACATTTTAGTTAACTAGAACATAAAAAATATTGAAAAATCAAAAATTAAATGAAACAATTTAGTAAACTACAATAAAAATATAGAAGAATCGTTCTTCGTTTTAGTGTTAGTTCGGTAAAAATTGTATTACAGCTTGTCTGATGGGAGAGCTGATAGACATGTTTATTGAGACTAGATGTGTACAAGGCTGGCAAAACTTTCCATGCAGTAAACACTAAACTAAAACAAGAGAATCCATCTCTGGAAACTTATTGAAACTAAACTGAATTTAAAACAAAAATTCAAAATGAAATTAAAAAAAATCTAATTAGAAAAAGCAAAGCTATAACAACTCTGCCAAGAACCGGCTCGTCTGAAGTTCTCTGCACAGCCAAATATACTGTAATGGTCTTTGCCCCCTGGCACATTGTATTTGTGTAAAGATTTACTTCATGTGCAGGTACAGTAAGGCTTAGGGTGTAATTATCCAAAGGAGAAAAACATAGACAGTTTTAGTTACCATAAAATTGATTTACACGTACAGGGAATGTTGCCTAAGCTGGCTTTAGATAGCAGCCTTTATCAGCAGTCACTGTCAAATAAAAAGATGAGACCGAGACATATCTGTGCTCCTCCTTTAGTGTTTTCTGCTGACCCCTAAAAGCTAGTTGAAGTTTGACACAAGGAAAAAAACCCTAAATTATGTAATTTCTGCCTGCATTCCAGTCTGCTCTGGAACACAACTGAGAAAAAGAGCAGGTTTATATTTTTCTGTGATCTCCTGCCCAGAACTCAGGGGGAGGATCGTGGGTTTCTCTTCCTGCCCACCACTGAAGAAACCCTTTCCATGCTCTCTAACACCTCATCTTCCACATAATCGCCCAGCTGCTGTAGACACAAGCCATTGCTCAGCTCACAGTGCTGTTCCCCAGAGAGAGCCCCAGCAGGGAGAGCTAGCTTAACTAGCACAAAGCACTGGCTAGCTGGAGTCATTACTTATTCTGTCTGCTAAGTGGAAAAAGTCAGGTGGGATTTAGTTGCCCTTGCTTTGTGAAATCCGAAGATTAAATGGTCCTGCAGATGCCAGGTGTGGACCAGTGGAAACTATTCACTCCCTCTGCTCTAGTTTGAAAAAATGTTAATCTCTGACCCATGGGACTCAGACACAAGCTGGAATTATTCACTCTTTAGTACAGGAGTCAGTGTACAGACCAGGAAACTCCATCTTCCTTTAACCTTTTAAGAACATAGCAGTCCCGTCAGAGTGTTGTAGATCTGAGATCCCTTTTCTCTGTGGGAATCTCTCTGGATTATACTCTACCATTCATTAAAAAAAACAAACAGACTGTGCAGCTGCTGAAAAGTACTCTCACTATGGTTTTATGCCGGCACGAGAGTGACACGGTGTCTTACATACAGTGACATATGTGGGTGTGGCAACCCCATGACAGCTGCTGATGCAGGCATTCTGGCATGCATGCCTCTCCCTGTTAGTGGAACATATTCAAGGTCAGCTCAGTTTCTGAGCGTGTATTCTGTTTGTGAACAGGGGGGCTTTCAGAGTTAGGTTAGCAAATGCTAAATCACAGCAGCACATGGACCGCCTGCTATAAATTTTGCATTCAGATCCGAGTCAGGTAATCTTGAGAACCCCTCTGCTATTGTGCGCTTGCTTGCACTCTGGTGGCAACAGTCAATATTTCGAGGCTTCCAGCAGTTACTCGCCAAGACTTCCTGTTTGTTGTTATTGTTCACAGTACAGCTAGAATACAGATCCATTTAAGATAAAATGAAAAAGAAAATACAAAGCGAAATCATGCATGGACAATAGAAATTGGTGCTTAAATGGCTGTTTGGCTCAATGGCTTCCTGTTTTGCACCGTACATGGGCTGTTTTCCTGTATTCTGCCAAAGCCCACACAAGCTTAATTAGCCTAGCGAGCAAGGACTACAAACAGAATCCAGAAAACTTCTATGACTACACGCATTCTCATGTAGAGTCTTTATAGAGAAAATTGTATGTAATAAGAGTCCCTGCAACTCATTTGCTACATATGTACGTACAGACGGAGGATTTTACAGGCCTGTTAATGTCCTGCAATCCTGTATGTATACTGCCTAGCTGTCACAGGGCACAAGAGGCAGGGTACACCTTGGATACAGTCATGGAGACAGACAACCATTCACTCAAACTGTTTTAAAAATGTCTAATTCAGCCGATAATTTATTTAATAATGCGTTCTATCTAACACTTACACTCTGATTAATGCATTGGGAGCAACTCAGGATTCACTATCTTGGCTAGCAGCATTTGACTGGAGGAGCCAAGGATTGAACCACCAACATTCCAACTGCACTGTAAAATGTAATATTGTGTTTAATTAAAAATATTAAATAGGCTGAACTCAGTTTTTATCAATTTGTTATTAGAACTCGATTTAAATAAGTTACCAGTACTTTTTATGCAAAAAACACTGATAAACTCAATTTATTTGAGTTGTCTTAACTTAGAAAAACTAAGTAAGGTGGAAGTTTTGCTTCTCAGTGCGGAAGGATGAAAGATGTGTTTTGAAAATGCCACGTCACTACCGTCCTCCTCCCTCTCGGATCAGTCCGCATGTTCATGGTGCCAGCATTTGTTGAGCAAACCTGGAAAAGCGTCAGCTCAAGATATTATTGTTGTCATTGCTGTGAATCTTTACCTGATTCACTGACTTGGTTGAGTAAATGTTTGCCTCACAGGCATTCACACTATTGAGATCCTGTTTCTCTTCATTCTTTATCCTTTATTATTCTAGTTGCTCCGTTTCTTTGCCGCTTAACTACTCCCTCAGTTTTCACCGTTCAAACTTTAAACTGTTCTGCTATTTCTGCTTTCGACTGCTATATCTTTTGGTGATAATAACTTTTATACTTTTTGAGATATTCAGCTTTTTATGCCATTTTTTGGCCCATTTTGCTGTCAGAGACCACATTATCAGTGTGATCACCAGTTTTGCTTGCTGGGCTGAGCCATGTTTTAGCTCAGTGAGATGAGCAGCTGTCCTCAGACCAGGAGGGCAGGGTTCGAATCCCGCTTATGGCAACATTTTCTTCAGAATCAGAATCGTGTTTATTGGCCAAGTATATGTGCAGACACATACAAGGAATTTGGTTCCGGTAGATGGTGGCTCTCAAGCACAGCAATGTAAATCACACACACACACACACACACACACGTGTCTATATATACATTACACATGCATACACATACATACACAAAGCTGTGTAAACCAACTATAAATAACTAATCTAAACTTATATACATAAAATACAGAAATGAAATGAGGTGGAATGAATACTACAGAAAGTTAACACTTCAACTGTTTAAACTCATTTCAACACAAATTTCAGCTTTTTCACCTCTTTTTAGCAAAATTTTCAGTTTTTCACTACTTTTCACCACAAATTCCAGCTTCTTAAGCTGTTTTTCATCATATCTTTGTTTTGAGGCCAGAACTGGTTTGGCGCAGTGGGCAGCACAGCTGCCGTGAGTTCTGGTGGCAAGGGTTCGAGTACTATATGTGACAGATGCTGCACATCTTCCCTGCTTGCATGTAATCTGCTTTCTTGACACTCTTCAGTGTAGTCTTTCAAAAAAAGCAGTTTTCAGCAGAGTTCAGCTTCTACACAGTGCTTTCAACAGATAGCTCTACTTCTGCTGTTTTCAGATTCCACTACACGGCATTCACACTGCATTTTCGCAGGAAATGCAACTTTTTCTAGTTCAAACTGATTTTGTGGCTTCTCTTAGTTTTGCACCAGGTTTATAATCTTGCTAGCTAGTTAGTGTTAGCCTAGCGTCGCTGCTGCGGCTGGGCTCATTTTACTTAAAAATTAACACCACAGCCTTAAAAACCTTATATAAAAATATGTCTGTGAAATTTTCTGTTGATTGTTTGAAATAAAAAAAGTGAGATAAGAGCCCAGACAAAATTCTTCGGGAGGTGCAGCCGTTAGGGGTGGGATGGGGGGTGGGGGGTATTTTCAATCCATAGCCATAACTAACTAACTAACTAATTATATATATATCATGTTTAACCTGAGTAGCAAAAGACCGCAGGGGGGGTTGAAAACAATACGCCAGGAGTTAGCTGTGCTCGCGGACTCTTATCAAGCCTTGACCTCCCGGTCAGCTATCGCGCTGGTGGATAACAGAGCTCTCCGAAAACGTGGAAGCACTTTTGCAAATATGTGATATTTTGATAAATTAAGTAGATATTTGAGCATTACACAGCTACATTCTCGGCTGAAAATATCTTAAAAGGTTCGTCTATGCTCTCGTGTCAGGCGCTTCAGTAGATTACTCATGCTATTAACAGCGGCCGATAGTTTTTACATATTACTGTAATGTTCTTGTCTGCTTGTTTCAGAAAAGTGAAGAGACGGGAATATGTCCATTTCATAAAACAGCCACTCGCTTCAGCCGAGTCCGACATCTTCCGCTTTAGAATACGACTATGCAGCAAACTGGCGAAAAATGACGTGCAGCTGCACTACAGCGATGTTAAAGCAGCAGAGTTTACTTTTACCTTTAGAAGATAAAATGTTGAAATTAAATAATGATATTCAGCGAGTTTAATTATTTTACAATGTAACGCAAGTACATTGTAAGTAACTGTAATTAAAATACCTAAAAATGAACAGTAATCAGTTACTCTACTTTTTCAGTAGAAAAGTAATTTAATTACAGTAACGCGTTACACCCAACACTGCTCATAGGGAATATGGGGCGACCGTGGCTCAGGGGGTTGGGAAGCGTATCTGTAACCGGAAGGTCGCCGGTTCGATCCCCGGGCTCTCTGTCCTGGTCGTTGTGTCCTTGGGCAAGACACTTTACCCTACCGCCTACTGGTGTTGGCCAGAGGGGCCGATGGCGCGATATGGCAGCCTCACTTCTGTCAGTCTGCCCCAGGGCAGCTGTGGCTACAACCGTAGCTTGCCTCCACCAGTGTGTGAATGCGAGAGTGAATGAATAGTGGCATTGTAAAGCGCTTTGGGTGCCTTGAAAAGCGCTATATAAATCCAATCCATTATTATTACTGTACTTGCACATAGGATTACATCATTATCTGAAATGTTTATTACAGGAAGTAGAATCATCCAATATAACCTTAAAGTAGAAATCTGTCAAAGTCAGCTTAAACATATTTTGCATGTCTATGTTCCAGGGCCTGGTGGTCACATGTCCAGGTACAGTCTCAGTTGGCTTGCTGAGAACAGCTTTGAGAGAAAGTACCAGAGTGCAGAACAACCGCGCATCCTCTGGAATTCAGACATCTATAAAAATGCAAACATAACCTCATCCAAATGGGACACGTTTATGAGCTGTGATGACGAGCTAAAGAAATTTCTTCAAAATTATATTCTGTACGGGATCGCGTTTGTAGACGATGTCCCAACCACAGTGGAAGCCACAGAGGCAGTAACCCAGAGGGTCAGTCTAATCAGGTATGCTTCCTGTTGGCCTACAGATCACATTCTCGTCTTTACGTTAACGCTTCGTATCCAGTGGCGTCGTTCAACCAGCTGTCTGTTGATTCTCCTCAATTTCATCTGTTTCTCACAAAGGGAGACTACCTATGGCAGAATGTGGTGCTTCACTTCAGATTTTTCCAGGGGCGATACTGCCTACAGCCAGCTGGCCCTGGACCGTCACACTGACACCTCCTACTTTCAGGAACCGTGTGGGTAGGTGCAGCAGAGATGGGCTTGTTGGTGTAACGTTGACTTCTCATGATTATGTTTGGATATTTGATGCTTCTGTTCGTTATGGCAGAATCCAGGTTTTCCACTGTCTCAAGCATGAGGGAACCGGGGGAAGGACGCTACTTGTTGATGGGTTCTACGCTGCAGAAAAATTACGTCAGAGCTCACCTGAAAGCTTTGAGCTGCTTGCTCAGGTGCCCGTCAAGCACGACTACATCGAAAATACCGACAGGCACCAAAACCACATCACAGGCATCGGCCCCGTGCTCAACGTGTATCGTTGGAACAATGAAATGTATCTTATACGGTATGTTGATGCTGAAATTTAGTGTTGTTTTTATTTTTCTGATGTTGTGTTCACTTGTTTAGTAGTTGTCCATTTAATTAGCGCAACTGATGTATTTGCGTATTGACAGATACAACAACTACGATCGATCTGTGCTAAACACGATCCCCCATGACGTGGTTCAGCGCTGGTACGCAGCGCATCGAGAGCTGACCACAGAGCTGAGGAGGCCAGAGAACGAGCTATGGGTGAAGCTGACTCCGGGAAAAGTAAGATATGTGCAGGCCACAATATCAAAACATAAATGCTTCTCTGAGTTCCAACTAAAATGAATTCGTAGTCAAGTCACAGGACAACTTAAATGTCAGTGTTGCCTTGTAATCTGAGTGTTTTGCCCTGTCTTTTCCCCGTAAGGTTGTTTTCATAGACAACTGGCGAGTCTTACACGGGAGGGAGTCTTTCACTGGCTCGAGGCAACTCTGTGGATGCTATCTGACCAGAGATGACGTCCTCAGTGCTGCCCGCTGCTTCGGGCTCCAGGCCTGAACGTGAAGTTGTCTTCACTTGACTGCCTTATCACTCTGCCCACAATACAGGTTTAATTAACACTGCACCGATACTGCTGGAGCATGTTTTATTTTGCTCTTCTGTATTTTTTAATTAACATTTGATTTTTTTTAAACAGTTTATGTGAAGTTAGAGTGTGAATGTGTCCCGAATTTTACTTGAAACAATGAAATGTCTAAATCCTCAAATGGCTTCCAGTTATTAAACTGTGTTGTGATGTGTTGTGCGTTCAGTGTTACTTCTACTTCCATGTGCTGATCCTGTTTTTATCACACAGCATATCCTCGACACTCTCACAATACTCAGTAAACACAGCCTCTGACACTCATGTGACAAATCTTGAGGCACTCTGGTGATTCAGAAATGTTTTATTTAATCACAATCTGTAAAGTTTGCATGTAATACAAAACAAATTGATGGTGTAACTTTTTTACATTTATTACTTCTGTTACTACTGAAAAAAAAAAGGTTATTTAAAAAAAGTTTAAAACACAGGTTATGATAAAAATCAGAAAAAAAGACAAAACAAAATCACAGACCGAGCTGGTTGTGCACGTTAAAGTGGTGCAACCTCAGTGTTAGGAACTTAGCATATTGATCATTCATAGTGTTACGAGTTCAAATATTGAGGGTGAGCACAAAAACAACAATTGGTCCAGGAGAGTCGGTCAAACAATGATTTTAATGAACACACGCGTGGGGAGATGAACACTGCACACAGACAGCATCGATCTCCGCCCAATAATACACAAGCAGTTGTTTTATAACATCAGGGTATTATTTATGACGCCCCCTCATGCGTCAAAGTAGATACAATACATGCATAAGTTTCAAAACCACAAATGTTCTGTTGACGACTTTTGACACATTTAAAAGAACATCTCCGTCTCAAGGCCAGGTGCTTCCTATTAATCTTCTAACTCTCCTGGAACAAACTGTCCCTTAGGCAAACACAATTTTGCAGTCACAAGCTTTTGCAAACTATTATTTGAACTCTTACCTGAACATGAGTCTAACTACTGTTTGTGTGTGTGTGTGTATGTCTCGACCTCCAACGCACTCAGCCTCATCCCGCCCGTTGGCGCTTCTAACCTTTTACCAGACAGAAGCTCTCTGTGATAGGTGTAATAATCTTAACTAAGAACATGTGTAATCTATTGAATACATGCTTTGATTAAATGATAATTAATGTAATGGTAATGATGATGGTTATGAATAGTAGCAATAAAATATTTCCCTGATCTCCACAATAGGATTCGAGTGCAATCAAACAATACTGCATTATTCACAAAGCCTATGGAATACAGTACATTCAAAACTGGGCTCTGATTTAAAGTCCCTTGGTATAGGCATGACATCATCAATGTGATTTATTTGATTTTCTTTTATGTAAAAAATTTTTTAGAATCATGTTCATACAGTTTATTTTTTTCACACAATGTAAGAAAAAAGAAGATTGAAATTTAAAACATTCATTACTTAACTGAAATTGGAAAAAAAAAAAAAGCTGTAAAACTGACAGAATTTGAGTAAGCACAGAAAATGCAAATTCAAACATGAAGATTAGCTCCATTGTTCTCATTACATCTGAATTCTCTCCATATCAAAGACTGGTATACATAATAGTGATGCTAATGCAATGCTGTAGCTGTTTAAAGTGGCATTTAGGCTTGAGGGCCTTCTTCCTCATCCTGAACGTTGTCAGCCGTGTTTGCATTGGGAATGCTCTCATAGGCCTCCTGGGCTGGAGGAGAGCTCCCCCTAGTGGACAAACAAACAGTAGCCGTTACACCCTTGAACTCTAAATGACCGAAGAAGTGTATCAAAAATCTGTAATCTCACTTCATCTCGTTGGCCTCTGCCATTTTAACAGCGTTGTATTTGTGTTTCTTGACTGTGTGAGCGATGAACCACGCAACCAGGCCGATCAGCACGCACCCGAGCAGCGCTCCGATAATTGCGCCTGCGATAACCCCATCTGCCGCTTCTATACAAACACAAACATTTTATACCTGTGAGGGGGGGATTATTACACACACACACACAAACACACATATTAAAACTCCCCAAAAAATAAATGTGAGGACAAACCAGGACTCAGCTCAATGGTGCATGTTGCAAAGCCCACAACATTTGTAGCAATGCACTGGTACTCCCCAAACTCAAACTGGGAGATGTTTTTGATTTCCAGTATTCCAGTTGTGGTTGCTGAGAAAAAACAAAGTTCACTCAGATTCATGAGATGGTAAATGTGCTAATGCATATATATATATATATATATATATATATATATATATATACGTGTGTGTGTATATATATATATATATATATATACGTGTGTATATATACATATATATACGTGTATATATAGGTGTGTGTATACAGATGCTGGACTTACTTCTTCCCAGCACAGGCCTCCTTGTCTTGGTCTGATCCAGTTTGGCCCAGTTGTAGGTCGGTGTTGGGTTTCCCTGCTCACTGTGGCAGGTCAGAGTGACCAGGTGACCCGATTCAACATTGCCATGGACGGCGCAGTAAGGAGCAGATGGTTTCTCTGGCAGACCACAGGGAAGCTAAGGCTTTATTGGCTACTTGACATTATTACAAAGCACACATTCAGCCTGGAGAAAACACTGACATTTTTCAAGCCATTTAAACAGCAGCTCCTGAATAAAAAGATCAGCTTCCCTTTGAGGCTTGGCAAGGAAATCCAGTCATCATCATAGCCTTGAAACCTTCCTTTTTGATAAAGCTTATAGTTAGGTCTTGATAAGGTGACCCCAAACCTTCCTTTAGTTCCAACACTGCTACTGGGGGCTTCCCATGATGCTTCTTTACTCCTTGTTTTCCCTCTCTATGTTTATATAGACCACTCTGCATTTAATAATTAGTTAGTATTAATCTCTGACTCTCTTCTACATCTTGTCTTTTGTCTCCTTCCCCTGGTCAAAACAGCTTTTGCCAAGTGTTTGCTTATAGGGGTCATCTGATTGTTGGGTTTTTTTCTGTATTACTGTAGGATTTTACCTTATAATATATGACACCTTGAGGCGACTGTTGTTATTATTTGATGAAATATGAATAATTTACTAATTTTTTCTTTTTCTTTCTCTTCTCTTTTTATTTTTGTATAGTTTTACCACCGCAAGCTTTGATGTTATTTCAGCGAAACCACAGGGTAACTTTAGAGGGTAAATCACACTTGTGACAGCTTATGAGCATCTGATGGGACTGCAAGAAAACACATTGAAAGTGCTGATTTTATTCTTTAACACCACATTGTTTTATAATCCTCTTAGACTGAGTTAGATACTGAGGACTGGAAACAACTAGTAGATATGTCAGATAAAAAAAAAGTACTTTCTTTTCTGAAATTTGTTGCAGTATGAAGTGGGATAAAGCAGCAACGGTCAAGTGCCTCTAGATGCTCTTTCAGTCGCTGCTTTAGAACAGATGGTCTACACCGTATTGATTACCGCTATATTCCAGTCCGCAGTTCTGTGTGTATTTATCAGTGTGTATTTTCTTCTTTCCTGTTTATGCTGGTTTCTCCCTGTAGGTGCCATCAATTATTGGCTTCCACTGCTGAGTGTCTCTCCAACACCTGATTGGCAGATTTTAATCTTGAGAGAATAAATCACCAGCCTGAGCAGATCTCAAGTATGAGGGTCCTCTCTCCTCTCTGCCCTATCTGTGTGAGCTGTTGACACTGCACTGGCAATTTAGATGCATTTTGTAGACCATAGGAAGTAGATAATGGAAAATGAAGGGATAAAGACAAATTTTGGTGCCCTTTTTATTTTCATTCATGCCCCAGCGTGTTTTTTAGTCTTTCCTTGGGGTTTTCAGGTGAAACAAGTCATTGTGTATTGTAGATTGTTTATCAAAGATGGTTAACAGATTTGTTTGTTAAATTAGCAAATCCTTTTAATCAAACAAAACGTCACGTGGCTAGCCATTAGTCATCGTGATTCAGGATACGTTAGGAGTGGCCTCATCGTGAGCTCAGCAGCGACTGAAGATGCAATCTGTGTTTCTTTGCTGCCCGCTGATTATTAGATCGTTCAGTAAGACAGTTGGAAACAAACTGTACGCCAAAATCATGTTTGATACCACATGCGTTTTAACTTTCACAAAAAAGACATCAGGAAAACAAATAAAGTTTCTATACATATGTATTTGTAATTTATGGCAAAGCTGTCCAGTGTCAGTCGTTCTATGTGAAAATAAGTGATGCAAATCAGCCTTGAGCCCATGTTAATCAGCATGAGTGTGTTCATACATATTCATATTGTGCCTCACAGTCAGTATAAAGAAAGTGCCCCACTCCCCAGTCATTTTTTCCATAAAGGCTGTACAGTATTTAGGTAGCACATGCATGCAGCAGACACTCATATATATTCTGTATGCAGTACGAGGATGCAGTCACAGTCCTTTTTCTAATTTCCAACACTGACAATGAGGAGACTGCTGAAGTAACCATGGAAACTACTGAGGCCTGCAAGGTTGTCCTGGTAACTCGGTGAATGAGGGGATTTGAGATGAATGTAATTCCCTATTTACACTGTTCAGGGCCACTACTTTAATAGGTTTGTTAATGTTACAACATTGATAATTGATACAGAAATCTCAGGTGAGGAAAGATAGCTGAAACATTTTTACTGAAATCACAGTTTCGATAAAAACACTGGCACTCCCTTTTCAGGGAGTCACACACGCTTACTTAGAGGAGGAGAATAATGGCTGAAGCAGCAGCATTCTAATGGGTGTAATCAGGTAGCATGAAATCTCCTACACACCCACTGTTTACCCTCGCAACCTTTCTGATTCCTGGACTGTGAGAATGTGTGTAGGTTCCTTTCCATGACTCAGTCCTTTTGTTCACTTTTACCCGTGCTTTTGTGTGGCCTAAGTGTGTTAGGGTTCATGTTTTGTCTTTAAAAAATGATCTGTACTTCAATAGGATCAAACAGGGTTTGAAAATGTAATAACATAAAAACACAATAATATACCAAACACCAAAAATCTATTTCAAAAGTGGGCAAAACTCACCGAGGACATTCACGATGATATTTGCCTGAGACTGTCCATCAACGTCGGGCAAATTGTGAACTTCACACGTGTAGAGCCCAGAGTCCGATGGTTGCATGTTTCTTATAGTTATGGAGGCATTCATGGTGGCCCCTGGAGCAGCTGGAGTTTGAATCCTGCCTTCGTAAGACTTGGGAATAACAACCTTTCCTGATTGATAGTAAAAGATCTGAAAGCAAATGGCAAGAAGTCTGATCAGATCATCTGTTGGCTATCACTGCACAAACTCACTGTCCTCGAGCTAGTTTGCATGAGTGATCCAAATAATTGGAGAGATGAAACCTTTAGTTCTCCAGTTAATATGATATTTACAGGACCAACGTTTTTTTTGTTGTTTTTTTTCACATCAGCATGTAGTAGATGTCTTTAAAAGCACTTTTTGACATTGCATGAAGCAGCACATTTGTGAGTCTGTGGCTGTAGGTTAAATGAGCACTGCCTGAAAGATATTTGTCGATCTCAGTCACAGGCTTCGCGATCCAGACTGGGTGTGTCTGCTAGCTGGTAAGAAAACGTGGCACAGCAGGAAAAGGCGCAAACCTGTATGTGTAGCTGTGCGTAGACATATGTTTTTAAAATATTTAAAATACAGGAAAAAACGAAATGTTTGCTGCTCTGATGAGAATCAATTCCTTCGAAGCATTTTGAAGCATCTCGAAGATGATGCTATGTTCTGAGAAAGCGATTCTTATCTGCTCTGGAGAACTCGGAAGAAACACAAAATTACTCATGTCTTTCAGAAGTGATCACCGTGTGTAGTCACATGAGTTTATTGGCCTGAACTTCAATTTGCACACCCTATTTTTAGCTACTAAATTGAAAGACATTCCATCATCCTGGTCCATAAAACTACAAATTAGTTGGCACGTGGCTGTAATCTGAACAATAGACTGCATCTACCTGCTGTGCAGTCATGGCGGATTTTGAGAGAAACTCCCACTGGATTGTTAGATCGGCCGTTGTCGCCACTGTAGTGGCAAACGTACAGTTGAGCAGGACACTACCACCAATTGTCACATTGACGTATTTCTGCGTGGTCGTCACTGTGATGAGTTCGACACATCCTGTAAAACAATATCAGAGCTCAAGTAGGTTTCCAATAAAATGTAAACTTGCTACAAAAAAACAAATGATAATGTAAGACAGAAATGTGCTTACCTGTAATGCTTAAAAGCACCAACAAGAGCTGCACAGAGCACATCTTTACAAAAGCTGTGGGGATTCTCACAGAATGTCCTAAGAACTGAACTTTATACTCGCCGTGCAAGCAGGTCTAGAAGAGGAAGGGGTAAATGCATTACAGTATCACAGGCAAGGTCGGGGAATTCATGGTAACAGAACTGCTGATAATGCGCATGTTTGCATTTCCATGTTTGCCAGACAAGGTGTGTACACTGGGTGTGTAGAGAACTGTTTTTCAGAAATTATAGATTTGGGCATTCGGGCTCAAAAAGTTTAAATCAGGGTGGATTAAAATGAGAAATGATGGCAAAGAAAACCCCTAATCTGGTCATGCTTTGAGCAGATACAATGTGACCTTAAAGGAAACAAATGGACTGAGTGCAGTCTGCTCTGTGTGTGTGTGTGTGTGTTTTGAAATGTTGACTGTACATGGCAGGTTAGGACCACGCAGTGTTGTGACAATGATGGTTAATTCATTTTTCAGTACTTTGGCAGTAGTTTCACCACAGCTCATCCTCCTTGTCTTGTAAGTCATTCTGGGTCAAGGCTTCTGGCAAAGGAATTAATGTAATTTAATCTCCACCTGGCCTTTATCGCTTGCCTCGAGGAAGTGTAAGCCAAAGCGCTGCAACATGCTGCTTATCACTGGGGAGTCCACTCCCCGGTGCTGCTGCCTACTTAATAAAGGCAGTTTCACCTTTGTCGTTTTCGCTCACACAGCGTGCAGTACAATGCTGACAGGGAGAGACAGTGAATCATACATGATTAATTGTCTATAATTACCAGAAGCTGACATAAGTGATTAACAATGTGAAAAATGTTGATTAGGGGTGACTGGAGGGGTGAGGGAGGGAGGCAGCGGCATGATGTGGGAAGCGGAGGAAGGCGTATAGAGCTCATTATCCAGAAGACGTTTATGTGATAGGCTGGCAAATGACACAATATCACTGTCTGTAGGCTTTGTCTGAAAATTTAAAAAAAAGAAAAAGAAAGTGTTGGCAGCTGTGTGTTTGGGCAGAACTGCAGAGTGAAACAACAAGGGGCCAGTCTTTAAATAAATGCATCAGCATGACTCACGACCAGCTAATCAGAGTCTGAGAGCGTTCTGATTCCATGACAAGTCAAGTGGGAAAACCACTAATGAATGAGTAGAACCATTAATAATGTATTCAGTTAGTTACATTTGGGAA
Source organism: Perissodus microlepis (assembly GCF_051167445.1). Classification (NCBI taxonomy): domain Eukaryota; kingdom Metazoa; phylum Chordata; class Actinopteri; order Cichliformes; family Cichlidae; genus Perissodus; species Perissodus microlepis. The sequence continues at coordinate 9,852,111 of NC_140470.1, forward strand.
ATGCTTATTCCCACATAAGTTGAGATCAGGATTATAGAAACGCAATAAGCAGATCCCTTGTTATTTGAGGGCAGATTTTAGATCACATTTCTGGCAAATTCGGTCCTTCTTCGGCTCTCCACGCAGACTCTTTGACCTCCGTGCAACCAAAGCCCACTCAGGCTTGATTTGCCAATAGCACTTGAATTACAGATGTAAATGAGAACACTTTGTGTACTAGAAAATCCACAGGTGTTACATATTCATGCGCAGAGATCTGTTTTTAGAGATTAGAGTGACAGAAGCTGACATTGTAATAGGACATCTGGCAGAACTTGATAAAACATTCAAATTTGTGCTTCCTGTTTTAGCTAAATTTTATCGAGGGTGACGGATCGTCCACGTTCAGCAAAACAATGGCCTGTTTCATTTATGGCCGGCCATGTTTATTTTGATTCAAAGAAGTCATTTTTTTACACTATTACTGCAAAAAAAGTATACAGTTTTACAGGGTCATGGCGAAAATAATATATTAAAATAAAATTAAAAAAAAAATAATACTACATTCACATGCACAGTCATTAGGGGCCAGTTACAGCCTCTTTGTTAGAGTAAGTCTAAGAGTTTACCCCATGATGCTATAAATGATCACGCTGCTGCTTTCAACTGAATGCTTAACGCTAATATTTTAGCATAAAGATTTGATTCATCACCTGATTCATCCACTTGACACTTGAATACTTGTACTAAAAACAAAAAAACAAAAATTACCCATTAGCTATTGAAGCACTTCAGAAGAAATCCAAAAAATCTACTGTTAAAATATGTTGGGAACTTGTTAAAGAATGCTCCGCAAAATCCTGACCACTTGTTTTAGTGGTAGCCTTAGAGGAGAAAGGGATCATCAGAGTCATTGTCATAAATGCTCTGGGGACCATAAATGCTTGCACCTGTACCGAGCAAGCAAGACCGCAACTTAGCCATCATGGATAATAAAATGGGAAGATTAGATTGTTGCCATTTTCTGACTGTTTCACCCTTCAGCCACACTATACTGACTCTTCTTTCTATTCCAGTCACATTAATGGCTCTGCAGTTAGTTTGAATCCGAGGGGAGAGCTGATGATGCATGCACCCTGTAGCATCCACCAAGCCGCGAGCGTCATCTCACAGAGGCTGCTTGGACCTGTAGCTGTGTCCTCCTCAAACCTCCGGCAGGTTTCTGTGTAATACCTCCACACAGACTTACTCATCCACCCACTGCAAACAGTGGTTCCCTGTCGGCAGACTGCGAGGGGGCGTAAAACTCAGAGCTCAGAAAGAGTGAGTACACATTGAGTGGTATTTTCTTCTGCTTTTTTTTGACGGACCTATCTGAACAATCCGACTGGTTGTTGTAGTAATGCACAGTGCTGGGGGAAGTATTTGAATCCCTCATGGTGGAAAAGTATCACAGCACTTTCAAACCATTGTAGTAAGTTATGACAAGTGCTGCTTAGAACACAAATCAATTAAAAGTATATGAGTGTAATTGTAAAGGTGCACTTCTGAAAATAAAAGTTTACCCAGTGCAGAAGAAGACATCTGTGAATGTTCTGCACTTAAATGTCTCTCAATCTTTCATGAAGATTTGCAACTTTTCCCCCACAGTGTTTCATTCTGCACCAAAGTAATGGATAAACAATTAGATGAAAGTTCCTGTTTTTTCACTATCAACATTTTTTGTGAGTTAACAAAAAACCTTCTGCTTAATAATTACAGAGCAATGAGCTACCAGAACTTTTTCTGTCATTTTACACATTTATTTCCTATCCTTAAAGCCCAGTGAGTCACGCTGACAGGTTTCTTTCATTAAATAAAGCAGCATTTCTTTATCATGTAAATCTGAGACGTGCTGTTGAAACTGCACTTCTTTTTCTTATTTTGAGATATTTCAGTGATTAAATGTGCAGCTAAACTAATTTACACTGACAGAAATGTTTATTGGTATGGCCCACTTAAGGTCAAAATGCACTGTATGCCCCCAAGTCCCCCAATTTAAAGAGTTCAAAGCCATTTATAAACAAATATCATCTATTCTTTAATGTGTTTTCCTCCTGCGCTCTTGCTTTGTCTTGCAGATGAAGCGGTCAGATAAATGATGTCATGTAAAAGGTACTCGCATTAACACTGCTGCTATTGAGGAGGACAGGGGTGCAATTCAGTCATTGGACAATAGATGGCAGGCCAGCCTGTTAGATGTGTTGTGATGAGCATTTCTCTAAGTATGTGCATGTGGATGTACATGTACATGTTGGGTGGGGGGAGCTTGATGCAGCGGAGCCAAGAATGCCACACTCCTCAACCTCAGCAGGCCTGGCTCTTCTTCACCCTCCTCTCCCACTTGGATAACAAAAATATATAGGCCAGGCATTTAGCGTGGCTTCGCTTAATGTCCCCACAGCTACCAAGCAACCTTACCACTTCCAAAAACAGTGGTGGTACAAAACCAAATCATATGCGAGAGTAAGAACTTAAAAAAAAAATAAAAAAACAGTGTAGTGTGAAACATCATCTGACTAACACAGATGAAAAAGTCTCCTTTGCATTGCTTTTTTATTTTCCCCTTGCCTCTAAAAACCATACGCAGTGACACTGAACTATCATCTCACATTGCCATCAAATGCTAGCATGAGACGCCGCTTTCACAAAGATTGACACAATTGTGCAAACAAACCTAAAAGAAGTGGGATACAGTCAGTCAGACGCAACATCTCCTGATACTTTTGTCATCTCTGAAATTCAGAGTCTGTCACTGAAGAGGGCGACCTGTGACGAATTGTCTCAGGAAGAGAAACAAGGGGCGCAGAAGGGGAGTACATTTACATCAGCAAACAGTCTAATCGACAAGCTGTCAGTGCTGCATTTGGGCTATAACTTTTTTAAAATGCCAGCAGTAAAAAAAGAAAAAGAAAAAGAAAAGGAGCAATCGCACAGATGACCCTTTCTGGCACAGAGAAACGTTACGCTTTCAGAAGATGCATAACGTCCCCACATCCATTTTGTCTAATGATATTTTTGATCGTCTAAAATCTGTCCTTTAGCAACAAGGGAAATGCCAAAATAAATTGAGAGGCAAGCTGTTAGATTTGCCAGCAAAAGTATAATTTTATGCGTTCGAGTTGTGATCTTCTCAACACTTAACTGAAAGATGGTTCTTGCCAAGTGGAAATGTGTGTTTTCCACAAAGTACACTAATGTTTTGAAGAGATTTTCACACAGTTTTTTATGTCCAGCTTAGAATACTGAGACCTTGGAGTGGTCGTTATTGAGGGGATGAAGCAAATTTTAGAGATAAAAATCAGCTGTTGTTAACCACACTTTATAGGTTCGTTTTTAAAAATGACTTTGGCATATTCTTCCTTGGGTATATTAAGCACAAAAATATGCAGTGCTAGGATATGTAGTCTTGACCTAACCCTTTTGTGTGTTTTCCTAGACATAGGGTTTTCTACATAGTGGTCTTAGTAGTTCAGTCATGGTCACAGTAATATTAATATTAATATTTTAATATTACACGCATTATGTTTCCACTCCTTCTCAGCTCCTCACTCTCTTTTCACGTCACAACAAAAACTCCATGGTAACACCGATGAACATACTGTAAAAGGAAAACACCTGTGCACTGAGTATTATAGCAGCGATCATGTCAGACTAGATGCTTAAAGAATGAAATTGATGCTTAAAGTAACAGATGCAAGTGTTTATTAGCTGAATAGTTGATCATTATCCATTCAACCAATCCAAGCTGATGCTTTGTCACATGACCTTTTCTTGGAATAGTGGACTGATCTGTTGAGGCTGACTAGGTCAAGCATAAATGCAATAATTACAACTAGTAAAGATGATTTATTAAAAACATTTGAAACAAAGTTGATGGTTTGAACCACAAACCAAAGAATCCAGTGCTTTTTTAACTGCTGTTTTTTCCCCTCTGAGAGAAACAGCCATCAATTTCTGATCCATGTTAATGCACCCTTTCAATATTTTATGTTTTTATATGGAGAGCTGACAATAGAACACGGAAATGGAAGGCACATTTCGCTGAGCTACTTCACCAGCCCTGTATCCATCTCCTCAGAAAAGCTGTACACTTCAATGCAGACAGAGCCCGTGCACTGAAAGTAAGATGAAAATATAGGATGCAAAAATGTCTATGTACACTAAAAAAAAACAGATCAAATGACAGATGACATGAATTTCATATTTAATCAGCTGTAACAGGCCATGGGTTAATCATGAGTTAACTGCGTGTTAGCCATATTATTCATACTGTATGTGAACCTTAGCTCTTCTCAAGGTGAACTCACTTGGCAGCGTAATCAGCCATTGAAGTGTCTGGGGGAGTCTAGCAAGAGTAAATTAAAAGAAATCAATTAGGAAGAGACAAACCTGTGCATTAAATCTCCATCGTATCTGAAGGAGGACGCGTCAGCAGTGCATCATTACACAGGCCAGAGCGACCAGAGAAGGCTAAGCAACAACGACGAAAACACACCAAGTCTGTCACAGCTACATATCAAATCAGCCTGAAAGGATGAAGGTCAGTATCACTTGAAGTAAACAATAAGTAGATTTACCCAAATCTCACATTATAATCAGAAATGAAGAAACTAACGTAAAAGAAATGAAACAGACGAAAGAAACCATTTTAAATACATCCTGCATGATGTTAGGTGATTTGGAATAAGAGTATCTGTGTTTAATCTAACCACACCTGCTTCAGTATTGCCCATAAATATGTTTTACATTGCTAAATGTGCTCTTCTTTCATTTGCAACTTAATATTGTAGTATCGTGTTTCAAACTATCTTATTTTCTTTTTATTTAACCCTTTTCCAACAAGAAACAATATTGTAACAAGTAAATCCTAGCTAAACGGTACATTAGTCTTAATGGTATTTAAAAAAAGCTACATTTTCTTACTTACTATATCATTTATATACATGTGTGTAATATTTACAGTATACGCTGGAAATTTTGAGACCGTTTCTGTTCCATTTTAACCGTGTTACTGCATGCCTTTTCTTGGTCCTGTGAATTATTCATAGTAAAAAAAAAGCTATGCCTCAAAAAAGAACTGATATGAAGCAGAAAAATAGGGAACATGGGAAAAAGAAGAAAGAGGTGGGCTGTTGATACTATTTTAATGGCTAGTAGAAGCCTGCTTTGCATGTCCGAGGCTTACAACTGCTATTCAAACTGCTACAGCGTAAGTAAAGCATTTCTTTTCATTTGCTTTTGTTAAAAATAAGTGGATCACTGTGCATCAGTGGCTTATTAAAAATGCTTTTTGAACACTATGAATAATCTCAAATATATACATTGGCATATATTAAACAATAAAGTCTTAAATATAAAGACTTAAAGGCATGTTATACTTTTCCGCATCAGCGAGTATGCTAGTGTCTGCTTGGGTAAGTTTCATCATCGGATGGTGAGCCTGAGGCTCCATGCAGAGGTCTGCGTGCCTCCCAATTTTTAAATTACATTACATTGAAAAAAATAAGTATGCAAACAAATGAAGAAACAGAGAAACAAATATTGTCAATATACATTTCACTATTTCAGTTTCAGGTTACTGGTATTTACTCTAGCATGACCTGCTGGTACACTTGCCAAGGCTGGAGTTATTAGTTACGTTTGCGCTTTGTTCTAGTACAAAAGGTCAAAATGTCTTCAGACCTACTGGTGAGCACAGTTAAGTTATGTCTGTTAGAAAAAGAAGTAGCAGAGGAAGAACAAAAAACTTGCTAGCTGTTAAAAATAAATTGAAAGAATGTTTCATTGAAAACATGGTAGCTATCTAGATTAACACAAGCAGTGAAACATCCGTTGCACTAACATAAGTTCTGTTAACTCTACTGATTAGTTAGTTAGAGAAACAGCTTTTGATATATTACTAATGTTAGATAAAACCTTGTTTGCCAATCACACCAAACTGGCTGCTGTTAATTAAGCTGAATGTCTAAAATGTCAAAATCATATTTTTTCTTCTTTTCTTCATGATGTTCCAAGGCAATGAGGCTAACATGGTAAAAATGGCTTAAAAGTGTCATATTCATTAGAGGGGGTCTTTGAACTTTCGGCTATTCTTTGGATGGTTCAGAACTTAGTTAGTCCCAATATTTATATGTTTCCAGTCTAATTTCTACCTTTTGTTTAATCCTAATTAGCTGGTTACAGAAACTGTAAAAAAAAAAATGTTGATGTTAGCTTTTAGCCCAAGCGTTGCTATTTATAAATCTAGCCACATGACACTGCAGTTAGCATGGGTATAGAGTCTTACTGGGGCTCCAAACAGGATGTGTCAACAGCAACGATGCTACCACCGCTGTGTGCAGAGCAGCACCACGCATTGTGATTGAAGTTCATCTTATTTGAAATTCGATAAATCCCCAGTAGCATACAAGTGCTTAGCGGGCACCAGGCATGAAAGGCAAAATAGATTCATGTTAATAGTGTGTATCTGAATTCCTTGAATTGGATGACCTAAGTTTGCATTTGTATTTAGGCCTTGGGAGAAAAACCTTTTCTCAGAAACATGATTCAATCCAAGTAGACATGTTAGCTTAAGCAGCTAGGTTATTGTAGGCAGGCAATATATCTAAACAGGTAAAAGATCAACAACTCTATTAAGCTTCTTAACCCTCCTGAGGCAGGCATTGCCGATTTGCAACAGTTAAAAACTAACAACCTGATTACCCCACATACATATTTTATGTTTTGTTTTTTTTTTTTACCACTGCAGGACTTGGTTGTGCATTAGCAACAAAAAGTTTAATTTGAGCCTGAGAGGGTTAACTGAGGTAATAAGATATAGAAGTTTTTGCTTGAATATTTTATTGACGGGTGATGCAACCCATCTGGAAATTATGAAAAATCCATCTATTATGTCGTGTCCCCAGCCAAAGGCACCAGTGAGGATAGTAAATGCAGCATCGATGTTTCTGTTATGAACTTGACTAATGAGCTGAACTTTGAAGCTAATAAGCACTTAAAACTTTACCTAGTCTAGTTTGTAATAGTGCACAACACTGAAATGTTAGTATCTCAGGATATCTGTGTTTAAAAATCATTAAGAGGCACGGAACTGATGACTCTTTAAATCTACTGATACACAAATAACAGCACATTCTGGTATCTGCTGATTTGGTTACTTATTTTAAAGACAGATTTTTTCCATTATGTAATTGCAACTACACAGATAGCTACATGTATTTAAAGACATATAAAGTGCAAGTATCTATCCGCTTCTTAAACCTTATGTTCTCCATGGTCACAGGAGTGGGCTGGAATCCATTTCAGCAAGCACTAGGGATCTGACAAGGGCTCACCTTGACATGTTTCCAGTCTATCACATAGCTAACATGGATGTAGACAAACACATTCACACCTACAAGGCTATTTAAAGCCTCTGGTGGACCTGAATTGAATGTCTTTGCACTTTGGCAGGAACATGGCTTTCACACAGTGGAAAATATTGTGCTTTCTGAGTATGACTGCAAGCACAGCTGATGAACAGACCTTAAACAGCATCGAAACGAGTTAATACATTTTGTCTATGCATGAAAAGCCTTGTTAGATCATTCGGAGGACACACAATGTTGGTAGTGTGGTAAAAGTACATGCTTTACATTTAAAACACTGATGTGCTTTTATTCAGGTTGTTGCTTCAAATGAGACTGACGACTGGGACACAGGTTGCATCCCAAAGCCCCTCCAAACCCACCGTGCTACTTGATCTGCATAATCAATAAGCTGATTTGGACAGTAATGAATGTTTCTTAAAGTTTAGATGCCTTTGTACAACATATTTTAAATCTCTCTCTCTGGATCATTACTGCTGTCTTTGCTCAAGGTGCAATTACATTGAGAGCCCATTCTATTCACTTTCACCACCTAAAAGTTCAAGCCCAGACTGCATCCAGGAAAAAAACAACCCTAATGTGCAACCATATATAGCACCATGCCCTCAGCCAGAGGACAAAGAGTCTTAGCAAAGAGCAAATTAATCATCATGTGTTTTGTAGAATGCAAACTGCCCCACAAAGGCATTCCTGCTCTACGATTTATTATCATACATCTGTAAAGAATGTAAAGAAAAATGAATCTTAATAGTTCCTGAATTGAAAAAGGGGCAAATATTACACTTGTCAGCAGGAGTCACTTTGCGTCTTTATTCAGGAAATAGGGTATGAAAGGAGGTATATTCTCATAAACGCGCAATGTTTTGTAATCAAATTAAAAGAAGACACTCTTGATTTTTCTTAATTTTTTGTTTTCAGACTGTCTTCATATCCAGCAGTCCTTATCAAAAGCAAGACACCAGCTAAGCGGTGAGAGCTCTGACAACAACCTGGAGTAGCAATGGCAAATACCTGATTTTGTCCTCTTGGTTTGCAACATTGTATTTATGCTATTTACCTTTTGGGGACTAATATCTGAAAAAGAAATTAATCAAAAGTCAAACGAAACGGTGTCATATATTAGTCCACAAAGGGCAAATGAAAAGACATTAGCTTTCTTTACTGTATAAGCCTTTATTTGTAAAAAGTCGGTTGTTTGAATGATAACCCTTTTTATACCACATACTTGAACACCTTGTATTTGTAAAAAACACATTTTGTTCAAACACCTAAAAAAGCTGATCGACACTATAACATTAATTTTGCACTGACAAAAAAAATACAACTTCATACTACACAAATGTTGATTTCATGAGTACTGGTACTCCAAATGAAATCAAACACCTTATTAAACAACTGAATCAAATAAGCGCCCAATGTGAACAAAACAATTACAGTACAAAAAAACAAATGCATTTTTCTTCCAGTGCCAGTATATCAGATGAATTACATTTCCTTCTTATGATAAAACAACAACAGTAAGAATAACAATCCATAACAAATGTAACGAATACAATAAATTCGAAATGAACACAGAAATGAAGAAAAATCATTTACTAATTTATACCGAAACAAAAGGAAAAAGCAAAAATAATGGGCTGTTTATCTTGTGGGGTTCTTTTTTTGTTTTCTTCCATTGCCAAAATTTAAAAAGTGTTGGATAATTTTCTTACCTACTGGTTAAACATGATCTAGTCTTCCTCCTTTAAAGAAGGAGGTACAGTAAACTGATGCGTAAGTGGGAATCAGCACAGCTTCTTTGCGGGAATCCTCGTACAGTAACCGACAACAGACCTTAACCAGAGGCAACTTTTTAGAGAGGAAAATACAGGGAACACCAACTCACTGTGCAATCACATGGCTTACGTTCAGATGCTAATAGCAAGCATCCTTTACATCCTTTGTAGCTGAAGGGCGTTTGATGTTAATGCTTATGCTGAACCTGATAAAACTACAGCATCCGCTTGGTGCATCTGTTCCAAATTGTGTGATTTACAGTTACTTTTGCAGAGGTACATATTCGCGTTTTGCCACAATCGCGCGATACGTCCTCCAGTTTTATGAACAGTTTTTTTTCACAAGATTTGCAGAACTGGCTGTAAAACAAGTGCAATTTTGAGCATGTAAACACTGGATCTTTCTCTTCCTGGCTGTGGAGATGAATCAGATGGTGCGGAGTAAAAATGTAGGAAAATTAACCTTTTAAAACTCAGGTCATGCAAAACAAAACCAGTTACAAGGTACATACAAAATAATGAATGCACCAACAAAAGTTCTTCCAACAGTGAGGAGCCAGTCAGCCTTGTTCTGGTGTTTTGGTTGGTTCAACATGCTCGCGTGGTTGTGGTTCACTCTTTCAGTGCCACATGAAGCGAGCTAATGTGGAGACTGGAGATGAAACTTTGGTAAGATGTGTAATGGCATTTAACGTGGCACTTTATAGAACATCGAAAAGAGCACAAGCCCACATTAACTAAACTGTTTAATAATACTATGAGATTCGTGGATCTTTACATGCACCCAGGGAACAATTTTGTATTAATACCCTCACCCCCGCTAAAAAATACTTCACTGCCATCCTACACAGATTTGTGCAACTGAGCAGTTGCATTTAGGCAACTGGCTGAGTGCCTTGCTCAAGGGCACATGCGACTGTCTTGTTGAGGAACAGGTAAGAACATCCCACTCGCCTTCTTAAGGCAAACCTGCTCCTCTAGCCTCTACGAGCCAGCAAGCCGATCATGCCCTTAATTTTCTGAGAGGATTCGCGGATGACTGAGTGGTTTATCCATGGCTGAGGTAAATGCAGCAGGTGTCCTGTACTGAAATCTTCTGCAAATCCTAAAGTTAATAGGAAATTCCCATTCGCTGAGAGTGCACCAAGGCCGCATACTGTAATTTCCAGGCATCTTCAACAGCATTAGCATTAGCCTTGTTCTGGAGGGAATGGGTGAACCGATACAAGCTCGGGACCACCAGAAACTCCTTCACTGTCAGAGGACTTTGCATTGATTTCTCCATTATTTTGTGCACACCGTGTATTTCTTCTGTTTCATTTTTTAGGTTTCGTTTGCAGAAGTATGCCAATGCTAGAGAAGCTGTCCATGCCATTAGCAGTGAGGCTAGCTGGTATTACGAACTGCCATGTTTTTGTTCATGCATTAAGAACTATTAAGTGAAAGATATCATATTTACAGTACAATTCACATGTAATTACACATATACACTAGAGGCAAGAAAATTCACATTGAAATCAGTTCAACACATTTTTTCTCCTCCTCCTCCTGCTCCACTCCATGAACATGTGTCAAAAGAAATTTATTTTCTCTCTCATATAAGCAAAAAATTTAAAGTGAAAGCATAGAACAGAAGATCCTCACAGCTTTTTGGGGAACAATGTGCTGATTTCGTGTTCAGAAAGCAGGTAATACATGTTCTCCCTGAAATGAGTGGTGGAATTTTGTTGTTGTTGTATTTTTTCTTCTTCTTCTGCGAGCATGCAAGGGCCGCTAATGTTTTCCCTCCATATTTGCTTGGTGTTTATTAGAGATATGCATTTACTATTGACAAAAAATATCTATATCTATATATATATATCTATATATATATATAGATATATATATGAAAATGGATGCTTGAATTGATTTCTGGCAATAAACCAACCTGAACAAGAATGTGATACTTGTGTCAGTTTACATCACAAAATGTAGTGTAAGTGCAAATCATTGAACCCTAGTCAAATGCGTTCCACCAATTTACTTAAAAACACTTGTGGTTGTGATACTTTAACAAACAAAAAGTGCTTGTTTATACTAGAACAAACGGTATAATCTGGCCTCATAGTTTGACCAAACTCTTAGCGAAGATCCACCAAATTCCATTCAAACAGTTTGACAAGCTGTTAGTGTGCAGCGCAGGATGAAATGACAAAAATTCATTAAAAAAAAAAAAGAAGTAAATTGTGTGTTACTGGTATGAACTTCCATTTATATTACCCTTGTTTTATTGTAACCTGCAACATAAATTGGAATATGTATATCTCTCTCCCCGACTCAGAGAACTCTGTGTATCACTTACCAATTAGGGCTGTCACGATAAAAAAAAAAAAAATCACCAACATTATCAAAATAAAAAAAAAGGCACTAATGCTGTTGGTCAAATTCTAATATAACTTTGTTTATTTTGGGTTCTTTTTCTGGCAAATTAATGAAACTCATAATACAACTGCATGGAAGTTATGAGGGACTGTGACTGTAACTCTACAAAGGCATACAAAAAAACAAAAGCAAAACACTTATTACATGTGCATAATTAGCACAAGATCCATATTTCATTCCTAAATATCACAGTTAATGTTAATAAACGGTTATCGTGACACCCCTAAAGTCGACTGTCCACACTGTGGGAGTGCAATCAAAATCTGACTGCAAAAAAACGACTGGAAAACTGAGGACTGTGTACAGTAATGATGTCAACTGAATGTCTTACATCAGAACATCCTCATATGTTAAAATTGCAGCATATGTGTAACAGGGATGCGTATAATTATGTCAAAGGGGCACTCCACTTTAGCATTAGTTGGGCGGGTGTTTGGCGCTACTACTGCATATGTGAACGAAGCTGCATAAAGCTTTTGTGCTCCAAGTGATGCCATTTTGGTGGAGTTTCTTCCGTAGATGCAAGACTCTAACATGAAAAGATTTATGAGAATAATAATTTTCTTTAAAAACAGACATTTCTCCTTCTTTTTGCTCTAAACTGTCCATCCAGAGTCTGACAATCTGATAGGAGTGTGATGCTAAATCAGTGAAATGCTATTTTAAAACTGGTACTGGGCTTTTTTAGGCATGTCGTAACCACTGCCTGTGTTTTTTGTTGACAGCCTTAACTCACTTTCATTTGGCAACTTTAAAAGACCCCACCCCCTTTCTATCCTTTACCCTTGCTACAGTACGCCACTGAATATGTAATCTTTACTTAACAAGAGAACCTGCTCCCGGGCTTGGTCAAATTTTCTCATAAATATCTATTTCCTTTTCTTCAGTAATCGCTGTGTTCTAGCCGCATGATTAGACTTTAGGATCACCGAGACAGCAGACTACTTGGCTGCTGGAACAAAGACAAGACATCCGATATAAACACACTACACTATGTATTTGTGTTACTCTTGTTGTCTTTCTGTAAGATTTCATGGGTTGCTTTATATTCAACAGTGATTGTTCTTCTTTTTTTGCTTCTAGAGAATAAGACAACAATGCATAAAATGTACACAATAAGGAATACTAAACTCAGCTCAAGGCTTGGGCCACATCACAATACAAACTTCACTAAGACGTAAGGAGACAAATTGGTTTCTGATTAGCACTCCTTTTATTTTAACACACCTTAGACACCTTAACTTCATTAATATGTTGCCCTTCCATGCCAGTCTTATCCCAGATGTTTGTGTGTAGGTCACATTTGCTCTCTTTGTAACTTTTATATGTTTCTCCGGGGCCAATGCCCCTAACTAGGTTTGGTTGTGTATGTTGCTGCTTTTTGCTCTCTTTTCTGTCTTTCAAAACTTTTACAGAGTGTCAGCTGTCCATCTGCTTTAATATCATAAACGCTTTTTAGTGGCTACAATTTTTCAACCTATATACACTATTAACCAGGCCTATTAAAAAAACTAAAAATACAATGAATTAATTAATGAAATACAAAATCTTAGAGGTTTTTTTTTTTTCTTTGCAAATGAACCTGAGCACTGAAAATGCAATGTGTGTGTGTCTGCATGTGTGTGTGTGTAGGTGTGTGTTTGTGTTTGAGCAAAACAGCAATAATCCATATGGATTGTAGGCCTTTTGGTTGTTACATCATTCAATTTATGGCTATTTCTGGGACACTTTCCCCCCCAAGAATCCTTCCTGCTTATAGGCTGTCGTTTCTGATCCTCGGGGTTTGGCGTATGTGTGGGATGGCACTGACTGAGTTTAAGATTGAAACGTTGAATACTTTTTTCCCCACCACCTTCTGAACGTGCTGGCCGATACTATCCCGATCAAATAATCTCGACCTCAGAGCCTCCGACACTGAGAAGAATGCTCAACGAACAAAACAAAACAAAAAAAGAATACTATATACTCAATGACAACTGGTCAAACTGTAGGCGGATATGTTGACTCTTTTGAATATACATGTTCGCACATCTTCACTGCAGAATAATTTCAAACGAATCACAAAAGCAATCCTCCGTTTCCTCTTAGAAAACACAAAGCAGGATATGACGTCAATGAACGCTGCATCTAAAGAGCGTCGTTAGGAGGAAAGAAACAGCACAAATATACTTTCATGAGAATACTGAATGATAAAATGTACAGAATATGCTTCTTTTTTTTTTTATCTCCAAACAATCAAAATGAGTAATGCATACCTTTGACTCTTTTATCTTGTAATGCCCTAGCTCTAGAACATGTTCTGACACTCTCTGAAATCACAGTATTTTTCAAGTCAAAACCATATCTACAATAATCAGTATTTTGTTTTTAACCGTAATGAAAAAAAGGAGCCCTCTCCCTCAACCTCCAACCCCCCACCCCCACCCAATCCCCACCCTCCAGCGAGGACGCGTTTCTAAAAACAACATGAGAAGAGAAAGGAATACAAGGGTTGTGTTGACTCTCGTCGAGAATGCGGCGGTCGTCCCCCATCCGAGCGGCCCTCTAATGGAGACCATTAGGCCAGAGTTGATGTCTGATAAAGAGAACGATATCACTTCAAAAAACCCAAGGAACAACACATAATCCAAACAAGGTTGCTGTACATAGTAGAACCGGAGATTTCCGTGCATGTTATCCATGGGTGATGGTGGGGGTGGGGGAGGTGGGGGATTCGGCTGTTGGGGTGTGTGTGGGGAGCGGGCTGGGCTGGGGGGGTGGGGTGGGGTGGGGGGGGTGCCAAGGATCTCACTCAGCTGATGCCTGAACAGACAAGCCACCACTGATTTCATGAGCTGCAGAAGAGGATTTTTGATTACAGTAAGTATCAATAAAAAGTCAATGGGACTCTGAGACATCGTTTCTCTCTCGAGAGCTTTTGCTTTCTCTTTTTTTCTTCTCTTTTTTTCCCCCTTTTCTTTTTTTTCTTTTTTTTTTTTAGCAAAAATATCATGCAGTCTTTAGTTCCAAAAACCCCCTGGTGGGATCTCGTGTTTGTTTTGTTCGTTTCAGCAGGAAAAAGAAACTCAAAGCCTCCAAATTCTTCTTTCACAATTATTCTTAAACATTCAAGTCATCCTATTAATACTTTGTACAGCAGAAAGGTCTTTCGGATTTCACATGTGTATATATAAATATAATATATAGAAATATGCATATACATATGTTCAACTCGTATATGTGTATACATATTTTGGAACTGTATCAAAGCCAATTTAATGTGCTCTCAAAATATGGCCCATGATTCCTTGTGGGATGCACATCATTTCACATAGTACAACCAGTAGATAAGGTTGAAAAATCCAAAGGTGATAGGGAAAATGACCCGGGACCACTTGTCAATGGTGCTAACATCTGACAGGTTGGGGATTTTCAACTTGAGCTTGGAGGAGCGTCGTCTTAGCCGACAGTTGGCCCGGCTCCGCATGGCACTCCGATCCAGCGAGTGGTGGCTGAAGCCATCTCGGGGGGCCATGGGCTTCCTGAATTGGACCCCGGAGCTGTCAAAGGACATGACCGAATTCCGAGAGTCACTGACGCTGCTCCCCACGTCAGAAGGCATCACTTCGTTATTCATCTCCAGCGTGGTGAGGAGGATGTTTCCATAAGCATCCACCTGTGCAAAGCGGCGAAAGACACAAAGATTCAGCGAGGTCTGAAATGCCAAGGAGCAGCCCCATTAATCCCATTAAAACTGATACTTATGTTAAACCCCCCCTCCCATCCCACAAGCTGTCAAGCTTAAGCAAAATGCAGGGATGATATGGAATGTCATTTCTCGCATGCAACAGAAATAGTTAACAAGACTTTCATATATTACTGCTATTATTATTTTCTTTTTTCTTTCTTTTTTTTAACAAAAGTTACTTTATCGTGAGGTCTGGCCTACAGCTGATATGATTGCTAAATAAATGTACCCCAACTTTTCTTTGTTCCTCGAGATACAGATTTCTTCGCTGTGTAAATGACCTGAAGGTGTTGGTTTGAAACGGCACGGAAATGGAGTCCTTGCAATGTGAAAGAAAAATGAAGAGAACATTAAACGGCTATAAAAATACTGGCAAATAAGCACATTTTCTCAGAAATTACACAAGGCATAAGACATAGAGTTAACAGGAACAACTTTTGAATAAGCATAGCATTTTTAGTACCTCACACACAGGAAAACAGGAAAGGGGGGGGGGCTTTTTTCACTCCATTTTAGCATCTGTCATTGGCAAATTGCATAAGTGCTGATGCTTCCTTATCTTGCGTTTTGATGTTTATCCAATTTTTCTTTTTTTTTCATTTTGCAGGAAAACGGGCGCTGAAATATAAGGGCGGCCGAGTGAGAGTGAATAAAGCCTACAGCATAAACATAGACAACAACCTAAATAAGAAATGGGAATGTTTACACCACTGTTGAGTTAGATGAATAGGTATCTCAATGAAAAAGGCTATGTTCGATAAAAAGCAGTCAGTGCTTGAGGGAGAAGCAATGGATGATGGTCGGTGAATGCATATTAGGCTGTGGTGGCATCAGTATGCTTGTGGAAGATTACTTCAGGGACTAGTGTATGCATATGTGTCTTTGGATAAAATGGCTGTGGCTCGAAATCTTATGTGCAGAACATCGTTGTTTTGTACTTGAACTCTGACTGACACAGAGAGGTGGAGTACAAAAAAAGGGGGGGGGGGGGGGGGGAGAGAGAGAGAGAGAGGCGGCAGATGAAGATGCAAACCTGTTCCCTCAGGCGCTTCTCTTCGTATCTTGTGCGCTCATTGTTGGCTTTGTTCAGCCTCTCGCTGAGTTTCTTCTGTTGCGCGGGGCCCCGACCAAAGAACACGTAATTTACAAAGGCATATTCAAGCAGGGCCAGGAACACAAACACAAAACAGCCCATGAGGTAGACGTCGATGGCTTTCACATATGGAATCTTTGGGAGAGTCTCCCTAAGGTGGGTGTTAATAGTGGTCATGGTAAGCACCGTTGTCACACCTGAGTACAGCAGCACACACACACACACACACACACACACACACAGAAAAGAAACGCAGAGACAGTCAGATACTGCACATGTACACGCTTTTACTCCAAACTGTACTTGTGTATCGTTACTTACTGCGTGGTGATAGAAGTGGTGAAAGGAGTGCACAATTTACTTTTATTTAGACAAAAATGTCATTCCAGTGTTCTTTTCTCCCTTTTAATCTTGCATTGCTTTGCTAATATAGTGGTACCTAAGTAATATTTGCCTTTAACACGTGTTAGAGGAGATAAGGAGAAAAGTGGGATTGTTAAGTAAATGTAATTGGATACATATTTTTACTAGAGTTCATTGATTGGCTCCAAAGTAGGAGTTACAGTCCGCCGCTTTCACAGGGCCTCTGTCACTAACACAGAGAGACAGCCAACCATTCACATCTACCTCCAATTTACAATCACCAGTGAACCTAACATAAGCCTGTCTTTGGACTGCCAGAGAAAGACCATGAAAACATCCCCACGCAGAAGGGCCCAGCCGGGGGGTGGATTTGAACAGAGGACGCTGCACCATCACCATGCCACCGTGCCACCCTGATCACATCTTAGTCTAACTATCATAGCGTTAGTCACTTTGATGCGGTTTATTCAATTATCATGGCAGACAATGCTCTGAGAATACTTGAGAAATTGGATAAGTGTCATGAAAGTTACCAATTTTGGTAGTGTAGCTAGTCCTCATGTCACTACTAATTATTTGCAATAAAAATATTATATTTAAAATAAAGATTTTTTTAATACTGTCTCACTGAAATAGTTGTGTTATTCTGTTTTTGGACTAATTTCTGGGAACAAAAGAAATTCCACATGACTGCAATGTCCTATTAAAAATAGCTGACACTATGACCTTTAGGTGTGCGTTTGTTGTAATTGTCTATCAGTCATTTGCCTGTATATGCTTCAGAGTTACACAGGAACAAGTAACACTGCACGACAGCCACATGTTGTTCGTTCCTGTGATAATAAATATATTCTAGCAGGGATAGTTATGAGTTTAATAATGCAGCAGTGGCTGCGGCTTACCCAGGGCCACCCGAGCTGCAGAGGCATCGTAATTGATCCAGAAGGAGACCCAGGAGAGGATGGTGATCAAGATAGAGGGCATATATGTCTGCAAGATGAAATATCCAATGTTCCTCTTAATCCTAAAACTCAGTGAAAGCCTTGGATATGCACCTGTAAGGAGAGAGGATGGAGGATGGGTGATTTTGGAAAAGAGCAGGAGAAGAGTGTAAACACATTAGTAAAAAAAAAGAAAAAGAAAGAAAGGAAAAAAGAAGGGAGAAACCATGGCACAATTTAAGTGTTCCAAACTCTGCACTTTGACAACACGCAGGGTAGTCATTTCTCCATTTGTTCAGATGGAGCACTTAATTTCCCCAAAGCGATGGATTCCTTTCCAGGGACAAGTTCGATTCCAATTAAACATGGCAGAAAGTCGCAAACGAGGCAGATTTTTCTGCAACCCCTACCTCAGCAGGCAGCTCCAGCATCCCTCTGAGAATTGTCACAGTGAGCTGCTCTGCTTTTCTTTTGCACTTTCTCTGTCCTCTAAACATTAACAAACGGCCATTTTTAAAGGTGGATAATTGCAGTGCATGCCTATACGCTGAGAGGAAGAAAAATGTGTGCCGTAAGTCATTTATTGCAGAATCTTACCAGAAAATGTTTTCTAGGAAAACTATCAGCCAATGTAAACACTGATGGATGGTTTCTCTGCTGTCTAGACAAGATAGTTAAAAAAAAATGTAATTAAAACTAGAATACAATTATGTACAAAAGATTTTGAGCACAATATTTAATTGGAAATCGTGCAAGGGCATGTTTATGTCTAACAGAATTTCATTTTGAGTGGGAAACTGTCAGCAAAAGTTGCGACAGGGGCACTGTGTTACATCTCGTCATTTTTTTTACACAAAAAGATGAGCATTTGGGAACTGAACAGGTGAATGTGTTATCCAGTGTCGGTTTTTACTTTTTTACTCTGGATGCTATAACTCCAAGAGGATTTGGTTGGACATTATGTTGCTGAAAGAACTTTCGGCAAAAAGTGCTGCTCTAAAATCTTCATGAATTTTATTGAGTATTAATGGGAGCTTCACTGATGTAAAGGTTACCTGTGCCATTGCACTAATGCACCACCACACAATAGAAACTGTAGTTGTTGGCTTTGGACCAATGTGTTACCTGACTTACCACCTTTAAGTCACTGATCTGTCATCTTGTCATCGGGAAGAATAATGCATCTGTAGTGCGTCTCACCAAAGGACAATTTTCCACTTTTTTTTTCTTTGCATGATTTTCACTTGTATTGTATTGTTGATGTAGCAACCTCGAATTACCTGTAAATCTTTTAATGGACTGGTACATTCGCATAAATGCTTTATCAAATGTGATAAATACATGCCAGATAAAGAGCAGCAACAAATATTATTGGAAGTCGTCAAACTCAATGAATTATTAATCATACATTCGACTTTTTCCTCTGTTTACCCTTGTCTGGTTGCTTAAGGGAAGTTGGAATCAGTTGAAACACAACTAAAAGGACATTCATGTTACACGTCTAAGGTCGCTTCTACATCTTTGCTTGTTGAAAGTCCGATGAAAAGATTAATAATCCGTACGCTGAATACGAAGCACAGAGAGAGTGAAGTGTTAGCTTAACATAAATACTGCAAATAAGGATAATGAGCTAGCATGCCTGTATTCAGAGGGGAAAAAGCTCACCTACTAATAACGCTATTTATCTCTCTCAAGCGCTCTAATTAACACATCTCATCCCCGGAGTCACTGACGTTTGCCGAGCAAACTGACAAGATTGCAAGGAGGCACTGCCACAGGCCAAGAAGTATACAGTATAAGGCAATATAAAAGCTGCTGCTTTTGCACTTTTTGTTTAAAGTAAACAAGATATTTTTTGTTAATTGGTAGTTTAATTCCTGGAAAAAACAGCCTCCCTCTCATCATTGCTCTCCATCTTCATAGCTCACTGTGCACAGCAGTAGTTTTCTTGTAGTTATGATTCTTTTAATAGCAATAATGATAAATAAAAGCTAAATCAAGAGTTTTAGAAGTGTTGCATGAGTAATCCTGATGAGACAGTTCTCTATAATCTCTAATTTGTGAGAAAAAAAAGATGTTTGCTGGACCATTTCAGGCTTTCATAACCAGCAGCTCAGTTTCTAAATTTCTGCATTTTTATTGTGATTTATTGTGCTTGTATGCAGGCTCTGTCTAAATAGATGTGAAGCATTCTTACCTGTAGTAAAGATGACCTCCTTGGACACCAATTGGGTGGCCACGATGGAGAACTGAGGTAACTCTAACTTGTCAACGCCTGTAACAGCATTGTCTCCTCCTTCCCAGAAGAATACAATGTCATCTGTGGTATATCCATCTGTGCCAAGGTCGGGGAAAATGAGAAGTCAGGGGAGGGAGGTGTAAATGTGATAAAGAAATCCTCGTTAAAGTCAACCACATTTCTGTATGAAGTCTGATACATGAGTATGGATAATAAGTCAGGGCCTGCACTGCTTTCAAGTCACAGAGAGTTCAGGAACATGGTGTCTTTATATGTCTGTTGACTGCCTTCCTAAAATAGTTTCACTCTGATCATCTCTCTGATCACAATTCAACTGCAAGACAAAGGAAAGGAAATAGTAATTCTAAGTTTTTTAGATGGTAAAAACTGAAGTCTATCTATCTATCTATCTATCTATCTATCTATCTATCTATCTATCTATCTATCTATCTATCTATCTATCTATCTATCTATCTATCTATCTATCTATCTATCTATCTATCTATCTATCTATCTATCTATCTATCTGTCAGTAAGGGTCAGAGTTCATGATTCAACAATAAGAGAGAGACTGGGAAAAATGGTGTCCATGGAATAGCAAAAACCAATGTTGACCACTCAACAGGCAAAAAAATAATAATCTTGATGATCCCCAAGACTTTTGGGAAAAGATTTGTGGACAAAGGCTGAGGTTTGTAAAACTAACACAGCATTTTATTTAAAAAAAAAAAGAAAAAGAAGAAAGAACATCATATCAACAGAAAAGCATGGTAGTGGTAGTGTGATGGTCTGCGGTTGCTTTGCTACTTCAGGAGCATGAACCAGGATTTCTGCTCATTACCAGAATGTCCTGAAGTAGAATTCCCTGCCATCAGTTTGTATCCTGAAGCTCATGCATACTGGGGTTATGTAGCAGTCAAAGTCCAGACTTAAATCTAATTGAGATGCTTTGGCAAGACCTTAAAAGGACTGGACCGTTCCTGCTAAAAAACAAAACAAAAAACCCTCCAATGTGGCTGAATTAGAACAATTCTTCAAAGAAGAGTGAACCAAAGCTCCTCCACAGTGATTTGAAAGACTCATTGCCAGTATTTGCAAATGCTTGACTGCAGTTCTTGCCGCCAAGGGTGGCTCAAAAAAGTGCATGTGGCATTTGTTTTTCACAAAGGGACGGGTAGATTCAGATAGCTTTTTCTCCTTAATAAAAGCTATCATCATTTAAAAACTGTATTTTGGGTTATGTTTGTCTAATATTAAAATTTGTTTCACGATCTGGAACATTTACGTGTAACAAACTTTCATGTTTTTGTTGTAGTTTTTCATTTGGTGTATTTGTTAAATAAAAGATCAAGTGTAGTCAAGCAGTGGGAGCAGGAAGAACACATTTTTGCTTAAGCCTTAAATCTACCAATCCATAATCACATGCTTCACTATCCCATCTCCTGTGAAGATATAGCCCCGTATGCATTAATATCTACATAAATTAACATATACTGTATCATAGGTATGACGCGCCCACATATTCTCAACTGGCAGTGCAATTGAAAGTGACCACAGTTAGATTTATGTCAGTAGGCCAGCATGCATTCACTGCAGAGCCGTTTCTCAGTCTGAGAAGTATTACTCCATTTCACATTCTACTACTCTGTGCTCAGACCTGGACTGCATTCAGTAAGGGACCAGGATTCATTACTATTAAATCTCTCTTTTAGGTTATAGGAAATGGGACATTGTCCATGAAATTGAAACAAGTGGCTGACTTATAAATCAAACTGATGTTTAATGTGCACCATTCACTAGTGCATAGCTTCCATGACTGTAAATAGCAGAAATGCATGCAAGTCTTTAATTCACAGCCTGTCCATATTTGATTGCTTATTGAAATCCCCGAGGGTAAATGCTAGGCAGTTTTATCTTGAACAACATGAACCACAAAATATCTGGTGTATTGAGCAAGTGGATTTGATTGATGGAATGGTCAATGAAAATGATCAAGCAAATACAATTTTTAATTACACCACAAGCATATTTTTCTCTCGGATAATGATTTATTGAAATTAAAGCATTTGGGGGAAAATAATATGTGAAACAGCTGCCAGCTAATGTTAGGAGTTGTATTTTATAAGAAAGTTTAAAGTGAAGTGCAGACTTTTAGTTTTTATTTCAAGGGCTTTTTTTCAATAACTATTTGGGAATTATAGACACTTTTAAACACAGCCCACTCGTTTTCAGAGGATCAAAATTAATAATTAACACAATTTTAAACATAAGGATTGTTTTTTATACTTGGATGAAAATCCTTTGACTGGCTGAAATCTTGTTTGTGGTTCTCTCTGCCTTCAGGTTTGTACTTAGTAACTGAAAAGCATGCACTGTTGGGTTGAGACCAGGAAATTGATAAATATCCCAAACCCTTCCTGGTCTTTTTTGATACTTTGTTGATGTTTGTAGTTTTGCGTTGTGCATCTTTTGGCAAATTATGGGTAGAGCATACGCTACTTTGAGTTTATGATTGTTTTTTACTTTGTTTTCTTTGTTAACACAAGTATTGTTTGATGGCTTTGTGTTGTGGTAGTGGTAAGACTGTTTATTAATCCTTCGGTGAGCATGGCTAACTTATTAGTCTTTCGAAAAATATCAAACTGCCCCTTTAGGACATACTGAAAAAGTTCCGATTTTTGAAAGAAACACACTACCTTATTCAAAGTATCTGGGTCCAGACTACCTTCTAAATAAATCATTGCTGATAAGCCCTGAATCAGGGTGCTAAATGGAACCTAACCAATAACTAATTACTACCTTCTTGCTACCGATATATTGGTTACATGTCTTATGTACAAATTATTCATTGAAATGTATGATGTGGATGTGATGGGTAGAGTTAGTATATTATTTATTAATGTGGACACTATGTTACACATTGAAAGTTCACTACGGTTTGCAGTATTAATTACTGCCCTTTGCCACTGAATAATCCACGGCTGGCTTGGTCCATCTGTCACACTGATGGCGGACTGTGACTATTAAAACTGGGACTTCAGCTCAGCCAAAACTTAGCCGCAACATTAAAAAGGCAGCAACCGGGAAAAAGATTTTGCCAGTAATAGGGACTATATCTCAACCTCACTTCCTATTTCATCAACTTAAGTGATGTCGTCATCCAAATAGATTCAATTTTTCTCCCTTTTCCTGTAAAGAACGCAGACAGTTCGAGTGTATCGGTGTTTTCCCAGACTACTGAAAGGAACCAAAGAAGTTATCTAATTTTTGTGCGTGTATTTTATTTCAGCTCAGTTTTGCAGTCATTTACGGTCATATTAGTTTCTCTCCTCTGCATTCTTTGCTGATCTATGCACCCTAAAAACCCTTTTGGATTGATTACTGTCTCTTTTGGAGGTGAGTAATCAATGCACATCATCAAGCACTGCAACGTTTTCTTTTTCTGAAGGCAGTCATGAAGTCATATACGCCGAGGGTTAAACATCAGACAATTGCCATACATGTGCAAAGATGACAAATATCTTTCCAATTCCTCATGCTACAAAATAAACCAAAATAAAACTTTCTGTATTTGCACCTAATTCAATATAGATTACCTGTATTGTAGTGATTAGCTAGCAAAAAGTCATGGTTGAACATTAGGGTGGAGCATACTGGGGGCCGTCTGCATTATGCGAAACTCTTGAACCTTTTATGCATCAGTTTATGAAGGAAAATTATTATCGGGCCTGGGGAGTAAAAATATGACAAAAATTCTGATATAAAATAGAGTTAAGCTCCCAGACTAACCGTACTGCTTTTAAATAATTATTCTCAACTTTTCTTCCTCCTCACAGTTTGGGCCACTCTCTCTAATTGAGGCTGCAACATTGATTCTTTTTCATCCATCCTGCTTGAGATCATTGTCCTGCTACATGGTCCAGTTTCGGACAAGGTTTAGCTGTTAGACAGAGGGCCTCACATTTGATTGTACAATCATTTGATATACAGAAGAGGTCCTGGTCATGTCTCCAAAACAAGCCCAAATCATCACCCTTCCACCACCGTGCCTACATGTTTGTGCTGATATGGTTTTTTTTGGATTTTTCCAAATGCAGTGCATTCTTGCATACTTTCTAATTGTAGTGTCATGGATTTTAACATTTAACATGCTAACTAAGGCCTGTAGGGTCTGAGAAGTTGCTTTTGGGTTTTGTGCTATTTCGCTGAGCATTGCACAGTTTGACTGAGAACAAAAATTTATACTTATGGCTATAGGTATGTTATTTTCTTTTGAAGGGTCTTTTGCATTACTCACAGCTTTCAATTTCCAGGGTGCAGTTCTGTTCATCAAGAGGGTACCTCCTTAAGTCCATCATGCAAGCAGCAGTAGTGGTTATCCTGTGAGACAAAGACAGAATAGAGACATGAAGACCTGGTACAGATGAGACCAGATGAGGGGAGTAGTAAAAAGTCCAACAACAAGGAAGACATAGTGCAGTGGGGTAAGGAGTGGTCCTTTACCTGGAAGTTTCAAGTTCTAATCCTGCATGAATCCAAAACTTGCATTAACCTTTTTACGGCACATGTGAAGCTCATGGTCAGGAGATCTGCAGGAAGTAGATTTTCTTTTTTCAAATTCTTCCTTTTCTTGACATTTTTATATTTCTCCTTTAATATAGAGGTCATCATTTGTCATGTTGTACATAATAATGAACCATTAGTATGACGATTCCATAATCAAAATTCCCTTTAAGAGTAATTATTCTGCAGGTTATTGATTTGATGACAGTTTGCCAATACTCTATCTGTCCCTATGGGTCTGAACATACATAGCTTTGTAGGTTCTTTTCTATAAAGGGGAAAATGTGAGACTTCAGTGCGATTTATACATTTGTGATGTTTGAGGTCTGGTGATGTTATTTCGTTTTATGTGGATCACTAACTGCTCAGCGCCTGCGTAGGATTTTGTCGATTTATGTTATTTATTGCTTGCTCTGAGATATGCATTTCTGCCAGGTAGCTTTAGAAAAATGTATGCATAGTAGCTTAATGCCAATAAATCAAGGCGCACGGGAAAGCAGCTTTGGCTACAAATTACACATGTGGGGGTCTTTGAGATATTCACTGGTGCAGCAGATTTTAGTTATTACATTTCTGCTGTTTATACCAGCTGGTATGTGTTCATCACACCAGTTCTCATTTGCTTACTGCTGCCCTGTGCAAGTAAAATATATTTACAGTAAATTAACTTTCAGGTCATCGCCTTGTGACAGAAGCAAGCAGCACATTCATGTGAGAGCATGATAGCACCTCACAAAGTTTCAGCTTTTAGAGGATGCAATACTTTTGGGATACACTGAATCATATAAGCCACAGATGCTGCCAGAGTCCATGGTTTTATACTAATATAGCAAGCAAATATACACAACCATCTACCATAACTAGAATTAGAAATACATTAGATAATAAGCTCTTTGTGCTGGAAATATATTGCTTGAACACAGAGTCTGTAAATTGGTCATGGTGGCGTGAACACAGTTCTGCTGGCAGGTAATAGGAAAACAAAATATGTTCTGCTGAAGCTGATTTGGCTATATTTACACCCCAGCATGTGCGGCTACTAAAGCCATGATGGCAAAAGGCACCATGAAGGGTAAAGAAAATTATACATGTACATAAACAAAGTGTGCGACACGTATGTGTTTATTATTCACAATGACACTGTGCTGCATTCTGCTGCACAAGCAGTAAGCTGTTCAATCTGCATGCTGTTCTGCTCTACTGTACTGCACCTCCCTGTTGTCTCACAGCGATCTTCTGCTGAGAGGGTATAGCAGGGCCACTATTGTTACACACTGTGACAAGATAACATCATGCCTAATTACATTAACAGAAAAGGTCCCTTGGCAATCGTGATTCGAGACCAAAAGTTGAAAAAAGTCGAAGTTAACAATAATTACAGTTTAGAATTGCTATATGAGTCCATTTAGTCGGTTTCTCCCTGCACTTGTAATATGAGCACCATGAACACCATGTTAGAGAAAGACCAGGGTTTGGAGTAAACTAGATTTATGCAAACATACAATTGGGATTGAAGTTCATAGATAAAATAAACAGCTGAAAGGGGATAGTGCAGCAGTCCTTCGATATCATGATTACAATAACAAAGACAAGGAAAAAGTAGAACATTCACAGTTAAAAGAAACATTGGCTACCAGTTGGAAACAAACAGGGATCTCCTGGGTTACATTTGAATGTTTCCTCTTGTGTTTAACAAACCTGTCCATCCACCCAGACCACCTCCCTACACACCTTTACCTGTGATCACTACAGTCTACTACTACTACTTGCCTATGAGATTGGTTTTTTTTAATAGCATCATCATATTAAAAGTTGAGTCCTTTGCAGTTCAGACGGCAGAAAGAACATGGAGACAAAAAAAGAAAGATAAATTATCAGAGATCATTTAAAATCATTTGGGGCTTCTGTTATAGATAGTCTACATACTAGCCAGGTTTGGTCTTGGTGCTGAAATTGCACTGAAAACTCAAGGAGTCAACAGAATTTGAGCTAATAGCCTCGTACAAACAGAAAGCAGCCAGTTTCCATTATCAATAATCTTGTCTCTTGCCTATAGATTATTCATCATGAAGTGCAGATATCTGCAGTTTTATGCAATCCCATCAAACACTGTGTTGTTTTTTTACATTGATTAAATGATCAATTTAACATTTTCCTTTACTGCAGTTAAAATTATTAATTAAAATAAATAAGGTTAAAATCATAACTCTCTTTTTTTTAATGATTGCACAGCAAACATTAACAAAACATCCAAAAAAGAGAGCCCCCCCCTCCAGAGAAAACTAATACAATGGGTCCTTTTTGATCATAAACAGGAAGACAAATCCTGTCAAGACACTGTTACTATTCTTAAAAGACAATACCCCTGATACAGCAGCACAGCGGAGCAGTGAAATCCAGGCAGCTGCAGAAACAGCAGCTCAGAGTAATGGACAGAAATGAATTCTTTACCCCTCGGCAAAAAAAAGAAGAGAAGCCCACAAGAAATGAAATTGACTTTATATGTGACAGTTAACAAGTCAGGAGAGAATCATCATTGAGTAGGCACGAGCTTGGATGGCTCACAGCGAGGGGCTGGGATTTGGAAATGTCAGCAGATGTAGGTCAGCAACTTCCAGTCCCACAAGAGATGGTCAGCAGCCTCAGACCTGTGCATGCACTGCAGTCTGACACTCAGCACTCTCTACGCTCTGGATTTTAAGTTTATATGCAATGCAATTTAGTTGTCTTTGCAGGTAAAAGACGAAAGTGAGGTATGGGGAAGGGAGCCATCTCAATGGGCCGGCCATTGGAATTGGCATCTAACGCCTAAAGAAACCTTTGTGGTCAAAATTCTGTTTTGATGGAACTTTGCAGCTTCTTTTAAGTCACTGCATTGCAAAAACGATTCATGAACAAAAGGGCTGACTAGTATGCAGCCAGTAATATAAAAAATAAATAAATAAAAGGTTCATTCCACTCATTTCAAAGAATTATGCCAACATAACACCACTACTAAAAGCAATCTGGAGGTGGATCCCAGAGGCTCGGCACTACAGACTGGTAGGCTTTCAGATATCTGAGCAAAAGTTGTGACGCCTACGCAGTCTACTCCTGTATCCATCTCTGTGTGGTAGTTTGCTTACCAAAGAAGATCACTGTAGTATCACAATGCTTGGCTTAATAAACAGAGCAACATGAGAGAGCAGATTTACAGAAACGGGAAGAGAGAGAACACAATCTGGCGAGAGCTTAGCTCAACAAAGCCCTCAATGCTCATATTGGCTCGTTGGTTTGCTGGTGATGATTCAGCCTCTGAACCCATTGGCAAGTTAGAAAAACCTGCTCAACAGTTTTTACTGAATACATCTTCTTTTAGTGATGTTGGAAGTGACTTTGCGTGCAACACGCTGATGTTCCCATGCATCTTTTGTGGTTTTTCAGAATCAGACCCACCTCTTATGTTATACGTAATAAAGCACAAGGTTCAAATCTATCTGTAGAATTACCTGGTACAACCGAAAACAAAGAGCTTAAAGAACCAAAATGTTGCAATGATGGAATTTTATTGTTTGCTTTTTTTTTGTATTTGCATTCATACAATTCCTTCATCTCTGGATTCTTGTGGGCAAGCACAGCACTAATAATTCATTTAGGCAAAGATGCCAGTGTCACAAGCATTTCAAGTAAGTGTTGAACTCAAAATATTAAGTTCAAAACTTTTCTGTGTGCGTGTATGGGTACTTAACTTGATCCTCAAGCAATAGCTGAAATTAAAAAAATATATACTAGAAACTGAAGTGTTAAAACTGCTTTAAAGGGTTCAAAGCTAAACTGTATGGACTATTACCTGAACAGTGCATAATCCTGTTAAAGTATTACCCTAAAAAAATGTTAATTAAATCTATGAATAAAAGTAACGCGGCAAAAAGTGCCTTTTATCCCACTGAAATTTGTTGCTGTATGAGAAAAAAGAGACACGAGTACTTTGAAATTATGCACAAGCCTAGTTAGACTGTCACATCAGAAGAACTGGTTTGTGATCCGAACCATTCTTGGAGCGTTGATCATTGCTGCATCCACAACTCTCCATTGCAATCTGTGTATTACAAAACGGAAAATTTAGAACTAAGGATAATTATTACCGTTTACTGTATTAAAGTAAATTAAGTTGTAGCGCAGAACAGAGCAGTCTTTGAGTTATAGGTCTGAATATAGCATCTTTTAAAATATCTTTTTTCGTGTGTGTTTGATCATGAGAAAAATTGATTTAAAAAAAAGTGCAATCAGGTGCAATCTGACTGGTAATCTGGAAGAACAAAGGCTGCTGGTACAAAGAATCATTCACCATTCAACACTCAAAGCCACATCAGTGGGTAAAAAATGACGGTGCCGTTGTGAAGCAGAGACACTTTTAAGCTTTTACCCAAAATGAATATAAAAATAGAAGTAGTCGAAGAACGCAAATTAGATTAGAATCACAGTAAGTTGTACGAAACAAAGCACATTTTTAAAAAAACAAACACAAAAAAACACCAGCGCTAGCACATTTCACAGTGAGTGGGTAGAGAACAGGACAAGGTGCAGTAGCGTGTGTAATGTGATTGTCCACAGTTTGTGTCTATCCCCCACGTCCTGCTACTGAGCAGGACGTGGGGGATAGACTCAAACGGGGAGGGGTTGCAATAAAATCCATTTAAAGACACCGAAAACCTCAGGCACTCTGATTTGAGAGTCACAACAATCAATTGGCTTGAACTCAGACTACAAACATTTATTGTGCATTGTCTGTTCTGGTTGTCCTCACAACCTCTGGGCAAAAGACGAACAAATCAAGAAAGCAATTTCATTACACGCTCATGGGAAGCTTATAAAGGCCCTGGAATCACCACTGCATGTACGATTATGCACTTTTTTCTAATTACACACTGCTGACAAAAATCAAATCTGAGACCATCTACTATACAGCTTACAGCAGACAACACCAAACTGTAGTACGTCTAAGGACGAGCTGTTGAAGAATTAGCTGACGTTAAAATCCCCTGGAACGGACTTCGCTTTCCATTTCGTGCATGCGGAATAAAAAGCCAGCCGAGGTGCAAATGCAGGTGTAATGCAATTTTCTTCTGGCTCTGGTCCATTTTGCTACCCTTGTGCCTCTTTCTGCGGGCGCAGAGGAACCTGCATGTGTTGAGCCGCGCTGAGTGGAGCAGCTGGGAATGTTTATTCAGATCAGGTGGCGCAGTGTAATTTGGTACCATTTTGGCACAAGTCTCCACCTGCTTAAATTGGCCGCTGCACAAAGTTGTTATTTTATTCCACACACATTCAAAAACTAACAAAACTAAATATTTAATGGGGTAAAGTCAGAGATTTCACTTGGTATATGCTATTTTGTCAGTGCTATTTTTCTATTTGCTTAATTAGTACCTGCATGGAACAATTTTAAATACTTTTTTTCAAGTTCCCTTCCTTAAAATACCAAAATAGTGTACTAGCCTTCATAAAGGATGTACTCTCCAAGTCCCCCTCTAGTCGTTCCCAATGTGATCATCAGCTGGATGTATGTAAACATTGTTGGATATATAACGTTCCACATCAAACAGCAACTCTTTTTTTTTTGTTTTGTTAAAATAATATATTCATCCTATTCCAGACTTGGAGAACAGAAACACAAGTACAGATTGTACTTGTCTGGTCAGAAGCTAAAATTAGCTTGGCATGCCTGTGTGGAATTGTCACAGTAGATCCAGATGAAACCGTCTCACAGATATTTGTTTGCCACCTCTGCATCAGTGAGGATGCATTTCTGTTGAAGTGATAATAGTCCTGTGACGAGTCATAAGAAGAAAAAGAAATACTTTTGCAGTCACATCTCCTTTTGTGTCAGCACCAATTTGGTAATTTGGCATTTCTGAATGCTGATTATCGCATTAATAATTCATTACTTCATATGATGTAAATCCTGTCGCTGACATTTTCCTTTATTCGGCGAACAAAACGCCTTCCCAGCTTCTTTGCCTCTGTCACACTACTTTATTTTAATAACTTGTGTTAAGAAAAGCAGCAATCCATTGTGAGTTCCATAAACCTTACTTTAAGCAGTGCCCAGGGGATTTTTAGATGGGTCCCTCTGTGCGCATTTGCTGTTGACTGAATTGTCTGGTTCGTCACAGTGATCTGGGACATTGAGGTGGTGAGCATTTTAAACCTTTTTTTTTAGCCTTTCTGGGTCAATGAACCTTTGCTTTAATGTATTCGCCACTGCTTCCAAAACATTGTGATTGTTTCAGGTCAAGCTTATAACTTTGCAGACCATTAACTTTAAAAATAAAACTTGAAAGTCTGTTTGTTGTTACCAAAAATAAATCTGTCATATTTCATCCTGCCAAAGGACCAGATGATATGGGCTAGCAGAGGTGATCTTGTTTTTCCAGCTTAAATGTGGTTTAAGGTTAGTAAAATATACCACTTGATGAAGGAAATGACTGGCAGCACAGCAACAGTTGTTCAGGTTATCGTAAGAGCTGTATGTATGGATGTTCAGCAGTTTGCAAAAGTTTTAGCAATATCGAAATACTTATGATTCTGCTGTACTATTTATTTTACGGCTAATGCTGTTTATGGTCACAGTGAGACGGGTCCTTTACTGCCACACGTGGAATGTTTTTCTGTGCTCACATTATATTTTCTGGGGCTTAGACTTCTTCTAGTATAAAAGTAAAATGTAAAAGGCAACAAGAACTCTGTCCAGTTTCTTTCCAGGCTGTGGGCAGAGAAACATCCTGGAAAGATTTCTAATCAATTGCTGAGGAAAATGGAGCTGCACATAGCCACACTCACACTGGGACATTTCATAGTGTCCAGTTCCTTCTCACTTGACCTGTTGAGACTGCAAGAGCCAAACTGCCTCTAAGTTCAGCTGTGTAACAAACTTTGGTAATGATAAAAATGATAAATAATAATTACGCAGTCTCATCGCTCAGTCATGCTACAGCAAAGACAGGATAGCAACCTCCTTGCAAAAGATTGGTGGTTGCACGTTGATTGGATTGGCTGGTGAGTACCTGTGTCATTTTGTAGTTCAGTTGCAGTCCTGGAACGCCTATGTCACTGTTTTTGGATTGGTTTGGGCTGGATTACTTTATTAACTGGATATTATCACAAACAGATTACATGTAATTGCCATCTTGACCCCATTCAATAGCACATGATAGCAAACTGATAGTACACTGACTCTGTCCTATTGCCATGTTTTCCCAGCTTGACATACCAAAGTTGCTCTGCAGACAGAGACTGTTTGCGGGTTGTTGTAGACCTGGTCTACTTAAAAGTTCATTTCACACGGTGGTAGCAACCAAAAACTAACTGCACTCTTAGTGTCACAGCATTGCTATTATAATGTGAAGGCAAATAAAACAACAGTTGGACGGTAAACAGAGAAAAAGAAAGACAGAAGAGTGTGGCACAATGTGTCCACAGCACCGATGCTTGCCTGATAAGCCACATTAAAATTAACCAGCAACCCACGTAGTGCGTAGCGTTTTTACTGCGCTTACCTTAATCCATATAAGACGGTGCCATCAGGGTGCAGTCGGATCATACGGTTTTTTACTGTCACACCATGAAGAAAGGACTTCTTGTCATTAAGGAAGTAGGTGTCAGGGAGCCAAAGCTGGTCTGCTACACGGTTGTCCAGAGTTAGATTTAGGTTCAGCTCACCATAGGCCAACCGTTTATCTCGCCAGCTCTGCTGGAAATACATTGTGATGGTATAGTCCTGGAAGAAGTAAAAGAAAAACCAACATAAACCACAGGCAAAAAACAAACAAAGAAACAAAAAAGTACTCAACTGTACTCAAGGGGAAAAGTAGACAGTTGTTTTAGATTAACTGCTGCTCAAAAGTTAAGTGCAGAAGAAACTAGAAGATGCTTAAGTGAATCTCAGATCAGGAAAAAACATCTAATGTTTCTGATTGTGTTAAGGAAAAGCGTGAGAGAGAAGGATTAGGAGGAGAAATGCAGTGAAGTGGAGAAATATCGTCTTGCAGCTAATGTATCCCCTGTAGCCAAAGGGCTGTGCTGTTAATAGTGCTGAGAAAAACACGAGTACAGGCGCTTAATGTAAAACCTACAAAGTGCAAAAAAAAACGGCGGCTTTCGATGCATCTCAGATTATTAGAGTTAAATAACAAGTTTACCCACACTCTGCATTTGAGCATGATGCCTATTAAGAGATCTGGTATCCTTCCTTTCTGATTTATTATTAATGACATAATATTTTTTCAGAAAATGCCTCACCCGTGTACAAATGAATGGCCACGGGGCTCGTAATGAGAACTAAACCATACTACTGATAAACAACTCAATCACCCCTTTCAGTGACATTTCTCATTAATAATCAGCAATTTTAGATGCAAATTCGAGGAAAGGCACTCTAATGTCATTTTAAAAACACACAACCCAATGAAATTTTCTGCTACTCGAAAACCTGCAAACGCATCGACTGGCGGAAAACACTGACATTTTATGTTTTTGTTTCATTAAGACCGTGAATTTTTAATAATCAGTCTGAGTGACTGATTGTTAGATGTCTTGATGCATTCTCAATCATCCAGGAAAGTAAATCTCCAAAAGTTGATGCTGTGATTGCAGCCATTCCCCAACTCTCTGTGAATGGTACTCATGGCCATTGATCAGTGGGTTTTGGTTAGTGCTTGTTGATCAATGGTCATGAGAATTTGCATAATTAACCTGACCTCTGACCTCCCAGCCCATTGTTCCTTCAGTGGGCTGGTTTCAGTCATTATGCAAATGTACTGTTTATAAGATTTGGGGAAACCTGCAGTCAGCTGAGTCTGAAGAAGTCACTTGGATGAGTGATGAAATATTTCTCCCACAAAACGCTACGTCCAGATGAACAGAATCAACTTTAGGGGATTGTTAGATGTATGTCAAATCACAAATAAACTTTGAATTTTTGTAAAATTATTCCATCACTCCAGAAGCAAAAAAAAGCCATACAGCAGAGAATAATAACAATAATCATAATTTTTAAAAAGCTGCCACACTACGTGGGCGGCTATATCATGCTGAGTGAAAGAAAAAGAACGCTAAGAGACAGGATGACGTCATTTCTCAGACATCAGCCATATTGCCTTATCCAGTACTCCAGCCTGCCTCTCTGACAGTCTTTGTCAGAGCAAACGAACACACCTGCAAACTAGTGTGAGGAGTAATGATGAAAAAAAGGAAACAAAAAAGAACCTGCAGTCAAATCTCAGTGTCTCATTCAGTAACAAGCAGAAGCGGTTGTCCACCATCACACGTATCCACAGTCTGTGTGGCCGTTCAGTCCAACTGAACTGTACAAAACACAGTTAGTAGTGTTTGTAGCTGGAAAGCCTTTGAGCAATCCTGCCTTTGCTGATTCTGTAAGCAAGTATTTGCCTTGATATTTGCAAGTGCTGTGTGATAGTTATTTACTTGGTACTGATCCCATGCAAAGTAAATGCAGGGATAATATTGCCAATACTGATTAGAATGATCATTAATTTGCAATTTGACCACTAAATCACTGTGATCGGATACCACAGTAATTAGTGAACACACCAAAACACACCTTTAAGCTTTTCATGTATTTCAAGGCTTCAAAAAACACTAATTTTGAAGACCTGGAATTTAAATGTGCTTGTCTCTAAAGCACTTTGGATCAACTTTTATTATTTAAATGTGCTGCAGGCTATAAATAAAAATAGATGTGACAGTCAACACAGAAATATTCTGATATTTTTCATAGTGAGTGTTTGAGATATATTTTTGGGGAAATTTGGTATCTGATATTTAATATTTGCATGGTTTAGCATGAATCTAGTCTCTGCTTGCAAGGTTGGGAGTTCCTAGTGTGAAGCCCTCCTTAAAACAATGAGATCTGAACTTACCATGTTTACTTCTGAGATGGAGTCTATACTTGCTATGTTGATGCTCATTCCTACGACGACTGGAGGACCTGAGGAGAAAGGAAAACTTGGCGTCACCAAAGCGCTTTTATTTTTTCTTTTCTTCTTAAACACACATATTTTGAAGCGATGCTCTAACATTAAACTGCTTGATAAATTCAGCAGCATCCACCCAGCCACATCAGATTT
Source organism: Perissodus microlepis (assembly GCF_051167445.1). NCBI lineage: Eukaryota > Metazoa > Chordata > Actinopteri > Cichliformes > Cichlidae > Perissodus > Perissodus microlepis. The sequence continues at coordinate 9,886,748 of NC_140470.1, forward strand.
TGTGTACTGACTGATGCAAAAATCGACACTGTGTTATGTTTTTGCATATGAAAACAGCCATTTGTTTTTGTTTTTTACCGAAAATGCATTGTACCCTTGTTCAACAGCTCAAATACCCCCACCCCCAAAAAGACAAAAAAAATCACACTGAGCACAAATATAAAGGTTAGTGCTTAATATGTGCAGTTGCCAGTGGGTGGATGCAAAGCCCAGCGTAAAGATGAGCCCCTTTCAGAAGCCTCTGAAACCACACGGAGAAAATGCTCTCGTGCATACACGTTTCTATACTAGCAGTTTATGTAAAAGAACGAAAAGAGTGAACCACGCCTCATTTACATGATTATAGTGCATGTGACAGATATGCATGCTGACTCCCTTACAAATGCAATAACCACATACCCATTTCAGTGGTCACACAACTTTAGGTTTACGAGCTGTATGCATTCACAGTGCACATAAAACCACAGTTGCTGTAACCAACAGCCAGTGACACCATGTGACTGTGCTGTATACAGTCATGAATACGCATGAGACATTGCCTCAAATACAGGAAGGCACACTGTAACACTAAAAAATGTAGATACATAACTGCAATAAGCGCTTGTTTGTTCTTTTCTTAATGCCTTGCATTGGCCTTAACTGGGGGAACAGATCTGTTACCATTAGTTCTCAGTGTTTTATTGGTGCAAAATACAGCCTTCCCATTCCCTGTTCTTCAAACTAAGTCACCTTTATTTTGGTTGATGGAGCCACAAAATATAATTTGCTGACACGGAAAACAGAAACAGCAATAGCAGATCAGTGATTGGTTCATGTGGCAAAGCTGAATCAGGGAATTCAGATGATGTGCCACAGTTTTATAGTGGAAGTGGCATTTGCATAGGAATCATAACTACGAGAAGAAAAAAAGCAACTCTGCTGCAGTATGTACGATCTAATATATCATCATACATACCCGAAAGACATCAGACTTATAGCTTTTTAGTAAAATGAATCAATGCGATAGCTACGTTATTAATGCACTGCTGCTGTGTGAACTGCATGTGATTTACTACTGTATATCATATGCATGGATATACTGCATCTACTGTATATCCTTTTTTCAGAGACTGGTGGCACACATTAGAAAATAGAAAGGAATAAGGACGACATGATAACTTTTTTTTATCATAAGCAATGACTGTTTTTTTATGCTGATTGTTTCTTCGAATTTTCCCTTTTTTAAATAAAAGTTTACTAGGCCATCATTTCCTTCACAGTTTTAACTGCACAGTGAGATTCCTCAGCATTAGCTGCTGGTAATAGGTACTGAAAGTGAAAAAAAATATTTTTGGAGTTTCATTGGAACAGAAGTATCAAGTAGAAAGCACCACCAATAATTACTTTTTTGTAATAACACAATATAATTAACACATTTTATGAATATGTATATTGTTATAGCCTATTGTGATTCACAGAGTCAGAGAGTGACATACAGCTGATGGTTATACTGCACAAGTTCACATAGACAGATTCTTTGCCCAAAACAGATCTAAGACTTCACCTCTGGATCCTCTAAAAATATAACACTCTGAAATAAAAAAAAAAAATATTAAAAAAATATATTAATACGAAAAAAAAAGTTGACAGCTGCTTTAGATGACGAGAGCTGTGGTGATGTTAAAGGTTGGAAACTTGCACAGTTCAGAGGCCATAAGGATTTTAAGTGTATAAAAATCACTAACATAACCCAGATGTGCCCAAATAATCTCACCATACAGAGTCTAGATGCATAAAGAGTCCACATGACTATGCTTCTGATTATGGCTAAAAATAGAGTTCAATCTAGCCTGTCAGTCTGCTCTCAATAACTATAGTGTGTGTTTCTGTGATACAAACATCGATCCATAAACTTTATGTCTTGCCTCTGTAGCTTAGAGCATGGAACAAACTGTGCAGTCTAATTCATGACCAACTCTGACCAACGTCATAATCACGTATGACTAGGAACATTTTGTTTCAGCAGAAAGGTGAATGAAATAAGCATTTCTGCTAGAATTAGCTTTGATGACTAATCGACTTATTTAAACTGTTTGTGTGTTGACAAACTTCATCAATTATACTAAATAACACTGCAATTGGCACTGACAGATTGTCTGCGTTTCTCTTTTCATACTGGTGCAACATCCACTTCCTTTATTAAATATTTAATTGTGTACCGCATTAGAACATTTAATTGTACTCCAGCACTCTGGAACAACTTTAAAAAAAAATACAACAGGGTCCGAGATCTCCAAGCAATTCAGAACAGAGTGCTCACTGACGTGACCAGGAAGCCAAGACGGTTGTTGAATGTGGCTAAAACAAATGGTTTAACAAGCGATAGTTTGCATGCTTGGGAAGGTTCAGACAGCCTCTTGCAGGGCACTCTGCGAGGAACTGACCCAGCTCCAAATGTTGAGTCTTTGTCTACATCAAGATCATACCCAATAAATCATTTTGCACCTCATTCCTCCTTAACGACACTTATGTTACACATTTCAGTGCATCATTCTGCTTAAACTATCATCTGCAACCTATAGGTGTAACTGTACTGACACACATGTATGGGTAAAACATTGTTAAATTTAAAAACAAAACCTGTGGCAGCTTTGTCATGTATGAAATATTAGCACATATGTTAAGTGGTCACAATAGTTGGATTGGCAAATTAGTTAATGGGATTAGAACTGTGTTACCATTTGCGTACTACACATCAGGCATAACATTATGACCACCTGCCTCATATTGTGTTGGTCTCCCTTTTGCTGCTAAAACAGTCCTGACCCATGGACCCTGTACTGGACCCCTGTAGGTGTAAAGTAGTTTCTGATACCAAGATGTTAGCAACAGACCCTTCAAGTCCTGTAAGTTGAGAGGTGGAGCCTTCGGACTTGTTTGTACAACACATCCTAAAGATACTCAATTGGATTGAGATCTAGGGAATTTGGAGGTGAAGTCAACACCTTAGACTCATTGTTTTGCTTCTCAAACCATTCCTGAACACTTTTTGCTTCGTGGCAGGGCGCATTATCCTGCTGACAGTGACCATGGCCATCAGGGAGTACCATTTCCATCAAAGGGTGCACATGGTCTGCAGCAATGCTTAGGTAAGTGGTACATGTCAAAGTAACATCCACATAGATGGCAGGACAGCAAGGTTTCCCAGGAGAGCATTATCACTTTTGATAGATACTGACCACTACAGACCAGAAACAGAAGCTCTGACCCAGACGTCTACCTATCAAAACCTTACTCTAGCCCATTTTTCCTGCTTCTAAAACATGAACTTTAAGGACAAAATGTTCACTTGCTCCCTAATATATCCCACCCACTAACAGGTGTCACGATGAAGAGATAATCAGTGTTATTCACTTCACCTGTCAGTGCTCATAATGCTATGCCTGATCGGTGCAATCTTGAGGGTCATGAAATAAACCCCGAAGCCTCACTGCAACAATCTATGGCTTTAGAGAATTAAAAGGCATATCAGATGTCTGCTGCAAAACACAACAGAATCAGACGATCAAAAAACAGCAACAATACAAACATTCTATGATATTCTATGATAAAATGTGATAACATGAATGAATCTGCTACTATTCTGGGGATCTGACTGAAAGACCCGCACACGTTCTCTCCTATACTCTGCAAATTCTTCTTCTTTGACTCGTCCCACTACTCTAAATACCCTAAAGCTCTGTCATCTTCCCTGACCCATCTTTTCCTTAAAAAAATGGATGATGGAGGGGGGTATAGGGCCATTTTCCATCACACTTTGTGAAAGCAACCAGCAACTGTTTTCCCCAGAGATGCCAAAGTACATTCGTTCGCTAGATGAAAACAGAAAGCACGAAATCTCACCTCTCTCTCCCACCCTCCCTCTGTCTCCCTCTGCATATGTTGACCCTGCTTTAGAGGAGCAGAGTCACTTACTTCACCACCACAGCTTTCTTGAAATAAAACTGTTGCCTGCAATTGCACTTCACAAGTTGGAACGAAAACAAACACCATTAGACGTTGATTTTCATAAAAAAAAACAAAAAAAACCCCAACTGTAGCCACCACATACTTTCTTGTTCTCCACTGCAAATGTTTCCAACCATCTCTTAGTCTGTCTTTTTAATAATTTATCAAAGGTTGGGATCTGTGAAAAAGAAGGGTGCGAATAAGAGGAAGAGATCATAATGTCCCAAGGCAAGCCATATTGTGTGCGAACAATTAGCGAACTAGCGTGTAACACTAAGTTTTTCAAGAAGCCTCTGAATGTGTCAGCCTGCTCTGGCTCGCTGACGGGTTGCTGGCCAGCATCGCAGTAGGAACAGCTTGTAGCACATGTCTGATGATGGTCTGGGCATAGATGTGGTGCATTAAAATGGAACAGAGGCAAAAACAATATGAGTTGATCTTTAGTCGCCTACTGGTTTCTCCTCATGTGGTTCCTCGTGAAACTGGGCACAGGGACATCACTCAGGGAACAGAACAGATTTACTGAAATTTTACTAAATTAAAGTCACCCTGTGGGGTTTTTTGATGTCCACTCGCATGGCAGTGTAATGACCACATGCTCTAACAGCATGAAGATTTTCCTGTGCGTGTGTGCTACATGGGTCAACTGTAAAGAAGGCGAGCAGTTGTTGGTGGTAAAGAATCAATTAATCACATTAATCATTTTAAATGTAAGTCTTTAAAATGGGTTTTCTGTAGCAGGGCATCATGATTATAAACATAATACTATGTTTTTCTTATTTTATTTGCTCTTCATTTGATTTGGGTGAATTTGTACGCTAACATCACAACACAATTTAGTGTGTTTTTTTTTTAGGTGGACATTAAGATGTAATGTATAATATTTCCCCAAGCTTTCACAGTATCAGCAGAGGTGACTAGACTGAAGTCTTCATAATGCCCATAGCATGTAAATAAAAGATGGCAACTGCCTCTGGGCCTGAAAAGTGAATCTGATACAAAAATGTGCTTTAAACCTACATTTTTTCTAGCGGCCAGCAGGGGGCAGTCTATGAGAAAGAATCCTAATTCCACCTTCACGTGTGACCCCCAGGAAACCTGAAGGATTTCTAATCTCGTTTGCTAGTTTTAAGTTGTAGTTAATGTACTCGAATGGTAATTTTGCAAATGATGCTGCCTTTTAGATTGAAACAGACCATAAATATACTATAGATTGTGGCAATGATGACAAATCATTATTGTTTGGTCAAGTAGCGTCCTGTCCTGGAATTCAGTCAGACTCCTCAGTCATGACATCGGGTTTGAAAGGAACTCTCAAACTACAGGCTGACCTCCGTATGTTGTTGTCTTTTTTTTCCCAGAAGGACGCTGACTATTGAGTTAAAATAATGGATGAAAAGACCAGTTGCGCTGTCTTAAATGATGGAAAAGCTTATGCTGGTCACATTTACTGAAAGGCACCAAAGAGAAACTTGCACAATTTTCACCAGGTTGAATTTTATTAAAATAAAGGTCAATAAAAGGCAAAGGATCAGTAAACTCATCTTTGTTTTTTAAAATACAAATCAGTCAGTGATCTCATTCACTCCATATTTTCCCCCCTGGTCCTGCAGTGACTGGGATGGGACCCCAACAGTTTTCCCATCCCACATTTTGAGAACTACTGCTTTAAACGAATAAGATATAAATGTGTTTCTTTTCTTGCCAGTAGCTGAAGTCATTATTGTCATGGCTCATTAGCATGGAGTGGTGTCCAGTAGATTTCCTAAATGGTTCATAAACAGAAAATAAGCCAATCTGATTTCATTCCTTGATGACAATTGTTTTTCTTTTTGAGCCCTTTCGTCCCCTCCTTTGCTTTTCATCTATTATGTATGCTGTCCTCTGAAGTCCAACAATGTGTTGCCACATTTAGCTTGCAGTCTAACAGCCTTATTTTGCCTCAGGGCAACCGATGTAGGGGGCAGTGAAGCTGCCCCACTTAATGTTTTCCATGGTAATGGCAGTTCAAATCAAAACAAAGTACGTTCACTGCTGGGGAGTGGCATATCCTGATTTCAACTGAGGGCAGGGCACACATGTCTTTGTAACTTTGTTGACTGCTAATCATGTTTTTTTCTAATCTGAGCTGATAATCCTAACCTGACTAATATCTGAAAAGTCGTTATTTATTATAAAGAAAATAAAGCAGGTTTAAAAAATGCCTTTGTTTGGGGTTTTGTTTTGTTTGTTTTTTTGGACACTCTAGACTATATATGGTCCCTCAAATGTTATTAGGCTGGTTATTTGATGACTAGCAAAAATCACGAACTGCTTCCATTATGAAGTGTTAATAACATCCAAAGCTCCGCTTGTATGCTATGCTTCAAACACAGAATTACTACTTTTATTATCTGTTTAACACATATATGTGCAATATGTGCATTTCCTTTAATGTGTTAGCATAATGTAGATAATCAGCCACAAAGTACAGTTGCAGTTGCTATTACAGATGTTTATCATAATCAGAAGTCAAAATAGTGCTTCTTTGATTCATGTCAGTTTCTATGCATAGTACATGTAAGAGTGTGACAGGTCAGGCAGGAAAGAAAAAGAGAGTCAGGCTTCCCTAAATTGGGTCATTACTACGATTGTATTTTCTTATATATTAAAAACATGTCTAATAATGTAAACCTTAATCAGTCTGATGTCTGGGTGCAGCCACAAGAGGGCATCATGATAATATTCCCTCCATATTTGCGCTTATAATTTGGATGTTTTCATAAATTAAGCCAGATAAATTACAAAGAAAGAAAGAAAGAGAGGATCAATAGCACATTCAACACAGGACCAGCATAAGGTGAACTCGATATAGAATCCTCCTTAAGAAAGCTAACCGCTAAATATGTGGTTTAATATGGCATAAATGTTTGACATTCTCTTGCAGCAATGGTTTCTGATGAAATACTTCATAAGTTATATTGTGTTTGGACATTTGCATTTGATCATCTACACAGAAAATAAATAAAACAGAATAACTTGGATCTTAATTAAAGAAAGCATTATTCCTCATAACCTGTCAGTCGAAAAAAGCCTTCTGAAAACAAATTTGCGAGATGCCAAAGAAAACACCGCCTCTTATATAAAAAAATAAAACTCTGATAATAAACCCATTGCCTAGCAACAGAGGGTTCCATAGCAACTGTGCAGCATTTTCCCTTCAGTGTTGCAAGAGAAGCATGATGATTTATCCAGCTGAATCTGTATTTGTTTTTGTTTTTTCATTTGTTTTTTTCTCTTTATGTTTTGGTTTTATTCAATGGAAACCTTTTTTTCAAGACAACACAACAATGTATCCTACAAAATGCTTTCACTACAGCGGCCTCAGTTAGCTGCTTCATGATATAGATCAACCGAAAACAACAGCGGAAAGTGCAATAAATAATAGAAACGCTACCTTTGCTCAAGAAGCCAAAGGGTGTCTCTGATATACATCAGCAGAAGATTACAAAACAACATGACATCTTAAAATCCAATATTTCAGCAGCCTAATTATACAGCAGGTCTATTCCGCTAGTGCACCGGCTTTCATGTTACATTCATCCCGAACACTGAGGAAGGAACAACGTGTCTTTTTTTTATTATAATCTAAGACCCTTATGAACTCCAAATGAACACATCATATACATTAGATTTACTGTAATTTTGTGGCTGCTAAAAGTAGGATCAGCTTGGAAAGAAACAAATGCATTAGATCAAGTAATCATCACGAGCACATGTGAACAGTATACGGCTAAAACTGAAACGAGGCGGTGATGTTTGCTTTAGGAAACGCATACATTGAGAGGGAGGCAGTTCTGTACTTTCAGGTTTCCCCGCATGTATCAGTGTCTTTATGAATGAAGTTATTTAGGTCACCACAGGGAGCTACTGTAACTGCTGACTGAACGTATTCACCCTAAACCCTCAAGAACTTAAATATCCTCACAAAGCTATATAAGTGAAGAAGACATCTTTTGACATTTTTAGATACACGTCTAAAAAAAAAAAACATGATAAACTGCAGTTTCAGTCGTAACGTGTGCAGCCAGTTTAGGTCTGTGCAGAACGCTAGGTTTTTATTACTTTTAATCATTATTATTTTATTACCATTTCCACATCCCATTTCTTGAGCTACTTAATATTCTTCTGTTTTCTACAAGCTTCAGGGTAGCAAAGACCCGGAGTCTGTACCCCAGCATGCAGTGGGCAGGACACAAGTCTGCAGGGCTAACACACATAGACGGATGAACACAGTCACACCTACGGACAATTTAGAGTTTCCAGTTGCTGTGCATATGTCAGGACTGTGGAAGGAAACTGGATCACTCTTTCAGAACCCAGCGCAGCTTAATGTTTTCCCCGAGGTCTCATCGATAGGGTCAAATATGTGATCTGAGCATTTAATCAGGTTATTTTCCATATCTATTTTTAATTTTTAGAATTTCAAAATAAGTGAAATTAATGTAATGTCAAGTTTGTTTAATATTTGCGTCCTGTGCGTATCCCATGATTGCAACCCGTTCTTCTGTCCCGTCTTAATCATTCATTCTTCACACTTGTTTGTAACATTTAGTTCTCATTAAAACACAGACAAAATAAGTTATTTGATACCAATGTTGCATTCTGCACTGTCCAAGGAAAGCAACCAAGTGTAAAACTGCAAGCGCCGCCACAACCGAAGAACCCTGAGTACGCGGTGATAGCCAGTAAATAAGGCGAAATCATTAAACCAAAGGGGCCTGAAAAAGGACAGAAGAGTAGACAAAAGAAAATGATGAGGTGAAACAGGAGAGCAGAGGCAGTACATCACAGGAAGTCAGAGAGACAGAGGATAAGTAAAGGTGGCCTCATCTTATCGTCCTATCCTGTCACAAACCTCAGGCCTGATATATGAAACCTACTTAGATACTGCACTAAAAAGCTGGAAACAGAAGATGCTTCCTACTTACGAAACACTGCACATATTACAAATGAAATTTCCAACTCCTACATTACAATCCCACAAGGAACATTATTAAAGTAGTCTGAGGGGATGAAGAGTGAATTGAAAGGTTTGACTTCTTTTTTTTAGAAGCAAGTGCAGTTGATGAGAGACACTAAAATAGCAGGCTGATAGAAAACAGTTAATCACGAGGGTAACTCAATCAACGAAATAGTTTAAACAGATTTAACCTACAGTATATCTACTGAACACAGCCAAATGAAAATAAAGCATATTTACTCGAGATGAAATTTCAAATATCTCAAAATGACGCTTTGTGCTCTCCAAAGGTGAACAGAGCTAGATCTGAGATTGTTGTACGCACAGAAAAAGGGTAAGTCACCAATCTGTTTTGAAGAAATTTAAAAAAGGAACGACTTGCAGACTGTGGAAGGTTTGTTTTCTGTGATACAAAGGAAATATGCCAATGTATGGGTACTTGAGGACAAAGTGTGTCCATTGCAGGATTTCCCCCTGAAGCTGTTAGCAAACTATTGGCTAAAAAAGGGTATAATTCATTCATCAGTTCTCTGTGGTCCAGCTTATTATTTATTTACTCGTAGGCCTAATTTATTCAGTCGCACATTGACAGTTTTAATCAATGCCATTATTTTCATGTTCCCTTCTGATCGTGAACTGAACATTTTGAAACATTGGCTTAAGTAAAGTCATAAGATATGTGTGCTGCTAAATACAGGATGTTTTCTTTACAAAAGGGCATCTGTTTTTGTCTCTTTTAATTGATGCCACGATATCCAATGGCATCAGCATCATCGTGCACGCATTGGTAAGTCCCGCTTTAAATGTCTGTGTAATTACATTAACCTGTGGTAATTATGTGTAGATCCTCCTCACCAGTCAAGACTAATATGTCTCAAGAGAGTACGATACATGAATTAGTTCTTTATTAGTAAAGAAACTCTTAGTGTTCCTCTTGTTCTTTCTGCTGTTCTGTCCAAGCCACTAAATTACAATGTACCAAAAAAACAAACAAGAAAAACCCATCAGGAGTGAAGACAACCAAGGTCATCAAAAGGTGAACAGTACAAGACATTAGCGAGATGTGTGTGAGGCATCTGTGCAGGAATCTCACTACTTAGGACTCTTCACTTTTGCTGAATTGCCATCTAGAGTTTAGAGTTCATTTATTTGCACATGAAATGCTGCTAGACCACAGGAACAGAGAAAGTCACATTGCGCAGGTGAGATAAAAAAAAAGAAACATCTCACCTCGAACAAAAGCGAGGAATAAAAAAAAGATCCTGCAACACGACAAACAAAAGTCAACAGAGCTGGATAACAGACTCTAAATGACAAACTCAAAAACAAGGGGGAGAAAAATAGTATATGAAAAACAAAAACAAGCTGCATAAATGTAAAGAAGGAAAACAAACTCAAGTCGTGTTAGATCAGATGAAAAAAGTGGAATCAAAACGAAGAGTGACAGCGAGTGCTGCTGTGTGTTCAAAGACTCCGAGGAAGAAAGAAGGGCAGGAAGAGAAATAGAGAAGTTGTGTTGTGCCACTAGAGGAAAACTTCAGTAAGTTTAACTCATCAGCCAGTTGACACATACATCTACTGTACACTTGAACTGCAGAGACATGTGACCGTGCAGGAGGATGGATACATCTGTCCAAATGTGTTCCATTTATTTGTGATCACACAGAAAATCAAAAACTAAAAACACAACTACAGTTCAGATCTTTCAGTTTATACATGCATATCTTTTGACATACCTATAGCTTCACAAAACAGGAGAATGGAGTTTGACATAAGAAAACCTATTCAAGTTATTTCTAAATTGTAGACTTAACAAGACCTAGTAAAGTATACCTACAGTGTCAGTTCCTGTTTCTATTTACAATTAACAAGAGAGCCCTGAATTGTAATAATATTAAATGTTGAAAATGAAAGCATCACCACTGACATCACCAATATGCACACAGATGCCAGAACAGTTCATACAAAACAGCATTAAGGTAATTATCTGTATCGGACACCCTGAGAACGTATTATCACGATCAGTGTTGCAAAGTAACACGTTACTGTAATGACATCATATTTTTCAGGAACGCAGTAATATAATAAATTCAGTGATTACATTACAGCTACAATTATCTCATCACTTGCATTACTTCTTCAGTTATCTTAATGCTGGGTGGATAGAAAGAAAAAAAAACATCCAACAAAACTTTTGTTATTCCTGCTCACTTGTGCTGCAGTCAGCTGATTTCAGGTCATGTGCCGGGAGGAGGAAAATGGTGGAGCGGTATGGACATTGCTTTTATATTTATTACACAAAAGAACAAACGTGAGGTAGTCCGCTAAACTATAAATTGCATCCAGGACATAAACAACTGCATCGTGCTGCCAGCACTACTTTGGCTCTGTATTTGGAAGCATCTGCACATATAGCATGCTAACGCAATGTTAGCAAAGAACACAGACTGATCTTCAGCAGGTCTTCTTTAGTAAGTAATGTAATGTAATGTAATGAGTAGTATAACAAATTAAGTAACATAATACAATATTTTTAAGAAACTAAAGTAACGATCCCAACACTGATCACAATTATGGTGTATGCAACATGAAACAAAATTAGAGAATCATCTTTTTCTGTTATTGCTGTCAGTCTCTAGCATATTTACAGTGATGCTAGCTGTGTCACCATGTTGGGTACTCTGACTAAATAAAAAGTAAAATATTTCTGGAAGCCACATTTCTCAGGCTAACAGTGAAATTCTCTGTCTAGGTTGTTATTAGCACATGGTCAAAAGCCAGCATCTGTAATGGCGTGATGTTCATTACTGTGCGTGGCATGTGTAACGTGCATATCTGTGAAGGTCTCATAAATGCTGAAGTAGATTTCCTTCAGGGGAGACTTTGCTTGTTTCAGGAAGACAATGCCAAGCTATGTTCTGCACCTGTTATAACAGCAGTAAAAACCTCCAGGTACTGAATTGCGACGCTTCAGTGCAGAACTGATAATAATTATAACACGAAAAATTTCCCTTTCAGAGCTACAACACTGGTCTACTTTCAAATGGTCACTGAATTCAATATAAATCATTTGCATTTTATTGCATTGTTGTTGTTGATGCTTTAAGAGGTGTATATGCTGTTTCACAGAGGTTGAGCCACGCTTCCATCTTGCGTTTTCCTCTAGCCCTACACTATGCACAAAATATTTTTATGTGGAAACCTTTTTTTTTTTGTGGCCAGCTGTTTGAGTTCAGAAATGAGATGGGCTTTTAAGCATGTTTCCTAGTAGTAAGGGTGAAAGCATCTCTCTCCAGATGCTGTAAATGGCTTTTTTTCATCCTTGTTTTTGTATGTGAAACAATTTGATAGCTGTATCTTGCCCTTGGCCACCCTATCATGGCCTTGTCAAGGACACACCTCCCATCAATCACTGCAGGTTCAAGAAGTGAGTCACTGGGGACCTTAAGAGGAATTAAAAAAAAAAGAAAGAGGAAAAATGCCCTGCATGCAGGATGCCTCACCAACGCCTGACCTAGGGTTTTTGTACTTTGCAGTCCACTGCGATACATTCTGGTGCAATTCTATCAGCATTTTTCTCCTTCATTTCAAAGTTGCTGAAAACAACACTTTGAATGGGAAGATGAAGTATGTCCTTTCTCCTGCATGCTATCTCTCACCACCCCTGCCCCCCCTCTGCCTGCCTACATACACACCTCATTTAATTCAAATAGAAAATCTAAGCGAAGGGAAAAGGAAAAAGTGCCCAGCTTGAGCATTTTTTCCTGCGTTCCCTCTGCAATAAATCACTGGGCATTCTCTCTTCATCAGGATAGATTTCACTTGCACATGCCCCAACATCCATCCTGGGATTCTGACAACACACTTATGTTTTGCGCTGAATAGGCATTACTTTGAGACTGAATTACAATGGCCTCTGCCATCAGCCCATATGCAAAACACCCCAACATTTGACATGTCGCAGCACACAAACTAAGAGATTGTCCCGAGTGTTGCACAGTCGCCTGCTAACCTTGATAGATCTACCTGCTACCACATATTATTTAATATCTGCGTCCGCCAAACTGCAGGTTGCATCCGACGTCCTGCGGGCATCAATCAGTGGTCGTGTTCTCAGAAGGTAAAGTAATAGTGTTGGGAGTGCTCTCTGTAAAGAGCCGCACACGTATGTGAGCAGCATTTAGTCTATCATCTCAAAGGACACACGGGATAGCCTCATATCAATTACACTTACATTACGCTACAGTATCTTACAAGCTGAATATAAAGCGCTGCAGCTGCTGCTCTTACTTACATGTCCCGCCTTTTATATGCAGTCAATTAGGTGTCCATTCTACTCACCACTCTTGCTGAAACCGATGTGCTGTTTCATGGCTACATTTACCACGTATCCATTACAAACAAGATCAAGCTGCAACTGGGACTCATTTGAGGTCAATGGGAAATGAGATCAGCAAAACCCGAGCTGCATATGGCAGAGAGATATGGCAGGTGACCGTTCTTTGATGACATGTCCACAGGCTGGACCGCCTATAGCTTGGGATCCGGCAATTACAGTTGCTGTCACAAGCTGTTGCACAGGTAGAGAGTCTGATTCGCTCTGACAAGTGGTCCTGAGAGCCATTGATGTTTTTTAATGGTTGAGATCATTAAACTGCAAAATTCTACCGTGATCCTCTTTTATTTGAAACCATTAAAGTCTTGTGTCAAAATGACTTTATGGTAGGATGCAAGAAAAAATACATGTTGTGGAGAAAACAAGAACGCAACATTGTTATCGACTGTGGAAGCAATATGACTTCCTGCAGTCGGAAGTCTCCAATAAATATAGAAAGTTTTATCCTCTTACAGTGTTTTGGTACATGTCTATGGAACACCGTTGACACTTTAAATACGAAATAGAATCAATTTGGGGTTTTCTTTTCATTCACAGAAGCAACACTTGTTGCAAATTTGAACACTCAAAAAAATTTGCCTTTATTTCTTATATTTTTAGCTGTTTAAACTTCAGACAAATTCTGGTAACTTAATAACAAAACGACAAAGAAAGGAATCGTGAGAAATTAGGTTAAGAATGTGATGCATTTCATTTCTTAGTCAAATTGCGGATCCTTTTTATTGTTGTTAAAAAACATGTCTTCATGTCATTTCATGTGTAATGATAAATAATATGTACCACCTCAGAACTGTTAATGGTAGCATCAAGCAGCAGCAGCAGCAGCAGCAGCTCTATAGCTGACTGATGTTCTTGCTCCAAGACAATTCCAATGTACAGTAGGAGCAAATTAAAAATATTTAATTTATTATTATTATCCAACTAGCACATTCTGTTCTGCATATAATTATAGTATAAATGTGAGAAATGCTGCTCTTTTAACAGACTGGAACAATTTTCCCTTTATTGTGACACAGTAAATAATCAAACGCACAGCAGTGTTAGACTATTTTTTTCACTGTTATCAGCCCGCCTTTGACACACCTTTAAAACAGCTGCTCACAGATGGTGCATTCTGACACTGTCATAGAGACAGTGTCATAAGGTTAAAAGCCTTAAACTAATAATATCAATTAAATGTATTAAATAAAAAATTGCATTGATGGCATTTGATGTTTGTGTCTATAACACAATACTGTATTTTAAACTAAAAATCACATATTGGTTTTCAACACCAAATTCTTTTTGTGCTACTTTTATTTGGTTTTGTTTTACTTCATTTTTGTTTTTTTAATGCTCATAACCACCATAAAACATAAAATGCCCCACGACCGCAGAGAATTCCCCAGAGATTCAGTCACCTCTGTAATGGTTTCAGATTTATTCCCAGTGGAGCTATACGCTGCTGTGACATTCCAGTCCCCGGACAGGGTGTCCTTTATTGTCCTTTCTCCCTAAAAGGTACACGGTTGAACTTTAATTAATCCATCTGTTACAGAAAAATTCTCGATCTTCCCGTGAACCGTGTGAATCTTTAAAGTCGTGGAGAGGAAAAAAAAATAACAAAAGAGATCACCACTTGCAATTTCCACTAGTCACATGTATTTCTAAAATCTGCAGGGCTGTCTACACCGAGACAACTTCTGTAGTTTTCTCTGGTCCCCTCCCCAATCAGACCAGGAGTGACATGTTTAGCCGCATGTTCTCCTTAAATTGCTGGCTGTCTGAGTGGTGTCCCAGAAACGATGTGGGCTTCATAGATAATTGGCAAACCTTCTGGAGGAAACCTGAGCTTGTTAGGAGAGACGGCATCCATCCCACTTTGGATGGAGCAGCTCTCATTTCTAGAAATATGGACAAATTTATTAAACCCCCCAAAATATGACTATCCAGAGTTGGGACCAGGAAGCAGAGTTGCAGTCTTACACGCCTCTCTGCAGCTTCTCTCCTCCTGCTACCCCCCCCAAAAACCCATCTCCATAGAGACTGTGTCAGCTTCCAAAAAGACAAAAAACAAACTAAAAACCAGCAACAAACAACTTAAACATAAACAATCAAAAAGAAAGAACAGTACAGTATCCACATCTGAACCAAAGAGTAAAACAGTGAAATGTGGATTATTAAATATTAGGTCTCTCTCCTCCAAGTCTCTGTTAGTACATGACTTAATAATTGATCAACAAATTGATTTACTCTGCCTTACAGAAACCTGGTTGCAGCAGGATGATTATGTTAGTTTAAATGAATCAACACCCCCGAGTCATTCTAACTACCAGAAACCTCGAAGCACAGGCCGAGGGGGCAGTGTGGCAGCAATTTTTCACACCAGCCTATTAATTAATGAAAGACCAAGACAGACTTTTAATTCATTTGAAAGCCTGATGCTTAACATTGTCCACCCCAGCTGTGAAACTCAGAAACCAGTCTTACTTGTTACCATCTATCGTCCACCTGGGCCTTACACAGAGTTTCTGTCTGATTTCTCAGACTTTATATCTAATTTAGTTCTGAGCTCAAATAAAATAATTATTGTGGGTGATTTTAACATCCATGTAGATGCTAAAAATGACAGCCTCAACATGGCATTTAGTCTGTTATTAGACTCAATTGGCTTCTCTCAAAATGTAAAAGAACCCACCCACCACTTTAATCACACTCTAGATCTTGTTTTAACATATGGCATAGAAACTGAACATTTAACAGTGTTTCCTGAAAACCCTCTCCTGTCTGATCATTTCCTGATAACATTTACATTTACAATAATTGATTACACAGCGGTGGAGAGTAGATTTTATCAAAGTAGATGTCTTTCTGAAAGCGCTGTAACTAAGTTTAAGAATATAATCCACCCACTGTTATCATCTTCAATGCCCTGTACCAACACAGAGCAGAGCAGCTATCTGAACGCTACCCCAACAGAGGTTGATTATCTTGTTAATAATTTCACCTCCTCACTACGTACGACTCTGGATACTGTAGCTCCAGTGAAAACTAAGGTCTCTAATCAGAAGTACCTGACTCCGTGGTATAATTCTCAAACACGTACCCTAAAGCAGAAGACTCGTAATCTGGAGAGGAAATGGCGTGTCACAAATTTAGAGGATCATCATTTAGCCTGGAGAAATAGTTTGCTGCTTTATAAGAAAGCCCTCCGCAAAGCCAGAACATCTTACTATTCATCACTGATTGAAGAAAATAAGAACAACCCCAGGTTTCTCTTCAGCACTGTAGCCAGGCTGACAAAGAGTCAGAGCTCTGTTGAGCCAACCATCCCTTTAATGTTAACTAGTAATGACTTCATGAACTTCTTCACAAATAAAATTTTTATCATTAGAGAAAAAATTACCAGTAATCATCCCACAGATGTAATATTATCTACAGCTACTCTTAGTACCATTGATGTTAAGTTAGACTCTTTTTCTCCAATTGATCTTTCTGAGTTAACTTCAATAATTACTTCCTCCAAACCATCAACGTGTCTTTTAGACCCCATTCCTACAAAACTGCTCAAAGAAGTCCTGCCATTGATTAATTCTTCGATCTTAAATATGATCAACCTATCTCTAATGGTCGGCTATGTACCACAGGCCTTCAAGGTGGCTGTGGTTAAACCTTTACTCAAAAAGCCATCTCTAGACCCAGCAGTCTTAGCTAATTATAGGCCAATCTCCAACCTTCCTTTCATATCAAAAATCCTTGAAAGAGTAGTTGTCAAACAGCTAACAGATCATCTGCAGAGGAATGGTTTATTTGAAGAGTTTCAGTCAGGTTTCAGAGCTCATCACAGCACAGAAACAGCTTTAGTGAAGGTTACAAATGATCTTCTTATGGCCTCTGACAGTGGACTCATCTCTGTGCTTGTCCTGCTAGACCTCAGTGCAGCGTTCGATACTGTCGACCATAATATCCTATTAGAGCGATTAGAACATGCTGTAGGTATTACAGGTACTGCACTGCAGTGGTTTGTATCATATCTATCTAATAGACTCCAATTTGTGCATGTAAATGGAGAGTCCTCTTCACACACTGAGGTTAATTATGGAGTTCCACAGGGTTCAGTGCTAGGACCAATTCTGTTTACATTATACATGCTTCCCTTAGGCAGCATCATTAGAAGACATAGCATACATTTTCACTGCTATGCAGATGACACCCAGCTCTATCTGTCCATGAAGCCAGATAACACACACCAATTAGTTAAACTGCAGGAATGTCTTAAAGACATAAAGACCTGGATGGCCGCTAACTTTCTGCTTCTTAATTCAGATAAAACTGAGGTTATTGTACTCGGCCCTGAAAATCTTAGAAATATGGTATCTAACCAGATTCATACTCTGGATGGCATTACCTTGGCCTCCAGTAACGCTGTGAGGAACCTTGGAGTCATTTTTGACCAGGACATGTCCTTCAACGCACATATTAAACAAATATGTAAGACTGCTTTCTTCCATTTGCGCAACATCTCTAAAATTAGAAATATCCTGTCTCAGAGTGACGCTGAAAAACTAGTTCATGCATTTATTACTTCCAGGCTGGACTACTGTAATTCATTATTATTAGGATGTCCAAAAAACTCACTGAAAAGCCTTCAGCTAATCCAAAATGCTGCAGCAAGAGTACTGACAGGGACTAGAAGGAGAGAGCATATTTCTCCTGTTTTGGCTTCCCTTCATTGGCTTCCTGTTAAATCCAGAATTGAATTCAAAATCCTGCTCCTCACATACAAGGTCTTAAATAATCAGGCCCCATCTTATCTTAATGACCTTGTAGTACCATATCACCCTATTAGAGCACTTCGCTCTCGCTCTGCAGGCCTACTTGTTGTTCCTAGAGTATTTAAAAGTAGAATGAGAGGGAGAGCCTTCAGTTTTCAGGCCCCTCTTCTGTGGAACCAGCTTCCAGTTTGGATTCGGGAGACAGAAACTATCTCTACTTTTAAGATTAGGCTTAAAACTTTCCTTTTTGCTAAAGCATATAGTTAGGGCTGGACCAGGTGACCCTGAATCCTCCCTTAGTTATGCTGCAATAGACGTAGGCTGCCGGGGGATTCCCAAGATGCATTGAGTTTTTCCTTTCCAGTCACCTTTCTCACTCACTATGTATTAATAGACCTCTCTGCATTGAATCATATCTGTTATTAACCTCTGTCTCTCTTCCACAGCATGTCTTTTATCCTGTCTTCCTTCTCTCACCCCAACCGGTCGCAGCAGATGGCCGCCCCTCCCTGAGCCTGGTTCTGCCGGAGGTTTCTTCCTGTTAAAAGGGAGTTTTTCCTTCCCACTGTCGCCAAAGTGCTTGCTCATAGGGGGTCATATGATTGTTGGGTTTTTCTCTGTATCTATGAAGCGCCTTGAGGCGACTTTTGTTGTGATTTGGCTCTATATAAATAAAATTGAATTGAATTGAATTGAATTGAATTGAATTGAATTGAATTGAATTGAATTGAATTGAATAAATTACCCCTGCACAGCACCTTCTGTTAGACATTTACAGGCTCTCTTTGCAGGCTCATTTCTTTGTCATCCTGCTTATGCACATCTATAGTATGCTCACTGAAATTCATTTTCTCCCTGCTGCACTACCGACAAAATACCATTTAAGACACACTTAGCCACTATCACTGTTTATTACACCAGACAAGGACAAAGTAAGGTAGGAGAGTAGCTTAGTAAAGCATCACTGAACTGTTTTTGTGCTGATAATCTAAATTATTTCCCATGTTCAGTATAGGAACGACAGAAAGACAATGTAAACGCTGACCTAATCAAGATCCACTGAAAAAAGCTGAATATTGTGAAACAGCCTCATAAACTATAGTATATACAAAATACCACTTCAAGAGTATATAAAATACGCTTAAGAGTACATATATATATATATATACACACACACATATATATATATATACACACACACACACATATATATATATATATATATATATATATATATATATACATAGCCTTCTTCATGGGAAACTGAACACTACATTTCTAAGAACAATGCCTGGCTTTGAATCACATGACCATGTGCCTAGCCTACCTCAATTTTATATTTATATGGCGCCAAATCACAACAACACTTCCCATATGGAAAAGATATATATAAATCTTATAAAGTTTGCATCTGTCTTGTGTGAAACTTGTATGAAAAACATACAAGAGTGAAGACAGATATAAGATCCCTTGAAAAATTATATAAATGAAACTTGTATGTTTTGGATACTTACTAAAACTATATATGAAAGTAATGAGAAAGTGGCCACTTTCATGAGTAAATCATATAAGCCTTATATCAGCGGTCTCCAATCCCCGGGCCACGGACCGGAGTCGTTTGGTACCGGGCCGCGAGAGTTGAGGCTCGGGTGTGAAATGTATGGTTTTCAGGGTTTTTATTGGTTTTTAGCGTTATTTTGTTATCGTTTTTATCGTTAACTCAGTTTTCCTGGGTCTTTTCACGTGTGTTATGAATAAATCTTTTTTTTTTTCTGTACCGGTACTAGTTTTATTTTGTTGTATTTATCCGCGACACCTTAAAAGCCGGTCCGTGAAAATATTGTCAGGCATAAACCGGTACGTGGCGCAAAAAAGGTTGGGGACCGCTGCCTTTATGATTCACTATATGAAGTAGACCACATCTTATGCAAGTCTTTTATAAGTTTTTCCTATTTCTTTTCCATATGGGTTGCTTCAAGGCACTTAATTGTCTATTTTGCTTTTTTTTTTTTCCTATTCTATACTAGTGCTGTGCTAAAATCATGCTGCCAAAACAATTTGGTCAAATAATAATGATTGCTAATACTACTACTACTAATGATAATAATAAAAATAACAAATTATTGACTGAAATATTTTTGAAAACTGGGTCCAGTGTGGAATTGGCACATCTTCCCTGTGCACATGTAGGTTCTCTGTCTCTGTCTTCCCACTGTCCAAATACATTAGGTTAATTGGTTAAACTTGCCATAGGTTTAAATGTCAGTACAAGAATAGTAGCCTGTCTCTGCACTAGCCTTGGACTGGTGACAAGTTCAGAGTGCACCTCACTTCTTAGCCTGTGACTGCTGCAACAGGCTTCAGTGTCTCCCAACAACCCTAATGGGTAGATGGACAGATACACCTGTTTTGTTTTTTTCAAACCTATCTAACTATTCAAATGCTCCTTATTTCTGTGTTTGTTGCATGATGAAGGCAGGAAGATGAAATGTGCATTTAATCAAATAAAGACCTTCAAAGTCTTTGCTGAGTGGTTTCCCATTAAATTCCCATGTAGCATAACTTACAGTTTTATGCAACCACATTAAACACTGTGGAAAGCACTTTCACTGATAGCTTCCCCCATTTAATGATGTTTATAAAGATTTCTATTTGTAACCATTTGAACCTCTTAATTAAAAGAACGTTTAGGTAGGTAGCGGATTGGTTCTTTGTTTCTTTAGTCTACTCTGATATGATGAAGTATTGTCTACATTGGTTGGTCATCTAAAAATACATTCGCTCTATGATTACAAGCTCATCTCAAAGTCACTATTTGAAAAATGCTTGCCTCAGAACACCCCCTGGACATCTGCTGACTATATTTAGTGGCCAGGCTTTCAACTTGACTCAGTGCTCTTCGTGATCAACACTTGAACTTGAACACCCTTTTTGCCAACCCTTAAAAAAACATTTGCCCACCAGACCATATTTAACCATGTATATCCATAAAATCTGAAGTGCTGGATTGAGTAAATGCACTTTTTTTGTCATCTAGAGATGTCCCACACTTGGTCACGGCTCTGCGGGAAGAATGACATCTTTACAGCATTTGTGATATGTCACCTGTCATGGTGTGTTAATGGTGGAAGCTGAGATCATAAAACCCATTCCTGTGATGATGACAGCTTGATTTGAAATGTGTCCTCCAGAAGGACGAATGTGTGAATGAGCTGAGCTTGGCCCTCTTATCGTCTCCAACTGACTGGACGTTTGTTTGTTTTTTCATTTGTTAGCTTGTTCACACTGATAGCAGGACAGGGAATTGTTTTCGCCAGAATGAAACTGTCAGATCACCATGCCCTTTTTCCTGACTGAAAGTACAAACCATTCTTAGCACAGTGCATGACCTCTGCTAGGTCTCTTACTGGAACATATGGTGATCTGTCGAGTATTATTGATAAGTATTCTTTTCACAAAAGGTTAATGAACAAAGAGACAAAATGGCTGTGTAAGTAGGAGGGGGATAAATGAAGGATCCGTCTGCAGAAACAACAACTTTGTTACAACTGTAAAAATGCCGTAACACCTATAGGTGGCGGTATCATTACCAAAATGTATCTCTCTATATTATTTCCATTGTTTGAATTCTGATTAAATGAGAAGGATAAGCTTCTCCTGAGAGCTGGGATACAGTATTTGAGTCACAGTGGTCAAAACTGTAAATTTCATGTGTTTTTTTAGAATCACACTGTGGTTGCATACTGCAGTGAAAAAACAAAAGTGCAAATTTCAAACTATCTTTAAATGCATCGCTTAAAACTTACAGTGGATGAAGAGCTTTGGTGGACAGTCTCAAACCGCGCTGCCTTTGCTGTCTGGGCTCAAACTATGTTGAGATTATGGTGGCGTAATGTAGCCCAAAATGCGTCCATCCATCAAAGATTGTTGCAAAGTGTTCTAGTGTGTTTTTACATTTTTTGCTTATAAGACTTTTAAAAAAGGGTAAAGCTTCTGTGCAGGGGAAGTACCAAAACCAATGCTCACTACAATACTCTGAAAATGTACATGTTTTTTTAGTACTGTAGGCAATCCAGACATGTAAGAAAAAGAATGCACATGAGCAAAAACACTATGCACTGCACAGCACATATTACACATGGAAAATAGCAACTAGCGTACTTCGATCTAGACTTTAAAAAAAAGGCCAAAAAGGGGTTATAACTGATATGCAAAAGGCTATATGCAAATGATGCCATCATGCTTTTCACATCTTTGAATTTAGAAAAACATCTAAGAGATGAAATCCAGACCTGTTAAAGTAATTCAAAGTAAATGAATTTCAATTCAGCCACATCATCCAAACTACTAAATATCCTTATGTTATTCTGAAATACACACTTTTCGACTGGTATTGGTACAAACTACTAAGTTTCTGGTACAGCTACATCCCCATACCATGGGACAAAAAAATCAACATTGCAGTACATTGTCTTGTGATACAATAATTAATACCCAGGAACCAAATATCAGGACAGACTCCCCCAAGTTAGCCTAACCAGAGTCTCTATTCATGACTATTGTAGAGCCTTCAGTATTATTGTAGGGTCGTACAATATAAAGCACATTGACGCGACTGTTGTTGTGACTTGGCCACTATATACACTGAATCAAACTGAAGTGAAATGGACTCCTTGTTGAGTCCTTTGTTTTGTTTTTATTTTTTAGATAAATCAGGGCAAAGTAAATGATGTTAAATAACTTGCAATAAAGAAAGAAAAGAAATCACAGTATATAAAATGGTGGCAGGAAAATCGGGCAGGTAATAATACTGTCACATTTTTAAACTGCATGATAAGCATATACACAGACAGACACACTTTCCTTGTATCACAATATTGTCACCAACATGATAGCATGGTATCATGACTTGCTTAAAAAATGTTTTCTTGCTGTTGCTAGAAAATACAGTCACTACAAGGTAACACCAAACAGTATTATAAACTTATTATGTGACTGATTATGAGGTCTGTTAAGAAACGGTTTGGGTAATTCATATACTACTTTTTTTTTTAGGGACTATCACTTTTATGAAAACCTACATAATAAATGATGAAGTCATCGTGTAACACGTTAAAGCCATGTGTCAGAGAAGCCGTGATTCAAAGTGTGGCCTGTGGTGCATGACTACCAAGGTTGGCTGTGTTATCCAAGATAAGCAGCATTTGTAGTCAAGTTTTATTGAAGTGTCGGACAACTTGACAGAGAAAAAAATAATTTAATGCGGAGACATGCAAGTTCTCGAGCACACTTGAGTGTCTTTGTGTGCACGCATGCAAGACTACGTAAATGAGAGAAGGGTGAGATAAAAGGGTGAGACGGAAGAAGAAAAGCAGAAGAGATGAACAAACAATGGTTTTCAAACTGCAGATAAACTGAATTTCTGTAACTTCTTTGATTTATCACCTGTTTATCGGCATACATTGTTGCAACATACAGCAGGCTACACTGGCGAAGGTTCAGGCTAATGTTGGGGTAAACTGTATAATAAATTGTAGCAGCTGTAAACAGTCTTCTTTCTGTCATAAAGGTGGAGTGGGTACACTATCTGGAACACTTTTTAAATCTGGCTTCTTGAATATCTCCTCACGGTCTCCTATCCATTCTGTGAGGCATTGGTGTCTTTTTTTAAAAAGCAACCATTCGAATGGCTAAAATTGTGTATGCGTAAAGGCAGGAATGCGCATTCTTTTCGTCAGTTTTATAAAGCCATGCATACACATGACCCTCTTTTATAAATCTCAGCTGTTGAGTAATTGTACGCACACGCAGAAGCCTGATTGATTTAGCCATAAGGGGATGCAGACACTCCCTTAATTACTCATTTACATATAAAATCAACAAGGAAGATGTGCAATTTTGCAGAATTTGTAACAGCAACAAATTAGACAAAGAAATGAAATCACAAACGGGAAAAAGGTGTATATACCCACTGGATCTTTAATGAAAGTAATATGCCAGACTGATCTATATAGCGCCTGCCTGTCAGCAACAGGGGGCGATCTAGCTGATGCACTGAATAGCGGAAAGGCGTTATGGGCGAGGGGCAAAAAACTGGAATATATTAACATGCTGAGTATCGCAATGAAATCACAGAAGGAAAGATAATGAAAATCAGACAGAACACATGTTTGTGAGAATAAAATTTCTACAAGATGAGCTAAAATCAGGCAGTAATGAAGAGCTGCATTCATTTTGCTGTAGAGAAACCTCAGAGAGTTCAAAGCCCTGAAGATGGATGCAGAAGTTTCTCAGTTTCGGCTTGACAGAAAGCTTTACAGCCCCTGCACTAGCTGTTTGCTAGTTCACTACCTAGCTAAAGTTAGTTACATTACTTGGCCTTCATTTGCTTTGGTCAAACTTGTCTTCAGTCAAATGGGCCTAAAGACCAGTCAGTGATCATCTGGCAACCACTGGTGGGAAGGGAAGAAGGTGTGTTCCCAAGTTGGTTGGCAAGTGGCTGATGGCAATTGCTGTAAAATTGATTGCTAAAGCTCCCATCATGAATACCTAGAAATTGGTTGGTGGCCCTCTGTCAATCACAGGTCATTAGGAAAAAAATGTTGACTGCTGAGTGCTTGGTAGAGGTTACCAGTAGTAGTGAAGTGATATCAGTCACAAAGTGGTATATAATGCAGCACAGAAAACATAGATCCAATTGCTTTGGTCACTAGCAGATTGCCACGGTTGCCTGCAGTTTGTAAGGAAGTCCTCACTTGTCTGCAAACTCTCACTAATTACTCTCAAGGCAGTAGTGAAACTAGCTGTGAAATGTGAAAACCAGAAACAGAGAAATGTTTTGTCTGCAGCAGCAAGGCAGACATATCGCACAAGTCTAGTAGGGACCAAAGCAATTACAGAGACATTTTTGATGCAGAACCCTTGTGACTGGTGGTTGCCAGAAAGTCATCAACCATTCTCTAGGTCTTTTTGACTGGACCTTGAACATGTCATTGATAAGACTTCCATCCAAAACAGACCAAACCATCAGGATTTCATAGCAATCGGCATAAACATTAGAGCAATTCTTCACAATAAAATCATGTTGTCTAAAAGGACAACTAAAGAGAAGAAGTTCTGGAGATCAAAATGTGTACATGAAAAGGCTGCAATAAGGAAGTGGTCTATTGCTGTCTTAACATTGTTGCAGCCAGCAGAAAGTGATTGGAGGATTCAATGGTCTTCTGCTTGACAGGTAGCTCTGCTCGCTAACTCGCTACCTAGTTTGCTAATTCAGTCAAGTGGGTGATACATTCAATACATTCAAAATGGTAACCAGCACAGGTCTCAGTATAGATGATGATAACAAAAATTAATCTTCATCACTGTGACCTTTTAAGTCTAATGTCTGGCAACAGTCATGGTACCAGATACATTGTTGTCGGACTGGTGCTGCCACCGCTGGCAAAATGTGAGAGATGTCGAGCAGAGAGTGCAGATAGAGTCTGGCACCTCCCGGGCTCTTTCAGATAGAAATTTGACACTTGTCATTAGATGCAAGAGAGGTGTAACCATTCTGGACCATATTTGCATCCATATTGCACCCACAAGATTTTTGCATAGTACATTATGCACAGTATACATTGAATGTTCTCATACTCAGATATTTTACACACCATAGCATGAATGTCTGTTCTTAGACATGCTGACCTTTGTTTTTAAAATGATGTCTACAGCTTATGATAATAATCTAGCAGGTATACTGAATGTAAAGCAATCAGTTCTGTAAGTGCTCTGGGCCCTATTTATACTTCATTTCTTTGTGAACCTGGTAGTATTGTGGGGTCAACTGTAGGAAAAAACAATCTCAAAACTCGCCAGAGTACTTTACCATGTGCAAAAATACATTGCGCCCAAAAAGTATCTTGAGACCAGTGGTCTCCTTGATAGCTGCAATTTTCTACAATGAACCTTTACCAGTTACAAGTCCACTGTGATTGTTTACTAGGTACCTGATCTATTGCCTTTTTTCAGGCATGACACAGACTCTTTGGCTCTTCAGCACCTGCCCCAGGTTTCCAAGGGGCTTTGCCATTGTAACCTATATAATCAAAATGCTGTCAAGGTGCAGAGGCGCATGAGGAATACCTTGCAGCAGAGCTTCCCGTGTTCACTGAAAAATGGGGCTTACTGTCAAAAACACTTGGTCAAGAGCAGCCAACCATGTGCCATGGAGAGTCAACTGTCTGTTTTCCCCAGCAGGTGATCTTACTGATGAGTTACTTCACTCCACTGGCTCAGAGTTCCAGTCTGCGAGATTACTCTTTGATTCGCTTGATAACATGCGGCCAGTTTCAAGAGTGTTGGCATTCTGTAGCATACGATTGGCATGTGTTGAGTGGTTGCACCCGAACAAAACCTGCGATGATAAAATATTGCTAGCTTAAGGAAGCATATCTGTCTACAGAATGCTTTGCCAGTGAGGCTGCTTTGGAGCCATTTTGGTTCTCCTTCTTGTGTAGATTTTGATGTTACAAGCTACTCTGAAAGAGTGAAAACATAGACGCTAGATGCACTGTTACCTGAGAAAGACTTAAGACTCTCAAAGATCAACTGATCACTCATAATAACATGTACTAGACAAAGAAATTACTATCTGTATATTAAGATGAAGTCTGGCGCTGCAGTTAAAAAAAAATGCAAATCATTTTAGGTAATTGTAACAATTGCAAGTCTTCAACAAGCTTAACCGGCTTATGGATTTGAAAAATAAATGCATGTGCATCCACAGCCCCTGCTCCTCCTCTCGACAGAGTACTAAATCATTTATCAGATTTGTCAAATGGGATGGTTGTGGAACAGTGGACGAGTGTAAATGTTACATGTTCTGGATCTGATTCTTGTACCTGTGGTTAAATATGAAAGTGGAGAAAATATTCAATTTCCAATATTTCTTTATTTCATTATGAATAGAAGAAAAGATTTCTTTTAAACCCCCTCATTCTTATGATAACATACATCTCTTTCAAATGTAATAACCCAAAACATATATAGTCAACCAAAGCCCTCCATGACTATTTCTAGTATTTTTGCAGTTACCTTGAATTTCCCAACAAATATTAGCACTTTCTATGAAATCAAAGACAGGGACTACCCCAACAGAAGGTGCATCATCATCACTGAATCATGATAAAGACCAACCAGTTTTAGAAAATATCATTAAACACATGACCAGCACCACTGTGCTCCAATAACTAATAAAGCTTTACTGCTGCAGTGGTTGCTCTTACTCCCTACAATGTCTGTGAACTTTTAAAATCTATAGTCTCATTAGTGTGTCCTATTTTCCATTTAGTATGTGTTCAAGCTTTGATTCTCTTTGCAGATTTACTTGTATCCCCAAATTGGGCATATTCCCAAAATCCACTATTTTCCGATTAATTGTAAGACACTGTCATACTTCACTGTGAGTCATCTGCCTTACATGAACAACACACCTAAACAAGTCCACACAACACTTTTCAGTATGCTGGAAAGTTCTCATGGAATGAGCACATTTTAAGAAAAGCATTTGAATGCACCATTTGCTGCTTAGTTCAAGCTAGTTAGAATCATTTAATGTCATTAAAACTGTGTTTCATCCTTATTTCTTTATAATTCAACATTAAGTGGGAAAAGATAGACCTCATCAGAATCAATGCAGCAAATAAGCAAGTACTGGTGGCAGACGCTGTGAAATGCAGCTGAGCAGCGACACGATCAACCAACCGTCCATTTTTTGGTAACTTGTGAGTGTTTTGTTTTTTTAATACAAGACACAGATTTCCGTACAATCAGGTCCTGGATTGAGTAGTAGTGGTATGAAAACACAACTGATTCAAAAAGAGCAAATGTGTTTAAAAAAATATTGCTGTGCTTAAAAAATGATTCTTTCTTTACCAGGTCTGCAATGCGCTGGCTGAATTTAAATCAATGTAATGCATCATTCAGAATTGCGATCGAAAAATCAGCACTGTTACCATGGGCGGTTTGTTAGGCGGTTACAACCGAGGACTACAATCCAAAGAGAAGACACGCACACCCTTTTTGCAAGAGATCACTAATCAAACTGTTTTTTCTGCAAAATTGAAAAACAGTAATAGTAATTCAACCAATATCATGATAGTATAGAAGTAATTTGGGACTATTGAGCTATTATCTTGAATTCCAGTCGGTTCACAGATCAATGGGAAGAGGAGAGCACTGTTCAAATGGAATGACTGCAGAGTGGACTTTCCATTTAAATAAACGATCTGAATAATATCACGCATCATCGTCCTGTTTCTGACCACTCAGTGCACAAGCTTTTTCCACCAACATACACCTCTGGGCTGATCTTTACTTCTAATATGGGTGTTGGCCAGGCCGATAGCAATCACACTCACTGTCCTGCATTGTGCCAAATTAAAATCCTCCTTCTTGAATCTCCAGTGCTGAAGGTCATCAGCAGCAGTAGCACAGCAGAAGCAGCTGAGTGATGTTGGAAATATCAAGACATGATGGACTACAGCTCTCTGGCCCGAGGGTAAAGCACAGCTACTCCCTGCCTGGGATACTCACTCCTTAAAACTTGCTCTACTTACTCCAACACATTCGCAGCTTGCTACAGAATAGCAGCCTGTGACTAACAAATCTTTAGGCAATCAATATCAATATAGATATTTAAAATCATTCAATGTCGAACCAGAAATCAAGGCATTTACTTGAATTGATGGTAATATAGAGATAAAAGAGGATGCTGCAGTGTTAATCAATTTGTTTATTAATATAAAACATTGCTGATTTCTCAGCTGCACAAAAATGAAATCATTCACATAACACAAAACGCTGCCTATATCTTCTTAACAATGAACATTTCGGAACACAAAACCTTTATTTTTATTCAAAATCTATGCACAAAATTCCTGATTATATTCTGATATTTAATACATACTTTGGTAATTCACCCACAAGAGATATGCGATGGGAATTATGGCATTGTGTTTTTATATATTATGTAAGTCATTATGGCGATGTAAAGTGATTGTTGCTCGCTTGCCAATTCGACATGCCGAATCCAGCTTTTTTTGTCTTTTCTGACCTTTAACAACAGCAAAAACGCTACACAGATTCAACAGTTCTTGGTCACATTTAATTCTTTTGTCTGCTTTGAATGGCGGAACTGGTGAGCAACAAAACTGTTGCTGGTGAGCGGGACAATAAGGATGAGTTCAGACCCGAAACACTCTTCAAATTGCTGCCAACTGTCATGAAAGCACAAATTAAAACGCCAGAGAGAAAACACAATAGACTTGGCATTTGCAAGCACCAGCTACACAGCTATGGCGCTACATAAATGGGACCGAGGAATGTGTGAATCTGTTGCAGAAACATTGACTTTGAAACATTTGTTTGTATTTGAGTGATATTTAATATCGTCAAACGGGGCTGGGTCTTGCTGGGTGATAATATCCCAACTGAAATTGGCTGCAAAACTAAAATGAAATGTGCAATGTCCAAAACTACTGCTAGGCATAACGAGCTTGTTTCAACAGTCGGAAGCAAAGTGAAAATGGCATTTCGTTGCTGCTTTGTCTTATTTCCTTTCACTGAGTCTTTGAAACAACTCTGGAATGGCAGCACTCCAAAACACAGAACAAAGACCTAACCTCAACTATAACATAGCATATTTAAAATATATATATATATTTTTTTTCTTTTCTTTTCTTTTCTTTTTTTTCTTTTTTTTGTTTGTTTGTTTGGGTTTTTTTTTTTTTGTTACAATAGCTAACATCAGCCTAACACATCTTGGCACATAAGCCTTCATCAGAGCAGCCAACCAGACGAAGGTTATATGAGGAGGCACACCTGCTATATGTTTTTCACTGCTTGCTCTCATTCTCATCAAGTGTAGTGTAGTCACAGGGCTGACAAGCTGCAGCCTGCAGCATATTTTAAAAAAGGTACTGGTGAACAGTGTGCATCTATTTAATAAGCGTAATTTAGATCATATGTGTTAAAGAAAACCACTATCAGCCAAATAAGCCTCCTAAATGTATGTAAATGTATGTCTGTTTACATTTGAAATGAAATTCAATCAAATCTACAACCCTGAACATTTTTTACAGCAAAACAAAAGCAACGCTGCCACAGCTGGAAATGTTAACTTTATGTTATCTCAATAACTTAAATGTCAAAAGGAAACCAACCACTGGCTTTTCATCCTGTACATTGTAAGTACACATGATCTACTTAATTTGCAAAAGAAAAGCTTTAATTCTTATCGAATTTTTTCCCCAAACCTTCATTTTACACAAAAGAGACCCAACGAATTACCTATTAAGTACCAACAAATTAATATAGATTGTCCAGCTATTTTCATAGTGCTTTACTTCTGCTTTAGTTAAATAGCTTCAGTAAAACAATCACTCTACGTAGCAAACAAGAACGAGTTGTCCTCCATGTTGTATACTTTAAAGAATCATAAAAGCTAACATTATTGTAATGAGCAAATGCATAATTTCCAGTAAAAGTTAATGGGCCAAATGTATGGCGTAATGTGCAACGCAGAGGCCATAAAAACATCTCTAATCAGAAGTGCATTCAGAAAAGTATTGAAAATCGGTGCATTCAGTCTGCCAGATTTTAAAAGACATAGCGTTTGACGGCTCGTCTCCATGTATGCCCTCCTTCTAGAGGAGCAGCCATCTTCGATTATGTGGATAGATGCATAGTAATGACATGGTAGCAGTCACTTCAAAGCTCATCCCCATCTTTTTTTTTTTTTTTTTTTTTTTTTTTTGCCACAGGCCAACTCTTCGGCAGCTCTCGGCTTAGGGATGACTCGTAGATATCATCATGACCAAACCTTGAATTGTTAAGACCCTCGACAGCAGAGCCCGAGCCCCATAAACAGATGTAATCATGACACGTACCTCCAAAATCAGGCCTTAAACGGATGTCATATCCCTTCAGCAACTTGTCCACGGTGGTCTTGGCCACAGACATGCCGGCGCTTCCAATGGAGGAGCTGGAGGGGAGGTGAAAATCCAAGAGGCATTTTTAAGCAGCAAAAGCAGAAGTGTCCAATACTTTTATCACAAACATTACGCATCTCTACAGCACACCTACTGGGTGATAGTAGCCTGAAAACTGTGCTGCACATACTCTATATTCCTTTTCAAATGTGCCCTGATGAGGTGTTAGCAAAAGGGCAGAAGGGGACTTTGGATGTTAAACAACACCTCGCATACAAATAATCCCATCCACGCGTGCATCCCACGTCCTTCAAAGTAAACATTATTTCACTACCAGACTCCAGATTTAATCAAAACGCAAAGAAAATAGCACTGCAAAGAATTAAATCCATGCAGATGCTTTTTTTTCTGTGTTACAGAACATTTTATCAGGTGCACCTGATAAAATGTTAAAACAATCCCATGTTTGTATCATAACTGAAAATGCTTGAAAAACGTGCTTTGCATTGTGCATTATCCCCCTCTGCCCCACCTACAGCATATTCATCAAATCGGTTGAGGGGGTGCAATGATGGTGCACCTGTCAAACGTTTTATATTGATGCCAGTCCTTCAGAAACAATGGTGTTAAGTGCAACAACGTCACAGTTTCTTTGGCTCGCCATCAGCTAAAAGCCCAGCGTGATTCAGTGGCGTGTGTTTTAATAAGCACGAGGTTATAGCAAAAAGCCTCCCGTCGTGCCGTCAGAAGCACGGGCCTCATCAGTCTGAGCCCGGAGACAGACCACCTCTCCCAGGAGGAACTGCATAGTCCACTCTAGTCTGAGTGGCATCTATAACATTGGTGCCATGACCTGCATCACCTAGCAGAGAGCAGCTCTCCAGCTGAGGTTCCCTATTACAAGGAGGGTGCTGAATGAGTATAGTGGGAGGGTGTGCATGCGTGCGTGTGTGAGGGGGGGGGGAGGTAAATTGCTCCCTTGGTATGGCAGGAGCACTACTGCCCACGGCTCAGTCAGGGAATCACTGTTCAATTAGCTCATAGGCAGTGCAGCTGTTCATCAAGCTGGGCAGTTGCAGGGCCGGAGGGTTTGACACCTGACAGCATCATGAGGGAATCTGCAAAAATCAAACCCTTTCATTTGCTTGGGCCAGACTATTGTAATCATTTGGAATCAGATGTCAAAAGGTGCAGCCCAGTGTTCTCAGTGAGCATTTCACTCTCATAAGGGAAGCTGCAGGTTGCTGCAGACCATGAAAAAGGAGTAGGCCACAAGGGATGAAAGCTACATCAGTTCCTCTAAGATCAAAACAACTACGGAACTGATCAGGAGACTGACACTGAGACGTTATCCATGAAGTCTTGTGCAGTAATTTGGCAATGTGTAAACATTTAAAAGCCATGACACATAAATTAAAAAAAAAAAATACGTTGCAACGTTAAAGGGCTACCCTGTCATCTATGTGGAGAGCAGCAGAGGATGACAACCCGCCAGGATTCCTTCTCAAAATCAGATTGAAACACGTATATAAATATACAAAAAGGAGCAAGTGGGCGACAGCAGTATGAATACGAACATTAGTTGGCGTTGAAAATTAAAAGGGTTTTGCTTGAGGATACAGTGCTGTAGTTCACAGCTGCGGACAGCTGCTTAGAACAGCGTAATCAATCGATGATCGGCTGATTGATTGTATCGCTTAATCATCGCTCAAGCCTACAGTGCCTACTCAGGGCTGTCATTTTACACAGTCTCCCCAGACAACACACACACACATGTATATCCCCATTTTGATATCGGGAGTAGGTTACGTTTCACAATGGGCTTCTGGTTGTGCACGCGCATGTTTTTACGCTCGCGCGCGCCAAAGCGCCGTCTAATAGGGCATATATCGGCAGCAATGCCCCTAATAAGTAGGCCTGGGTACCCCGTTAATGCGATTTGCCACATCTGAGCCTTTTATTGACCGGCAATCACGTCTACGGGTGTGACAGTTCGTAATTTCTTTTCTTCTTTTTCTTCCAAGCCACATTTTCTTACCTTTGAACAAAGCATACGAAGGACAAAGCCGCCAGAGCAGAGAAAATTCCACATAATTTATCTTCTTGGCGACCCAACATCTCCACAAATCCTTCTATATAGTTCCTATAATCCA
This sequence comes from Perissodus microlepis, assembly GCF_051167445.1. Lineage (NCBI taxonomy): Eukaryota > Metazoa > Chordata > Actinopteri > Cichliformes > Cichlidae > Perissodus > Perissodus microlepis. The sequence goes on from NC_140470.1 coordinate 9,920,014, forward strand.
ACCGGTCCAGTGGTCCTCCCGAAAATGCACAAAGTAAAAATCGGCAATCAAAAAATAATTGCCTTTTAAAAATGCCGAATAAACTAGCCTACATCTATGCATGCGATGTCTTCATTAAAATATGCTTTAGGGATGGGGGTAAAAAGAAAAAGAAAAGAAAGAAAAAATCTGGTAATTGGCCCCCGCTGCTTCTTCCCCGGCTATGGAAATCCGTGCAGGTCACAGAGCCCCTCGACCAACACCAGAAGATCAGACATCTTGCTCAAAAAACGGCATACCTAATACTTTTAAAAAGTGATGACAAGTGTTCTTCCCCCTTAAAAAAACACAAACCAAACAAACACGGGCATGAGTGACTGAGCAGCAGCCTCTTGACGATCAAATTGGTGGATGAAATTTCCCAGTCCAAATCTGCAGATGAGGCATGGTTCCAGCGATGCTCTGGCGCCAGACTATTCCACAACGTGATGTTGTTAAAAGATATTTGTTTGAGCTTGGAAACGCGCGTCGTCTGGAGGGGAGCGGTGGGTTTGTATTACAAAAAAAAGAAAGAAAAGAAAAGAAAAAAATTAAATCTTCATTCCCCCGCTTCTTTTCTTTTTTTTTTGTCTTCCCCCTCTGTTGTTGCTGCTGCTGATGATGATGATGTAGATCAGCGCAAAGTCACTGAGGGGAAAATGCACATTGAAAAAGCACTGGGTAATATCTGATGCAGACGTCAGAGCAGGCTATATCACTCCTCTGGTGGAGAAAAAAATTAGATGCCGAGAAATATGGATGGCCCCCCCGATACGCCAAATGCAATGTGTCACAACGTCGGATTAGCCTACATGTTAAAGACGCAAACCTATTCGAAAAGTCCACTTGCCTCCGCTGCCCGGCGTTAAATGGCGTTTGAATACGTTATTAGGGTCCGGTGGTCTTCTCCTGGAAACACCGAACCAATGACCAAAGAGATATGATGAGGGAATCTCGTCTCCTGTGTTTTCTTTCTGTTTTTTCTTTTCTTTTCTTTTTGGATCTCTGCTTTTAAAATAAAATAAGATATCCTACTAAGGGGTGAGGAGGGAGGGGGACACCTAAGGTGAATTCCTTAGCGACAGGCTGTTCATGCGCTGAATTGTCTCTCTGAAGCCCATTAGGATGCTGGAAGTGTGTGCCGGTGCGTTTCCCTGCGTTTCTTCCACTTTGCCACATTTCTGAAACACGCGCACTTACGCACGAAGGCGCTCACCCACACACAAGTCATGCATGCGGGCACACTCGCGCGCGCACCCACGGCATGGAAACACGCACGTCGAATTTATTTATTTATTTCATCCCTCTTCAACATCCTTTTTTTTCCCGTATTAGTAACATAAACACTGGGAAATTGGCAACACGCGCACACCACAATCGGAGAATCACACGAGCTTGTGTTTTATACAGAGGAAGAGGTTTTCTTCAGGGATCTCTGTGCTGTCCAGTTGCTAGGCAACCCAGCCAGCACTGATGCAGTTGTGGTGATTCGAAGGCTATGCGCAAAGGCTCGTTTAAAGGAGCAGACCCGGCTCTGTCGCCGTTGTGGTGTCAGTGGGACAAAAGCAAACAGCGACTGATGAAGCTGACCACCGAGGCATTTGTGTTACATTAAATGCATGCAAGAACGAAATGTGGTGTGACTCGGGGTTTCACACTGTACTTTAACCGCCTCATCATCGTCATTGTCATAGCCACAAGCACTGTCACGAATAACCAGGCAACCAGTCTCTAGCTTCTTCCTTTCTTGCTTTTCTCTCCTTTTAATGTCTTTTTCAGCACACTCAAAGCATTTGTTGCTTCTGCCTCAACTCTGCTGTCCTCCATTCTAAGGAAATTTCACTTTGTCCCTCCCCCACAGGTGATGTCACAGCACTGAGCCAAAAGGGTAAGGAAGTGGCAGAGAGGGAAAATAGTTATCCCGTTTAACTTCCCATTTTAACCGATGCTTAAATGTACACAATAAAGCAGATTCATGCTACTGCTGTATTTTGGCTTTAGCTTCGGAAGAGACCATTGAGCGGCCTGTCTCTGACCATCATAACCATCATCGCTATTGCATCGCTATTTATATACTGAGTAACACCAGATACATTCAATTATATAATAAATATTCTAAAAAAGACTTTGGTAAGATCATGACTGACTGTGACCTGAAACCCAAGGGCTTGGCAATTATGACTGGCTCTCACACACACTCATACTTGTTGCATCACAGGAGCTGATAGTCAGACAAGCTTGAAAGTGTGATGGCTCCAAATCTGGTGTAAAGCATCTGATTCAGCAAACTGAGTGTTAGTTTGTTCATGATGTTGGAAACACTTGGCAGCTGAACACTAGTTTTGTTTTTCTGCAGAATATTTCATAAACCTCACTGCTCTTCAGCTGGGGATTTCTCCGAAGAGAGGCTTAAGAGGTAATATCCCTGGATACTTGAGAAGTGATTTTGAATGGCCCTAAAAACTCATATTAACAATAATTGGACATTGTTTCTCAGGATCATTTAATGATCATGCCTGTTATATTTTTCTTTATCAAAAAAAATGAAAGCATAACAGTGATACAATTAGAGTCACTAGTTTCCTCATTATTAGTTTACGAGTACAAGATTACTGTAGATGTTCTAATTAATGATTAATGCCTAGCTATAGCTTAAGGTTGATTTTCAACTGTACATAAAAGAAGCAAATCCTCCATTGGGAAAGTGAATCCTGTAATGTGCATTTTTGCAATGGCCAGCAGGGGGCCACTCCTCTGCACAACGGAAGTGCCTCAATAAACACTCTCCTCATGTGTTAGTTGTCTCAGTATGTCGTTTTATAGTATATTTAATAGAATATAAAGTTCATTATTTTGAATTTGGTCCTTTTTGGACTCAAAGTGATGACAAAACAGGGAATGGTTTCGAGTGAGGCTAACTTGTGATTAACTAGCGAACGTTTTTAGTTGGGTCCATCCCTCACGTGTGATATCTGGTTTCAAAAGAAGCGAGACGTTCAACGCTAAAATGTTCAAGTTTTTTCTTTGAAGACAAACTAGCTCAATGTATTCTCATTTTTAATTGGTCTGCTCATGTCTACGTGCCAAGGCAACAGGAATTGTAGGTTTGATAAGTGCTACTTGTCCGCATGTGTTTCATTTGAAGGCAGTTCAGCTCTCATGGGATACGTTTTTGAGCCACAGTGGAGCAGTGGCAGTATATAATGGAGCGTAATATGGAGTTGAAACCTGTGTGACAGCAAGCTAGATGAATACTTCCAGTGTCTGGGCATGCACAGTCTGCTCTACATTATAGACAGTTTTTCTCTCCCATCCACAGCATTCCCTGATTAATGCGATTAACTCTCATTGGCATCTATGACAAGGAGACCCAAGTCCATGAGATGTGCATGTTCCATGCACTTTTTTTTTTTTTTGCTCCATTCATATGTTGCATAACACGTGTGAGTTACTGGGTCACCCTTGCTCCTCAGATATAAATAGTATCACATGGTTAATGCATTGGTGCCTTCCAGTCACTCGCCTTTCCTCTTGCTGTTCATAGGCATCAGTCAAACGCCCCAATCGACTCTTAGTAACACATGATGCTGTATGTTTAACTCAAGTGTTTAGACAACATGCTTTATCCTTTCTTCATACAACTTCACCATCAGTCTGGGACATGAGTGGATAGGTGTGTTTTCAATGGTGGTGGGGGGGAGGGAACTTAATGAGAGTTCATTTAACATTAATTTGTTGTGGGATTTTTTACACTCCCTCTGATTAAAGAACACAATCAAGGCTTCTCACGAAGGGGTTTAATTTACAGCAATGAAGTCCTGTGAGGTGAAACAAAAGCTTTAGCTCATGTTTGTTCATTCTCACTGTAAGAGGGATCCCTGTGACTAGTTTAAGGACAGGAGCTTGGTGACCTGAAGAGGCTGAATATTTGGAAAGATAGCAATGTTGGTCTGAAACTGGAAACCAGGCTTTACAATATTCTCATAAATACGTGCCAAAAGTATTTGCTCATGTGCCTTCACACGCATATATCCAATTTTAAATCCTTAGCATTTACTATGATGTCGACCCACCCTTTGCAGCGCTTCAGCTCTCCTGGGAAAGCTTTCCACAAGGTTTGGGAGTGTGTTTCTGGGAATTTTTGACCATTCTTCTAGACGCACATTTGTGAGGTCAGACACTGATGTTGGATGAGAAGGCCAGGCTCGCAGTCTCTGTTCTAATTCATCCCAAAGGTCTTCTATCTGTTTGAGGTCAGGACTCTGTGCATGCCCAGCCCCTGAAATACAAACCACACCATAATCCGCCATCCACCAAACTTTACTCCTGCCACAGTGCAGTCAGACAAGTATCATTTCCCTGGCAACCATCAGACCTAGACTTGTCCATTGGATTGCCGCACAGAGAAGCGTGATTCGTCACTCCAGAAAACTCGTTTCCACCGCTCTAGAGTCCAGTGGCGGAGTGCTTTACAACACCATTGTGCTTGGTGATATTGGGCTTGAATGGAGCTCCTTGGCCATTGAAATCCATTCCAATGAAGCTCTCTACACACTGTTTTTGAGCTAATCTGAAGGCCAAATGAAATGTGGAGGTGTGCACCAATTGACTTTGCAGAAAGCTGCTAACCTCTACACACTATGCACCTCAGCATCCGCTGACCCTGCTCTGTGAGTTTACATGGTGAATCTCTTCATGGCTTAGCTGTTCCCAGTTGCTTCCACTTTGTTAAGTGGCATCCTATCATGGTACCACTGTGGAATTCACTGAGCTCCTGAGAGGGATCTATTCTTTCACAAATGTTTGTAGAAGCAGTCTGCATGGCTACGTTCTTGATTTTATACACTTGGGGCCATGGAAGTGATTGGAACACCTGAATACTTTTGAATAATTTTGGAAATATAGTGCATTTATATATATGAGTGATGGGATCAAGATGAGTGCAAATAGACACACAAGTCTGACAGCAGCATTCAAAGATCCACAGGTGATTTCAGGTCTTCAAACACAAGCAGATACACACAAGCCAAACTGAGCTTTGCTGCCCTCCTGACTCATGACCTAATTAAGAATGACTTGGACAGCCCTCCAAAAGGCCCCTAGAGTCAGAGCAGAGCTGAAGGATTTAGCCCATGCAAAAGCACAGCGCCAGGTGCAGCAGAGCATTTTGTTTTGGCACTGGATGTATGCACTGCATGACTTTTCTATGATTTTTCCTCTGTTCGCCATAATAAACTATGATTACACTCATAGGTCAAAGCGGCACTGCAGGAGCTCACCACCTCGCACTCGCTGCAAACCTCTGAGAGAACCAAGGTTTAACATCAGTGTGCATCACGCCGCTCATTGACCGCAGCGATGAGATCGGAGGCTTTGAAAGCACACGGCACACGACTCTGAAGCACTACCTTGAAGCAGGCTACCAGGCAATTGTTGCTATGCTACCACAGAAAGCCCAATCAAAGTGCAGTGTGTTGCTCATTGAGGCTGAACTGCACCGCAGTGTTCCAAACACTTGTGAGGAGCGCTGTTTACACTCAAACCGTGGATTGCACACAAGAAAGAAAGAAATGCGCGTTAATGCTTCCGTTCTGTCCGCCTCGAGTTACTGCAGGGGAGAAAGGAAAAAAAATACATGTAAACAAGTCAGACAGATGCGTCACATGAATAATCCACCTCTGCTCAGATAAAGTATGAACTGCAGGATGCTAAGTGGAAATCCTGCTCATGATTCGTGACCTCATACTGGCGTGAATGACATCTGTTGGTGATTATTAAACACGCTCATCAAAACCGAACACACTGGGTGTTCCACACACGGCTCGATTTGTTTATTTCTGATGTTTGGTGAGCTCACAGCAGCATATTCCAACATAACTGGAAATTAACAGATATGTTCTGATTGGCCATAAAAACAAGAGAGCCTGAAGAAAATGAGCTAAAATGTAGTATGTATCTTCTTTTTTTTTTTTTTTAAGATAAAAAATGATGACATGTGGCGCTTGTCCTCGGGGAGGGGGTGGGGGAGTTGAATAATTAATGAGATTAAGCAAAGGTTACATGTATCATCATAATTGTAAAATAATCCCCCTCACCCACCCACCCCGTGTGTTTCTGTGCAGCTTCATGTGGCACAGTCCGCAGGAGGCCGGCAGCTTTAACACACTCTTACCTGTTCATTCTTTGAAGTGACAAAACTAAAGGCTCGCAACCCCTGCAGGCGGCACACAACTAACTGACCTGAAACGCTCATTTGTCCTCCACACACCAGACGAGTGCACATCTCAAGCAGTCACATGGCATGCCAGCTCCAAAATTAGCATGGGCGAGGCGCAACACTTGATGCTAAATAGCTATTGATGGAGGAGAAGCACTAATAGGAATCTGTAATTCTGTCCCTTACCTCACCCGTGTCCCTCTGCAGCCCTCAGTGCATTTCACTTTATAGCACTTTTTTTTTTTTGGGGGGGGGGTCATATTTAAGCAGACCTTTGTGGCCTTTTATTGATACAATCACAATGAATAATTAAGTGTTTGTAAAGGTCTGGCATCAGGTTAATCTTCTTCAATGGTTTATCAATATCAAAGTAGCATGTCTGTAATGCCAACAACACCCAGAGAAGTCTTTAGCAGGCTCAGTCTTTGTCTTAGCGTTAGAGTAAGTGGATGTAACAGTTTCTAAGGACATGCTGTTGGCATGCACGTGCCATATATATATTTCTCCTTCCAGACTTCAGCATGCCACTGATTTATCTTTTATCAAACGCAGCCTTACTATGTTTCTCTGAAGATGGCTACAAGCCGCAAAGGGTTATTCTGCTATCCATCTGGCAAAGGGTAGCTCATGTGATGCCCTTATTTGCATTCAAAGTGTCATCACTTCAGTTTTCCTTACGTCCAAATGTCAGAGCCTGTTGCAACACAGCCTTTGGTGTCTGGATAACACGGAAACAATGGATGTCAATACTAAAGCAGACATGGAGTCTCCACTATATACTAAAAAAAAATGCGTTGCACTTCATAAATAGTAGGTTTTGTCAAAAATAGCACTGTAGCATCCCCCCCACACCCCCCATCTGTATTCTATGTGGGATTTCTACATGGAACTCCTGCGAGAAAGGGTTAATGAATTCCTCACACAGATAGATATTGCCATGGAAACAGCTGCGTGACTGCTTGCAGCTTGTATACACACAGGAGGGGAAAAAAACAATGGTGCCAAAGGTATTTTGAAATTCAGCGAGCAGAGGCTTTCCAGTGCACACAACTGCATTTTAAGATTTTTGAATTTTGATTATTATTATTTTTTTAACAAGCAACTGTGAGTGAGGAGTAGCCACCTTGTAACCTCCACCCCTGCCTCCTCCCTCCATCTCCTGCTCTCCGTCTTCCAAATTCAAAGAAATGTGATTGACACTGGAGATGCATTTGCAGCAGCCGCTTAGCTGATGCATTCAACAACGACAACAAAAATCACACGCGTGAGGTCTGGATATGGTAGATGGGAAATAATACTGTGCCATGTCATTTTGCTTGTAATAACAAAGTAAATGCATGCAGAGCAGACACTCAAACACACACATATGGACACACACACTAATACAATTCCAGCAGAAAATAATTAATTTACAATATGAAATAGACCTTAAACAATGTGCCTCGCAGCTGAGCTGAAAAAGAAGGAATGGATTGAAAATCAATCAAAGCCACCTGCACGCACAAACAGACACACGCACACACACTGCATTTGTACACGCAATAATTATTTGTCCCTTAAGATTATACAGTCCTGCTCATGTTTTTGAAACTGGGCGGCACGGCGTGTGCTGGTGGGAAAACCTAATCCATCCTAATCCATCTCGGCACAAAAACATGCTCTTTTAGTGCCATTAGCCATCCTCCCAATACTGAGTCAATAGTCTCCGTCCAAATGGACTTTTATGCTTGAGTCTGCAAATATGACTCTATAGGTCGGCTTCTGCAGGCATTCACCACTGGCACTCAGTTGCCGGAGCAAAATAACTGTGTTTAGATTCATAAATATTTTCAGACGCATTGAAAAAGCTTTTAAGTCCATAGAGAGGAGTTAGCATAGTGATGTGAGGTGCTGTAGGTGCAGGCAGCACAGAGCGGTGTGTCGGTACACAAGCAAACAAAGAGATAGAAAATATATAAAGGGACAAGTAGTGACACTAAAGGAGGATAAGCCTGCTTTGCAACTTGCTGCTTCTTGTCCGTTTTGGACCCGGTCCTTGTGCACTTTGGAGTCTCCCTGGAACCGAAGGACATTCCATCAGCATGCGTCTCATCCATTACACGGGACGTGTGTAGCATGCTCCATTTATTTATGTGCTTTTTTTTAGAAACACACTCAACTTTCTTCATGCTTTGCAACCACATAACTCACCAGGGCTATAAGAAAAGTCGTGCTGTTCGATACTGCGAATTTTGGTATCAGTACTGCCGATACCAATATTGATACCGATACTTATACTAACCTATAAAGCAGCTTTTGTAGTGGAAAGTGGTGTGTCATGATTTATTGAGATGAATCATCATTAATTTGCAAATTCTAAACACATTTTAATGAGCACTAAATGCCCGTTATTTTTACTTTCCACAGTAATTAGTTCATACAACAAAACACACCTCTCAGCTTTTTACACATTTTGAAACTGGGTTTTTTTGACAAACTGAAGCGTAAATGTCCCTGTCCCTAAACCTCTGTTGTTTAAAGTCAACACAAAAAGGTTCAGACGTTTTTCATAGTACATGTGTGAGGTATATATAACACAAGTCAGAGGGCTACATACTGAACTTAGAGAATAGAAACAAAGTATCGATGCTAACACGCTACTATCGATCTGTTACCCACTATTAATATTTGGATCGATCTGCCCACCTCTAAAGACAATGAGAGTAGAAACCACTTGTGTTAAAATGAATTCAGTCAGCCACAGCTTACATCACACCTTTATGTTCATTTAACCAAAAATGAGTCATTTGCAGAAGTCAACGCAACCTCAGCTGTAGTTTTTCAGTAAATGTCACAGGTTGGGGATCACACGGGACCAGACCAGTGCAAGTTTTTTGCTTTTTTTAAAACCACATTCATCCAGGTTAATTAAAAAGTGATGGACTTCAGAATGAATGCATGAACTGTGGTCAAGCATAATTACACAGCTGTAAGGAGATCATAATTGGATAATATTTTTTAGTAATTCCTTTTGGGATCTGATCCTCCCATGGGAATTTTTAATTGATGAGATAGCTCACAGCTGCCAGAAGTTACAAGATTAGGTGACTATCATAGCTTATCACACAGACACGGAGAAGCAGGCTAAGTCATAAAGCAAATTAGTCAGAGGCTCGGTGACTTTGTCGGGCAGGTATGTGAAGAGATATTGTCTTTTTTGCTAAATGAGCTGTGGATGGACGTTATCATTTTTTTATAGCTTGACATGGCATGGCAGCTTTACATAAAGGCATTTAAAGTACATTTTTAGGTCTTTTCAGTCAATAAATCAAATATAATCTTATTTAATCTTTTCTTTTCATAAGAAAGAGAAATTAGAAAAAAAAGGATCTGTAGCACAGGAAGAGTAATGAGGATATAAACACAAAGGGATTTAGGCAGTACAAAAGGAAATAACTGTTTCCCAGATGTTTTTTTTTTTTAAAGAAATAGACTTATTTATTTTCTTGCTTAGTGAGTTCAGTAAGAAGACTGATGCAAGTGTCAAGTCTGTACAGCAGATATTAAGATACAGTGAGATGCTGATTAGCTGATCTTAGGATCTCCACTGGAGATAAGAAAGCGGTTAGTTGGATTTGTGTGTAGGTAACAAATTTGCCGGCAGCGTCTGCAGCGCTAATTAGCTAACATGTAGGCACTTCTTATCCCAAACAAAAAAAGAAAACATTAAAATGAACTGCTTTTACATGACATCATACACAAAGGCTACTATGGGAAGTCACTGCCTCGGACAAAGACATAGTCTGACACATACAACACGTAAAACGTAACACATATTCCTGGAGCCTTAGTCACACAGGGCCAGAGATCAGTCACAAGGAAACAAAAACTGCATTCCCAGACCAATTGCTGAGTGACTGCTGGTTGTCCCTTGGTGCAATCATTCACAAAGCGTGTGTCACACCAAAAACCTCCTTGTAATTGCGCTGGTAACCAGCAGATTGCGGCGCTCGTCGATTCCTAGCATGGAAAATGCTGACTTGTTAGGAACAGCTTACCAGCTACTAACTGACTCATAGTGAAAGTGTGAAAAGTTTAATGTTCCCATTTTTAATCTGAAGATGAATAGTTCAGTTTGAAGTTTCAGTGCTAACTGGCTAGTTAGTGAGTTTTTGGCAAAAGGTCACCATCTTCAATAAAAACTATGAGTGACTGAGGAAATCTGCTTTCGGCCAAAGCAATGACAAGGAGGTTTTTGGCACAGCACCTCCTTTGTGAATGATTTTCTTGGAAATCAAGCAAAGTTGGTTGCGAGTTGGTTGCCAATCAGTCTAGGCCTGTGTGATGGAGGCCCAAGACGTCAAACAATTCTTTAAGAGAAAGCGAAGGTTCTTAGAGTGCACATTAGTTATTTGAAGCACACCTTGTGACTGACAGCTTGTTTGCAGAACTTTGTAGAAAAGAACTTGACAGATTTTCAAGGAGTTTATTGGAGAGGTGGCGCATAGTCAAAAAAAACACCCTTCCTTTACAATTTGAGCTATACAACAATTTTCTAAAGTAATGCACAGTTGAATCAGTTTCTAAGCTGTAGATTTTAGACAAAGTTTAAAAAGATGAAAATGAAAAATGAAGTGAGGGCTATGCCATGGTGATGTACTAAACTTGTTACATTGTTATAGTTTTATGGCATTTCACCATTAGAGTTACAGCAAGTAAAGATTATCCTTATTGAATCATCCTAATAGCTTTGGAAATATTGTAGTACTTTGTATAGTTTTATTTTAATATAAATAATCTATCAGTGAGTGCTCTTCTAGAGTCAATGTGTTTCCTAAGTCATCGTTCATCAGAGTTACAATGATAAATATAGTGATCCTAAAGATATAGATAAAATCTTCTCTTAATATTCAACCTTGAAACAGTTGCTATTATTAAGAATTTAGAGCCTTTAACTGTAGCCTCAAACTACAAAGAATGAAAAAATAAAAATCATAGTTTTTTGCAACTTGTTGTGATGTATCTCAGCACTTTTCAGCTGGCAGGTGGTTCTCACAAATGCTGTCAAGTCACAAGTCTCCATCATCCATCCACACCTCCAGAATCATGACTAAGACCAGTTGTAACTGACATAAAGTGATATTTCAAGAATTCCTAATTATTTCCAAGACACTTTTGCCAACTGGGAGTGGGGTTGTTAAAGAAAAGTATAGGGTAATGATAAGTAACAGAAACTCAAAGGTAAATCACAAGGAGCATTTTTTGGTATGAGAACAAAATGTCTTGTGATGGGAGTCGGTCTTATGGCTCTGTCCTCCAGCTTGTAGCAGGTGAAGCTGGAAGTAAGGAGAAGCGAGGTCTTGAGGTTCCACTGAACAGAGAGGAAATCTGTATCTGTTAAGCTGCGTTGATTCGTTGGAATTGATTGATCAACCCACCCCAGATATATTGTCGTCATTTTGTATGCCGGGGCAGTAAAATCTCACTTATTACCCCGTTACAGTAATGTGCAGCCGTTATTTATTGCATGCATTATTTAGCCTGCTTCACTTTTGAATCACTTCCTGTTGTATATGCCGAACTTTAACCTGCGTTTCAACCACAATCCTTTCACAATACATACCTGTCCATTGGGCACACAATTATTATTCAGGGTACTTTTCAAATAAAATATGTTCCAAAATTTAAAAAGAAGAAGAAAAATGCTAAATAAAATAGGAGTCCAGGTTGAGGACCGCTGGGTACAGGTCCGTGAGTCATTTGGTACCGGGCTGCAAGAGAGTACATTTACAGAATACCATAGTTTTTGTCTTGGTTGTATCATTTTATTTTGTTGTATTTATCCGCGACACCTTAAAGGCCGGTCCGTGAAAATATTGTCTGACATTAAACCGGTCCGTGGCACAAAAAAGGTTGGGGACCTTTGCTATAAAGGACAAGTACAAAAATCCATGCCTGTCAACTTAATATTTTAATTATTTAATATTTTAATTTAAAACCAGAAAGAAAGAAAAAACATTCTCTTCTCCCAGCAGCTTACATGGATGAAACATTGTCAGTAAAGTCCAGATTTAAGACAATCTAATTACCTCGCATCAGTCAGTCAGTGCCAGCCTGTGGAAATGTTATATCAGGCTCACCGTGTAATCTGACTTATTCCACTCTTGTTGTACATTACAAGCCACTTTGCAACCCACCTCTACCCTTTCATGTGCTATCTGGCTTAGTTTCGCATTTGTTGTCACTGACTTATTCCCGGAATATTAATGAATGACTATAAAAACAATAAAATTAACCGGTTTATCATAACGTATGGTGAAGTTCTATTAGGGGTCAAAAGCCAGAAAGTTTTGGAACCATTAAACTATTGCACCCTGGTAACTCTTTTTCCATTGCGCCTTTAGTGGCATCACATTATTTAATGAAAAGTGAGATGGTTGTGTTATTTTATGCTATAGTAACCCAAAGCACATGCCATGGTTAGGGGCACGTCTTCAGACACAGCTGCTCGCTGACCTTCAAACTCTTGCCTAAACCCAAACAGCTATTCACAGCTAATCTGTCAACATGCGCATTTCTGTCAACATGTCCACTTCTGTTGACACACCTACCTGTTTCTGTCAGAATCTCCACATTTCAGAGCTTCACAAAGCTGTTACTATGCACTGAAGGAAACACGGATAAACACCGCTCTGAGCAGGGCTGGACTGGGACAAAAAAATTGCCCCTGGCATGCATACACATTTCATTTTGTTTGATTATAGACAGTGAAACAAGATTTAATCAAGTTGATAGAGTTGTTGTTGTGCTATTTCTTACTTGCACTGCAGTACGTGACAATAATTAAAAGCTACACTTTAACTATTAATAGTGGTTCATGGTCAAAGTAGCCATTCATTTGACCTAAATCTTTGAATCTCTCCCTTCCTAATTATGTCCCTCCATCTATTTTCTTACATTAACTTCATCTTCCTCTGTTTCTTCCTCACTTCTCCACAGCTGGTGCTAGCAACAGCAGTAGCCTCCTGTGACTGTGAGGGCTGGGTACTAGTTGTTGCTGGTACTTGTTAATTTGACACATTTTGCTGCATCTATTTTTAGTTTCTTGTAATTTTTTTGTCTTTGTTTTTTCAGCTCCACCTTTTCGCCACTTCTGGCCCACGAAACTTTTTCTACAAGCTGCGTGAGCTCACATTGAAGGTAGGGGAGGGGCTGGTCGCATTCAGAGATTTGATTGGGAAACCCTGTATCAGTAATGAAAATGATACATCTGCTCAAAAGTACATTGGCCCACCGTGAAAATGCTCGGTGTGCCAGATTATCGGTCCAGCCCTGGCTCTGAGGTTCCTTTCCAAAGAAAGGAATCTGTGTTTAAAACAAAGGTACACCATATATTTTCAGTCCCCTTTTCACTAACACTGCCAGAACCTAAAACATCACTGGCCACTTAAAAATTTTATTTTTATTCTATTACTTCAGCTCTTTTAAAACGCTTCATCCTTGCCAGGGTGATCATAGCCAAAGCTATTGGCCGCATGTCAGCCTAAAGAACAACCTCTGTCCTCTCATACTTCTTTGGCAAGGCTGGTTGCATCATTGGTGCACATTTCCCTTCTCAGTTACAATTATTCCCATTGCCCTGCCTTTGCCAGCAAGCTAAACCCATCCTTGGGTACTCCCAAGAATGCAGTTAAGCTGTCCTTGGCTAAAATCTTGAGACTGTGTTTTTCTCACAGAAATCATGGAAGGCAATCCAAAGCCAACCATTTGGTTGCACAAAAAAGCCATGAATCTGTAAAGTCCTTTGTAACTCCTCAGAAATGTTGACACCACACTAAAACATATAAATATACTACATGAATATTTTATATTGCTCATCTAAACATCATTTAGTCTTGTACTTTTTACATATTCTTTAAGGATATTCAGTATATTAGAATGAATCATGTTGAAATGATAGAAACTGTGGTTTTCTCCTGAAGCTCTGTCTCCTGGAAAGGCATTTTGAAGGGAAAACAATTGTTCTGTCTTTTATTTTGTCTTCCACTTTGGAAACCTTACTGTGGGCCTGAAGTTCTACACTCTGTATACCAGTGAGAGAGTGTAGACCACGTGAGACGCTGTAGTTAGCACTGCATGGACCATGGCCTTTCTCTCATTTTGTGAAATTGATTGATATTATACTAAAACTGGAGCCTGTTAAGATCCCATGTAATAGAAACATTACTTCTCACACTCAACAGAAAGTCACTTGCTTCTTACGAGGATGGACCTACATTTTTCACTGGTTACCCACACGGACACTGGTCGACTGGAAATAATAGCTTGACAATAGTTATGTGATGTTGGTTCTGATGGACCTGATTGAATTGGTGGATTGGATTGAGTTATTTCTACTGAAATGCTGTTCTGTGCAGTAGTGCTTTGCAATACTGCAAATTTCAGTATTGATTTGATATCAATTAAATACAGGGCCAGTACTGAACTTATAAAGGCAACATATGGTAAATGGACTAGTTCTTATATAGCACTTTTCTACTCTCCCAGAGTACTCAAAGCACTCTATAAATAAAGGGATTACACGGCGGTATATTCCTGTTTCATATGTTCGGCTATGCCCTCCCTATTTTTGGTTTCCACGCCCCAAACAAAACACACATTAAGAGGCTCTGATGCCTGTGTCTCAATCTCGCGGCCCATGTCACCTCTACTTGTGGCCCGCATAATGACGTGAAGAAATATTTTAAAAAAATTATTCACAAAAATGATTTGATATGAAGGCAATAGGCAGAGTGTTACAGGCATCGCCCTAAAGAATGTAGCTTCATGGGCAGTGTAGTGCTGCAGGGAGAATGGACTACCATACCCGTTATGTGTTTGTGAGCACGAGGGAGGGAGAAAAAGGAGAGTGGAAAAGTACGAGTTGTCACCGACCAGAAGCGGGAGATGGAAGCATGCAAATATAATAATAACCACTGCAGCCAAAAAGAGTGCCCGACGAGCCCAGTTGTAAGCTATTAAGACTCGACTGTACACTTTTTTCGTGTTTTTCTCCGAAACAATAAGTTATGTTGAAGCAGCCTTTCAACGCTCTCTCTGTTTCTCGCTAGCACAGTTGACCCAGACAACAAAGTAAAGCTAGTTTTCGTCTACGAGCCCGACATGGAACCCGACACGGAACCCAATGTATTAGCCAGAGGTCCCTTTACTATGGTTCGGAGCCGCGGACCTGTTTTATATACGCATGAAACAGTTTTCTATATGAGATCTCTGCAAAAAGTGCAGCTTTACCTAATGTCCACCCTACCCTACTCATTTTATATTAAGATTTAAAAATCTAGTCGATATTGGTATGGCAAATAACCTTCAGTAAAAGTAATAAATCACACGGTAATAGTACATTTATGTAGTTGTAAAAAGCATGATAATATAATAGGTAATCCAAAGTATTCCGAATACGTTGCTCTCATTGAGTAACGTAACGGAATACGTTAAAAAATACATTTTGGGGCATGTATTCTGTAATCTGTAGTGGAATACATTTTAAAAGTAACCTTCCCAACACTGAGTGTAAGCTTCACACTGTTCTACATTATGTTACAATATGACCCGTACCAAAAGTTGGCCACAGGAGAGGAAAAGCAAGCTCTGGGTGGTCACCGCAGTGTGGAACCTGTTTAATGCAATCATAGTTAATGGGTTAGAGAGTATTAGAGATCAACAGTGGGCCATTGTGACAGATGGCGTATGCATAATGACCCACGATAACCGCTATCATCATGTCTTGTAGAGTGCACTATATTCGAGAGAACTACTCAGCCAAGCCATGGACAAAGTCCAAAACAAATATGACAGCCCAGGGCCGCCATGTCCAGGTTGGCTGTTAAATGAACCACTATCAAAAACATAGCTGCCTGTTCTCTGCAGTTACAGTCCGAACAATGATAGCCTCTGCATGTGTCCCTAAACGGACAAGCCTGCAGGACTTTCCTAGCTATCTGTGGCTGCCAACCAAGCTAATAACCAGCCGACAATTTCAAGATATGGTGGTATATCACTTTATACCAACAAAACTGACTGCTCTTACTAACCTGTAACTGGAACTTAGCACATAAACCTGCAACATTACAAGAAGACTGGCTGCCAAATTGTTATTCATCTGTTGTGAATGCGTCAATACATTGTAAAATGTATTTGCAAACTATCCTAACCTGCACAAGTCTGAATGTTTGACCAAAATATTTAACCATTTCTTTTTCTGAAAATAAATAACTTCTTCATGCTTAAAAGCACAAAACAGGCATCTGTGCCAGGATCTGCAACTACCTATGGATATAAAATGCTCCATCTGGGATGATATTATCTTCAGCAGGTTAGAAGGCTTTTGTTACCATATTTCACAATAGGCTGAATTTCGTGCGTGGTTGAAAGTATGTGATTTAATCATCAGGAAGGAAGGGCTCCAATGCTGGACAAACAGGGGGTCAGATACATTCTGTGCTAGTCTTTCATCAAATCTTTTCAAAAAACTTTTCTGTGTGGATCTCTGAAAGATCAAATTCCAATTAAAAAACAGATAAAAAAAATATAAAATATTTGACTCCAGGTGTAACGGCTAATTATATTTCTTAAATAAATCATTTACAACTAGATGCTGCTTACTAGGATTCTAAAATAGGACATCTGTCTCCATGAAAAAAAAGGGTCACTTTTGTTTTCACATAGGTTACTCTGTGGTTTCCATTGAAGCCTACTACGCCACCATCCACTGTCCACGTCTAGCTGTGTATGCCTTTCATGCACATCTGTAACATATCCGGCCATTGCAATCCCAAAAGACCTGCATTTTGTACAAAATGTAAATAAAAAAAGAATGCAATGATTTAGAAATCATTTAAACCCTTCATTAGACAACTTTTTCAAACTTTATTTGCAAATCAGCAGTTAAGAACAACAAGCATGATTAGAAATCCTTTTACTATCCCCTGACCTTCTTCTTGTCAGCAGTCTAACATTGCTCAAGCAAGTACTACACAAAGTGTGACCGGTTGGCACCCATAAGATTCAGATCAGTGTGCAAGCCAAACCACTAAAGGACATCATCTGGCTCATCAATTTGCACTCAACTATCCAGATCCACTGCTAAATCTACCCTGGCATAATTGGATGATAGAAATTGTAGTAAAACAACTAAGGCCACCATTGTCTGCCCATTTGACAATGTGCTAACTATGCGTAGAGCCTTCATGTGACACCAACACACACATAGCTGCAGTGGCATATTGCCACTTTCAATTCTGCTGTTGACACTTTTTCATAGATTTCTTCTCTTTCTCTTCATCTGCATAGATACTGAATTGGATACTGTCACTGTTGCTATTGCTTTGCTGCTGTAATAGAATTAGGTGTTAGCTTAGAGACACTGTGGGTGGCTCAGAGTAAGCTATAGTATATTGTTAATATCTATAAGCTCTGGTAATTTTTTAAAAAAGGACGAAAGTCAGTAGTAATTATCAGTCACTAAGCTGTTTATGCCTCATTACTCATGCTGATTGTAATTACATCAATACATAGAGACATAACAATGTATCTGTTGGTAATTATATTGATTAAAATAATTAATATCATTATTTCTCTATTGTTTTGTTAAGCAAGTCTTAGTTTAACCATAAGTTTAAGTCAATACCCTCATGCTCATCCTATAACACCATTTTTATTGTTTCTTCTTTCTTTATTGAATCTTCAAGTTTCAAACTTGTCAAGCTTAGCATTAGAGCTAACGTTACAGGGTCATGAAATCCTAGGTCTAATAACATCATGTGAAAAACAAAGTTTTCATAAACAGGACACTGTGCAGTCTTGTATTTATATACACACTTTTCTATCCATTTATCCATCCATCCAATAGGGTCGCTGGAGTCTACCCCAGCTACCATAGAGCAAGAGTGTTTTGTCGCAGGGCTTATTATAATTTTTCATTATTGTTATTATTTTAGAAATGCCCAGTTTCGTACAGTTACACAAAGATGCAGCGAGAAGTGCCCAAATGCAGCCAGAAACAAATGTATTGTCCACAAGGCATCTCTGCTGGGGCATCTTGAGGTTAAATGCCTTCTTTGAGTACACTTTACTTGGTGGCTCATGAGACATTCTCAAAAGCATCAGTTGGGGCGTATAAGTGCACAGAAATGTGAGGCTTTTTCTGGAGTATGTTTTACTTAATATCCAACATTACTTTTCATTTGTATCAGGTTTCCTTCTGGCTCCTACTTTTCTAGATTCCTGTAGACTTTAGCATGGCCCTGGTGTTCCAAATCATAACAGGAACAGCTGCAGAGCCCACACTAGGGGAAAGAAGGTGTGTGCATATGTGTTTGCATGTGTGTGTCTCTGTCCATGCGCATTTGTGTGTTTGTGTGGTGTAGTTTCACCTAAGGGACTTGAGCTATCTCAAAGCAGCTGTGCTACTCTTTCAGAGAGGTGGCCTCACATAGATGGGAACAAATTAATCAGGTATAAGTAGCACATATTAGTGTGATATGGCAGTTCATCATGGGCCCAATTTTTGTTTTGTTTTTTAAAGGGAGACAAACTTGTCATCACGTCGAATCTGATTCTAAATGCATAAATTGATTAAAACTGTGTAAATATTCATATAGCAAGCATCAGACTCAGTTGGTTATGAAATGATTTATGCCGTCATTAAGGACACGTTGCACAGGCCTATGCTACAATCACAGTCAGTATTACAAATAAGCACATGACTGACTGACTTGTTTTCTCTCCCTCTCTCTGTCTGAGATGGTCAGTGCTGAATTAAGCGCACTTGAAGCCTGATTATGCATTCTTCCGTAACGCAGCCTTCAGTGGCCACTAATTTAGAAACAGAATCTTCCCCAGGGCTTCTGTCTGCTTTGCTTGGTATATAGGGGTTCACATATAGATGATTCACCTCTTATTCCCAAAGCACAGGGAACTGTGAAGTCATGGGCAGGTCCTACTGGGTCAGGGTTTGAACCTACATATTTCCCCTGGCAGGCCATGCTTTCACACTAAACCAATCCAGAAAAGTAGCAGCCATTACTGCAGGCAAGCCGAGGCCTTCTCTTGTGGTGTCAAACCAAATGCAAACTAATCTGTCAACCTAAATGTGCACGGCTCAGTATTCTGCATGTCTAAGAGACCCAAGGGAAGAAACTCATATACTGTACAGTATCAAGCAAAGACAAAACCAGAGCCAACTACAGGGCCTGGAAAGCAAATACAAGTTTGTGCGAGGGAGAAAAGAGACTTGGAGTTCTAAAGCGCAGGTTGCACATCGGTGCTCGTCGATGCTGCAGTCGTGCATCAAAATATTCAAATAAACACAGCAACTTAAAATTTGTGCCTTATGTCTCTCACTGTTTCAATGCGTGACATATGACCAGCATCACCTGTCCCCTGAGTATCCCATGCCTATTTATGTGTGAAGATCCAGTGTAGGTGTGTGAAATGTGCCACATTTGTGCCTTCTGATCTCATCTGACAGAGTTGAGAAAAAATGGTGGCAACAAAACAGTGCTGATTCGTGCAGATGCGAACAGTCCTATGGGAGCCCTTTTGCACACGCGCTTCATTGATTTCCCAACTGATGGTAACTGCGGAAGCAGAGGTCAGACCCTAATGCCCTTGCAAAGATATTCCCCCTCTTAGGAGGATAAGATGTACCCAGTTAGTAGGCAACCGAGTTTAATATCAGATTGTCCACAGTGTCAGCTCTCATCCCTAATGGAAAAGAAATAGAAAAAACTTATAAAAGACTTGCATCAGATGTGGCCTACTTCATATGATGAATCATATAAGGCTTATATGATTTACTCATGAAAGTGGCCACTTTCATATATTGTTTTAGTAAGTATCCAAAACATACAAGTTTCATTTATATAATTTTTCTAGGGATCTTATATCTGTTTTCACTCGCTTTTCATACAAGTTTCACACAAGACAGATACAAACTTTATAAGATTTATATATATCTTTTCCATATGGGATGCTCTCTATGCTGCTGCTTCATCAAATGATAAACAGCCTTAAGAATGAAGAGGAAGTCAGATGGATGGCTACACTGAAATTCCAATAACTAACCTCTGAAATCCTGTGGTTGATCCAGGAAAAGCTATAGGTTTCTCTCAGAAGCCACTGCATCATTCGTCCCACACTATCAACCCAGAAGTGGCGTGCAACTGTCTCCCTGCATATTTATCATGCCATTAGCAGTGAAGGACAAGAAAGCCCAGCCAGGGACTGAAAAAGAAGGAAGAAAAAAAACATATAATTTTAATGGCACTTGGATTTAACTTACATTTTCCATATTAAAATATCAAGTGCTGTTCTCTGGACCTGGAGTTTTCCATCACTTTTTGTCAAGGTGTATTAAAATCTAACAATGTAATGTTTTCATTTTCTCCATTCAGCAATTCTTCTTTCATTCCTAGAATACTATATAAGCAGGTGAAAAATTATATAGTATATTACTAAGAACAAAAGATACCTGAGATGTACAATATAGAAGGTAATAAATTATGTTATTTTATCATTTATTCTGCTTGGAAGGACTGTTTCTGTTTGACCAAAAAAACCAAAAAACAAGTAAACTGCTGACATCCCTTTTCTGTTCTGCTGCTAAATGTGCTCTTGTGCAATCAGAACTTGAAAGACAAGATTGATTGATGAATGTACCTCCTTCTGCCTTGCAGTATTGATAGACCACTCGTCACACCATATCTCATCACTGGTATTGATCGTGCTGTATTTGAGGGTGGGGGGCTCTGACCTCAGACACTGTTGTGGATTGCCTGACTGTCACTTCCTTCACATCAAGGGTCACACACAGCCTTCGTCCAACCCTGCCATACCCCTATAAGCTCACGCCTTCTATTGTTCATGAAGAGCACTCTGACTGATTACTACCTTAAGGTGCTGTGCATGTGCAAAGCTATCTTCTACAGTGCAGTGGTGGAAATGCTTGGTCTAAGTAAAAGCTATTAAATTAATGCCAGAATTCCCAGAATTCCACTTGTGTTTGTACAGCAGCGTAATGGGAATACACCTGTACTAAATATTTAGCCACCAGACTAAAGGGGAATATTAGCTGGATGTGATTAATGGCTACAAGAGTCTTGGTCTTGGTGGCTCATTGCTAGCTAAACTTTAAAACTGTTCTAGGCAGCACAAAAACTGGAATCCATGTCACATGCTAAATGAACACAAGTCCTCGCAGCTGCATTTCATGAAGTTGTTCAGACAAAATTTGCATTTAAAACATATATGGTCCTAAAGGCAGGGGGAACTGTTGCTCTGCCATACTATACTAAAGCAGGCACATCTAATGATGCTTGCATAATAAACTTGTACTTTAGTAGTTTCTTTCCACCACATTTTTTTAAAGCAGAAGAAACAGGACAAATAAACAGCCCTTGTTTGGGTGAAAAATGGAGCAGAAGAACATATGTTGCTGCTATAAAACAAAAGTATTCTCACAAATTAAATTAGCTGTGAAATCCAAATAGACTCAGCTTGGCCGGCCTTAAGATGCACTGTCACAGATTCATTCAGACACAGCCTCTGGAGATAAAAACACCTTTAAAGACAACTATATGTGCTCTAAACACATGTAAATATGTCTATTTATATATGCCAGTGTGTGTTTACATGTGTTGGTGTGTGCTCAGCTGTTTCCATGTGTTTTGCATAATAAAATCTGCTTGAAATATTGCAGGTTGGGACTATTTGTGCCTCCGTTCATGTTTGTGTTGGCATGCGTGGGACAGCTCTGGAAGTGTGACAGGTGAAGTCTCAACCTGGCCCCGCTGGGCCCACCTGCTCCCTGGCTGGCAGGTGACGCAGAGGGGGATGACTGTTGCTATAGGGAACAGGCGGACCAGTGAAAGGGTTTCTTTCAGAGGGCAATCTGGAGGACCATGGGTGAGCACTTAGATCCTCAGGGCTGGCATCTGCTGGCACTTGTGGACTGGCACGAAAGAAAACACATAATTAACGTCATTATCTCACCTGGCATTGTTAGTCTGGGTGCTGCTAGCATATTCTTAATGCTTTAATGGTGGCGCAGGTTGTGTTAAATGTGAGGGGGTTGCATCAGTCCTCTCTTCGCCTCCAAGGTATATTTCTGTCTCCTTCTCATGTTTGAGCGCCTCCTTCAGAAGCTCCCACCCCCATTCATGTTTGTACCATTATAGCTCATAAGACTGTCTCCACTTCTCTCCCTCATGTGTGTTTGTGCACCTAATGCCATGAACACACAAGCTTCTGCTGATAGCATATGTTTGCACTGCCTAGCCACGTGACAAGAAGGAATCCCACATGTGGAACTGAATGCATGTCCTGTTTTTTTTAAAGAGACAGGATGTTACAACAGCTGAAAATATTTTTTGAAGAGGTCACTAATAAGGGGAAAATCCATAGTGAAAAAAATGTAAATATATTTTTGTACTGCTTAAATTACTAGAAGGTCCATCATCATACCCCCAGGTAGATTTACTATGTTAAAAAGCATTGTGGACTTCACAGTGATAGATGTTTGCAATTGGTCGAATCATAAACTAGGTCCGTGGAATGGCGAGTGTTTCAAAAGACGGTGTCAGACCACACTTATTGGCTGGGGAATGTGTCAGTGAATCTGCTGTCTCAGCAGGATCCAGTAAAGGGGTGGGGGGCTGGAGTTTGGAGAGGTGGGGCAGGGAGGTATGGGAAAACCCCCATGAACTGAACAAAACCCACAGAGATTTTCAGTCTCATGAAAGCAGGCCTCACAGTGGTAGCAAGACAAATGGCATCCAAAGTGTATCTCATGAGTGAGGCATGGGTTAGTGCAGAATTACTCCACAACAGCACGCCCATTGGTTCAGAGAGGAAAAGACAGCTCAATCCGCTCCTGGGGGGAAGGGGCTGGTGAGAGGTGGACAGCGTGGAGGATCCAAGGGAGGAAGCATGCATAGAAAAAAATAATAATTAAGAAAAAGGACCTCCACAGATCTTCCGGTGAGGGAGCGCGCCGAAATAGAGACTTCAACAAATCTGATAATAAGATAAGTGCTACAAATGTATACAATGTGGGGGTGGGGGGGTGGGGGGTGGGGGGGGACTATATTAGACAATAAAGGCTTGCAATATAGTTGCCATGGAGATGAGCAAGTCTCCCAAGCCTCGTCATTTCTCTGACTCCTCCCGTGAACGCTGAGATAAAAATAGACATGGGCAGAGAACAAAGAGCTATTAAAAAAAAGAAGAAAAAGAAGACAAGAGTAGTGAAGAAGAAAGGTTGTGGGGGGAAAAAAGTGTGACTTGTGTGTATAAAAGGGCATGAGTGTTTCCGTTATCTGTGTACATCTTTGACTGGTGAATGAAAAAGGTGTGAAGCCACCACACGACCATGCTTTAAACACTGGAGTGGAGTTAGTGAAAGATACAGCCAGCTTGTCTGAGCAAGAAATTCCCATCATTCCCAAATGACATCAAGAAAGCAACAATTTGCTCGTATTCTCATTCTGTACAGTATGTCTGCATTTGTGTGTCTGTATTAGATGTGGCATGCTTTGTGTTCGTGGCATGTGATTTCATACCACAAACCTGACAGCTTCTGAGTAGAAATGTGCTACATTAAAGACCCCGTGCATATTCAATATGGCTGATTTCTGACTGCACTTTTGACTCTATGCTCCCATAATGCAACACGCAAAGAAAAAAAAACGAACAAGTTAAAAAGAACAAGTGAGTGATGGTAAATTGGTTCCTACTAATCTGTGGGTTCAAGTAAAAAAGGCATTTGCCACATTTAATGTGAATTTTTCCACATGTTTGCTTTATTTTATTCTTGGACTTTGCCTTTTTCTCACTCTGTGTAATCTTCATGTTATGCATTCGTTTTTTCTTAAACTACTCTTTTCCAGGACGTGAAAGTGAGGTACACGACTGTAAAATTGACATCATAATTCTCCGTGCATTGCAGTTTTGTACGTGCAGATGTTGTGTAACTAGTAACCCATGAAAAGCAACAAACCTGAAATGAAAGTAGGTTTTACTTTGTTGACTCAGGGGAGAGGACAGGCCCAGAGAGAGACCCAGAGAGTGGCAGCTGGCCATGGCTAACAGGACAACTGCTAATGGGACACTCCATCTGCTGCTCCTGTTTTCCTGCCTGCCGCCCATCCTTGTTCCAACCTCTGGGCTTCTAGAAAATGTCCTGAGCGCCGCTGCTAAATGGCATCTCATCATATCATGACAGTGTTTACCATGCACAGTGACACTCCCACTTTTGTGGTGGATGAAAGCAAAGAGCAAATGATCAGATTTGATGAAATCAGCAATCCACGGTGTATTGTGTTATATACCGGATGGCTGACATCTTACTCTAATATGCAAAGGGAGTACATTTCATATAACTACATTCAATATGTAATGCTACCCTTGAACCACATTATGGCACCAGCAACATTCAGGCAGTGCTTTCATGTTTACCTTTAGCACAAAAAAGCCTCTTTGTCCTGTAAGTTTGTTTTCTGCTTCCTATGGCTCTTTCAAAAAAAAAAAAAAAAAACTATGGAGATGCCTAGGATTAATTCACTTTTCACCACATTTGTAAATAAAAGCCGATCCTTTAAAGCACAGGCACATTTTCCATCTTAGATGTGGTGTGCTGCACAACAACACCCCATTCATTTGATGCTCAAGCTGCTCAAGCTGACAAGTACATTATGAAGCGTCTGTGGTGATGACATGGGTATTCCATTAGGAAGTAAGGAGCGTCATGCCCCCCTTGGACCTCTCTAATTTCCAAAGTGCAACGCATCACTCTCCTCCACAGCATATATAATAGCCTCTTTTCTCCTGGTCTGGATTTATAGCCGCCACCAGTCAGTTGTCTGCATGCCAGACGCCAGAGTTATGATGATTACGTTGATGCGAGCACCCCTGCACTTCCTCATTCCTTCACGCTCCTGCCTGGGTGAGCAACACATGGATCAAACCTGCCTTTGCAGCACCATCTGGTGACGACTGCTGAGATTCAGGGAGACTTCTCACATATGAATGAGAGAGAGGAGGGGGGGGAGCAAAGACAGAAATTGAACTGCAACTCATTTTGTGCTCACTTCCTGTAATACCACTCTGATCCTCTGGATGGTGTCTGTAACCTGTATGCTTTCTTTCCCCCTGTAGGAGTTCAGGGATTTCATGACATGCATACAGACAACCAGCATAAGAATTCATATTGGTGCATTCTTTTTAAAGCTCTCGCTGTTTCCTACACACAAATGAACTCATCTGCTCCCCCCAGCTGTTAACTCTGCAGGGAATGCTAAAGAGATAAATGTGGACTTCGTTATATTTAAATATAATGATCCTGATTTTTTTCCCCCCTACTGGTACTGTTAACTGACTTTTTACTTTAGTTTTAATTTATGAAATCTATGATTTTACACACACACACACACACACTACATATATATATATATATATATATATATATATATATATATATATATATATATATATATATATATATATATTAGAGATGTGCAAAGCAGCCGGTATTTGTATTTGTATTTGTATTCGAGTAAAATTCAAAATAGGCGTAAAAATCAAAAAAAAATTGCATTACACTTCTAATTAACGTTATAGTGTAAGTATTCTTTAATTATATCCATTATAATAATTATGGATATGCAATATTAGTTGATGTTTTTGCATAAATCCAGCAATGAACATGTAACAAGGAACATCATTGAAAAGAAAATAACAACAGCCATCGCCTCATCCATGGTTAAAACCAACAACTAATAAAATACCATTGTGAACATTATGGGGGTTGGGGACCGCTGGTCTAAATGACCGAGCTAACAGAGCTACGTAAACAGAACAGAGCGAACATGAGAGCACCCGACTGTAGACGTCGGTAATGCAGCGTAATGGAATAATCTCCAGATCTTCGCGAAAGTTATAAACTGCCTCTGGAACCCAGTTAAGGTACAAAAAAATCTATTCAACAAAAATAGCGATGCAGTTCAGTCTTTTATCGCTCAGCCGAGCCTTCTCTTTTGCTGTGTGCAGCAGCCTGTGTCATTCACCTCTTACACGTCACTCACTCACTCATCTGGGCATGCATGTCTAATAAGGAAACTCAGCTTTTTGATAAAATGTTTTTTCTTGTTCCCGAATACAAATATTTTTTAAAGTATTTGTTCAAAATAAGTATTCGTAAAAACACGATATTCGTGCCTATCCGAATATAGTATTCGGGTTCGGCCACCACCCCTAATATATATGATATATATATATATAATCTTGTGATGACAGCAGCAACTCTGATGTTGGCTGCTGGAATGGAAAGCAAGGGATATGATCAGCGTGTAAGTTTAATGTTTGCCCACAGAGCTCTTCCGGAGAAAGCAGTGTTCAGACACAGTAGGGAATGGCTCATTATCAGCACATTCGTTGCGTGTGTATTTGTATGCTGTTTGTATTTTAAGGCAAGCCAAGCTATTTTTATCCAAAGACATGTGTGGCTGCTGAAGGAAAAACAATGAAAAATCATTGTTAGAAGGTGTCACTCCAAGATTATTTGTGTGATGTTAGAAGCAGGCTTTCAGTGTCACTGCAATTAAAGAGTGTACTTAATGAAGTGTTGCAGCAACAGGGTTATTATTAGATTACACAAAGGCAGGTGTATCACTTTGGTAACCTATTAACCCACAGCATGCATGCTCTGATTCTCAGTGTGTGATGGTTTTTGCCCGATTCCTTCATGATATGAGACTCACAGGATTCAGCAACACCTACTTATGTGTATTTACAGCAAGACAAAATTAGCTTGGCTCGACATTTCTCGGTAGCACAAGGCAGAAAGGACCTTAAAGTTTGAAAAAATAAAAATGAAAAAATGTTGATTCCATCCTCAGGCCTCGCTAAAGGCATTTTATCTGTCTTTAGTGACAGATAGAAGACAATTCATTGAAATTAGATATTGATTTGCATTCAGTTGCACAATTTATCAAAGAGTATGGGGCAAATTTATAACGTGGCGAACCTTTATGAAGGTTGTGTGATCTGAATAGGAGTTTATACCAAAGACTGCTGTTTTTTGTTAGTTTGTTTTTATATACAGACTTAGGAAGGCTCCATTATTGTGTCAACTAGTAGCTTAAGTACCTTTTGCTGTAGCCTGGTCAACCTGTTTTCATTCACAATACATCCCCTTCTGCAACATTGTAATGCACTGGATATTCTTTTAGCATCATTTTCATTGTGCAAGATAAGACTGACACCATGAGACCAGCGTTATCACTACACATGCAACTTTGCTAATCATGGAAATGTTGTAGAAGTTTGTCTGTTTAACCTCATGAAAGGTACGTTGTAAGCTAAACCAAAATATTTTCACAAAATCTAAAAAGAGGGTGACGTAAACCAGAATTTTGTCCTTGTCCTTGCCTGACTATATAAACCATTGCTAAACTATAAAGCATATGCAGAGAGGTTTTACAGCAAAGTGTATATGTAATTTTATATACAACATATTTCTGTTATACAAATCCACAAAAATAGAATACAACAAATAATTTTCCCCTCACCCCCAACCGGTCCTGGCAGATGGTTGCCTCTCCCTGAGTCTGGTTCTGCAGGAGGTTTATATAATCTTCACTAGAAATTTATTCGATGAGTTGATGAAATTTAAAGAAGGAAATTAAACCTCTGATTTTAATATCAGTTGTGAGCCACAATTTCGCTCACTTTGCTTCAAGGGAAATAAATATGATTTTAAAGATTTTAAAGAAATCCACAGTAGCAGAAAGGGAGTCACAGTGGCTGGGCATTTATGGACTTGCTCTCTCATTCCAACTCCAGCACTTTAGATAGAAACACAAAAAGCTTGCAGCACCAACATTACATTTATTAGCGTTTTATCCCCATAATTGATCATGACTGCAAAAAAACAAGAACTAAAAATTCGGCCTCATTACCAATCACACAGACACGCTCCATAGTTAAGAGCAAGAGCAAACAACTCCATCACTAGTCAGATTCACAAGAGCCCACCCTCACCTCCGAGGACCTGACTATTCATGCAACACGTGCATATCTCCCAGCTTACATTGCAAAAAGCCACACCGCAGCTTCTCTCATCACTCTAATTTCCCTTGGGCCCTTATGTACAGTATATGAGGAAATTTTTAGAGATAGGCGCAATATCCATAGATGAAGTATCCAGATGTGTCTACTCTCTTACATGTGTGATAAAAGCCTGACCTTTCTACCATTTGATATTATGAGGCGCCGCCTTAGTCCGTCGGACTGTTATGAGGGCAAGTCATTCAGAGTGCACTTTATGCACGCTGTCTTTACAGAGGACACATGCTATTTAGAATCCGCACATAAACCTGTCACTCTCTCTGGAGACCTGCTCGTGGTGGGCGGTTTCATTATCTCTGGTGCTTTTTGCACCCTAGGAGTAGGGTGGTCCTCCATATTTTGTCCCGTTACGCTGCATTTGGCACTCTAATCAGCTAAAGGGGTACATGATTTACATTTACGTCAATTCCCCCCTCATGTATCAGCACTCCAGACATAGCCAAGGTCACTTTGCTCCCAAATCCAACAGATTGTCAGTTCAGTCTTAGTTATTAGAGTTGTTGTTAATATTTGGTGCTCTTCTGTTCGCCCCTTTCTCTCTTAAACTGAAATGGGATTCATAATGTATTTTCTTACCATCTAATTTATGACAGTCTTATGTAACACAGTGATATTTAACAACACTGTTAACATTGTTAATTACGTTAAACATAATTAACAATCGGACCTGTCTAATCAAATCCTAGCTGGAATTATTGAGGAGCCGTGTCATGAGCCTGATGGTCTGAAGCATAGATTAGGTGTCATAGATGAAAATGACAGAAAGATATAATAAAAGTTCATGAGGTATGAAATGGGACTAATTTCACTCTGATATTTCAGTAGGCATTAAAACTTGTTTGTCGTGTCAGGTCCGTTTTAGGCCAACCTAAGCTAGCATGTCTATCAGAGCTAAAGCCTTGTTTTCCATGGTAACAGTAAGTGCCTCCTGCTGATTAGCTGCACCGTGGGACCAAAAAAAGAGGAACATGTGTCTCCTGATTGGTGTTCCCTAACAAGGTTGAGAAACAAGGCATGAGAAGGGAGTTTTTGGTGACTACACAGGGAATATACACTGAAAACATTATCAGTCATTTGAGCGTATAACCTACAAGTTAACTGTTGTACTGACCCTCATTAGACCGCGAATCCTTTGCAGCTGAGCTCTGCTGTAACTCTGATGCATTCTCTGCAGGGGGCAAATATTCTCTGCTCGAGTGAGCTAAATAGTTTAAAGGGATTCCTATATATTTTTCAGACTAAAAAAAGTATTCATTTACATAGTGTTCATGGCAAATTAGTCATACTTAACTGTGCCAAGAAGTAGCAGCTTTGAACAATGGATGTGTGTTTTTGTGAATCTGGCTCTGGACACTGCTGTAAGAGTGCAAAGGCAAAAAATATATACAACCATCCATTTTCTTTTCTCTCTTGTACTGTGCTCATTACTTCAATAAGCAATGTGTTGCAGGAGATGGATGTTTATTGTGGTAAGGGGTAAGCGAGCAAAGCAACCAGGTCAGCAGCAATTCATTTCTATTATCTATTATTCTGCATAGCATTTTTCAGTGTGGGGAATTCTTCTTGCTCAATAAAAATACAAAGAGCTGAAAGAGTTTGTTCAACCCATGTGCTGTCCTCCAAAGCTTTTCTCTGCTTAACAAAATAGAAATAGTTTGCAGCAATGTGAGACAGTAGAAAGCAGAAGTTTGGATTAGCAGGCATTTTATGTCTTTGTCTGAAAATGAAAGAAATAACTGAAATAGCTAAAATTACTTTTCTATCACTAAGTATATTGACCAAAATATTTTGAGGCAAATCTTGCAACTTGGCAAATGTTTTGGTAAAGTCTTTGCAGTTATTGCAGATAATCATTTACTCTGCTGCACGTTCACTCATGTCTTGGGGAATGTGTGTCCTTGAACTGTTATCTTTGGTGTTATAGCATTCAGTGATTAAAGAATTACTTATTCTTCAAGTGTTGAGTCTAGAACTTGAAATGTCTCTGTTTGACGGACTCATATTTCCAGCTCTAAACATGCAACATGTCATATGTACGGTGGCCCTGAGAGGCCAAACGGACTGCAACTTAAAAAAACACCAGCAATACGAAAAACGCTGCAAAAGCACACAAAACACAACGGAAATAGGAAAAACGGCAATGGAAAAAAGTGTACTGAATTGAATGAATCGATTTATTAAATACCAGCAAGCACTGATAACATTTTCAATACTACAGCTAATTAAAATGTAATACAGTTGCAGTAAAGAGTGACATGAAAAAAATATTTCAGGGAAGAAGTTTGTTCCAGGAGAGAAATACTACTAGCACTCTTTCGACCACTGAAACCAGCTGCTTCTTCTACATGTTGTGCACGTACATTTCTGTTGTGATATTGCAAGCGTGGCATCAAGCTGTTCTGTCATAAAACCTTAAAGGACCAATCAATAAAAATTTGCCGAATACTAGCATACTGTGTGCAAAATCTGCTGCCCTTTAAGAAA
Organism: Perissodus microlepis; assembly: GCF_051167445.1. NCBI lineage: Eukaryota > Metazoa > Chordata > Actinopteri > Cichliformes > Cichlidae > Perissodus > Perissodus microlepis. Next base: position 9,950,894 of record NC_140470.1, read on the forward strand.
AACTAAGAAGCATGAACTGTTTTTAATTCTAGTGATGACATATCATGAATACAGTATTGTTTAAATTCACATTAAATGTTTGTTGTTGTTCCATCTTTCATCTCCATTTACCCCTTTTCACTATATCACCATCATGTTCCCTGCTGCACCACCAGCTGACTTGCTGGAGACTGTGGTGATATGTTGCAGTTCATCAATGAAAGAGCATCAAATTAAAATAGGGTGAGTGTTCTCTGTTTGAATTCTAAAGCAGGACAGATTGGTTACAGTCATTCTCCTTGAGGTTCATTAAATATTGCAGCCATTTATTTTGAAGGATGACAACAAGTTGGTTCCAGGCCTCATCCTGTATTTGTCCATGAGAGCTGTACAGTATGCAGTATGTCTGCAGTTGTCTTCTGTGGATATTTTCACCTATCATACAGCGAAAATCAGAGGTGTAACTAACAATATTAAGAGGATTATGTGTACAACTTGCTACATAATGCATCATATGAGCTTCCAACCTATTTGCACTCACTAACAACCTCTTTGTTAAGGCATTGGTGAATGTATGCATCGTAGCCCTGAACACAACATGAGAATATCCATCACACCACTATTGTAATAATGGAAGAAAGGCATCACAAAGAACCCCTGTCACATCAGCTGTCAGAAAAAAAGAGAGGGAGCAGACTACACAGAAGCTTTCCCTAATTCAGTTTGGATGGTAGGTGCTGATAGCAAAAACAATTACTGTAGCTATGGGAAGTGATTTCACTGAGTGCTCTGGTGCTGCAAGAGCACAAATAGCAAGGAAACAGACCCAGACTGCCACTGCAGATTAGAGTGTACCAATGAACAAGTCCCAGAGTGAACAGGACAGACCAATGAACCCGTGTGGCCACAGTACTATGATGAGTGAGAGCTTTACAGGCAGTAAGAAAGAAAACCTCACCTCTCCATTATAAACTTTCTTGTTCTTTATAAGGCTTATATTTTATAGTCGCATGAACCAGTTTAACACAGTACTTCTTAGTATATTTTAAAGGTAAAAAGACACTGGGTTGTATAAATGCTAAAATACTGAAACGATAACGGTGTAGAAAATTGTAAAAGTGTACAAAAATGCTAAGAACAGCACACATACACACACTAAAATACCTTCTGCTTTACTGCTGTACAGCGCTTCCCATCAAAGCTTAGTATTAAAGCCGCACCAGTGCACGATTAAATTATCATGTGTGTGTTGGGCTCCTGTGAGATCACTGAGGGCTGTGGTACTGTAATAAAGAGCCAAAAAGAAACAGGATGAAGAGGGGAAAGGAAGACACACGAGGAAGTAGAAAAGCTTCTGTGTACTGTGAGAAAGGGAAAAATGGGCCAAGGCTAATCCCCAACTTTACAGCTCAACATATGATTATGCGGTGCTGGAGTAATTGGTTACCAAGTAAAATGCCTTTAAGTCAACGAAATTATATTATTTCCCTGATTTAACCTTTTTGATTTTACATTTCTTACATTAGCAGACCTGCAGTTCTTTAAACATGGAAGGATCTAGAGATTATGTGAAACCCTTTAAGCATTTAATGAAGAATATTCATAGTTTGGGTCATGAATATCTGAAGTTCAGTGAACTGCCTTTTATTTTATTTTTTTTAAGTATGCAAGTGCAGTACAACTTAAAAAGCAAGAAATGTTTTCTGCATTTCTTGCTTCATTAGAAAAAAAAGCATGAAGCACATGTAATAAACTAACTCATAAAAGCCTGTTATAATGCAAAATGAAACTTGTGAAACTCAGTCATGCTATACCAAAGTAATTGAGTAATAGATAAACAATTTAATGACAGAAGAGTTCTTGGTTTTTCCACCATCTGCTATAGAAGTTTCTGTTTTTTTACGAGCAGCATTTCTTTATCGTGTAGATAAACTAAGACATACTGTTGAAATTACACTTCTTTTTCCTATATTAAGACATCTCATTTAAAGGTGTAATTAACTTATTTTCACTGATATTTAGCAATTCTTGTGAAAATGTCCAGTAAAAAAAAACAAATAATGTTTTTTGGTCTTTATAGCTCATTTCTTCCTTTATGATCTCTGAGAGAGGGATTTATTTTATAGCTTACTCATTTGGATTTTGTTAAGGTTTAAAGATAGAGGCATGGCTGCTCTGAATAACAGGTGTGCCTTCAAAGGAAACTGTGGCCTGTAGCTTACTTGGATTCATAATGAATTAGCAAAGCATTTATTAAGTGCTGGGATGTGATGAGCAAAGACTATGATCATATCAGCACCCAGGATTGAGCCATTAACAAAGCCATAATGCACATGTAATATTTTAGCCTACTAAATAAGGTTCATGTGTGAGTTAACCTTATTTAGTAGGCTAAACCACCAAATTTTAAGCACTTTATATCAATTATCATGAATTGTGAGCTTAAGACCCAAATGCCACCTGATGAAGAACAGAAAGCTACAGGCACATAATGTGGATGCAATAAATAAACAGCCAAAAAAAGAAAGGCTGTGAATACAAAAGAATGACAAAAAAAATACTCGCTGTCTCACACAGACACACACACTGAGGACTAATCAAGGGAATAGGACGGTCGGTAACTGGACACAGCTGAACATAATAAAGGAAAATGCCAGATATGCAGTAACAGTACAGACAAGACACGAAGTACCAAAGACAACAAAATAAAATAGTAAATTATTAAGTGAGATACTGTATCCAAGGTACTTGACACTCAAGTTCCGAATGGCATTACTTGAATATCTAATTATGAAAAAGCAGAATACCTAAAGCAAATAAGTCTTTTCATTGCGTGGCTTCACAATCAACAAGCAATGGCTTTTGTGTGTTCCTAGTATAGACATGCTACCAAGTGTTTGTTTATTTTCCTTTTGTCATCACAGTCATCAGTGATTTAAAACCTGATCAGTTTAGTATTAAAATTAATATAATTTCAGTTATAATGATTGCAATGACTGCTTGCAGTGTTGCAGTTTTTTGCATCCCGCTCTCTGCCAAGTTTAGCTGTATTTCAGGCTTGGGGGGATTGTTCCAGTTAGATAAAAAGAAATGTCTAAGACATATTCTGGCATTTGGCAGTTGATGCTTCAGTAATGCTGCTGGGAGAGTCATGCATGCACGGCTACACCTAAGCCACCCTTGTGATGTAAACTATGGGAGGGTTGCTTTTTTTCCCCCCTTTTTTTCTTTTTTTAATGAAATCACACTTTACAGTTTGTGATCGTGTTGCAGATACATGCTGTGGAGTTTGAGCAGCATCCTCCTGCATTATCAAGCTGTGCTCACTGCTCCTGGGACACCAGATGAGAAAGTAAGAGCTCAACAATTCCACAGAGCTTACTGGGGGCTAGAAGTTAAGAAGTAGATTATCGCCACCCTCAGTTATCAAACATGAAGAAATCAACTGATTGCAGCGTTCACCTTCGCTAAGGTTCAGCTCTCTCATTTTACCACGACATACCTCAGTTGGCATGAGATTTTTTTTTAAGGAATAAACAACTGAAAAATGTTTTGCAGGAACCTTTAATATAAATGCAGGAAAATTATAAATCAGGCAAAGAAAACAACTGAACAAGAAGTAAAATTTAACGCTGGGCTTCAGAACATACCGGGAGCTCCTTTATGTGGGAACGATATGATCCTGATGCTTTCATTTAAACGTATAGTGGCAGCACCCCGCCCCTCTTCTGCACAAACACATCCTCCAACCACATACACCCATATTTAGTTTTCAAACTCCATTGCGGTTTATTTCACACCTCAAACATTTAGTAAACAATTAAACAAATACAAGTAATCTGCAATAAATTACAGGTAGTAATAAAATACACTAACAACTCTTTTACGCTACGTCCGCACCTACACGGGTATTTTTGAAAACGCAGCTGTTTCTATGCATTTGGGCCTTTCGTTCACACATAAACGGCGTTTCAAATCACCGAAAACTGAGGGTTTTTTTAAACTCCTTTTTTGCGTTTACATGTGGACGAGGAATACAGAGTTCGTCACCCAACGTCAAAGGTATGTCCTTTTTTCACGTTATTGCTTACATGAGATGAATTGCAGAATGGCAGATAGAGACAAAATACTGTTACTGTTAATCTTACTATCTTCAGGTTTTACACGCTTACATATACCCACACAGTTACTGCCCCTCCATTTAGAAAGGCAGAGGCCTCACGGTGTAATTATTAGTGTGGATGCTGATTAAGAATCCACAGTATTGTTCTTCTATCTCCTTCAACACCATTCAACTTAGAAAAAACATTCAACCACCATTCGATTCCTCTTGTTTTGGACATTGCTGCTTCTATTTTTCTCACTTTTAACTTTTATATTTTTTAAATTATTCAACTTTATTCAACAAAATATTATAATGTATTTCAATGGGGAGACCCTTCAAATTCTCATTCAACTTACTCCTCTCGCAACTGTATCTACTTTGACATACGTTGACCTAGAGCCACCATTTAAACTTTAAAACGAAGCCAAGACATTCAACTATTCAACTTGTATTTATCTTTTCAATATCTATTATACTTTTTCTTCAGTTCCAGTTTAAGTTTCATGCTTTTTTTCACCCGTTTCAGAATTTATAATGGGTGTGTGGGATGGAATGTTGGAGGTTAGAGTGAGACAGGTCAACTGCCAGAGTGGGAATAACAGTATGCCAGTAGTTAGTGCAGGCCAACTAAATAGGGTATTCTGATTGGCCTGTTAAATTCAAGCTTATTGTTCATTGGTGGATTATTCTTCCGCACGCAGGTGGTTCAGATCTGGGCATTTGGAGTCAGATGATGACTTTTAGAATCATTTTTTCTGACTGAATGATTAAAACTTACGGCATTTAGCTGTCTGTTTTCCCACATTTCAGTCATTCAGTGATTAAAATAATATGAGGTTTCAATTTTTTTTATGCAGATGTTTTCTGACTCTACATTTCCTTTTGTCATTACTCAGCTTTTTCTAATTTACATTGTAAACATGTTCGCCTACTTTTTAACTTCTTCTGTTTGAATGTCAGCTTTCAATAGTTCTGAACTTTTGTTTTCAGGTGAAAATTTCTGTATTTTTCATCTCATTCAACATTTTTAACATGCAGCAATTATTTCATTTCAGCTCAAAACATTCAGCCATCAGCATCCACACTGCAGTTTCTTCAGAAAATGCATTTTCTAGTTTTACGTGTAGTTGTTTTTTTTTCCTGTGTAATAATATTCAACATTACTATCAATACATTTTTCAAAAAAATGCTTCTCTGCGCAAAATGAGTTCAAAAACATAAACAACTGTAGGATACTGTTTGTCCGTGATTTGAACCAGGGGAACAAATTACGGCAGGATCAGCCTGATATTATTTGTATCCCACTGTAACTTTACTGTATAAAAAGCTAACATCTCCAAAATGTCAGGAGTAGTTGGTTATTACAAGAAGTGTTTGTGAACTAAAAATCAAGAATGTGGGATACTATTTGTCCATGATTTGGACAGCCCAGCGCTGCTCCCGACGCAGGGAAAACCAATTCTGCAGGGGAGACCTACCTTGGCACTTGTGCAGGTGAATCCACAGGGAAGATATGCTTCACTATATTTTCTAGTCTTTGGCTTGGAAGGAAGTTGGTTTAGAAACATATTCAGCTATGCTTCATCTCCTGCTTTGCGTTTGTGCGGGAGCCCCATCAAAAACCTGTCCATTATGCTAGCAGTGTCCAAGCGTTCTTTTCTTCTTTTTTTTTCCTTTTCATACAGCTCTGCACCCCCCTAGGGGGCAGGCCCCACACTTTGGGAAGCTCTGGCATAAGGTATCTTGAATCACTGAGAATAGAGTCCAGGATAAGTTCAACTAATCTAGACCACAATAGATGAAAGCAAGGATTGCTTTCCTGAGGTCACCAAGGGATAATAAAGGAGAAGGAGAAAGAACGAACCATCCTCTTCATGTTATCATTAAAAAGAGAGAATAGAATGAGCGTTCTTGCGGGTCAGGTCACTGAAGTATCTAGCCTGAAAGCAGCATCACTGAATTAAATCCAATATGAGACCACCTCCTGTCTCTCTCATTTCATTGTGTATTTCACTTTAAGCTCTATAATAAAAGCCAAATTGATGTTACGTTATAAAACAGATTGAGATCCTGCAGGAAATGTGCAGTTTCAAATTAAAGACAACCTTCACTGTGGGGATGAACATTCTCAGCTGGCAGAAAACACAATTTACACATTATATTCTTCCACACTAACTGCACTGATGTCTGTGGCAAGATCCCTGACAAGCTCTCCCAATTTATACTCTGTTCCACCATCTGCACTGCTGTGCCTAGTGTACCTACAGTATGCTGTCAGATGAAGTGCACTGCAACATGTCAGTTTTTATTCCAAACAGGAGAAAGATGTGTTGGGAACACACTGTAAACCAGAAATTCTACCATATGTATTTATTTTTCATATTTCTTATTTTACATATTTTGTCCTCTGTCAGAAGAACTTACTAAAGTCCCATTTGGAAGACAGTGTGGAACGAAGCTGTACAGTGCAAAGTCAATCGTTCTTAGTCATCTGTATACACTAGAAAGACACTGTAGGGCTAGGACAGCTAATGTCTAATGAAAACTAAGCCTGATAACAAGCTCCATGGCCAGGTAAATGTCACACTGTGGCATTCATGTCAACTAAAGGATCCACATACCAAAGGTATAGTTGTGACATCCTTCACCTGCCAGGCACTCACAAGAGATGTTTTTCTTTTTTATCAAATGTATCTATCCAGCCTAACCCCAGCAGTCCATGTATTTTTTATGATTCAAGTCTGCTGCTTTCCTTTAAGCCACATTTGATGTGGATTCCCAATAACAGCCTACAGCTGTCCTAGTAAGATCTTTCTTTTAGCTAAAAGTAAGTGATCAATATGCTAATATACTCATTCTAAGATAAAAAATGTAGGAGTACACAAAGGCACAATGAAATGAGGCACTGGAAGGGATTGTGTTCTGTACATGCCACAGGATATTTGCTACCATCCTCCACATACAACTGAAAATGCTGCAAAACCCCAAATGAGAGACAGCACCTCTTTTTCTGCAATCAAATACTTTGACTGGTAAGAGTTAAACTTTCTCTATAAAGACGAACTACATGGTCATTTGCGGTCTCTTTCATCTGCAGCAGACCATCCCCAGCGCCTAATTTGTTAGCATGCATTTGTAGTTGAAAAAAAGATGAAAAGAGGCTCAGTGATATGTGGGACAGTCAAAACAGCAGAAATCAAGACCTCAGTGTCCTCAGAAACCTTTTGGCAAACACTATAGTATCGGACCATGGCTAAGAATCACACACGGTCTTCTTAATTGCAAGATAAGATCAAACTGATTAATTGTTTGAACTTTGGATCTTGCAGGTCAAACTGTTGTGTTTGAGATTTGTCAAGTGCTACCTTATAGCTTTGAGTATTTAATGTTGCAGTCAAACTGTAAGTTTTGTTGCCATGTGTTGCTGTAGACAACAGGATCAAACAGCGCAACCCTCCAACCCAGCAACTAGAACATGACTTTGTACAAATGTGAACCAGAAGGTGTTATGAAACCACAGGGATCACTGCAATTAAAACTGAAACACTTTCCAAGACATTAAACTATAAATGTGAACCTAGAGTTCTGGGGAACATTTACTGACATCCTCAGAGGTTCATGAATGTTTGTAGAAAATGTTATGCATTGGTTTTAGAGTTATTTTAGCAGGATACACCAGTATCAGTAGACAGATAGGCAAACCTTTTTTCCGGAGTGTTAGACCCTCTCTGTGGCTTAAAAAACAGAAGCATTAGGACCAGTACAACCTGACTGTACTTTGCTATTATATAAATTTGTGGTTTGATTTTCTGAACTTTAACTGTACCAACCACTGAAGTAAGCAATAAACTGCATTATGAGGTGCGTAGCCACCCCCACAATTTATATTTTCAACTGTGGAGGAAACAGTGAAATCTTAACCATCAAAAATATGAGCAAAAACCAGCCATTTATCCCTTTTTGTTTTCTTGCTTGCCAAATAATGCTGCTTTCAGTGTGGGTTCAAGACCACTCTTGACTGTGTGACTGCGTGAGTGCGTGCCACTGGGAAAACTCCCCACTGTGTTACCTAAGGTAGAGTGTTACTCATTCTCTCCTCCACACAGAATCCGATCAGTAGTGGGGTAGTGGATATCTTCAGGGTGTGAGTCTGCATTGCCCACCTTGATGTCTGCGCTCCATTGTCCCAGTGGTAGGGGTTTAAATGTATAGCAAATCAGCTCACTGCTGTACTCCTACTTTGTGCTCACATCAAACAGTGGGTATTTTGTTTGTATATGTTATTCACAACAGCATCCCACAGTGTGATGGAACAGCCGCCTCATTATCAAAATAGTCATTTATCAAATTCAACATAGGCTCCTTAAATGTCAGGCCATGTGCACATTATCAGTGCACACAAGTAACAGTAAAAAAACGGATTCTGTTTTCTGGTAATTATCCCTCATGGGAGTTTCGAAAGAGAAATAACAGTTCCGCTGCACTTTGCTTGATCCAGATAGTGTTATTGCATGGAAGTTTTTTACTCGGTGCACAGAGTATCTTCGCTCTGTGAAGCAGTGCAATCAGAGAAATTTAAACATTTGGATCCACTAAAATAAAAGAAGCACTCGGGTCAATAGCAATCTAAAGTCCAACAGCAATATAAGCCTTTGTATAATTTAGCAGCTTCGGAGATTTTCACAGCAGACAAAGAAATCTTTATATCAGGACAGAACCAGTGAAACAGAATCTAATACTTAAAAATATATTCTTTGCTAAGAACATAGTTTGTTGGTTTGGATGCTTTTGTTAAACATGTTTATATGTGACTCTACAACCAGAGGTAGGCTATAATTTAGGACAAATATTGGGGGGAAAAAGAGAAACAGCTGCTCTGGCTTCATCTAAAGGTCACAACTTGCATTCACTAGCAACCCAAATGTTCACCATTTAACACAGTGTGTTAAAAGGGTTCCAGTTATTTTGTAAAGCAAAGCTAACCAGCTCTTGGGTTTGCTTTCTCAGTCTTATATGTACGAGGAGGGTATCGAGCTTTTTCACCTTTTTTTTCTATCACTGGTGCTGTTTGTGTATTAATTCTTGTATAGTTTCACTTCTATAATACAGTCCTTTTTTTCCCCCTTTTCTTTTTTTTCTCAGTGCTGTCAGAAAATACGCTGCAAATAAAGTCAAACCCTAATTCTGTTTGGGGATTTGGAAGATTTTTTCCGCAAGTCTTGGCATTCACGACTGTTATTAGACTGGCAACAGGTTAATGTGCAGGTTTCTGTGATTTACTGTAGTCATGTTGCAAGAGATCTTCCTTTGTTAGGCTTGCAAAAGGACACAAAATCCTTACAAAACTTCATAAGACCCCTTTATGACACCTTATGACTATTTTCACTTGTAATATCTTGTCCATACTTTACATATTATTCTTTTATCTTAGTTAGCGCCTTAGTTTTGCTTAATTTTTTGGGATAGGGTTTACGTGTCCTACCTCTCATATTTATACTTTCAAATGGGCGTCTGTAACAAAGCAATTTTCCCCTGGGACTAATAAAGTATTCTGATTCTAAAAACAAATCAGAATCTCGTTGTTGTCATTGTTCATTTTTATATCCATATGTAAACAATAAAAATTGATTTAAAAAATCATGACATTAAAAGCCACAAAAAGGTGCAGAACTCCAAAGTGTAGAACAATTATTTGGAGTAGGAACAGCGAGTGTTCACAAGTATAGCTCGCCTTTTTTATTCAAACAGGCAGCACAGGATGACTAAGCCCTTCCATGGAGTTGGTTTTGTTGATTTAATATGCTTCACTGGAAGACAAGCCACAGTCTTGGCTGCACACGGATGCTATCTTCTGTCACACCTATGCATCCCTCTCTGAGACACACAAATATTTCTCAAACCAGCTCTTCTTTGTATCTCTGTATGTGTGTGTGTGCTAGAAAGTGTTCCCTTTGATAACTGTAACTTTGTCCTTTAGTATGTGCTGAGGCTTTGCTGATGTGCTTTGAGTTGTGACATTTGAATCTGGGCTTAAAGTCACCCAAATTCCTCGGGGTAAAATACAGCACTGCTCACTTTGACAGGTCCGGCACATTCAGGGGTGCGCCGAAGACTTAAGGTAGATGTAGACATCAAGCCATATTGTTTCATTGATCATACAGAGAAACCCGGAGCTGACGAGATAATTGCTTCTGTGCCTTTCATTACCGTGCCTCCTCCAGTCATTGTAAAGGTCACGACCCTTCCTGTCAGCCTCTCTTTCCTGCCACGTTGATCAATTCCAGCCATCAGACAGGTTTTATTGATTGTCAGAAAATGGGCAATAATCAATATTTTTATTTTATTTCCTGGAAATAATAATAGTATTCATTAAATTTCTTAAAAGAGCTAACAGTGATTTATGTCGAGGTTATCCATCTTAATAAAAACATAAACTTTCCACCACTCCCACAAACAGAGATGAATGCATTTAGAAATAAAATGACTGGTAAATGCATATTATAGCACATTATCCCTTCCTGTAAGGCATCCATTGCTCATGATAAATTTCCTGACTTTGAGTCCCAGATTCAATAAAGTCGTCTCTCTTCCACTTCAGCCACCCGCTTTTCTGTTCTGTATCTGCCTCTGAAGATGCCTTTGGCTGCTGATGAAAGGCCCGGCCACATCCACATCTTTTTTAAGCTGTAAAGTGTGTTCAGCCTTGGCTGCAGGGTCAGGGTGTGTTTTTTGTTTATTTGTTTGTTTAGTTTTTGTCATATTTCTGATTTTTTTCTTCCATATGCCTGATCTAAAGCGTCCGCCTTCCAGTTAAACAGAAAGCTGAGTGATGGGCAGGATAGCAAGTTGATGTTTTTAATACTCGCATTTTCCTTTCCCTGGTGGCTGGCCTAACTAATGCCTACTCTATAATTCCTTCTTATTTGCTTTTCCATCTAAAACGCCATAATGATGTATGGTTGTCTCTCATAACACATCAATAATTAATTTCTCTTGGTTTACTTTGAATTACTACATCCTTGCGTAGCTAATGCCAGTGCTGCCAGCGCCAGCTGTATCTACAAAAAGATAGCTCTCATGTGTCTCCCCTTTTTCTAGATAAGCTTCTTTTCCTCTTCATTTTCAGAATTCATAACATTTTCCTACTTAACATGGAAAACCTTGTCTACAACAAGGGATTTGTAGAAAGCAATGTTTGCTAAATAAAAAACTTTCTTTGCTGTGAAACGTTGGAGGGAAAGAATCACGAAAGGAAATCTGTGCAGATAAAACCCTACATTCATGTAACATGGACAAACGAGTTTTGTTAACTTGTAGCGAATTCATTTGATTCAAATGAAAGGGTGATGTCAGATCCACGGTGTAATTCAGTGATCTAAAGCTGTTGTGTCAGAATGACTGCTGCAGGAAATAAGAAGTCATTCTTCTGGGTATTCTCCAACACCCAAAATCATGAAAGCATAGCTTCTGCTTCATAAAATCCAAATCGCAACTGCAAACTCTTTGAAGCCTATAGAGCTGACTGGCAGGCAGGTTCTCTTTCAGTGATGCTCCATGTAGCTGAAATCATCAGGGCCAGTCTGAAGATGCACATCTAAGAAACAGACACTATGTGAAGTCTACAAGTGAAAGATCAAACCTTATGTTAAAAGAATAAAATAGTGCTCAACATCACAATCTTACTAAGGCTATCCAGTCAGGGTGCATGCATCTGCATCATCAAAAAAGATTAAGAAAAAAAAGTGCAAAATGTACAGCTGGGCTCTAATGTAAGTGGCATTGCAGCAGACATGCAGAAGGCTAACCGCTACAACGTGCAGACTTTCAAAATTTGGACCCTCTGTGATGTTTGTCCTCCTTCTAAATCTCCCTGATTCATAGAGATTTATAAAATAAAATAAAAACCACTACTCGTAAATTCAAACTCTTTTACCAAAGCCCGGGTATAATTTCACTACCAGAATACGAAGAATGTGTGTCATAATTCTCTCTTGGAATAGAAAGAGACATTTAGAATGCAGCTGCTCTTCCAACATTATTAGAATTTTATGAGCACTGTCAATAGTATTCATCGTTGTATCACTATCACCGTGGCATTCGTACAGAACTGAGCTTTTACTGAATGTCTTTCCTTTAATATTAACATTAAATGTGCATTATTCATCGTGTCCTTATTATTCTATTTGGCTACAGCAGCTTAAACCGAGAGCTAGCAGTTGCTGTAGCTACGCAGAAGGAGTTCTGTGTGATCCAGTTTGAACCCTGGGATCTATTATGATACAAGTTTCCTAAAATTATTTTTTGATATCTTCCAGTAAAATGTCAGGAAAATTATTGCTTTCTATGAATTTCCACATTCACTACAAACCATTGCATATTTAAGGAAAGATTGTTTTTTTTTACCTTGAGCATTTAAATCCAAGTTTTGGAATTGATCTTTTCTACTCTATGAAATTGCTTCGTGTTTTTTGCCTTTTTGCACATCAGACTTTTGAGGGTTTTGTGAGCACAAAGTGCTGTAAACTGAGCGCAAACACAAAATCTCATTTGAGCATTTGTCTCCTGTCAGAATGTCAGAGGTCTGAGATGTAAGTTCGCTCAGCCACTTGAACATTAGTTTCCTCCTTTTGCCACATGCAGCAGTGAACATCCAGACCCTTCTCACAGTGTCGGAGCGTTCCCCAGCAGCTCAGACAGCCTTGGAGAGGCTAAGTTTTTTGAAGCTTCAGCTAGACACTTCTAGTTATTCCAAATGCAGAAGAAATGCATAAGTGTTCTGGTAGATATGAGGATGACACAATTCACAGATTCTCTATATTAATTTTGCTTACCACAGCTTTTTTGACGTAGGGTGGTCACGCTGTCACACTCATTCTGCCACCCTTGCATGCCTTGCAGCAACAGCGTAAGAGACTCTGAGTGTTGCTAAGGCTTAACTGTTGATTGTTTATAACTGAAGAGGTGAGGATGAAGATTTTAGGTGGGTGGGGGGTTAGATTACTAAGTAATATATAATAAAACCAATGTTTCTACAAACTGTTGTGTGAGTCTTTAGTCTGCCTTATGTTGCAGCTTTTGAGCCTGGGTCGTGATAATAACTTCTCATCTAATAAACAGTACATTTGTACATAAATATAAAAATACTTACTGTATCTGTGTATGTATCAGTTAAGCCTTGCTGTATCATGTCAAGTTAGAACAATTCTTTGTAAAATAAAGAGCACAGATTCACTACTGGGAAGTCAAGTCAGTCTGATCCAATAGCTCAACTGTGCGGTCTCTGGAGGACTGTTTTTGAGACCAAATATAAACTTCTGTTCTGTGCTCAACAATCAAATAGGCTTCAACACACTTCTGGGACAAGCAATACTTATGTAGTCTCACGAGGCCTGTTTTACATATACATCTGGGGACGACTGTGCACGGGCTTCTATTTAAATAAGTTCTAGGCCTTCTTTTCAGCCATCTAATCAAGGACTGATTAAGGACCAGAATACTGAGAAAAATGCGATGAGCTTCAATTTAGGAGTTGATGGAATAGAAAAGCAGCCTGTAGCCCAAGCGCCAGGCACCGGATTGAGAAGCATTGCTGTAGAGCGACGCATTTGGCTGTAAGCACCTCTTGTCCTCAGAGCAGCTACACATCTTGTGTAGAAAATGCCAGAGTCCCATCTGGGATTATTTTGAGCTAAATGGTCTGAATTCAGATTGCTGCCGAGTCTTTTATTTGTGCAAGTGGTAGTCATGGCCTCATTATACATTTAAATCTCACCCCAGCAAAGTCACTAACTAAATGAAACTGCAAAACGAATGTGGGCACAGAAAAAAAAATTACTCACACAGCAAACGGGCCCTATCAATGAGGCCTAATAGGAAGCCATGCAACAGTTTTATAGCATAGTGTAAGGGAAAGAAAGTAGGTGGAAACTGGAATTGTAGATGGGCAGCTGGCCATTTGGGCTTCCGTTGCTTCCGTTGCATTTGAGTGCCTTTTTTCTTCTTTAACAGTGGGTCTGTTTTTCACTCCCAAAATACAATTAGAAAATCAGTTCATACCACCACTGAATGTTTGGTGGTAAACTTAATTATCCTCACCGCATGCACACGCAGTGCTCTGATCTCCATCAGCAGCAGCAGCAACACAGTGTCTTCTCACTCTGCTCTGGAGAGCAGGGCAGACAGCTTTATAATCGTAGTGGGGCCATAAAGAAAAGGAGTAGGAGTAGGAGGTCTGATATTGTGGCTTTATAAATTAAAATAAATTAAAATAAATTAACTTATCATTGATGTGAACTGGTGACTCATGCAGATTTAAGCAGGTTACTTCCCCAAAGCAAACGGAGCCTAATATCCGACAAAACTGTTGACTCCTTGTGCTCTCTGTCACATCTGGAGTCTTGCAAACAGGGTGGAAGAGCTAAGCACGTGTCTATAAGTGTGTTGAGAGGTTTTCCACGAGAAAAGTCGATGATAACTATTTGAAAAGGACACAGAATGGCCAAGAGACTTCCAGACATTTCTACCATAAACAGAAAGAGCAGAAAGGGTACAGAATGGTGCATAAACATTCACCAGAATGTAGGTAATGAAATGTCTGATGCTCAAATTGCCCCCCCCCCCCCCACACACACACACACTGAATGTTTCCACCCCAGCGCTCTGACAAAACAAACACACACACGTAAACACACACACACACCAAAAAAGCTGTTTCTTGCTGGAGATAAGCAAAGCTGCTGAAAGTAAATAGACTGATGGATGATGTGAGGACATATTAATGAAGCAGCAATATCTTTCAGTTAATTGCAGGGCTGACAATGATTTGTGTGGCTTGATTTTGAGGCGATGATGCCAGCACTTCCTCAGTAAACAGTCACTCCAGCTGAGGCATCATGCAGCAGTTGGATGTGGTGTTTTGTGTCAAATGTCCATTTATATAGATTCTGCTTTCAATAGGGTTTTTTTTTTCCTCCCATGAGAATAATACACAGTTCAAGATGAAAACGACCAGGGTGCCATGAGATGCCTGCAAATGTCATCGTCATAGGAGACAGGTCTGCAGAAACACACCACAAGCTACTGTATTTGATTACTGACAGAGGAGATAGAACAGGAAGTGGCCGGGCGGTGTTGTAGAACCGCCGCAAGACGGGGTGAGCCTTAAATGAAGCGCTGACAGCTTCAATGAAATGCTTGGCACTAAATGGTGAAGGTAATTAACACTAATAAGGATCAGATGATGGCAAGTCGATGCGTTCTGTTTCCTGCCCAAACTCGCGGAAGGTTTCATCTCTAAATACCCCGCTTCCTCACATTTAACGCACCACGCACACGCTCCTACTTTATGAATGGTGATGGAATGGAGTGTTCATTTACTTAAGCAGCTGCTCAAGGATGCCACAAGGGGGCTCCGCACTTGGTTAGTTACAGTGATGATCTAATCTGACAGGGCAATGCACACATCTGCAAGAACACAACACCCTGCTCCATCTTCATGACAGCAAAGCCATCAGGTTCCACAAATCACTTGTTTACCGGAGCCTCTGAAAACCTGTGCACCTGTGGCTCAGACCTGGCTACATATACACACACATCCACACGGCGTAATGGAAAGTGAGCCATATTCGAGAATATGAAATGTCTAAAAGGTCACACTCATTAGGTGCTGGGGGGGGGGGGAGGGCAAAGGGTTGGATGTAACAATGAGACAGCTTAACAACATATTCATATTGGCTATGTACATTCACATCCTTCACATGGGATGCTGAGAGCAGACTTTTAGGCTGGCAGCACCTCTTGAGGCACAAGTGCCTCATTCAGGGTGACCCCAGAAGTTGTTGTTATCAAGCAATGAGAGTTACAAAATTGCAACTAAACTACAGAGAAACTGGACAGTGACTCCTCTTTAAATGACACAAAACATGTCAAATCTATTTTTAAATACACTGTGGTCCTATTTCTGCATAACCCCCCCCCCCCCAAAAAAAAAGGCTGATTCATCTTTGTCCGACTAATTAAGAAAAGCAGCCCAGACGCACACACACCTCAGTGTCGGTCTTTCCAGAGTTTATAATTATTAGCTGGAGGACAAGATTATGCTGGCTCAAGGAATTTTTGGGGGGAGGGAAATAAAGCAAACTATAAAGCACTTGGTAACTGCAGAAAGCGTGGAAATGGCACATTGTGCTCAATTCATTTTATCGCCGTGGGAAAGAGTGAAGCAGATGTGAAATGTTCTCGGCTGGTCCCCTTTTATGCGAGGCGTCGACTCTTACGTGCACATAAAACAAGCAAACAAGCTTCCGCGGCTTGTGGCGTCCGTGATGTAGACACCCGAGTGGGGAACCTTATAGCTCTGGGGTGCGTGTCTGAGAAGCAGCCTGGATCCTGTACCAGCGCTCTCGCTCCTCAGCTCACATGCTCCTTTGAAGAACTGGCCAGTACCTCTCTCTCCTTCTCCTTCCCCTCGCCCACAGCAGCTCTCAGCAAATCAAGTTTATTACAGCCTCTAATTACAATTACAGTCTCGAAGGGCTTCACAATGAAACAATAAATGAAAATGATAAATGAAAAAGGCACACCACCCCAACCTTAGACCCCCAGTGAGAGCGGGGAGAAAAGCCTTTCAACGAAACCTAATTAGGGACAAGATGCGAGATGCCTTAGGCTGGACCACACAGCGAGGAATTCCCCTCTTTCCAGGAAAGAAGTGGTGGATGTAGTGAAAGTTTGTGTAGTGTATTTAGTTTAAAAAATAATAATAATAACAATTTGCTGACTTGGTGTTGCACTGTTTCCATTTTGCACTGTTGATGTATGCAACAGATAGTAGATAAAGACTGACAGGAGGCACAATTTGTGGTCTTTTTTATTGACAGAAATACAGAAGTGTGCGGATTTGTACTGTGAACTGTGAAAAAAAAAGGTTCTTATATCGACTGCAGACTTAAAATGCAGGCATCACTGGCAGGTCACTTGCAGCAGTTTTGTCTGTTCTTGACAGATTTGTGTATGGCACGGCACACCCGGGAGTTGCAGAGTACAAGAGCAGTCTTGTACTATTTGCTGCTGACTGAGCAGAGGTTAGAGGTGGCATTACGCGCCATGCAAAAAGGGCACCTTGTTCAAACAGAGGTTGAGACGTCTTGTGTTCCTACTGCCCTGCCCAGATTTTTCCCATCTCCACTCCTTGATCAGACCACAACATCCCCCCTCCAAGGTCACAGAGTGGGGATGATCTGCTCCCATTTCCTACCACTGCAATGACTCAGATGAGATTGCTGTATCACTGTCAGCAGCAGCTCTTAGGCTTGGCATCTCTTGTCTGTCGCGGTTGGACCTTGGGCACCTGCGTCAGTGCTCAATCCGCCGGAGTAAGTGGGCCCACTCACTGCTGTCTCTCGCCTGGGAGGTTGCTGTGCAATAACTGCACAAGAGGGGCGGTGGGGGGCGGTGTGTGTTTTGGGGGGCTGGGGGGAGAGCCCCCTTCCAGCTGTCGGGAACATCAGTGATGAGCTGATCAGTTAACAGTGAGCCCTCCCGCAAACATCCACGCGGGATTTGATCAGCGCGACAGATCACCCCTCTTAAACGAGCCCCCGGGTTCAAGGTTTGCCCCTCCCGCCCAGCGCCAATCTGAGATGGGCAGAAGGAGGGGGCGGGAAGGTTAGTTTGAAGAGGGCAGAGCTCTGCGAGAGGACGCCGCTTCCCCCCGTTATTTCACCGCTGGATTAAAAAAAAAAAAAGAAAGAGAAAAATTATCCAAATCCAGTGGCCGGTAACAGTTGAGGGAGAAATCAGTCGGACCAAACGGCAGAACCTCATTAACTCCAAGGAAAGCCAGGAGTGAGAGAGAGAAGACACACACACACAACAGCAGGAACATCATCCTCATTGCTGCTGGTGAGAGTGTTGTTATTTTTCTTATTATTAGTCATTACCTCTGCTGTGTCTTCTGTGATGCGATTTTTTTCCTTCTTCTTCTTGTTGTTAAGATCTCGCACACGTCGCCGGCAGGATAATTGCCGGAGACGGTTGCAAATGGGCTCAGCGGCAATGTTTCATTCACATGCAACAACTGCTGTTTGTGTAGCTACCGCAGTATAATTGATGGTTTAACAGGTCTCCCCTCGCATGCTGAAGTGGAAAGGATGCACGGTGAGGGGGATGCGGGGCTTGCATGCGACTAGCTCTGGCTCTGCTCAACCGCGACGATTTCGCCCGCGAATTAAAGTAGTAAGCAACAAATGTGAGGGGGTTGTTTTTGAGGCGATACACCTGTCACAGGGGTGGTTGAATTTTATTTATTTGTTTGTTTATTTAAAAGCTTAGGTCGACTTCTAAGGACAGTCAAAATAGCAGCACAATGCGACACTACTGCTTGAGCGGCTGTTACTTTCCCTTAATGGGCAATTAGCGGTGAAGACGCGCGAGACGTTTCTGGTAATGATTAAAAAAACAGAAGAAGAAAAAAGCCGCACCTGCACACGAACTCCGGGCTCGTGCTTTGACCCCGCGTGCTGGGAATCGTGTTCGGAACGAGCTACCGCAACCTGTGACAAGACTGTTGAGCACAGGCTAACTTAACCTTGGAATAAAAACCGTCTTCCGTTAAAGCGAAGGGTCTGGCAGCTGTCTGCGTTTAAACCTCAACTCCACCGCCAGTGAAATAAACACCACTGCGGTTTGTCTTTTATTAATATCAGTATTTTTTTTTTCTTTAATTCACCGGGACTGACAAGTTTACCTGTCGCAAAAAATAAGCAGATTAAGAGATGACGACAGTGGAAAAACACTTCCATGTGCATGCGCGTTTTTTATTTGTTATTTAAGCGATTTCTTGCTCTTAATCATTTAAATTCGGCGTAGTTGTGTGTTTTGCCGTAGCGCAACACGAGAGGGAACACGACTGTCTCTTTCGTCATCCTCTCTGTCAGTTAGCCACGCGTGGTGTAGCTTATAGTGTCAGTGGGCGCACATGCTGAGCGATGTCCAGCTGGAATGATGCAAATGTAATAATGACACCGGACAGCTTCAGCAATTGAAAGCTTCCCAAGTGCACAAGAAAATCCAGCAATACCAACCCCTCTTTAAAATCATGTGAAATTGGGTCAACACACACAAACAAGACACAATTAGAGAATTTGCATCTCTTGTTTGTTTGCTGCCTGAGACAAGGGTGACAACAAATGGTATCCATGCTGTCAGAGTGCTGAATGGAGTCCCTGACAGGGTAGTCCTTTGGTTCTGATCTTTTCTTTTTTTGTAATAGACAGTGTGGTACCTTTTCAGACATCTGCTCCTGCATGTCTTTTTTTTTTTAGTGTCACGGTGAAAAGGTTAACAAGCAGGCTCCATATGCAGACACACGTCAGGAAGAGCTGTGGTACACCTGCATGAATCCTTGCATTCATCTTTTCCACGCTTGAATCCAGCCTGTGTCAGAGGCCAGGAGCTGGTTTTAATTGCCAGACCTGGGAGGCGTCGCTCAAGCACAGCACTGAATGGTGCTCATCCTTTCCCTCCCTCACCCTGATGTTGCCACGTTTTTTCAGGCGTTTGCTCCTCTGCAACATCATGCATGAATGTTTTTTTTCTTCCTACCACACCTCATGTTTTGATGTGATGCACAGTCATCCGGCTCTCAGTCTTGCACGCTACAGGGCTTGTAATGCGATGACGCCCGTGAGTGTGACCACAAGTAAATGACTTTTCTCAGCCAGTTTCTTCATCTGTTGAGACATACGGAGAGAGAGTCTCCGCACACACACACACACACAACCCTTTTCGCAGTGC
Source organism: Perissodus microlepis (assembly GCF_051167445.1). Classification (NCBI taxonomy): domain Eukaryota; kingdom Metazoa; phylum Chordata; class Actinopteri; order Cichliformes; family Cichlidae; genus Perissodus; species Perissodus microlepis. Next base: position 9,970,773 of record NC_140470.1, read on the forward strand.
ATGGGTGTGTGGTGAAAAAGGAAGTAAACTCAGATTTATTGTCCAGCAGGGAATGTGTCAGCCAGAGCAGATTTTGTTTGAAGGAGAAGGTGCTGTCTCATCCGAGACCTACAGATGGATGTGCCGTGCTTGTGTGAGACTTGTGTGAACCCGTCGCATCTGAAGTGATTAGAGAATCTGTTTTGTAATTGCTATTGTTGGGATTCAGCGTGCAGATGCAGGCAAATAAAAGACAGAGGCAGACTGTTGCAGGGATTTGCATTATTGTTACTCGAGGCACCGTAAGACGTGATGCAGTAAAAATGCAAAGTATCTTGAGTGATTAGAAAATAAATGGGGGTAATGGCTCCCAGGGAAAAGTAGTATAAGTGTGTGTGTGTGTGTGTGTATATATATATAATTGTGAGTTTGTATTTTGTGAGCAGAAAGAAAATAATTCCTGCATAAATAATGGCATTACCCTCCACTGAATTTCCGTACAAGGTAGTCTTGTTTTTGAGATGGCAGTATGTTCTGAGGTTCCACCACACGGGTCAAGTGCGCACAGGAGTCAGGCATGATGCAACGCTCAGAGGATGATAATGATAACAGCTGACAAGAGGTAATCATCAGAGCCCTCCACATACACCGAAACCTCGACCAGGACAGTGTTAGTCACGACCAATAAGCTCTGAGGGGAAATTTTACAGCTTGGCTCCACAGAGTGACAGTGATGATGAGAGGTGGAGCAAAGCAGGACCATGAGAAGGCAGAGCAGGGTTAGCACACAGATTCTGGATGCTCTCCTCATCCAGGAAAAGCCTAATGTTGTTGTTTTGGATGAAGTCAAGAAATGCAATATGTTGAAGCTGCTGACTTCTTTTGTCTTAACTTTTTTTTTCTTTGTCTGCATACTTGGAGCTTCCAAGAATTGCACTTGCCTTAGTCTTTTTCCCTTAATGTGAGATCCAATCATTTCCCCATTTCTGTGCATGAGAGACGATTAATCACAGAAGCTCCGTTCACACAGGAATAACGTTACCACCAGACGCCCGCTGATTTATGCTAATTCCCATAATTGTCACTGATTTTCACCCTGCGAGCAGTTGCTCCTTTAAATGTAGTTTATGTTAAAGCCTCCGCCAGTGCGGTGACTTTTATTACTGTATTTTTGGCTGAGACAGAACAGTCCTGACGAGGATGATCATGTGTGGAACGCAAATCCCAGTCATTTATTTAGGAAGTAGAGAACCGCCTGCCAAGGCTGCATAAAGCATTTTCAACAAGTGCATTATGAGCAGAGCAAATTATCATCTGCTGTTTGATAAAAGACTGCAGGAGCCCGAACTGTAGTTGCGCAACACGCCAACAACAGTTCCAATTCTTCTTGTTAGATCATCAGAGGTCAGACTTGATGTTTTATTTTTTGGATGATTTCTTTTTCTTTCAATTGAGCCGTTTTTCATAAAGGCTAAGATAACCTTTAGACGAACATTCAGCATGTTGCAGGATTCGGTACACTTCTATCTTTAATGAATTCATTATTTTTTTCAGTGTTTCCAGCTGAATGGATTTGTACTGGTGGGGTGGGGTGGTGGATATAGATGTACACACAACAAATCAATATAATCAGCTACCTCTCCAATGAGTCTCTTATCTTGCAGATGGACTCCACCTCCACCATGTTGGACTGCAGCTGGTGATGATATTCGCCACAGTTCACCCATCTGCTGCAGGTTGGCCTTAAAGTGGCTCTCCAACTATGAGTGGAGGATCGCTATCACCAGCTGCAGTCAAAGATGCTGAAGTTGGAGTATGTTTCTCTGAGGAAATATTCGAATGATATCAGGACAGCTGCAACAGCAACCCGGCCAACAAGACAGAGAAAATACTAAAAACACAAAACATTCAAATGAGTGATCTTTAATTTATCTGAGCAGTCTACCCAAATAAAGTCTGTGTCAGGCACACGGTTACAGTTAAATGAAACGTTCTTCAGCTTTGGAGTCTCTATAAAATCTGCATGCTGTAATCCCTGGAATAAAATTGTCATTTAGGGACTTGAATGCATAAGAAGCTGAAGGTTGTATAACATATAGCGTCACCTTGCTCAGACTTATTTTCACCCACTCTTCAAAACCCCACGCGTGTTTCACACTGTCAATGACCTTTAAGATTGACAGTCAAATCTTTCAAATGTCAGAATCTTCTAAGAGCCTAAAGCTTCATATTGGGACCGCCTGTTCCTGAGAGGCAGACTGTCTTTGCAGGTCCTGAGATACTCATAAAATGTCAGCGATTGTTATAGACATTCAGGATCTGAAATGGTGTTTAAAGAAGGATACTTTCTTTCTTTATAACTTTAAAAATGCTTGTGTCCGCTAAGAAATTACCTAAGTCATGCATTTATTTCATCATCTATCAGTGGAAGGGATTTAAAGTATTAAATCGGGGCTTTTGATCGAGACTGGCAGTCGACTAAAAGGTATTTTTGGCTTTTTAAAGCAAAGACATTGAGTAGCCTGATTTTTGGTTATGATCCAGATAAGCTGAGAAACATTGCTTAAAGGTTATTGGCAAAGACGGCAAGTGTACTTTTCATGAATCAAGGTGCTTGGTAAAAAATGCAGTGAAGTGTAATGTGTGCAGAGGGAGTGGAGGCACACAGGCAAAGATTTACATGACTACATAAATTTCTTGCACACTAATTCTTGTCTCCTGTCGTGCCTGTATGGAATTTAAACCACACACTTAGAGACACAGAAATAATTCAGCCCCAGTCATCTCTGCCACAGGTCTGCCTTGATTGCAATTATAAGTGTGATGCTTCAGGTACCGCTTTTGTCACACACGCTTTCATGAAGCTACACCATCAATGCAGCTGTTGCCCTGGTAACATAGTGTTTTCGGCTGAAGATAGTGGGGATTATTGGGAACCAAAGGTCCTGAGGGGTGAGAGAGAGATGCTTTAATTGTCTCTTCTTTCTTTCTTTCTTTCTTTCTTTCTTTCTTTCTTTCTTTATTTATTTATTTTAAGTATTATATTTAAGTATTTGACTATTTTTTTACTGTATTAAGTGGGACTGTGTGTGGAACATCAAGATACAAGAGATCAATGTGAGGGGCATGCACGTTTGTTCATTATTCTGTAACATCCTGGTGTTTGCTGCTGTAATTCTACTGGCAGTTCTTTTATGCATATTTTTGACTGAGCTGTTAAATAAAAAATAAAAAATAAAAGCAGAATAATCAAACACACAAGAGCAAGGGCAAAATCTGACTGTGCCCTTTCATCTAGATGGTGCCTGTTGAGTTTGGGCTTTGAACCAATTTAAATGGCTTCATATTATCTACCAAAAATGTGTACATGCAAATGACCCACAGACGTTTTATCTAACCCTTCGCTGACTCGAGGCTTGGCACTGCCCTTAAGATAACACTTACTGTAGGCCTCAGCTGGAATATTGAATAGCATGGAAAACAGTAGTATTTTATCCTCTCACTTAATTCTTTTGCTTGTGTTTAGTGTGGTAGTAAAATACCTTCGAGTTGCAGAACAAGCAGTTTTAAGATGACATTTTGGGCTTTAAGATACAGCGTGCTTCATTCAGGTGTCACTAAAATTTGATTTATCAAGAATATATAGCCCGACTGATATAAGTTATATATATTATATATATATATATATATAAATATAGATATTTGGTCCTTTAAAAAATCAGATATATCAACTAATACTTAAATAATGCAGTAATGTGTAAGTAATCCAATGACTAGTGTAACAAATGACTTTCTCTGCTGAGTAATTAAGTAATTTATTGCATTAAATGTGGAGTAATATGTAAAACATTATTTAGGTAGCGACTAATCAAAACTCATAACAAAGTTGAAGAGTAAATCTTTACTTATCGTCCATTTTCAAAAGTTTTCATGACGTTTTCACACAGCCATCTCACTGTCCAATATACATTATTCTTTTCTGTAGCCTGTCTCTGTCTCTGCCTGTCTCTGTAGCTTGTTTTGGTGTGTGTTGCCCTATTGAGGAGACAGTGGCTGTAAGGATCTTTCTTGACTATAATGGAACTGGGTGGCACGTTTTTGTGGTGTTCGTAAGTTTTTAAAAAGGCAGCAACAACTGCAGTAATATCTGTTTTTAGAAATTATGATCAAGGTTCTCAAAAAGTCCACAAACCTTTCCATGAGTGGTTTCATGTGAGAACTATTTTATTTAAATGGAGCTACATCTGGCAGTCGAGCAGAGCTTACACTTAGCTAACATTAAAGCTCAGTCAAAGGCGACACACTCATCATTTACATCCTGTCAGAGTAGTCGAAGCATGAGCATCTTGTCATTGGTTGATGATTGCTTTCTTCTCCAGAGCAATATGGTTTGCAAAAGTGTTGTAGTTCAGTAGTTTATACATGAAAGTACTCACTGCAACTTTGTGGTCTTTTGAGAAACTAGGTCAAGATTTCTAGAAAGAGACGTTGTTGCTGAGTTTTTAAAAATGTAACTTTTTGGTGCTTTGAGCTCCCCAAGCAACTGCCATCACATCCCATTATATCTGTACAACAGATAGACCCAAAACTGGGCAAATTGCAGCGAAACAATCTCGATGGATAAATGGTGCTAAAGGCGAGGGGAAAATATGTAAATCATTTTGGCACCGTGAACTGTCCCTTTAAGACATAGTCTATGCAAAGTACTGTAAAGATTTCTATGTGATTCAAAGCATATTTGCATGCAGACAGTTTGTCTTTTTGCTCTCTGAGACCATAGTGTTTATTGTTTTGTATCACAAGCTGCCAGATGATTGTGTCTGTTTTTTTTTTAATGTGTGTAGCTTTTGGCCGCCTTCATGTCATCTCAGCCCACACTGTATTACATCAGGTACCGCACAGTAAAAATGTATTCTTCACAGATTATTTTACATCACTGTTGCATTGCCGTGCACAAACATAGAGTAGGTGTCATTATAGCTGCTGAAACATATCTTTAAGATGCACAAGGGGATTTTACAGTTTATATTACAACATAAAGTGTTCCTGTCAACAACTGTGACTATGAGATTTCTCGCCATTCGCCACAGGAAATTTGTTAGTCTAGGTTATAATGCCTGACAAACATAAATGCCTTAAACAAAGGGAGTCATTTAGGGATAAGAAATGCGACATCCTGAGAGCCGTCAAAGCAGCAGGGATGCAAGAAGAATAAATATCAAAGATGATTTTTTTTTTTTTTTTTTTTTTTAAATGTTTAATTGTGACGCGATCTTGCTGGAAAGTGGCTCATAAGTTTTCGGAGCTCTGACAACAACAGCATGGTCACCTTTAGTCTTTAACCTTGACAGAAAAACTGTCAGGTTGCTCCTGTCTGAGGATTTCAGGCTGCACACCGAGCCATAAGGCAGCTTAAGTTCAGAGACAAGCCAGGGCTAGGTCATTCAAAGACTACTAAACATTAGGAGCTCTAAAAAAAATCAATGCTAAAACAGGCGTCCAGTGAGATGGTAAAACAGAGGGGATGCTCCTGTCTTTTCACTTTAGTGAAAAGCTTTCAAGCAGCTTAGACAAAGCAGGCGCTGCAATATTAAAGCAGTCATTGTGAGCACTTAAAATGCTACCTAGATATTTGAAAGATCATTTTACTGTGTTTTTTATTGCAGCTATAAATATTCAAAACTTACTGAGAGGCAACAAAAAAGCAAGCATGGATTTTCTAAAATGTTATGGCTTCACAAGCACTTTTATCAAGAGACAGTCACTTTATTAGATTTTGTATTTGCCCATGAAAGTGCATTGTAGACACAATATACATCAAAAACAAAATCATTTATATCTAAGGTTTTCGCTGTTTGGTTGCAACCTGCCACAAGCTTTTATTGATGTGATAGTGCATCTTGCATAAAAAATATATACTACACTAAAAACACTTTTATGAAACCTTTATACAAGAGCCAAAGGAGAGACCTGTGAATGGTTATTCACTGTGAAACTAGGGCTATACAAACAGCAATCACAGCTGTCAGCAGTGTCAGTTTGTCCTCTAAGAGTGATGGGAGGGTAGTGATATGTATATAAAACAAAGCCTTTAACACACGATGTGCACAAATGTGAGTAGCAAACCCAACTGTGGAAAAGATGATGAAAAGATGATGTTTTTCTGTAATCAGCAAGAATATCACTGTAATGTCCCTGAGCTGTGGAGTCAGACCTTGGCTTTGCCTCGACACATATCCATAAAAACCGCAGACAGGCAAGGTGACAACTTTGCTGGATTGAGACGCCCACCTTGAATAGGCCTGACTTCTTGCCAAGAATGTGAACGCAGTTCCCTGGGAGGACAGAATGACTTGCTGTGGTGATTCTGTCCTCCTGTAAAACCTGTCGCAAGTGACCCCCAGATAACGTGGTCATTTCTGCTACGTGTTTAAAATAGGAAGAGCTGGCAGTCCTGCAAAGATGCAGTACATTTTCTGTCAGTGGAATTATATAGCTCAATGATTTTGTTGTCTTAACTGGGTGGCACAGTGGTGGAGTGGACTGTTGCCTCATCCCTAGAGGGTTCCTGGTTCAAACCCCACCAGGCGGACTTTTCTCCTGTTCTCCTTGTGCCTGCAAAGGTTTCTTCCAGGTACAGCTTCCTCTCAAGATATTGTCTAAGCAAATTGGGGCTGTTGATACATATTCACAGTTTAGCATCACGTCAGTTAAACTTGTGGGATAGAGTTGGCAGAGGGGTTTGTTAATCAGTTTCAGCTACTTTGGTGTTAATGAAATTAAAAACATGTCCACTAGAGGGGCAACAATGAAATAATCACAAAACAGAAATGGTTTTAAAGGTGGAGGCCATTGACATTATATCCCTCCACATCTTTTTTGACTGTTCAGACTGTTCTAGTTTTGTACTTGGCTAGGGTCAGTGTAACTACTGGTAGCATAAGGTGATACCTGGACCGTACAGAGGCTGTACAGGTAGTCTGGCACAATACATGCCATCGCCAGAAGGTTTGGTGTGGCTCCCAGCGAAGTCTCAAGAACATGGAAGCGATTCCAGGAGACAGACAGTCACTCTAGGAGAGCTGGACAGAAGGTCCTTAACCCATCGGCAGGACTGGAATCTGCTCCTTTGTACAAAAAGGAACAGGATGAGCACTGTCAGAGCCCTACACAACAATGTTCAGCAGACCATTGATGTAAATGTGTCTGACAAAAAAAAATCACAAACATGGTGACTTGAGGGCACAACATCCTCCATTGGTTTCTGTGCTCTCTGCCCAGCATCCTGACGCTCAATTAGCATTCGCCAGAAAATACAAGAACTGGCAGGCCCACCATTGGTGCCCTGTTCTTTTCACAGATAAATGCAGGTTCACCCTGAGCACATGTGACAGACAAAAAAGGGTCCAGAGAGGACGTGGTAACATGACCGGTTTGATGATGGGACAGTGGTAGTGTGGGAAGGTATATCCATGAAGGGACACAGACCTCTATAGGCTGGGCCACAGCCCTGTGACTGCCATTACATTTTGGGATATAATCTTGGATCCACTGTCAGTCCCTACACATCCTACCTGGTGCTCTGGGTCCCGGGGTCCTCCTGGTACACGACAGTGCCTGCCCTCTTATGGTGAGTGCAAACAGTTCCTGGAATTGATACCATTGACTAGCCACCAGGCTCACCTGTCCTCAATCCAATAGAACACCTCTGACACATTATGTTTTATTGCCATGAAGTTCTATGAATCACATACTCCAGTGAGCCAAAAGCATCCATATCTGATGTGCTGTTGACCTTTCACATGCTTCCATGTGAAAGGTCAACACGCTGCCTAAGTCTGGACTGAAAAGAGCTCTAAAGGTGCACTGTGTTATCTGGCATCAAGACTGAAGCTACAGAACCTTTTGAGGTCTGTCTTTCCTCGTCATTGTGAATACCAATGCCTATGAACAAGCCCATAACCTCCATAACATACTGCTCCTTTTTGCCAGGTCCTTTCCACATAGTAACCACAGATATACTGGCTATTTTGAGTCATCTAGTCAATCATTAATGTATCGCCTCACCGGTTCTCTCTACCCATAGCTTGCTGTATATTGTAGATTTTAATGCAGAATGTTTATGTTTTTTAAACCTGCATTTTCAAATTTCAGACCTTTTGAGCTATCATCTTGATATTTATTAACTGACTATAGTTTCGTAATTATTATTGAAACAAAGGCTTCGTCTCTTATTCTATACATTTGTGTATTACACAAGTATTTGGATGACATGACATGCTTATTCAGATGTTAGTCAGGTTTATTACATTTTTCAGAAAAAAATGAGGATGAAGTGAAATTTGAAGCTTGTGTATCATAAAAAAGAATGCCGTCTTTTTCTCTTAATATTGCCTGTTCCTGCCCTCATGAGCTCACTCCTATTTTTTTTTTTTTTTATGTAGTTGACTTGAATTTTACCTGCAACACACACACACACACACAATAAACTGGAACGGCCCAGTGGTCTGTGTGTAGTGTTGTGTGACGAGTTACGGTCAGAGTTTTCAAGAAGTAAGTCTAAAAGTTTTCAATTATGGATGAGGAAAGCAGGAAAAAAGAGCTTGGGAGCTTTAGTGAACACAAACTCAGTGGAAGCTATTGTTGGGAGTTTTGCTGGCCTTGAAGTCTATTCAGAGAGAGGGCACAAAAATAAATTGTATGTACTCAAGATGCACGTCAATTCAAATGCAGCTACTGAACTATAATTTAAAAAATGCCAAGTAATCAATGATTACAATTATTGTTTACCACTTGACTAATTGATTGAATGCTTCTGTGCTTAGATGGATTTTTCTATTGATGGGTAAATACCACTTTGCAGCAAATGTTTTTTAAGTACTTTTCATGATAAAAGGCTGCTTTTATGAATTAGATTGCTCAATGTTGAAAGCAAAAGACTAAAGCGGTGTGACCTTACACGGACTGACTGCAGTAAGCTGCAGTAACCAAATAATGCAGGCAGGAAGGAAGGAGCGGAAAATCACGCTCAATCACGATATCGTTTTTGTTGTGATGGGTTTTTTGAGTGTTATTAAGAATTACATGTAGAAGCTATATTTTATTTTGATGATGTTAGGTAATGTAGACAGAAGTAGTGGTGTTTTATACTGTCATTTTCCATAATGCTGATAGTACGATTACTATGTATATCTCAGGTGCATTCTGTGAAGCAGATGAACTTTGAAACATTTACATCTTTGAACTGATAGACGAATGAAAAGATTAGTCATTGTGAGCGGTGCCTCGGGAATTGGAAGCACTCACAGCTTTGCTGGGAACATTGGCTGCTGTTTATTTTAAGACCAGACTGTAACCTCACAAGTTTACTTTCTATCAGAAAGAAAGAAAAGAAGGCAACCATACCAGTCAGGAAATTACGACCATGGTGCTGTCCAAGATTTATGAAGCTGGCGAAAAACTTTGTTCTTTTTTTGTTTTAGTTGTGTATATTTTGGGGCCCTGAATAAAGCAAGAGTACAAGGAGTCTTCTTTCTATATGAAAAAAAAATATAAGCCTTTTTTTAAAACAAGTTAGCTGTTACTTCTGTTAAGATTAAAGTCCCAGTCAAAGATTATGAAGTGTAGTGATGTTATATGTGATAACTGAGCCCTGTGTAGATGTCCTTGGTGTGCATTAGATAAGTTCTTTTCCAGGACCATTAAAGCCAGTGTTCTTCATGAATTACTTGTATCTGTTATTTAAGTTACATGTTTCAAAGTCAGGATAACTATCTTCTAGTCAGTTGCCGTAGCTACATTAACCTCTGGTTTTATCCTAAAACTAAATTCAAGTGATTTAGGCCACATGTAAATTAATGGATGCTTTCTACCTTTGTAACCACAATAATAGTCAACTGTGTGTGTCCAGACAGAAGGTGCTGGAGCCCAACAGTCCACCACTCCATTTGTGCTTGAAATAGTGTAGCTTGAACCATGCTTTACTGAGTCGCATTCACCACAGCTGCAGTCACACTTGTTGTGTTCATCGCAGCCTCTGCCCAACCAGCAAACTCCACCAGAGTGATAACTTGCTGCTCCAGCAGTCAAAGCTGCCTTGATCACAAAATCACCCTCGCTAGTTTGCCAGCTTGCGTGGCAGCAGCCTGCACTTACGCCTTCCACAGAAACTCAGTCGCACTTGCCACAGTTGGACTAATGCAGTGACAATCTCAAGCATCCAGATGCACCAAGATGATGTTTTTGGTGAGGTACAGTCAGGGTTGTGCTCACTCATTGCTGCGTTCAGCATCATTCTCGCCAGAGACGTGCTTACCTCAGCCACAATCGGTCGTGCTCACTGGAGTGCTACTCAGCCTGAGCAGCTGGCGTTATACTCTACATGAGACCGAGCAGCCATAGTCGGAGTCACACTTGCCAGAGGCACCCTCACAGCTGCCATCATTCACACTAAGTGGGATCCTACTGGCCACACAAAAAGCGCCAGTAAACAGCTCATCCACAGAGACTCACAGCAGGGCCCAGAACAGATCGCAGCTCTGTTCAGATTCACACGCACCTCATCCAGCTGAAGAGAAAAACAGTTATTATCCAGTCCGGGGAAAGACAACATGGAGTGGTAGGGGACACTGGAAATGCTGCAAATAACTTGCTGTACATGCGTTTGTGCACTGTAGCAATGTTTCTGGATCAAATGTAAAGTTGTCTTTCCATCCATCTGTGTGGTGTAATAAGAAGGCAATGAAACTCAGTGTGCAACTTTAGATTTGTGGGATCCACATTTGCAACGTAAGGCCTTTTTTTTGATGCAGCGCATCTGCTCTTGAGATAAGATTTGCTATTTCTTGCAAGCCTAATGTACTCCATGGAAGAACACCATCAGTAATATCTCTCTGTGTCATACAGAGAAATGGGTGGCCAGCTCTTGCCTATGGCAGAGCCAGAGCCTACATAATGTATTCGGCTGACTGACGATAAGTCTAAATATGAATTGCCTATTTAAAATTCAGTCCGATGACGGTGCTTGTTAAATACATTACCATTTGAAATAATATTCTTCTTGCTCACTTGGGTAATCTGTATCAGATTAAGGTAATTATTCAGGTTTCAGTGGAAATTGTTGAATTTTTAAGATTGCATATTTCTGCAAATACTCATCAAGGTAAAGTGTTGTGACTGATGTTTTATTCCTTTCTTATTTTATAATTAATTCTTTGCAAGATATTAATAGACTTTCTCTAATGTTAAAAATGCTCTTTTCAAATTGAAATTTAGGTCGATCTTAACTGGAACAACAGATCACATTCAATTTATTTCTGCAAATGAAACAACTGTCTCGCCTTTGAAACTATCCCCATTCACTCTGCTGCACATTTATATTGTGTATTGTTATATAATACATCCTACAGAATCCCTACAGTATATCCTTGTTTAGGTAGGATACAAAAACAAGAACTCATATTTAACACAATTTAGCACTAAGTGGCAAAGACAAGCCTGTAGAGCTTCAAGGTGAACTGCTGCATGGATTTTTGATTTATGGTTCAAATTATTCTGTTGGGCCAGTAAAGTGCGTGTACTGAACTCTCCTGCTCTTTGTATGGCTATTACCTGGGAGTGAAACCTTGCATTCCAATTACAGTTGGGCTATATAGCTGTCATTCATGTTAGTAATGACTATAGCTTCTACTTACTCTGAATCCTAACCCTGCCTGTGAGTACTTTCCCTTTCAGTATGATCGATGATACTCTTAAGTTACAAGACTTAGCTCTCAAAAATTATTTTAAAAAACAAAGAAGAGTGGGATTTAATTTGTAAACCTTGCTATGTATGTTCCAAATTGATCTTCTTTTCATTGCAAAAGTCAGTATTTACCTTGAGGTCTATCTCGATATTGGATTCACCACGACCATCTGTCTTTGGCATCTAAATTTGATGACTCAATATAATAATTCAGCTCTATTACATCATAGCTTTAGCACAGTTTTTCGGACTTGATCCTGAGGACGGGGCATGTACGCTTTCAAAATTTTTGGCAACCAGTTCAATAGACATTTAGCTCCAAATCACAAATGTCAACCTCATGTTGTGCTTTAGGATTTGTAAGTCATTAGAGTTCATCGTCCGTACAAAATTTGCTCTTTTGACTTGCTGCTGCTGTAGAGGAAATGTCAGAAGATGTGTAAAGTCAGCCTCGCTCCTCTGGGAACACAAATGCCTGTCCAGTATTTCACATCAATCCATCGGACAGTTATTGAAATATTCTGGTCTGGTCCGGAGCAGCAAATTGTCTGACAAACTGACGCTGCCGCACCGAAAACCCTGCAGCTAGCAGTGAAGAATCCCTGACATGTTAATGCACGGACTGTCTTTCCTACAATAGTGATTCAAAGTGACATACAGAGCATTTGATTGATGGCAATGACATGGAAGACCCACTGGAGAATAAACAGCCCGAGTCGTGTTTTTGCACTCATGCACCTGAAAACATGGAAAGAACCCCACAACTCTACGGACAAAATGAAGTCGGACAGATATTTGCGCCGTGCCCTGCTTCTTCAGACCCTGTTTAACTGATGACTTTGGGGGACTATCTGCCAGTCTTATGAATGGTCTTTTATGTTGAAATATTAATGCTGTTGCATTTTCCAGACTCACTTTATGTCCTAGAAAGCTTTGATGTAAGTCAGGGTGCACTAGGTTAATGGACCAACAAATAAATGATTCTGCAGTGGTAACAGACAACTTGTCAGTATTGCTGTCTAAAAGACCAGGTCACGTCCTCTTTTAAAACACCCAGTCGTATTAGGCTCATAAGTAGGCACCTTTCCTTACATAACTAGTCAACTTAATGCCGTCTGAATTTCATTTAGCCTTTGCAGGCTAGGGCCTCTCTCTAGTGAGTGCAAGCCTGTCTAAGACTCACTCTTGTTTCACTTTCCCTCTTCACCTTCTTTGTCTCCTTAGATAATGAGGTTCTTTTTCACAGGTACACCAGTTGTTCCACTAGCTGCTATTTAAGCTACCAAACAAAGCCTACAGAGTAAAATAAAAGCACTTACCTCTTCGTGTTTGTGCATCTCAGTCTTCATTTCCCCAGGTATGGAAAACAGGCTGGTGTAAAAGACTTAAAGCCAAGTCTAAATGCAGGCGATGTCATTATTTTATAGCCATTAGACTGGACAATCCACGTTTATTGTTATAATTAAAAATAAAGCAGAAAAGTTTCCTAGGTGGCACATTGTGACTCGTTTTAGGTGTCAGTGATAGTGACCCTATGATTTCTGCTGTGTTTGGCTTTTAACCTTTTTGCGGCAACCAGGCCTTGGGTGCCGTTCAGCCCTTCACCAATTAGTAAAGCACACCTGGCTCGGCAAAATGAAATCCGCTGTGATGTGACAGCAGATTAAAGTAATGGATCATTAGTGTTTCAGAATGTATTGAAGTAGCACTTGGAAAAAGCATTTTACATAGTGCCTGAAAACTTCAATATGGTATGGATGGTACAGCTCATTAACAAAACTAGACGGTGTGAAAGTGTGAGAGGCTGAGCTGCTGTTGCTCCTGGCCTCATCTTAAAATTGTCTTGTTAGCCGTATACTTTATTGGATGTGAAAGATAAATCGATCGTGGCTCAAGAGTTGGGCGTTCGTCTTGTAATCGGAAGGTTGCCGGTTCGAGCCCCGGCTTTGACAGTCTCGGTCGTTGTGTCCTTGGGCAAGACACTTCACCTGTTGCCTACTGGTGGTGGTGGTCAGAGGGCCCGGTGGCGCCAGTGTCCGGCAGCCTCGCCTCTGTCAGTGCGCCCCAGGGTGGCTGTGGCTACACTGTAGCTTGCTATCACCAGTGTGTGAATGGGTGGATGATTGTGTATAGTGTAAAGCGCTTTGGGGTCCTTAGGACCAAGTAAAGCACTATACAAATACAGACCATTTACCATTTATTTATTTACCATAAAAATTAACAGGATTGTGAGCTACTCTGTACACAGTGATTCCTTGTTCATGATTTATTGTGTTCTGGCTTGCAGCCATTGCTCTTTTGGGAAGCGTATTCGATGGAGCGGTGACTTGGCATCTGACGGTGAACAACTGACTGTTCATAGCTGAGTAATGGATATTCTTTCCTCGAAAGCCTTTTACAGATAATTATTCTGAGTTCATAACATGACCATGAGATTAATCTGATTTCTTCTAATGTTTAATGACAGCTGTTGGCATGGTAATTTTTAATATGGGTTATGGAGAAGAAAAATGAACTTGGATTCATTGTGAAATTTGTTTCAGTGATGAAAGCCTTGAAAGCATCCCCTCCAGGTACCAAGTGTGTTGAGGCTGCTGTGAAATCCAACACTTTAGACTGTAATAAGGTGAGCGAGAGCTCTCTCAATGTATCTGAAGCTAAGCTTTTTCGATTTCATTTTCCCCTGAATTTATTGGCAAAGGACCGCAATAAAAGGATTGGTTTGCTCCAACAATCAGACATCAGCGAGGTACTTAAGAAAATGTATCAAGCGAGCAGTCAGCAGGTTAATCATATAACAATTACTGCCATCCAAACAAGTGGAGCATGCTGTGACATGAATAATGCAGGTTACCCCCACCCCAGGCCAGTTAGCAGGGTGCATCATCACCTAAATCTGATTTCTCACGTGATAATTTAAATGCAAATGGATTTATTGTAACGAAACTGGGTCCAGACTTTGAGCCTTATTGCTTATTTTTATTAGCCCAGAGTTGCCTCAGAGTAATTTATCTTCTACCGTATACATTGTCTTCCCCATTTCATTATATCTGAATTCACATGTCCTTTCTCTCTGGCGAGCCAGTACATGGCGTATCTATTGCACGCTTTGCCAGGCAACGCTCATTTGTATTCCCATAGCAATGTCACTGTTAACTGATTGGCTAAACATGTCTCACTGTGTTCAGCCTTAGTTCTGTGCAGCAGCATCAATATAGCTTCAGAGTAAGATGACGGCAAATCTATCAGTCCGGCTTTCACATACATCTAAAGAGATATGTTTTTTTTTTCTTACTGCACCGTCAATAATGGCTTCTGCAAGGATGTTTTAATTGAAGTAGAAGACGTACACAGTCTCCTCCATTTTTGCGACTGGACCATTTTTTAAAATTTAGAAATATGTAAGGAAAAGAAAAAGCAGCATTTAAAATAAGTAAGTAAGTAAGTAAATAAAATTTATTTATATAGCGCTTTTCACAGATAAAAATCACAAAGTGCTTTACAACTCAGGAAATGGGAATATAAAAACAATATAACAGTAAATAAAACAATGTAAAACAATAAAACTATAAAAACAGCATAAGAAGAAATTAATCAAATGCTTTTCTAAATAAAAATGTCTTCAGCTGTTTCTTAAAAGAATCAATGGAGTCCGTGCAGCGAAGAGACAGTGGGAGAGAATTCCACAACCGCAAAATAAAGCATTTACACACAAAAAATCAGATGATCAAAGTGTCTCCAGCCTAATAGAAATCTACCATTAGTGGGGGGGGGGGACTCTGTAAACACTCAATACTTTAAACTGTTCATCTTCTCAATCCCTTCCTTCTGGTGCCTACTTCTTCTGATTGTCAGCCAATTTGATTCGCCTCCTACTGGGCAAAGACTTTGTTCCAGCTGTAACCATAATCCATTGAGGAGATGCAGAACTTGTCACAGTCTGAACTGGGATATTAATTTTCCCTCCATGTGGGGACCTGCTTTGCTGGCCATGTAATGCTTTCAGCTTTGAAGGAATTTTGCCTCCTTAAGCCGTGTGAAATTTGACATCTATTTTCTGCTAAGAATATATTTGTGCTAATGGTCAGAGAAAAAAAACATCTCTTATTTACAATGAGCAGCACATTTAAAGCTCGCGTGTTTTCGTTTCCAGTAGCATGCAAAAAATTTGTGGCTTTTATTAGGAACTATAGATGATCCAAATGTGGTACTTTTGATGTCTGTTCGTAGATCTAAAATTTGTGCCTCAGACAAAATCTTCTTTTTTTCGTCTTGATAAATTAATGCTCAAGGAAATATTAGTCGACAATCAGTCTTCTAGTGATCAAAACATGTAGCATTTCATGCATTTTTGAAAGGACACCAGATGGAAATTTCATTTCTTTATGTGGTCTAAGGTTATTTTTTCTCTTAAACAACCTCTGATCTTGGACAAACAGGGACTTGGTTTAGTTAGCCCAAAAATCTTTGTGAAGACTTTTTTCTATTTATTTTATGATGGTGTTAAAACTGCATTAGCAGAAAATTACTTGATTGCTTCTCAACAGCTGACAGCTGGGATAAGCCTCTCCGCAACCCTGAATCGGCTAAGTGGTTAAGAAGATGAATGGCTGGATGGATGACTGATTAACTTTTTCTGTGATTCATATTTTTCTATTATTCACACAAAGCATTTACATCCTCAACGATACCATAGACGACAGAAATATTTTGTCTTTTGTAAAAAGTAAAAAACATAAACAGCAGATTCTGGAGAACATATGGCGATAAATATATCTGTGATAGAGCAGACGTATCGGTGAGATTCTATCAAAGGTGCAGAATGGAAATGTCAAGACTCAAGGTCTTCATTCTGGATTGTTCAGGCTTTGAGCTGCACACAGTGTAACAAGGCCAGCGTTAACGCATGTGCACAGGTGGTCGGTGCTAGAAAAGGTAATGCTCTTCACCAGGAGTCCTTGATGAACTCTGACAGATTACACCTACGAGGCAGCCACCCTGTCTCCGGTTTAACATCTGCTTTCCAGTTTTTCAAGCCGTGGCGGCGCTGACTTGTGTGCAGAGCCGCACTAGTTTAGTTATAATTGTAAAAGTCACACTGATTTACATGATTATTCTATTTATCTGATGAAATCTCTTCCTCCCAGCAGAGTAATGAATGTTATTGCAGGCAAAATTGCCCCATTACAGTATCCTTATAATCATGTTTGATTTCAGCATTTATTTTCTCAGCTCCACTCTTATAATAGGAATTACTTTTACAAATAATTGATAGTGACTGGAAAATATTTAGTGAATAATGGGATGCTCTCTATGAGATATTAGCTTTCTTCACTTTTCTGGGTTAGAGTGGGAATGCATTTTGTTGAGCTCTGTTGGAATCAAATTCCAGCCATTTCTTTATTGTATGCTTTGCAGATTTAATAAATGGATCTCAAATATAGTCGACTCAACAGTATTTATAGAGAAGCTGTGCTCCATGTGTGCAAATGTGCTCAACTGGGTAAGCATTATGCTGCAGATCTTTCCCATTTGTAGCTTGACAGGTGAGAACTTTTGATGGCGTATAGAAATATTGAATCAAGGTGTTAGCCAAATCGGCTTCATTCAGACCGAAGGGACTGTTGGATCAATCTGGCTGTGAATGTATTCTGCTCTCTCACTCTTACATGTGAAAGGGGAAGTAAAAATGGGTCGTAATTGATCAAACTGGCCGGGGAGCGGCCTTACATGGCTCACTGGTGCATCTGAACAGTGCGGTAGCTGCAAGTATGTACAGGAATTTGCACTTTCTCTCACTGTTTTATCACTTGTTTCCTCGAGAGAAGCTAAATCCCATGAAAGCTTTGCCTTGTGGAATATCAAATCTCATTTGATGTCACATGCACGTACTGTCACCACACTGTGTACATTTTATTTCCGAAAAAGTTTCGAGTACTCTCTGAACATCAAATGACAAAGGTTTAAGGGCTGTGACAGTGTTTTGCTTTCAACCACTTTGGTCTCATTTTTTTGGAAGCCAGATTTCTGTTTTTCCCTCTCTGCTGTCATGTAAATGTGTGCGCTCGGCATGAAAAGTCCAAATCCGTCTCTATAAAAATAACTCCATCTGTTATATATTTTTTATTATGTCCTTTATGCTAATAAACCACTGATGTCATACATTTTTCTGGCCCTGTTAACATTCAGTCAGGAGAGGATGTTTCCTTAAGTAGATCTCGGTAAAAGCAGGAAGTGAGAGACTTCTAATAAAACCTATTCGAAGTCACTTTGCTTTATATTCAGACACGATTAAATATGTTTAGCTTTCATTAAACTGGACCATCAGGCCACTTTAGCTGTTTCACGCCATAATTTTATCATTCCTTTCACCACTTGTGAACAACTCTGCAAATGAGTCAGCCAAGCCTTAGCACGGTGAGATGGAAATAACTGAATGAAATATATCGTTCTCTCTCCTCCCTAAAAACAGCAACATAGGCTTATTGTCATGTGGCGCTGTGTTCGTAATGGATTCATTTTACTCTCATTACATGTCTGTGAGGAAGAAACCCAAATCTTGACAAATTATCTCTGGTGTAACATAATCGTGATGGGTCCCAGTAGAAACTGTTTTGCCTTGCAGCCCAATGCATTGATCATTTGGTTGAGAACAGTCTGATGATCATTATATCACACACAGTCCCAAAGCAGAGAGAAAAATCGTGCTTCCTCCCTTATTAGAGCTCCACCTGTCTGCTTTGTAGAAGGAATCATTTACAATGGTGGTTCCCAGACTTTTTTATTTGTCAGACATGGCCACAGACAGATGAACTCACTCCACGTTCCAAATAGATTATTATGAACTGGACCACATATCATTAATACACATAATACATCATTTCCTAGGAATTAATAAAGCATTCTGATTCTGATTGGACAGCAAAGTTTACTCTCAAGCATTTTATGGTTTTTATTTTTGTTTTTCCAGTTTCAAATTTCAGCCATATTTCACAATATCTAATAAAGTTTCACATTTTGCATTTAGCTGGATTCAT
This sequence comes from Perissodus microlepis, assembly GCF_051167445.1. Taxonomy (NCBI): domain Eukaryota; kingdom Metazoa; phylum Chordata; class Actinopteri; order Cichliformes; family Cichlidae; genus Perissodus; species Perissodus microlepis. Next base: position 9,989,532 of record NC_140470.1, read on the forward strand.
ACTCTCAAGCCACTTTAATAATAGCAAATAATAACCAAAACCCATTTTTCACTGTTCACTGTACTTTTTCAACCATTCATTATATTTTGCAAATACAGTTAATCGTTATTTAGTATTTTAGCTGCCAAAAGAGCATAAATGTTTGAAAGTTTTACCATTAATATTTTAAATGACCACGCTGTTTCAGCTCTTATTTAAGCTAACGCTTTGAACTATTTATCAAGTTATTTTTGCTAACTTTCCAACTTTCTACTAGCATTTGCTATTTGAATTCCTTATCCAGGAGGCTACATTAAGCTACTTAAACACCTGTTGTTTACTTTAAGCTATTTTAGCTGTTCATTTATTTTCTTAATAGCTCAGTCACACTACAGCAAAAGTACATTGGCAGCCCCCTTTCAACTTTGAAAACAGTCACAGACTGAAAGTGAGTGCAGACTTGGTCCCCCTCATGAGTTCATTGCACTTGGTGATATCAGCAGTTGATAACCACTTAATGTTGTCCCTGGTCTGACTGTAGGGAGTTATTTCAGCAAACCAATCGATGTGTTTTTTCTTGATCTTTTCTAATTATTGTTTGTGTTTGTATTCATGTTATTACTATTCATTACCAATGACATGATTGTTTTGTTTCATTACTTTAGGACTGTTTTATTTAGTCAATGATTTGTTTCAAGAGAAAGAAACGTATTCCGTTTCAGTACTTGTGCTTTCTTACGACTCTAAATCTGTGGGTTTCTCTGTATTAACTACACTGAATGAAGCTATTTTCAATTCCTAACTTGTCACTCGGTTTTGCAGCAGGAAGTAGCTCCGCATGGATGTACGCTTTTAATTCTCTGTGCTTTAATATGATTTTAGACAAACCCCACGATATTAATGTGTCCTGCTATCCTGAACACTAGTGATTCCCTCAACTTTGAAGCAATGAGTCCTTTTTGATGTATGTTGTAAATAATAGACTGCTGGTAGATGCACAGTGCATAATCATTGCATCAAAGCAAATATGACAGGATTTGGGGCTATTTTTAGTTAACAGCCACATGGATTTGATAGCTATAGAGCTGTGCCCTGAATTCAACAATTACTGGAGTGATTGGTATTTATTGGCTGTTTTTATTAAATGTTCATCGTCGTCCCGGCTGTGCAGTAGCTGCAGCGGTAGTATTTTGCACACCGTGAAATGGCCTGTATAATACCTTCAGTTTGAATTTCACTTTCTTTTATGTTCCAACTGGCAGTGTAACTATGAACAATAAACAAATCTGTCTCAGAGTGACATTTCGCTTGTAGGAAACTAGGCCCTGACACTTTTTATTTTACCACCTATTATCACTCAGCATAGTTGCCCAGTCAGATAATTCACCTCCTTTGCGTCAAAGGCATTTACAGCCTTTAATTCTGTAAAATGTGATTACATTATTCATAACATATGCTTTTATCCCCAGGAAAAAAATAGACTGACAGCAGAATTGAAAACAAACATTAGAAGAGCAGGAAATGGAAAGTGGTTTAGGTCTACTGTCACTTTAGGCGAGCTATTTTTAATTTGCCAACAAAAGCACCATGTCTTTATTCCCCCTCCTTCGTTTTCTATTTTTCAAGCCCAATCTGAGCCCCAGGGACGGCTGGAGCCCTCATTTACATGACAGGTACTGGTAAATCTGGTGCAGAATTGTATACAGTGAATAGAAGCCAGCCTTTTAGTGCCTGTTTGCCTTTTTTATTGGAAAGGACTTAAGGACACTTAATAAGAGTGCTGTCTCGTATGCTTTCTAGATGAATTAACAGATAGATTATGGAGTTTTTGGGCTGACTAATGAAAATAATTAGGTCATCTTTTTTTTTTCTTTTTTTTTAACGTAGTCATTTGAAATAGTCAATATTCTGTATTTTCATCTTTTTAACTAGAAAATACTCCCCTTTTTCAGCCACAAATTACAAAGACTACTTGTGGTGAAACCGTGTTATGACTGAGCCTAAGGGCACAGAAATGTCTACATATTTTCAAAAGATTTATTCACCCCGGACATTTGAAGCCTTAAAGATGACACATATGCAGTGATGAGTATGAGTGGAAGTGACTCGAATTGGTGGTAATATATGTCAGGAAATTAGCAATGCAATTTTCAGACAGACGTTAGAAGACAAGGAAATGATACCTCTGGTACCAGAGGGCATCAAGTAGCTTTTATGGGAACATAAAATCTTTAATGGCTAATGAGCCAGGATTATTTTTAACAAAAACACAGCGCAGAAGGGAATGAAAGAGAGAGACAGAGCCTGGAAACCGAATGTGATGTGTGTAAAGAATAAAACAAAATCTTGCATGGCAGACTGCAGCTTTCTGTTTGACCAGCATTTCTTAAGCACAAGATTGGTATAATTTGACACTGGGTCTTGGCATGGTCTCAAGCATGACATGTGTTGAAATGATTAAAAGTAGCATTTCAGCTGATTTGCATGAACCATGCTCAATTCAAATGGCTACATTTACAATTCACCTCCTAATGTGGCTGCTCAAGTAACCCAGTTTTAGGTGAATTCATGTGAAATAATGAGAGTGCTCTTGAATTCTGGTTCAGTTGTCCTGATAAGATTATGTGATAGGTGGGCATGGAAACATGTTCAGATCCCGTATCTTTCTTCTTTAAAGAGACCATCAGGATTGCATTTCCATGTTAGAAAAAAGCCCCACTGTAATATTTCTCATCCAAAGGTATACGTGATGCTTTATTTAACAATGACAGCCACTGGTTTATAACAGAGACTGTAAGCATACATCGATTAGGCATATATGACCACCTGCCTAATATTGTTTTTGGTCCCCCTTTTGGTGCCTTGAGAAGTCGAAGCATAAACTCTACTAGACCACTGGAGGTGTGCTGTGGTATCTGGCACAAAGATGTTAGTAACAGATCCTTTAAGTCCTGTAAGTTTCAAGGTGGGGCATCTTGTCATCTTAATAGGATTGAGATCTGGGGAATTTGGAGGCCAAGTCAACACCTCAGACTCATTGTTGTGCTCCTCAGACAATCCCTGAGCCATTCTTGCTTTGTGGCAATGTTAGTGCAAGGTGTTCCCCAGGTAAGCGACGCAGCTGGCGATCCACATGATGTTCTTCCATGTGTCTGGGGGTCACTTCTGATGCTCGTGCCTATTGTTGGCGTTTTCGTCACTGGACAGAGGTCATATAGGCACCCTGTTTGGTCTGCAGTCTCTTCTGCAGGCAACAAACTGTATTCCGACATCTTTCTATCAGACCAGCAGTTTTTGTAGGTCTTCAGCAATTTGAGGTAGTGTAGCTCATTTATTGGACTGGACCACATGGACCAGCCTTTGCTCCACATGTGCATCGGTGAGTCTTGGTCTCCCATGACCCTGTCGCTATTCCTACCTTGGACCACGTTTGATAGATACTGACCACTGCAGACCGGGAACATCCCACAAGAGCTGCAGTGGTCAGTTTTGGAGATGTTCTGAACCAGCTGGAGACTATCCCACGTGTCACTGGAGAAAAGGTGGGATGCATCCTAAACAAGTCAAAAGGTTACAAAGCAGTTTTTGGGTACTTTTTATACTCAATCATAAGGAACAAAGAAAACTTTTTTGCTATTCTTGATATCGGGTGATTGTCAGTGCAGCATGGCCACTTTGACCTGAGCTTGATTTCTTGCTACTTATCAAACAGTTTGTTCATTGCAGTTTGCATTGTGATGCGGTCTTAGCTATTTAATCTGACAAGGAAAGGCTTGTCCTAAATGCCACCAGCAGCAACACTGAGGCATCTCTTTATTTGCTACTTTGGGTCTTGGAAAAATTTAGGTGACAAACTGCCAGGAAATCTGAAGCATCAAAGACGGTTTAAAATAATTGCCAATTCTCGCAAGCACAGCTGCCAGTATAAAGACTTAAAGTAGATGTGGATCTTGGCTTATCTTGGTGCTTAGCTACTTCAGTCAATATTAAGACACCCTTATTGAAACGGCTTCACCTCAGCTCCATCGCAGATATAGTGTAGGAAGATAGTCACAGGTTGGAACACTGTTAATGCGACTGCATGTTTGAACACCAGCCCGAGTTGTATTTTTGCATCCACTCATTTGTTTACTCCTCCTGTAATGATCAGTGCTCTAAGGTAACATAGAGATCAGTGATTCCCCTGAGGAAAGGGTTTGATCTTCTCTCTGTACGGTGGCAATGGAGAGGGAGGGCTGAATCTCACAAAAGCACGATGAAAGCCTTGCAAGTGCCACACGCCTGCTTCACGTGTGTGCGTGCATTCATGTGACTGCGTGACTGCTGTACCTCAGTCATCGGGCTTCTTGTTTCTCATCTTCTCAGTGTTTTCAGACTGCATTCAGTAGCAGCTTTGCCAATTTTTGAATGCATTCATTTTTAATGCAAGGTAATATCTTTCTGTAAATTGCCCCGCTGCTTATTAGCTGCATTATAAATGACAGTTTTAATTTTAAGATAGCAGTTGTTCTGCATCATAAAGAGAGCGCATATACTGTATAAGGGAAACTGAAACTGTTTTATGTAGGTGCATGTACTAATCTGTTTGTTTGAGTGCAACAGCAAATGCAGAAGATCCTAACATGAAGCAACAAACTGAACATGTGTGTCATGCAGTGAGCGGTAATAATAGCTTGTATGTTTTCAGCATCATTTGTTTTGAGAATATGTATTAGAATTTTATGAATTTAGTTTCAGTTGTAGGTAATAGTTACATATACATGAAGGCATAAATAAAGGGTAGTTTTTTTACTCTAGCCTAACAGCTGTGGAAAGAGTCACAGTATGTGCATGATTTCAGTATGACGTTGCATTTATATAGTGTATATGATGTCCCTCACAGACAGGCCCAGAGAGAAGAGATCTCCATTTTTGAGCTTTTATTTACATGCATATCCAAGTCCTTTATTTGGTTTTTGGATGGAGTTCTTCAGTTGTTGTTCTGGTTCTTTTCTGACCTCCTGATGGGTCGTGAATGTGCTCTTAGATTAATTTTGGTAGGCCAGCCACTCCTGCAAAGGTTCACCACTATTTTAAGTTCTCCATTTGTGATAATGGCTCTTACTGTGGTTTGCTGAGGTCCCATGACCTTAGAAATGGCTTTATAACCACAGATGATGTCTTTGTTTCCCATCTGTTCCTGAGTTCCTTTAGGCCGTGGTACGATGTGTTTCTTTTTGAGATCTTTAAGCCAGCTTCACTTTGTGAGGCTGTTTAAGTAATTTCTTGATTCAACATGTGTAGCAGTAATCAAACCTGGGTGTGGCTGCTGAAACTAAACTCAGCTTTCCAAAAACAAATTTACTAATCACAGTTACAGTTACTTTTTCAGGTAGATTTGGATGGACTTCTTCCTCCTTTATATATGAAATCATCATTTGAAGACTGCATTTTGAAACATTAATGTATAAGAAATATGAACAAATCTAAGAAATTAACAGGGGACAAAATCATTTTCACGTCATTGTACATTTCTAGTTTGTGCTGTGTTAAACACTATGGATAAATATAGTTAGACATGTCCTTGTAAAATTGATGTTTGGACATTTTTACAGCCGAATTAATGGGCCTGCTCATTCTGGAAACCATGTGTTTATATACTGTTAATCCAAGGGCGATTATGAACTATTACTTTCAATATCTGCCACCAAAGACATTCATGACAAACAATAAAACAATGAATTGAATTTTAACTAAGCACATGCATCACTTCTTTGTCTACAGATGGGCTTGAGCCCAATAATATCACTCCAGCCAGGTCTCAAATCATAAAGTAAATTGGATGTGGAGTAAGGGATAAAAAAGACATTCAGAAAATTAAATGAATGTTACTGTTGTGATAATAGAATTTCAGTCAATAACAATTCTTGATAAAGTGAAGCATTGTTGCAAACAATTTGCAAACACTTGAAACCTGAGTTGAGTGTTAAACTCTGTTCTCTGTCGTGTTGCACACCTGCAGAACAAGTAGAATATAAACCTGTGGTGGTAAAACAACAAGCTAACAAACTGTCTTTGATAATTACTACAGCAGTCTTTATCTAAACCTCATCACATTTTCCGGCAGATTATTTTAAAGCAAGTTTCTAACAAGTGCATGTTGCGTGTTCACAGCTGAGCCTATGGAGCTACATTTTAAACTTTGCTGAAGTCAGGAAGATGATGTGACTTCACTGCAGAACCCAAGGGAGGAAGATGAAGGAGAGGATGAAGGCTGCCACAGAGCCGTTTAGGTTATCCTCTCATGCACACAATGTCTTGAAGACTTTTTTCCCCATCCTGTGCCCCACTTAGACTGGCAGCCACAGTTTTACTGCATGGCCTGAGTTCTTCTCCCAGATAGCCAAAACCCTTGGGCAACCATTAATTAGCGCACAGTATGCGAAGTTGTTTATATAGCCTATGCATGCTTGTTAAAGAGATAAGGTCTAATCATTAATTAAAGTAAAGTATATATTAAGTACTAAACCATGCAGTTTACAATAAGCATGTGCTTAAAGGGATTCTGAAGGCTGTATAAACAGTATTATTACTGACTATTGTAGTCAAATAATTATGTAGAAAAAATAATTATTACTGGTTACAATTTCAGTTCCATAAGTGTACATCTTTAGCAAAGAGTCGTGCCTTATTTCAGTGTCTGGTGTGCTAACCAGGCTCATTTTGGATCAGCAAACGGAAACTCAGAGGGGACTGTTTCCAGCACCGACGAAAATGAACTCTTTGCTGATGGGGAACAGCTGTCTGTGTTCTTACTCTGTGCACCAGTAAGCTGCAGTTTTGTGTGGTTGGTGCATTAAACTGCAAAACTTCTGCAAGGTTACACATGTATACAAAGAGTGTCTTTTGAGATCACCTGCTGATGCAAGGAGATGCAAAATGCAAAAATACTGTGAAATCTAACTTTTTTTGACACATTTGTCTTCATTCCTGTTCCGTTTTTGTGGTGATGCAAAAGAACCTTATAAGCCCATGTCATTTCAAATCACTAGTGTCCTAAAAGAAATTCTCTATTATGATAAGAAAATAAAGGCGCAGAATAAATGAAGCCAGCTCTCGTAAATAAGTCACACCATCCCCATTAAGCACAGAGGAAATTTATACACACTGCTTTTCTGAGTATTATTTGGACAATGTGTCAGTTTTTTCTTCCACACTGATCATTTAAACACTGAGTGGACATAAAGCGTCTTTTGATTTTAACCCACATAATAGACAGACTCACAGTATTATGTGTTGGGGTGAATTTAAGACTGAAAAACACCATAAATACCATGAATATAACTTATCGAGCACAGGAGAACAGGCAGGTTTAACTGTGTTTAGGGCTATTGTTGAGGCTTAGGTGAGTAATTTAAAAGAAAAGCAGTCTTAGGTTTGTTTTGATCAGTAATCAATCCTGTACTTACAGTTGCAAGAAAAATTTTGAACTTTTCACATTTTCACTGAACAAATTGTAATGATTCAAAAGGCAGGTTGGGAAAAATAAGTGAACCTTTGTGCTTAAGCTATTTAAAGTCAGGCATTCAAATTAAGGAGATGAAATTAGAAGTGTGGGTTTTAGAGGTGCCCTGCCCTGTGAATTCAGCCATGCAAAACCCAGTTGCTGAGTCTGCTTTTCTTGAGAAAGAATGACTCGTGCAGCCATGCTTCAATCACGAACGCTCTCATCGCACCTTAGAAGAAGCTGGAAATCCTCCAAAAGCATTTCTAAAGACTTTGGTGTTTCTTTATCCACAATAAGAAAAACTGTCAACAAATGGATGAAATTCAGTAGAGCTGCTCTCCATAAGTGTGGGCGTCCTACTAAGAGCACACCAAGAGCACACTGTGTAATTTTAAAAGCGTAACAGAAAGAATAGAAAGAATAAACACCTGCAGAAATCTCTACAACTTGCTAAAATATTTGTTCAAAGTAGAATCAGTCAATTGCTATTACAAACCTAAAGAATATATTTTTGCTTGTTGGTGTCGATTGTTGGTGCGTCGCATGTGAGAATTTTAAAAAGGAGATTTGGGTTTGTGTCCAAATTGCAAGACAAGCTTTGTCAGTTTAGAAGTATCTTCTCTATTTTCTTCTCTATTTCCTCAATTAGAGAGAAGATCAGACAAAAGAGTTCTCCTAAGTGGACCTCATCAAATACATTCACTGCTATCGTTTTGTTTTTTGGAGTGGGGGGAAAAAGGAGACTTTGTACACCGACATCAAGAACTAGCCCCAACTGTGAGGCAAGGTGGAGGGAGCAACTTGGTTTGGAGCTGCTTTTTGACCTCAAGGGCTGAACAGTTTGCAGTAGACTGTAAAGTAAATTGAATTAAACAGTGTTACAGAAATATGTCAGGGCAGTCTGGGACCTAAAAATAAAGAAAACCCAAGGCACACAAATAAAGAACCGAATAGTTGAGAAAGAATGGAATTCAGACCAAGACTCCTGAACATAACCCAACTTAGATATTGGGGCATCACCTATGGTAATTCACGTTAATAGAACCTCTGTCACCTAGAATCCATAGTTTTGGGTCCAGTTCGATTTGGATTCCCATTACCCTTGAGATTATTTGAATGGCCCGTCTCCAAAATTCTTCTATCACTGGGCAATTCCACAGCATGTGTAGGAGATTGCCATCTGTCACCTTACATCTCAAGCATCTGGGGGAATAATTACTATCAATTTTATGTAGTATGTAAGGGGTGTAATATATCCTATGAAATATGTTAAATTGCATTTGCCTGTTCCAATAAGTGGTGCCATTCTACCTCTTCATAGACATAGCCCAGGTCTGTTGTAAAGAGGGCTGTTTAATCATTAAAACGTTTAAAAAACATCATTATCCGGAGCTTTTAAACAGCTACAAGAAAACACTGATGAGGACGGTTTCTACTAAAAGAGGTTCTGAGTTACTATATTTAGTCCAGTTGTTTGTGTTATTTCAACATAGCGTAGTCATGTTGTTTGTTTATAATCGTGACTTAGATCAGACAACATTTTGTGAGTAATACATTCAGAAGTCTGAGTAATTCAGAATCACATTTATTGGCCAAGTATGTGCACAAATACAGGGAATTGGGCCTTGTTATTTTCTTTGCTCTCAATGTATTTTGCAGAGTAGACAGACTAGAACAGCATCCATCTATCCATTCTCTTCCGCTTGTTCAATTCGCGGGGGGCTTGGAGCCTATCCCAGCTACCATAGGGAGAAAGGGCTGGATACAGCCTGGACAGGTCGCAATAACAACATGTATAGCATATTTATATTGATATGTGCAGTGGTGCAGAGTGCGAAGATGAAATAAATTATGGAATAAATAAGGAATGGAAAACTGGATATTTTGGTTGAGTCTCCAAACATAACACCGTCCACTTATGTCTCCTCTTTCTTTCTGCAGACCTGCGCAGAGACTATGGCTGCTGCACGTTGGAAGCCTCAGTCAGTGGATATTGGCTTTTGGCTCCTCCTGCTCCTCAGCCTCATTCCTGAAGTCAGGTACACAAAAATATATATGTCATGCTGTAATGCCCATTCAAGTTAAGTACTCGGGTGTCTGCTGCTGATGTGGGGGTTTTTTTTTAGGACCTGTTTGATCAGGCTCACTTCTGCAGCCTAACCAACTTTTTTATTTGCATTGAAAATTTAAGAAATGTATGAAATTAGAATCTTAGTTGTGACTGTCAGATGCAATAACTGGAATGCTATATGGATTACTGAACCACCTATACATTGCACCTGCTCTGCCATGGGAACCCATGCCATGAAGCTCCCGTTGCACAGTTTTTGTGCTGATGTTAACACCAGAGGAGATTTGTTACTCTGCACTTATTCCGTCCGCAGAGCATTGGCAACTTGTTGAGTCTTCATTTAATTTTCCGTGGTCTGAGTTGCTGTGGTTCCTAAATGCTTCCATTTTGCAATACTACCACTTTGAGATTGTAGTGGAATATCCAGGAAGGCAGACATTTCACAAAGTGAATGTTGCAACAGTGGCATCATATTACAGCACCCCGCTTGAGTTCAATGAATTCTTCAGAGCGACTCATTCTTTCCCAAATATTTTTACAGTAAAGGCAGACTGCAAGGCCAGATGCTCAGTTTATTCACCTGTGACAGTAGGACTGAGATGTTAAGAATTATGGCTCAATTCTTGTGTATATAGTTCTGCAAGAGCTTAATAATTCAGTGTATAGAGAAAAACTCATCTTCTTTTGTTCTTGCACATATTGAAGTTTTTGTACCCAAGGACCTCCCAGAGCACTGTGACTCTTAAAATAGAATACATGACATGTGTCCTCAAGAACAGAACAGACATAAAGTGAGTTATCCTCCCATCTAAATGCACCTAGTGCTGTCTTCACCACTCGTCTAAATTTCACTGACTGCTGAGTTAATTTGCATTGTGCAGCACACCACAGCTATGATTGTCCATTCACAGCATTTTCACTCCTGCATCCTGTGCATATTTTTTCAGGCTGCGTGTTACGAGTCAGCGAAAAAAGAAAACTCCAGCATGTCTAGGAGTCATTTTAATCATACTCCTTGTAATTTCAAACGCAGAGATTGCACAGGTTGCCTTGTTTGCATTGTTGATAAGGTAGGATGTTATGGCAGGGAGACGCGACGGAGTGTAAATCACTTTAAGATTTTGCACGCTAGGAAAGGCTTGCCGAACCTGGAAGAAAGCCGGTCGGGGAAGGAAATCAGAACACTGTGACAGGGATTAGCCCAGTTTGCTTTGTCACTGTGCCACTTGGCTCTTCTTGCTTATTAGGAGCACACAGTGCTTGTAATTACATATATTAAATAGAAATGTGTGACCAGGGGAAGGTGCTGGCCAAGCCTGGCAAGACATCTTTTTACAAGAACCTGTGCCCTGGCCTTAAAGTAGCTTTCAGTTCAGCCAGGTTCATACAGTGTATGTAGATCGACAGATCTTTAGTCAGTGATGAACACAGACTAAACTGACTGAAAAAGTGTCCAGACATATAAGACAGAACTTAACTCTAACAGTCAGCTGCACTTGTGCCACATTGTTGTATTTATAAAGAAAAGTTTGACATTTATCTAAATAGATGCAGCAGAACCAGAGGCGTATTACTTTATTTAAGGCATTCTTCTTCTTCATGAAGCTCTGGAGCCTACTTCTTTCAGCCCGCCCAAACACACATGCATGCACACAGTTCTTATTTTGCAAACTTATTGTCTCCAGTAAACAGTGTCTCAGTGACTTCACTGAACGTTTTTCACAGCTGATCTCTGGAGGTGTCACACTACCTCGAGCTAGAGTTTGCATCAAAATTTGTATCCGTACCATAACTCAGTCAAACAGGAGCACGCCGGCGTAACACACATTTTTAGAAAGAGTGTTACCTTTTCTTCTCGAGGTTTTGACTAAACTCCCCAGGTCTTAGAAAACAAGGTGTTCCCTTCATCTGCAGTACTTGGCTAAGACTGATCTAATTTTAAGGTTTACTTCAGTTTAAAAGCATCTGGTGATGGCAGCCATATCTCTATGATCCAAAAGCTCAGGCTGCAGACTATGCTAACGTTTAGTTTCTAACATATCTGATATGAGAGTACATATCCCTTGCATGGCCATCTGGCTTTGAGCACAGCAGCCCTACCCACATGCTGTTGCAGCACTGCCCTAGCAGTCAGAGAAAGTTTTAATGCATGTGCCTGATGTGACATGTGACAGGGACTCACTAAAAATCATCTTCCAGTTATTTCAGACGCAATGTAGCACAGCAGTCTCTGCTTAAAACATTTTTCTTTGGTTTAACTTGTACTACACGAGGCTTCACATTTGCTTATTTGAATAAAGACTTTTTTTATGTGCTGCCTCTCCTGAAATCTAAACCTAAACTGAAAAATGGAATTTTTTGCATCTGAAAGTAAAAGTATATATTAATTGTCCATCAAACTTTAGGTATAATCCTCAGACCATGAGCTTGCACATGCTCCCAGAATATCTGCATATCAGCAAAGCTGTTTCTCTCTGAGAACTGCCACCTCCCTGATGCCCACTGATGCTATCAACAAGCTCCAAATCGGCTTTACTACAGTTGAAGCAGGAGACTTTCCTAATGGATTAAGGTGTAACGGACAAATCCTCTATATAAGGATCTGTCATTCTGCACATCAACAAATTTCCTCACCCCACGCTGAAAGTCAGGGCATGATTAAGCTGTTATTCCCAGCAATCCATGGACCACATATAAATGAGAAGTCTGCATAATGGCGAAGGTCCATCAGTCCTTCAGCTTGCCTCGCTTCCACTCTGCCTTCCACTTATACAGTCGACGCTTAACAAGTGTCGACAGTCAGGCCATCTTGTTGTCTGTTTTGTTTGTAATCTATTGCCAAGCTTCTGGATAACATGGCACATAATCAATAGCTATAAGAATGAAAGTGCTATATGTACACTTTGCCTGTATATTGGCTCTGAAGTTGCCCGGGCTCTGCTGGCTTTGTAAGCTCATTCCACATGAATTATTTACAGCAGGGCAGAGAGGGGCATCACTTTGAGAAGTGACCAGGTCAACAGTTAACATTCTGTTTCAGTGGTGTTGTCAAGGTTAATGTTTCACGGGTCTGGACAAGGGTAAGGTATTCATGGCGGAACTGCTTTTCTGATTGAATGACCAGCCAAATAGTTTCTCAGAGGAGTCAAAAGAAATAGAAAGTCAGAGGTTTGAGAATCTACTTAATGTCAAATCATAGGTTACCTGTCAAGATTTGCCAATTGTATACACCGCGTTTCCTTTCTAATTTGATTTAATTAGTTGGCTTATCAGTTATTTTGGCTTAGCCAGTGTTATAGGGGCCTCAATCATTTGAACAATTGAGTCACTGGTCAAGTGGTCAAAGAGCACACACACACACAGAGAGAGAGATCTTTTTTCAATCAAGTTTTTCATTGAACATTAACGTCCTTTTTCACATTCAGGGGATTTTTTTTTAGTTTGTTTGTTAAGCAACTTAACACTGACCTATGAGCCATTCAAGTTTCGACCATAAAAAGGCACTTATGGGATGAAACAGTGTTGTGCCTACACATAATAGAAAACTTGGCAAAGAACCAATGATGTCTCAGGCACTTTTTTACCTGAAGCCTTTTTGCAACACATAAGTTCTTTTCCAATTTCTTTAGCTGAAGCTTTAAAAAGGGGAAAAATAGCAGAGTTTGACATGAAGTAGTAATTCTGCACCAAGCTGATTCCCAGATGTTGATTTATCTCAGCATGATATGCAGTGCATCCTCCAAAAATATGAGGAAACTGTACAAATGGAGGACAAACAAGTGTCAGGCCAAAAAAACACAATGTACAGCAGATAAACGGTATCTGAAAGTCATGTTGTTAAGAAATATGAAAAATTCAAGTCTGAAATAGATGGTACAATAAATGGACTGGTTCTTTTAAAACACATTTCTACTCTAGCTGAGTAATCAAAGCGCTTTATACAGCTTGCATCATTCACAGAAGTTCTTTTTATCTAACATTCACACTCCGATGGATGCATAGACGAACATTTTGGGTTAAGTATCTTGCCTCCAGGAATACTTCGCATGTAGACTTGAGCAGGCGGGGATTAAACCAGCAACCTTCCAATTAGTAGATGACCTGTTCTACCTCCTGAGCTACAGCCACCAATAGTACTTGAGAGGTGTAACTTGGCCTTCTGCAGAGCCATCTAACATGCAGAAAAAACCTCATCAAAAGTAGTCTCAGGGGAAGGGTGGCTGTCAAGAAGCCATACTTAAGGAAAGGAAGCAGGGAAAAAAAGGATGATAAATTATACAAGAACTAAACTGACAGACAGTGACAGAGGTCTTATGGAGTGATGACTCCAAAATTTGAACTTTTTGGTTTAAAATCATTGTCAAAATATGTGGAGGAGGTCAAAAGAGAGGTACAAAAGTGAGTGTCTACAGCTGTAATAGATGTTGAATACAGATTTAGATACAATACATGCTCAGTCATGACAATGATTGCAAACATACTGCCAATGCACTAAAAGCATAGATAAATAGATAGAAAAACACACAGTGGATCATCTAGATGGAGAACAGAACAAAAAGCACACAGCATCCAAAGACGGGTTTTGAATGTCCTTCTAGAAGCCTGGGGAACTATTCCTCAAAAAATCTCTTCACCTAGTTCCAGTTTTCCTAGCAAAATATAAAGTAATAAGGGGTGGCTCAAGAGGGAGAGAGAGAAAATTGCAGGGGCAGGGCTGTAGGTCACTTGGACCACAAACCAGCTCAACCACAAACCGTGCCAAACTGGGTCCTTTAAGAGCACCAGCAAGATGCTAATATAGAACTGAACAGGGATCATGGACAAAATATACAGTTAGATCAGGTATAGCATGAAAGGGAGCACTAGGGTGGAGATGGGTTGCCAAGCAGCTTGCAGATCATCCAGAATGTTCATATTTCCATTCCACAATTAAAAAACTCGTAATTAAAACCTACTTTTGTTGTTGTTTCTTTGTTTGTTTTTTGTTGTTTTTTAATTTGGATTAATTACTGCTTTTTAATCCTTTTGACATTGTATTGATCTGTGTTCTAATTATCTTGGTTTTTGCTGCTATGTCTACTTTAGCTGTCTGGCAGCAAAAGAAATTATTTTTGTGGCAGCAGTACTGTCATGTAAAACTAGAGTTTTCCGCCATTATGAATTCTTTAAAAATTTTATTGATCTGTGCTCTAATGACTTTGAAGTTTCAGTCAATTTTATATTGATATACTGAAGATCTGGTCAATAATGTTCCAAGCAACCAATTAGCTGACATCCCCGGCAGGCATGAAATGAAGACAGAATAGATTTCCCAGTGTCTGTGCAGCTGGGTGTTAGACACAGACCGCTCATTCCTGAAAATGCACAAATGTTGAAAATAATGTGTGATCCTTGTTAAAATGGCCCCTCAGATATTACCAGTTTATAGACTTGTTGGATTCAATTTTGCTTTTGTTGTTTTAACATAACTCTGTGGGTTCTGTTCCTTTCTTTTTGGGAAAAGCTCTGACTCACTTTCAGTGGAGCACAATCATTTTCAGTGCATCCCATATTTTTTGCCACCAGCAACATCCACCCCCGACCCCTTCTGAAGTTGAGTCTGAGTCAGTAAAGCTATGGATAAACAAGCCGTACAGATTAAAATACTTAAACGTAGCGGTGCCTTTGAAATTGTCACGCCGACTCCAGTGTTGTGAACAAAAGATTGCAATATGTTTTCATGGACTATATAGACGTAGATATACAAAAAAAGTGTATAAAAATGCTTTTTTACATCTTATGAGCTAATTTGTATTTTTCATCAAGTGATATGCATCAAAGTTTATTTTTTAGATCATCATCATAACTGCATCTGTGAACTCTGTTCCTCAGAGTACATGGGCTGGTTCAGTTTCTAAGTGATTTTGGTTTTTTTATTTAGTTATTTTGTATTTTATTTTATTTTACTCTTCATCTGAAAGCACAGTAGAAGTATTACAGTTTACATACTGAATTACACATTATTTGCTTGAAATTTAACAAGCAAACAGGTTCAAATAGCTGTTTGGTCAACAGCCAAAGACTTTATACAAGAAGAGCAGCTTTAGGGTTTGGCTACCAGGGGGGAAGTATGTGGAAGTCAAAGAGAAACATTTTACTGAAAAAAAAAATTATACCTAATGCAAAGAATAGTTTATGGTGAACGAGGCAGGAATAAATAGCAATCAGGAGAAATACATATATACAAAACAAGAGAAATGCAAACAAGACAGGAGGAGCTGGCGATGGCCTCCAGGGGTGGCAGAGGGCTTTCTTTACCAGGGCATTTATAATGAGAGGAGATTGAACCTGTCTGTGTCTCCTGAAGTCCATTATGAGTTCTTTTGTTTTAAGAACGTTCAGCTTCAGGTTATTTTCTGAGCACCAGTGGGACAAGTTCTCTACCTCCATCTCCCCATCGGAGATGAGCCCACCCACAGTGGTGTCATCGGCATACTTGACAATGACATTGGTTGGATTAGTTGGTGTATAGTCAGGGCGGACCGATTGAGGCCAGTTGGTTAGGAAGTCCTTGATCCAGGATCAGGTGGCAGGAGGGATCTGAAGGTGGTCCAGTTTGGTGGTGAGGATGTCTGTGATATTTCTTTATCACAAAATCAAAGGAAGCACAGTATCTTTTGCTTTCAAATTCAGTTACCACAGAATCATTTTTACTTATCTAAAAATAGTTATCAGCAAGCTCATAACTTACTCACGTATTAAGTATTACTCTCAGTAATATTAATGTGATATTTACCTTATAGTAAAACTTAAGCTACGTTCACACTGCAGGCGAAAGTGCATCAAATCCAGCTTTTCTGACCCTATGCGACCCATATCCGATCATGGTATGACAGTTTGAACAGCACAAATCTGATATTTTCAAATCCGACCTAGTCACTTTTGTATGTGGTACTGAATCCGATACATATCTGATGTTTTAGAAAGCGACTGCTGTTTGAATGGTCATGTCACATTAAATCTGTCTTTTACGTCACTAACACAAGACAAAAGGCATTTATCAGCGCCGGAGAAGACAAACAAGAAAGCATGGCGGCGGAAACTGGAGACGGAGCGAGTCAGTGGACTTGATTAGCATATGGGGAGACTGTTCTATTCAAGCTAAACAACTCTGTGTCCATATATACCTCTGCATGGAGGTAGCAGCCACTACTCCAAACAAGGCCATTGTTAAAGCACGGGCTCTCTTTTTTTCTCAGTGTCCTTCTTTCTCTAATTAATTTGTCAAAATTCTGTCGGTTACAACTGTGCAGAAATCGATAGACTGCTGCAACAACACCTACTAGCTCTGTAGCCACCATTTTTACTTCCGTAAACAGAGCGCATTGTGTGTGACGTCTTCTTTTGCGCATGCGGGGCCGCTTTGAGGGCCGTGACGTGAACCGTTCACACTAGAGCTGTTTGCTTTCACATTTTATTTCCAGTGTGAACAACCAGACAAAAAAATCGGATTTGATCAAAAAATTGGAATTGAGCATTAAGGCCTGCAGTGTGAACGTAGCCTTAGTGTTCCTGAAATATTCCTGCAGCTCACTTGAATTTTGGTCTAAACGTGGTAAAATTGTTTAACACAGTCTGCAGAAAGATGAACAAAATACAATGGTGCTACTAGGTCTTATGCATGAGCATCACTATAATGTTTTGGATGAGGTCATGTTGATCTGGAATAAAGTGGAAATATTATTCCAAGGTGCCTTATGCTGTCATTATGCATTACAGTTGTATATTTGGAGAACAGTGTGTGGTTTTTACAAATGCATTTTTGATATGTGGGTTGGACTTGATGCATGAAGACCTTATAAATGTACATATTTTTTCGTGTTTTGAGTCTGTCTTTTCTACGTATTGTAGTGAAATCAGTTTTAACAGCCAACAAGGGGACAAACAGAATGTGCGCAAGGTGTGTAATATTTAAAATCTTGCATCTATTTACCACTAATAAAGTGCTATTTTTTTACCACAGCCCTACACCTTCAAGACATCTCAATATATTGACTGTTTATAAGGCTGATACGATACGACACTTGAAATTGAATTTAAGACGAGAACATTCCGTTCAGTCAGAGCTGTGCACATTTATTCTTGTTATATCACTGTAGCAGGAAAAGATTCATAAAATATGGGAGCCGGTGTCGTTCTGGTTATAATGTCTTGTAATTAGCTATGGGGGACTACATGTCTTTAGGAATTTCTTTTTAAATGACTTGCAGATTTAAATGTGGTCAAGTTTAACTGTTTTGTATCCACATGATGGGCTCAATGACTATATGGGAAATTACAGTGACTGGCTAGTTAAAGCTGTGCAGCAGGAAGCAATTTTTCCTTAAAGAGTGAAAAAACACATATTGCTGACTATTAGATTATTAATCGATTACATAGCACTTCCTTCCTTCCTTCAGCTGCAGTTGTACCGGTAGCTTTAGCACATGTGGTGTCGCAGGTGGGGGTGTGATGTACACCACCAGGTTGTCACATCTCATTGAAATCGGCAAGCACAATGTTGCCTGGAAGCTTTAGACAGCATCCAGGTGTGCCAGTTGATCTGGGTTTACAGTCCACTTCCCATTTTTTTTATTCTCTCATTAGCCAGCTGGTGCCCATTCTTCAGATGTAACATATTTCTGTACAAATTACTTTGTACTGCAGATGGAAACAGACTTTTTTGTTTTTGTTTTTTAAGCATTAAGCGAAAAGAATAGAGACTTCTTCATAATTCATTTAGAGGGATGGGAATCGAGATCTGGTTCTTATAGAGAATCAGCTGATTTCACTTTGGGTCCCAGGGGAGGAAAATAGTGGTGCAGTTACAGCGTGGATATAGATGCATATAGATATAAATATTTTTGTTTGACTGAATATTTTCTATAACCAAGATATGTACAACTTCTTTTCCTATCACATTCATGAGCTCATAGTGCAGATTTAACCTACATAGTTATTTAACGTTCTTAACAAATTCAATAAGTTAATCAACAGAAACTTACTATACAAGTAAGTTTTCATAGTAATCTGAAAAAATTACTTTTTTACAGCTGACAATATGCAGCATTTTCAGGCTTGATAACATAGCTCAAACATTATCAATTTATTATTAGCCAAAGCCCCTAACCAGTACCTAGTACCTTAAAGATGACTTAATAGAAAACTAATATGGCTCCAGGTTATTACTAATAGTTAAACAACTAAGGTCAGTATTCCATCAAGGTCATGAAAAGTGTTTAACACTTCAATGTTACTGAACTTTTTAAATTCTTCCTAAAATGTTGTTCAGTGTTGTGGACGTCAACTTTAGCTGCTAATGAGGGGCGGAGCTGTGTGTCTATCTGTCTGCAGTGGTTGTGTGTGAAGTTGTCAACTGGAGGGCGTGAAGAAGTTGTTGGTATAAATACTGCTGCAACTTGCTTTTTTGTGCACATGCCAAAGGAGCTTGATCGTGCTGCCACCCAGACCAGTTTCTTGAGGAATGATTTTCTGTTGTACCAACCACTCAACTTGGGTTAAAACAGGAACTAAAACAATTATGGGTATTCTTCTATAGTTTTCTGCAGAACATCTCCTCTTTCACAGCTGTTACACTAAATCTGGGAATACCTGTGCTCCTGGATTGATACATCATAGAAATTTTACACAAATGAGACCAACTTGCTTCCAGATTCGTGACTTTTGCCCAGCCCACTTGGCCGTTTTATGTGACAGATTGCAAAACTTTGCAGGCACATTGCAAGCCAACATGATTCCAGTGGCATGCTGCAGGCTTTCATGCACAGAAACAGCAAAGATGAGAAAAAAACTATGTAATATATCACACTCCCTGACAGGTGGCATTCTAATGAGATCATCAGGGTCACTTCAGCTGTCAGTGGTTCTAATGTTGGAGTTTATTGGTACAAACACTGAATAAAACAGGACTTGATCTATTAATTGAATACTGAAAAAAAGTACATAATGGACATTTTAATTAATAAAGATATGATAACGATGATAATCTTTGGGTGTAGCATTATTTTGAAAACTCGCATCACATGTTTAAGTTCAGCCAACATCAGGACATCAATGGCCTCCTTCAGAAAAAAATAATGAGACATGTTTTCATCTTACTCTTAAAGACAAATTAGTTTGATTTTCAAATTAAGAGTCCATGATTTTATTTCTAATTCTCAAATGGATCTGAGTACTGCAGATGTGCGATTGTGCGCATGGAAGGTCAGTTGAATGTCCTGGATGTTGCAGTGTAGCTGCTGTGACTGACTCACTAACCACAGGCTTTTACCGCAGGAGCTATTCTGCCGATACCCATGAAAAATGTCACGTCAGATGGTTAATGTTTGCTTCACACATTCACCTTCTACACATGATTGGATATATTGTAATAGATGACACAGTAGTGAATAGTATATACTAGTTCAATAACATTACATTTTTAGAGGTCGGAAGATGTTTGTTTCTGCTGGAGACAGCTAAAAACAGAGAGGGGGAAATCAAGTTGGAAAGAGAGTAAGGCGGGAGAACATGTGTTTCTGAGATGGAAAACGATGAAAGGATAACACTTCTGTCAAGGAAGAGAAAAAGCGCCGTTCCAGTGATTTCACCTCGCTGTCAGATGGAGATACATATGTTGGTCATAAAAGCTGCAAGATTCTGCTGTGTATACTCTTTAAAGATGGATTCCTAATCAGTAAATCATGACAATCTAAGAAACGTAAAAAGAAATAGACACCCATTTCTTTGCTAGAAATTCCATGGATTGCGACATGTGTGACCGAGATTTTAGGTGTAGACTTTACTGCAAAGCGTGCTCCCATGAAATGAATTCTCTTGTAGCTGCAATATATTCAGAAAGAAACTGTGAAGTAATTCTGAATTTAAAGGTGGTGATAATCAGCTATAGAAATGTATTAAATCGACCCTTCCTGTTGCTTGCAAGTTATTTGAATATTATTTACCATGCAGTACTCATATCCTCTGTGAAGAATAGTACATGTTGTGAGGTTATACGGTCATATGAAGAAGGTTTTCACGGAATTTAAAACGAAGTACACCTGATTAGTTAATTGCTTTTAGAACCAGAAATTTCAAGTAATTATCCTATGTTTCATTGCTGGACGGATGACCTCACATTTGACTCTTTCAGTATACCTCCACGAAATTGCAGTTCAGAGTTCGCAACCTCAAATAGCTGTTCGAAGATTTTTCCTTAGAACTAACTAATAACCACCGCATTTTCACAGAAACCGCATATATCCTCAGCATTTTTTTTCTTAGAGCAAAAAGCAGCTTGGGGTGGTGAAATACGCCTGTACTCAGAGGTGGGAGGTGTGAAAGTAGCCAATCCGAGAGCGTTATTAATCTCACCTCATTGCATCTGCATCAGATGCAATCCAGTATTCCGGCATCATAACAGTTTACTGCCTGTAGTTATCTCAAGCGTTTCGCTGAGTGTTCTTGTGTTTTTCATCCTGTTCTTCTTAAAGCCCTAAGATGGCACCCAAACGCATATCTAGGATTAAAAATAAAATAAAAATACCATATTTTCTGCACTATAAGGCACGCTTAAAGTCCTTTAATTTTCTCAAAAATCGACAATGCGCCTTATAATCCGGTGCGCCTTATGTATGAATTCTGGTTGTGCTTATTGACCTTGAACAGATTTAATGTGGTCAAAAATCTGTCAAAAAATGTTTAGTCTTTCATCTTTAATGAAATGATCAGTGTTGCTGCAGGAGTAACAATTAATTTTAACATCCGTTAACGTTAGCAGGAAGTTAGCTTGCTAGTTTCCACCTAAACATGATATACTGACTGAGAGATTTCTGAAAAAATGTAAAAGTACAGCTCTGCTATCACTTCCAACATAAATAAATACAGAAAACTAAACAGCAGTGACTTTTGTAGGGTTACTGAAGTTGGGCTAGCTGGTATATAATGATGTGCTACTTGATTGCTAGCGACACAGCTATGTTAGCATAACATAAACACAGTGAAGCTGGAGGATGAAAGCTAGCTTTTTTCCACTTGATAAAAGTTAACGTGAGGGTTAGGAGCAAATGCAATCACATAGCAGGATGCTGTAAACAGACCAAACTTCAGTCAGGAGAACAACTGAGATAATTCATCCACAATATGAGGTTAGTCATTAATATACTACAACAGGGGTAGGCAACCTTTCTGATGACGAGTGCCATCTAAAATTTCCTCAGAAGTCAGTGTGCCATATGATTGCATTAGCAATAAATTTAATAACGCTCTATATTAACAGTTACACAATATATAGAACCACTTTATAGAATTATATTTGTTCGCAGATGTTGGCAGCTATCAGCAAATAGTTATCAGCTATTTTGAAACAAAAAAAATAAAAAGACACTTTTTATCCATAACAAGAACTCCATAACACCAAATGAACTGTACAACAGAAAATGCAAATGCTATTTATGGTCTCCTCACAACAATGATAAGAAAAATAAACTGAGCCAATATGGCATGTTTGTTAATACACTCTGATCTCTGGTCTCCCACTCAGAGACACAGGTCTCCGAGTGTCCAGCATTCAGACGGCTACCTGAGGACACTCTTCATGTGAGAGAAAATCTGCTCACACAGATATGTAGAGCCAAATACTGTCAATAAGGTCTCTGCAATGCTCTGAAGACAGTTAAACTTGTCAGGTAGTGATGTCCAGCAGGTGAAAATGCAAGCTCCATGAACACACACAGCTGTGGATTCCAGCTGCTTCGATGTTGCATTAACTGGCATTAACTCAGCCAGTTAATGCAAGACAAGTCTAGCTGCTCATTAAAGCTTTCTGGTTTGATCAGAAAATAAAACATTGGTCCATACACCTGAAAGTCCCAAAAACACATTGTGAATTCTGTCTCGAATCTACAGATGTATCCGTGTATTTCTTCCTTCCCTTATAACTTCCCTTCAACTCATTCATGTCACCTAAAAGGTAAACCTGTTTCTCCATCACCTGTTCAGCTCTGATGATTCAGTAAGGACATCTCCTGGTTTCATCTTTATGTTTCCCTCTCACCTGATAACCAAACCAACATCATGACCAGCAGCTTTTACAGCTGTGGCTCCAGCAAACATCAGCTGATACTGGAAATTAATATTAAATAAATTCTAACAACAGCTGATCAAGCTTAAACGTGCTGCTGTTGTTTAACGCGACCTCCAGCGGTTTCCTCTTTCTGGCGAAAAGTGGGCGATAAACAAACGAGAGAAAAGCTGATCAGCTGATCAGCTGATCATTGATCGGTTTCATGATTGAAGTAGAAACAGGAGAGGGAGGGGGAGAGAATGACAGAAGAAGAGGCAGCTGTGCAGCGTAAAGACACAGAATAACTCCAGCTTTGTGTCAAGACGAAACGCGTAATATTTTCTCTGAATACGGGACGATTCCGTCTTTTTACGGGACGGTTGGCAACTCTACTAACTAACCTTATGAATAAAATAAAGTTCACTATCAGTAACATCATAGCACCGACCCAGCTGTATAGAAACTCCATCATGCTAGCTAGTACGCAGTACGAGTTATTTAACTGACTGTAAAAAGTCAGCACAACGAAAATAAACTACACCTAAACTTGGTTTATATCTGACCCAGATAGACTGCAGGTCATAACCTCTTACCTGAAATTCAGTTCACCTGACACTCGGACCGGTGGCCGCCTCGGGTCTCTCCTCCTCCTGCCTCCCCTTTCCCTCATCCACCTGCTGGCCTCCACCACTTGCTAATGTTACTGAATCTGTGGAAGCTCCACGATAGCCACCACCAAACAACTGAGTTATTTTTACACACCGGCCCGCATCTGGCCAATCCACAACCTTTCATTGTTTATACCATTACAAAAAAAAAATCATCAGCCCATAAAAACGGAAAATCACCATCGGCCCGATGGCCAGCCCAGCTATGGTCGTGCCATCAGTTAACCCTTCGCGTGCCAGCCGTGGCACGCGTGCCTGGGGTTGCCGACCCCTGTACTACAACAACATGGGAATGGAGCAGCTGTGAAAGAATTTAACATAATGAATCAATGGAATTGAAGTGGAGGAAGCACATCCAAAATTTGCCGTTTTTTTATTCTGCGGGTGCTCTATAACTGTAACCCTCAAAAATTTCGGGAGTCAGCTGCACTTTGGTATACAGACGAGTTCATGGTCGACTCATTTCCTGTGAATGCAAAATAAGCCCAAACCATAGCCCCTCCACCACCGTGCTTGACAGTTGTAGTGCTGTGTATTATAGCCAAACATCTTTACTTTGTCTCGCTTGCCTAAAGGACATTGTTCCAGAAGCTTTGTGATTTGTTCAGGTGAATTTTGCAATGGCTGCTACTTACTGTTTTTAATTCCTATGGAAGCAGAAATGATGTGCTTAGACTGCGAGATCTCTCTTTTTCACACGACTGCTGTAATCATGTTTCATAATGAAGACTAATAGTTTGTCAGTTTTTTATGTTTTTTCTTAGAGAGTAATTTGCAAAATCCAGATATTACATATTTTGCAAGCAGAGAGTTAGGGATTAGGGTTACTTAGATGTGAGAGGGTTAAAGTTGTAAATGATATGTTCATTGCTGCTGATGGTGCTGGTAGAGCTTTTGTAATCCCCGATGATATCAGTAGTGCAGGTGAAACTCTGGGCCTCCAAAGCAGATTGGTGTTGCAACACGTTTCAGATCATATCTCTACGTTAGATAATTTCCTCCTGTTGTAAGGAGTTGTTACACCAAAGCATATATCTATTGTGGTGGCATACTTCCAAATAAAGCATCCAAGGCTTTCCTCTTGCAATGTCTCATCACTACTGGAGTATTAAAGCACGTGTTACTTTAAATTCAGTATGGTATAACCTTGCTGTGGATCTCTGCATGGAGTCCAAATCTGATTAGACTCAAATAGCTGTTATGACAGCAATACTGAACTATGCTGACCATGCTCTCATTATTTTTGAGATTTCATTTCTCTGGCTTTTCTTTTTCGCTGCAACTCGATCATTTCTGATTAGTCAGTTTTTTGTCTGCGAGCTGAACGGACACCAGAAAGACATTTCTCTGCCCTCTGGCCGACCTTGGTTGTCATGGCACTGAATTAAAGCTAGTTACAGATCAAGGACAACAAGAGAGGCGAAAACTGTTAAATTCCAAGATCAAGTAAGTCAGAGGCTTTTACAGCGATGGACTGGGGAATTCAGACTGTGTGGGATGACCATGCAAGATGAATGTGTGTACTGAATGGAAAGAGGAGCTAGTTTTTCTAAGAATGAGCAACTACGAGCTGAAACATACACCTGCTGTACACTTAAAGAAATTACATTTTAATGGTTTTAACTCCTATCATAGTGTAATATACGTGTAGCTTTTATTTCTGGTGACAGAAATGTCACATACATATTTCTGTGCAAATCTGGGACTGCAAACTTCCAAACATACCGATGACACAGCAACCACAAGAGACAGAACAATGTTCGACAAATCTGATGGTAGTACAGCTGGAAATTAACATTTTTCAATTGATTTTATTTTCCTCTTCTTGTTCTTCTGTCTGAACAGATTGTGCCACAGTCTCCAACTTTAAGCCTAATGGTAATCAATGGGCTGAGGAGGCTCCAAATTGGCCTGCTCCTGTTTCTTTAGTGTTAAACAGATGTTGGGAAGAATTGCTGGACATGCCTGTCATTAATGCTGAACAATTATTGAAAACCTTTTTCTAAAGGTTTCTTTCACTCCTCTGCTCTGAGTGAAAAACTCAATGTAAATCTCCCGACATCGTATGAAATCTGTAGCAGTTTCTCATAAGTCAATACAGTGATATAAAGCTCAGAGGAAATGTTCCCAGTGGACACATAACCTAAGTTGCCATCTACTCCAAACACACACTAGAAAAGTATGTCCAGTACTAAAAATGTCCCCGAGGTGCCTGCCTTAAAAAGAGTGCCAGGTGTGGCATACTTGGTAAAAGGCCTAGGGGGGGCTAACTGAGAAAATACTGGAGGGACTCCAGCCCAGCTGCCAGGGGAGTGCCTGGAGTTCCTGTGGGAAGAGCGCCATAAGAAACTGCATAGGGAAAGATTCAAGGTTTAGTAGAAAGATGATTGGATGAGATGGACTGTAAGAGGGAAATTTATCAGGCTGCATGGTATAAAAAGTCTAGGAATTTAGCACATAATAAGTCCGACATTCTTATTTCTTTGAATCTTAACCAATGCACTGGATGCACAATATGATTGCACTTATAACTGTAATGATGGTATGGACTGGTACTTATATAGTATAAATATGTCATTAAAAAAAAAAAGGTGGTATTGTAAAATGGATTCTTTGTACAGGGAGTGAGTGTGTGCACAACAATTTCACAGCATCTGAAATGATAAGTATCAGGGACCAAGCAGTAAGGCATAAAGGACACAGGTGTTTAATTTAAAGAAAGGGGTTTTATTGACCCCAAAATATGAAAATATATTTAACAAAGCCAAAAAACTTAAACAGGCAGACCAATAAAAGAGGTCAACTCAATAAACTAAACTCAAGATAACAATTAACAAACCCTGAAACAAACATAAGACAAACTGACCTGCTGAAATGACACAGGGGGAACTTAAATACTGGTTTAGCTAAACCAAATGACACATACAGGGGGGAAACAAAATGGCTGCCGTATAACCAACTAATACAAAACAATTAAACAAACTTGAAACACCCCCCAGGCAATGAAGCATGTGGTGCTATCCAATTAGGCTGTCAGTGGTACTTCAGCCTCCCAGTCCTTTGCCACACCTTTAGCCAGACAGGAGGAGAAGCCAAACCCCAGGTAACTCAAACAAAGAAAGATGTATTAATATAACATAAAACAGAACTTTGACCTTGCAGTGTTAATATGTGTGCACACCATATAAACATTGGAAGGTGTGATGGAAAAATAAATAAATTTAATAAAGAAACAATATTGAACAATAAGTAGAATATATTTAAAGTAGTGACTGCAAAGTAAACTAAAGTGAATCAACTGGCGGTGAGGTGTGGAGCTTACCATGTGTGGCTTGCCATCACAGTGAGAAAAATGCTCCCAAAGAAAGTGATGGACAACAAGAACACCGTTAGCACGGCCATAAGGCCTTTTGTCATTCTGATGTGTTTAAACGCCTGTTTATCACATTTTCAAACAGTTTCCACTCCAACAGATTCTGAACTTCTTTGACTAGCTCCTCTCAAACACTTCAACTACAGTGAGTGAAAGATGTGAGAAATCTTGGCCTAGAGGAATGACTGCAGATGAGACATTTGCAGTCGGGCAAAGGTACCGTTTGATATTACCCAAAGCAGTTCACCCCCACCCTCCTACTTCAGCTTCTCTCCGGTGCATATTATCTGCTTAAACCAGGCGAGTGGATGACAGAATAAAGAAGCAAACAAAGAAAAATCAGTCACATTGAAAAGGCTATGAATGATACAAGGCAAGGGACAATATACTGCATAATGCCACGCCGGATAATATTATCAATATATTGTTGGTAGATGTGGCAAGAATATGAGTGGGAGGATCTGGTGAGGAAGATTAGTTATAATGTAAAGGTTATCTCATGCATAAATGCAAACTTTAAATTCAAAATTTATTAATCAGCAATGTAGAAATCTCTTCCCATCATGCCTTCTTCCCAGGAAGATGGAAATATTTGTCTTCATATGTTTAAATAAATTAATTAATCAGTCCCTCCCATAGCTGCAGTCAAGAAAAATGATCAGCTTCCAGTATATCTTTTCTCCCAAAGCTCCAAGCAGCTTCACTAATCCCCTCCATTCGATTTGAGTCGCCTTTGGCTCTCAGCGGCAAGACAGCGAGAAGTTCAGCGGGTGCGTCGTCAGGCCACTTTGGATATCAGGATTCTTATCAGTCATCCGGCAGCTCTCACATCAACTCAGATGGGGTGACGCACATTTGAGATAGAGACAAGGTAGTTGGACGAGGATGCTGTGGCATTTCCTGAGGTGCCCACTTGGAATTCAGACTGCATGAACAGTAACAGCAGCAGCAGCCAAATGCTTAAGAGATTAAAAATTTGTTGGAATGGAAGTTAATCAACGAGACCGTTTGTTTGTTCCTTCCTTTTCTCCTGTTCTATTATCAGGGTTCAACAGCTTTTCAAGCCGCTAACTTTAAAAGGGTGCTCTCGGTAATATACGAATGATGCAGCACTACAATAGGTGCGTCAAATCCACATGTACTGCTTTAATATGAGCTGTAGAGCGCTGCATTTACTGTCCAATATATATTGTAATTCTCCAGTGTACATGTATTCACTATGTGCACAGGAACAAAAATCATGCTCTTCTTTCTTCATTTAAAAACAATCCAAGGGCACGAACTGTTGGGGATTAAAATATGAAACACAATTTATGAAGTCCATTGCAAGTACTAGTGTGAAAAGCATTGCACTGTTGTTATTACAATGTAATCTACCAGGAATGAGCATCTATGTGACATCTTTCCAGTTGTTGCCTCCTCCTGTTCCATCAAATGTTAAAGGGGACCCGTTCTGCTCTTTTCCAGCAATATATTTTTTTTATTTTGGGACTCCACTAGAGTAGCTTTGCATAATTTACTTTTAAAGCTGCAGATAGAAAAAAGAAAAACCTTTTATTTAACTGATACTGGCCCTTTATGCAGCTCTCTAAAAGCTGACTTTCTTCTGATTGACTGACTGCAGAAAAAGAGGCTCCTCTTCCTGCTGCTGTGGAGGTTTCAAACTGTTCCTGGCAACTAATTTGTTTGTTAAAGCAAGATAGATCTATGCTTTCATGCTATTTACACCTAGCTTTTGACCCTATCATCTCAATGTCGCAGCAGAAATCAGACCAACATTTTTCACATCTTCTATCGTCCAATTCTGGTGGAATCGCTGTGTGAACGGTAGCCTCAGTTTCCTGTTTTTACCTGACGGCAGTTGGTGTGGTCTTCTGCTGTGGCAGTTCATCTTTTTCAAGGTAATGCTGTGCATTCAGAGGCATACCTCGGTTGTAATAAGTGGGTCACTCCTACCTTCCTGTCAGCTTGAAGTTGTCCAGCCATTCACCTCTTAGCTTTGTGCTTTTTGAACCCTACCAGACCATCTGGTACCAACAGCCAAGTCACGTTTAATATCACTTACGTCACCTTTGCTTGCCATTGTGATGCTCAGTTTGAACTTCTGCACTTGAACTTCATCTTGACCTTGACTTACAAGAGTACAATAATGAAATTTGGTTACCTTGTAGACTACATACATCCATTGCCTTCCTAAAACTGTAGCCCCAAACCATTGGGTTTGAATATCAAGACAAGACATTTGTCTTTAAGTGATTTAATGTTGCTTCTACCTCAAAATTCCAGAATAGCTCGGTAGGTATAGCGTTTGCCCCATGATCAGAAGGTCGAGGGTTCAAATCCACTGATTTAATGTTGCTTCTACCTCAAAATTCCAGGGATAGCTCTGTAGGTATAGTGTTTGCCCCATGATCAGAAGTTCGAGGGTTCAAATCCACTGAACGGCTACCCTGAGGTACCCTTGAGCAAGGTAATGTTTCTACACACTGCTTCCTGGGCTCTGGGGTGAATTCGATGTCTGTGAAATATACAAACAAAAACTTTGGCCATTAACAGGAACTGGGTCCACTGTTGCCTTGTGCCTTCCTCTTTAGGAAATTTGGTTTAGAACCAAGAAGCTGCTGTGCTCATATCTACACCTCTTGCTGTGCCTGTGATAACCATATCAGGAAATCCATCCATTCATCCATCCATCTTCTTCTGCTTTATCCGGGGCCGGGTCGCGGGGGCAGCAGCCTAAGCAGAGAAGCCCAGACCTCCCTCTCCAGGACTGATCCCCGGCTACCAAGACTATCAGGAAATCCCTGCCAGTTAATATCAGCCACGGCCAAAAGTAGAAAAAAAAATCGTTGGAAAATAGTTGCTTAGAGCAATTCAATTTGATTTTATTCATACAGCTCCAAAAAACAACAACAGCCACCTTTATATTGCAATACTTGATATTGTAAAGCTAAGACTCAGAGAGAACCCCAACAATCAGACGAACCCCTATGGGCAAGCATTTGGGAAAGGTGGGAAGGAAAAACCTGCTACTTTAAATTTTGCCTGTGTTTAATATGAACATTCACCATTGTAACAGAATAGATGACAGTAAGGAAAAGCAAATAGGTCCATCTATTTTGTATTCTTCAGCGCACTCTGCTTCATTGCTAGACAAGTCACATTCTTGTTAATGAAAAGGCTGGTTTTTTGTTTGTTTTTAAATGGGGTTCAACATGGATTTGGTTTGTTTAGCTGTGTTTAGGTCAAAGCTACTGAGAACCTTCAGGAGAACAAAGCATTTTCAGAGGTGACTCATGCTGCACAAGTGGGTGTAACCTGAAGGTTCAATGAATAAAATCCTCACAACTTTTCCAGCGGCCTCACCTTTCTGACCCTTCTCTCTAATAAAACCACCGAAGCTCATTGCCTCACACTTGAGATTCGCCCCTCACTGTCTTCACAGACATCCTGTTTGAAATGAGGATGCATCACACTGAGGAAGTGATGCTGATTCACGGGGCGTTTAAGTTGGTGGTAGCTGTATAGCAGTAAATCTTTTTTTTTTTTTTTTTGTGTCCCGTTTGGATCTTTAGCCATCAGAATTGTTGTCTTAAGGCCAAGAAAGATGCCAAGCGGATTTATTTTACCAAGTGGATCATCATGGCCTTGCCATATTGGTCCATTTGATTGACCTTTATTATAATTATATATTTATTTTATTTTCGGTTGCTACAAACGGGACAGACGTGACTTGGGGATAGGACAGGGAGAAAGAATGAAAGAAAGAGAGGGAGAGAAAGAAAACCAAAGGGGAGAAGAGACGGTGAGAAGGGGGGGAAGAAAGGAAAAAACAAACAAACAAACAAACAAAACGCCTGGATCACCTGTATGGAGAAAAAAAACAGAAGAGAAAGCAAACAACAAAGAGCAACATAATAAAAACAGCACCATCACAATAAACTAGCTAGCAGTAGATAACAGTAGATACTAAATAATAAACGATATTGTGCAGCACGCAAGATAGACAGCGCACAATGTGCTTTGAGGCAGCAGCCAAGAAAGGTGTAGTCCGCGTCTGTGAACACCCGTGTGTACACCTGTGTGCATACCTGTGTGGATCAGCATGCTTGTATTCCAAAGGTTTCTCCATGTAACGATCTGCTAGGGAGTGTGGGGAGCCATAGCCCCGTCCACCAGGGTATGAAGCAGGTATGGAGGAGATCCAGGCCCCAGATATCCAGAGGCCCCAGAGTACAAGGACCCGAGGAGGACCACCAAAGGGGGGGGGAACCGTGCCACCCTCCTAGGAAGAGCTGAGTAGAGCCCCAAACGAGAGGTCACCCCGCAGCTATGGAGCAGAGGCCAGAGGGGGTTGCAGTGGAGTGCCCGCGGGCTCCGCCGGCAGCCAGCTGTGCCAGAGAGGACCGAGCTTCAGGCCCAGAGGCCAGAGGCCTGAGGGCATCCCACCCCCCGGAAGGAGCCCAGCCGGGCCACAGGCGCCCGGCCCCGCCAATCGGCCACCAGGAGTGAGCCGGTACATGCATGAGCGCCCAGCCCCAGATGACAAGGACCACCAACACACCAATAAGCAGTAAATCTTTAAACCCAATCACAACTTTTCCCTAAAATCTGATTTGGTTACCTTTTCCTCTGGCCAGTCCCGATGTAACCTCAGAGCTCCTTTAGCTGGTAATGAAATTCAGTCCCTGTTGTGTGTACAGCGAAGATTTAATCAAATAGTTTGAAACTGCTTTATATATTCAGCATCCTGGGGCTGTGGGATAAAATAACTGGCCCCACAAAACGAGGCAGATCCGTCACCGAGCGAAGCACACATTTGCACACAACAGCACACTTGAACTTTAGCTTCCACAATTACTCCTCTTCACTAAGGTTTATTTGCCATCACTCTGTCAGCTCATGAAGCACCTTCATCTCTTCCTGCCACCCGAACAGCTCTCATTACCGCTCACTTCCCTCCAGCCTCGCTGCTTATTCCACACCTTCTGGCTGCCAGCAGGCACCAGCATGCCCTGGGAGACCAACACTACATCTCTTCCCCGGCCAAGAGTGCAATCCTTCACCTGTCAGACTGGTTCAGTGCACTAACCTTGGATTGGCGCCAGTCCACTCACTCAGTGCATGCCCGTTCCACTAACTCAGACTGCTGGGCCCACACGCATTTTGTTCCCACCACCAGCCCAGCGAGTCTGCTTCTTCTCAGGGTGTCAGTCATCCATGTAAGACGCTAACACTACAGCAGAAAGTGACCACATCGAGGTTAGCTTTCACAAACAATATGGTGTGCCACTAAAGGTATCAAACACCTTTGATGTTTAGTCCCTTTCATTTCAGCTGAGGAATATTGGAAATCAGGGATGCCCTTCAGAAATGGGACTAAGTAATAATTAATTAAAGAGACGCCTTTTACAGAACATTGCTAATTAAGAAACTTTCACAGGATAACATTTAAATCCATAGTGTCTACTACAGAAAGTAAACTTCCCAAAAAGTTTGCGCATATATGATTAGGTTAGAAACTTTTCCTTGTACTCCAGGAGGCAGAATACCCTTGATTTAATACCCGTGTTTATCCCATCTAATGATGCCATCAGAAAATATGCCACCAGCAGTTTGGTTTTAATGCGCTCTCCTGCCTTGTACTGCAACCATGGAAGTGCCAAAACAGCCAATTTAAATTCCAAATTAAAGCTTTCTCTGCAAAAGTACTCAGTCAAAATCAAAGCCAAAAACCCAAACTAAATTAAAGTGATTAAATATTATAATTTAGGCTTTAAATATTTTAAAACTATGGTAACACCAACCTCAGGTTAACGGAGTGGACCATTCGCCGCTCCAGTGAGTCGGCGTTTTTGATATCATTAATTTGGTGACAAATGCTGCAGCGTTGGGTTTTTAATTTCAGGGCTGTAAAGTGCTTTACTATAATCTTTTTCTGCAACACTGTGTGCTTGCTGCTCCTAAACATCGAGGATAAAGCTCTGCAAAAGTCCATGCAAGTTTGTTTCCTGTCTATAGAAAATAGTCAGTCGTCATCACTTTAACAGGGAGTGTAGTGCTGTTGTGTACAAATATTAATTACTGTCTGGATTTTGAGATATAGCAGTTCACTGTCTGCCTTTTCATGTAAGTGAGCAATTGTGCAGTGTGGGGAAACTGAGACTTTTTGTGGAAAATATGTAGGAATCGGCTATCAAGAGGACCAAAAGCACAGAGTGACTCCTGTTAATGGTTGTTAACAAGTAATCGTTCAGTGTAACACTTCACAGTTCGATTCTTTTTTAAATTTGTGTCATCAAAATAAATAACATAAAAATGGGCTTACACCACCCTTTTAAATAAATACACAAATGGATATTTTACATGAAAAAAACATGGACTGTACCATTGTCATGTAGGCAGTAATAGACTGCTACTAACAAGTCTTTACTTACATTTCTCTGTCAATTCATTTAACTAGCTGTAGCTAGTCATTGTAACTAGTCAGATATAAGGATCGTTAAATACACAATATATTCAGACCCTCTGCGGTGTGGAAAGAGAGGACATGCTCAAGGTGGGCGCTTTGAAGGTTACTCTGTGTCCTCTCATCAACAATACTTCACTGGCCTTTGGATCCAGTCCACGAGTTAACATTTAATGCCTTAGTGTTGCTGATAAATTAACATGTGTTCAAATGCACATATTACGTCATATTTTACGTCAAGTTAGTGGGTTTAGACACCCCCGGACACTGGTACAGTCCACTCCCACAGACAGAACAAAGCAAAGAACCAGGTGGTGACGTTACAAATGAAGTGAAGCAACCAGGAAAATAAAATGGATAACAAGAATTTCAGATGCATTTTTCATATGGATAATTTTGCAAATTGAACAAAGAACTACAAAGCACAGACGTTTGTTATCCTTTTGACTTGAATACCATTTATCTGCTCCTGTTTCAGGCTCCTGCTGCTGCCATGCCGTTTTCTGCAGCAGGATTTAACAGAGCCATTGTTAAAGTTAGTTGTAACACCTGTGCTCTTCCTAGATACAAGTCAAGTACCCACTGTGAAAAAAGGCCCATTGTTAGCTTAAAGGTCCTGCACACCTACACAGCTGTTTCCACTTATCCTTATTATTAAACCTGCTCAGGCTGGAGAAGAATACAAGCCGAAGCTCCGAGCGCTAGCGCACTGCACCTTTTTTAGAGCAGTCATATCGGTTTCATTTACAGTCACTGCCTCAGTAAATAAAACACGAGCCACTTGTGTTCAATGTCAGGGCTTAAAAACTGTGTTAGTCACTCATTTGATATGAAAATGGTCAATAAGAATTAAAGAGTACGAGTTATTTCCCTCCAAATAGGTTCAATTAATCTTTCCATGTCTTCATGCAGCCACTAATGAAAATTAATTAATTCTCACAATTCTGTTGCAAACTGATCTGATGATGAATTGGGGCCTTTTACTGATAGTTTTCCGGGCTGTCTTCACACAGCATCGGTAAATATCACTCATCTCATGTTCAAATATTCATAATTCACTTTTAACCATCAAAGTCCAACTTTAGAGTAGCTACACAGAATAATGCGATCAGACATCCTGGCAGTCATTAATAATTAACAGTATTTATATGCTGAGCCTATGACTAATATCAATGTTTAATAACAGAAAGTATTTGTCAAATTTGGCGTTGACACGAAACTAAGACATACAGCAGTAATTGTTTTTTTCGGGGGTCTTTTTGCTCCTATTGCAACTCCCCCCCCCCCCCCCCCCTGAAATTCAAACATCCTGTTATGTGCAGATATAATGGCTGTTTGGTTCTTTGTGCTTCTTTTAAAATTGGATTCATGCACTTGTGTTGAGATGGTGTGAATAATGAAGGGGGTTGAGGGAGTGAAACGCAGCAGCTGGCACGATTATAAAACCTCTGTGTTTCAATAAAAATGATGTCAAATACAGAGGGAATGTCCCATTTCTTTAGTCCTCATCAGTGAATTTAAACAGCTGGCGCCTACTGGAAGAGGTTACAAGAGTGTGTGTTTTTGTGTGTGTGTGTCACAGAAAGTGTGTGTGTTTCAGTTAAACATGCAGATGCTACACGCCACACATTTGCTTTGTTTTTTTTCTGAAGTGGATATTTGTGCAGCAGATGTTGCTCGAACGGTTTCTTAGTGACTAAGGGGTTCTCATTAATTTTTGAATTTCCATCGGTGCCGTCTGAGAGGCCACAGAGGCTTTTTGTTTGATATATGATTCATGTTAAGTGAGATATCACCTATTGCAGTTAAACTCTTCCCAGCCATTTCTAAAAGCTTTTTTTGTATTTTGGTGTTTTCGGTGTGTCTGAGCTACTTCAAACACACATGCCTGTCCATTTTTGATAAGTTGCGTGAATGGAAAATCCAGAATTATCCAGTATTACTTCATTCAAATATTTATGAGTACACTGTTATGCTGTCATATTTTAATATATTTTTTTGCCAGAGCATAATTATAGAGGTAGGTGCTTATTTGACAGTTGGAATATATCAAACCATGCCCTGCTCGATGGGGTTCAAGTCGTGAGCTTGGAGTTAAAAGGCTCTGTCTCAGTGGAGTGCACTCACAAGTTACGAAGCCTCAAACATCTGACATCATCTGTCTTATCACTTGCCCTCGGTTCTGGAAGTTGCATTCTTTATTATTTTCCATGTTCACCTTGGTGCAGAGGTGGCATTAGGTTTTGATTCTGTCATTTTGATGGACGCGGTCGTAAAAAAAAATCCATCGTAATCAGATTTTGTCTTTTTTTATATTTTTTTAATGGTAAAATGATGAGTCATACTAGAAGAGTCAATTTTGTTACAATAACTAATATATAGCATAGAAAAGAGTGTCCATTTATGAGGGCATGAAAAGAAAAGATGAACAGAAATTCCAGTTGTGTCATGTCAACAAAACGAGAAGAAGATTAATGATTTTTTTAAAATCTTGTGCAGTTGCAGCAGAAATGCACAAAAACACCACTGTCGTTGTTCAAACAAAACGTGCACTTAGTGAACTCGGTGTACTTGCGCCTGCTTGGCATCATCAAGTCCATCAAGGGAGATTGCTGCAGAGGCAATTTCTTCCATTTTACATTTTTCCTCTGGGTAGACAACTTTTTTGGGCCCTATTTGATTTTATTGTGAAGTCTCAACTCGTCCCTCTGCTGCCACCCTGAATGCTAAAATTACCAGCAGCATTTCAGCACAAGTTTCATAACTGAGGAAGGTTTTCACCCGGGGAAGTGATATGAACCCTCTGAAAGTTTCCGACTTTCTTGGGACTTTCTGAGCATGTGCTGTTAATACACAGCCAAACCTGTGAACCTGTCGTGGTCATACAGTTAGTCCCAGGCACACAACTTTTGTACACAACCTCAGTGAATTTTAAATCAAACAACCAAGATGTGATTGAAGTGCATACTTTCCAGCTTTAATTTAAGGGTTTACAACAAATTAGTAACTATTTAGTAATTGGAGCCATTTTTACTTGAGCCTCAGGCTCAAAACCAGTCGGACAATTGGCTGTAAGCTGTTTGCTGCCCAAGTGAAACCACTGGTTTCAAACAGCTCTCGAACAAGACATTTCAAAGTTCTGAAAAAAATAAACTCATTGGACAGATAAAACCAAGATGAACTTTTCAACCAGAAGCTGTAAAACTGACAGGGCTTCACATTGTAAATGGATACTGACCCAAAGCAATCTGCAAAAACAACCCTAGAGTTTCTCAAGGCAAAGAAATGAGAAATTCTTCAGTGGCCAAGTCAGTTACCTGATCTCAGTCCAATAAAGAGCTTGCTTTTCTGCTGTTAAATACAAAACTGGAGGCCGAAAGAAGCACAAACAAGCAGCAACTGAAGGCAGCTGCAGTAAAGGCCTCGAGGGAGGAAACACAGCATTTGGTGATGTTCAAAATAACAGAAAACAAAGTATGGACCTAACTGTAGACATAGTATGAGACCTCAGTGGAAGATTTTACAGCACATGTTGCATGCTATGTTATTAAAGACACAAATCACTGAGTGCTGCAGGTACTTTTCTCAGTAGTGTTGTGTGAGAGTTATGCAATGTACTGGTAGAAGGCCCCCAGTGTTCTTATTTCAAAATGAGCAGCTTTCAGATGAGTTAAATACTTAAAACACACAAGAGCAACTTGTTTCTGTTTACTGTGCAGTCCAACAAACAATGTTTCAAAGAGTCAATCACAAATAATTGGAAGTGTAATTTGCAGACAGTGGAGGTGTGCCGTCTTTCGCCTCCAGCTCTTCATCTAAGAGCTCACCCCATTAAAGTTCTATTACTGTCGTCCATAATTAAAACTGATCCACTGTCAAAAAATAAAATAAAATGCTATTTCATACATGCATTTTTATGCAATAACCATCTTGCTTCATTAGCTTTTCACAGTAAAAGCCACCCAACCCAAATGCTTTGTCTGTGAGGCGCCAACAATTTAACGCAGCCCCCAGTACAGTGTTAGGAAATCGATTAGTAAACAGTCAATGTCTCTCTACTAATGCAGAACATAAAAGAAAGTTAAAAGCAATAAAAAACACATTGTAAAAGAAGCGCTAACCGCATTACATTACCTTTATAATCAGTATAAATACAAAGTTCCCTGTAATATTGACAGCACAGTATCCTTTATATAAACCAGAGGGTGTTAATGTTTAATTTAACACTGAATAAAGTATAACTGGCAGAGTTTACACATTTCAACCTGCCTAATATAAAAACAGCACTTTATCATTTTTTAAAGCTTTAAAAGCATTCATGCTTGGTGTATTGTACAACATGAGTGCCACTACATTATGGAGGGAATAATCGCTAGAACACGAAGGAACCCTGATGCTTAATTGATATTTTTTATTGCCCACACATGCCCTCATAATGGCCACTTAGCTAAACTGAAGTACTTTGCCCAGATGCCTCAAAATTATGATGCGTTTTGTGTAGGAATGCCATTTTTAAGATCCTTAACTCCCCGAGCTGATAATAATTACAATTGCATACATTTAAAGAGGTGACCTTCACCCAGTAAGTGTTTTAATGGATAATGCTGTCGCTCCAGTGGACTCTTTATATTGACTTGTTATTTTAGCAGGCATTAAGCTACAGAAAGTCAAGAGAAAACACAGTTTCCCAGTTTTCTGGGATTTCCTTTGAGGATCTTTCACGGAATATACACGATTCGTTTCCTTCCTTACAGAAGTGTGAAGGGCTGCATGTGGAAGGGTGCATGTGGGCATGGAGGGGTGGTTGACGAGGATTACTTTTATATTATAGGTCAGCTCCCAGGGGGATTTTAACTTAATTAAAGATGGTACTCATTAACTCATCACTGTTCCACATATAGTGGCCTTTTCATTTCACTACAGTATTGTTATGCTGGGGATTGTGGGCCGTGTAAATTAATAACTAATGGTTGATAGCATATGATGAATTCTCTAACAAAATGCTGCTGAGTGTTTTCTTTTTGGGAAACAACTCATTACTATAAATGTATTCTTTTTCTAAAAAGGGAGAGTCCACCCAGTCGAGACAGTGGGTGATACTAGCAAACAGCAGGCTTTCACACTGTTGTACGCAGTGTCAGTGTCAGCATATCAGTGGTTTTGCTAAATCTGACAGCTTTTGTTATTCTTGAACTCCACTTTCTTTTCCTTGTTTCTCCCTGCAGGGCAGTAGTTGGACACAGAGAGCCGTTGCCTGATGACAGTAAAGACAACATCACCATTTTCACCCGAATCTTAGACAGGCTGTTGGATGGATATGACAACAGGCTCCGTCCCGGGTTGGGAGGTAAGCAGTGCTTAGTTCCTAAACAGCTGTACTGATGATGGATACACAAAAATGTTAATCACACTGTAATCCCAAATGCTGAAAATCATTAAATACATTAATTAATCTATTAACTCGTCCTGGAGGTCCTATGTCATTTCCTTCCTGTTGCGTTAATGAAATGGATTATTTTTGATTAAGTTGAACTTCTTTTGCAGATTAAGTGAGATTAAGTCATTTTACTTATTTTCATACTTTTCTTTCACTATTGTGGCTTTTTCCCATTAATATTAGTTAATATAGAGTGGGTGTGCTGGGTAAGTTCTGGATTTAAGTAGCAAATTATCATCGTGTTTTGCAGAGTGATGTTTGCTGTGCAAAGACAGAACTTTGATGTAAACCTCAAGCTGTCGTCCATGAATCATTGCGTACAGTAGAATAAAGCGTAACAGTCGCATTTAATTTAAATATCAGGAGTTTATGTTGTTTCATTTCAGAATAGAATTACTTACATCTTCCTAAGGGAGTGGGAAAAAAGTGCTATAGTGCAAAATTTTTTAACATAGTTGTGTAATAGAATATGAGTCCTGTTAAAGAAAATGTTGAAGTTGAATTATTGGCGTTTTTGTAATCAAGGGGTGTGTGAAGCATGAATCCATCTATTTAACTTGTGACTTAAATGCATGGGTTACAAGGTGTCAGATATTTATGGCTCTTTAGCCATTATTAGGGTTGGCAAAAAATAATCTTAATTATGTCTTTTGACTATGTTTAGTCAAAAGAGCAGGTCTAAGGAGCAGCATTTCTATGCTTCACTGAGGCACTTATTGATCCAACTGAACACTGTGGTTCAGTCCAGATGCATAGGAGACACATTTATTTATAAATAGAATTGATATATTTTTTTCTTTTAAAAAAAACTGTTACATAACTGATATGTGTCATGTTCTACATCTCAAACTGGTGCTTGAGGAAGTGAGTTAGGTGAGGTCGGAAGGCTAATTTGGCCTCTTATCAACACAGTCAGCAGTTGCTGCAGCAGTGCCTGACACATATTTATGAAGGTTATAAACTTCTAAGCCTGTAGCACACTCCTGTTCATCAGCACACATACTTACAGGTGCCATTGGCCCAACATGCACGGGGTGCAGGTTATTTTATATATCCTTATGCAATTTTCATGTTGCTCTTTTTTAAATATATATATTCAAACAAACTATTGACATTTTCTTTGTGGTGTAAATATCAGATATTAGACTAGTGTAGCTGAAACTTCAATTTTCTTCTCAACTGAAGGTTTTTGGCTTCACGAAACCAAACTGACACTATGCACTGCTAGTGGACAATACGGAGCATTTTTTTTATATCACTCTTGTGGAAAAGTGCGTTCCCTTGGGTGAAAATCTTTGTTCAATCATGCCCAAATGGCAAATAAGCACACACGTCAGTGGAAATCCCACTAATTGATGCCATTTCATCCAAATATCCGTGCCCTAAAGGACAACAGCAAGCCCACATGCTCAAACGTGCTTTACCATTTCTCAGCCAGTCAGCTGGAATGTCCATTTCTGCTCTACTGCTTGATTCACATGCCATGAGCATACCTACTGGGCAACAGGCCCACCATGCTGGATGACTCGGGCTCTGTGGCAGTAACCAGGAAAAGGAACCAAACATAGGTTGTTCGTGTTATATTCCCATCTCCAAAGGCAAAACAGATGATCAGGTGTCTCTCTGTACAGAAGTGACTGCCTATAGGTTAAAGCACAATTCCATCAACACCTCTTTACTCACAGTTCTTTAGGAAAATTGTCACTAAGCAAAGCAAATTAGTAGGACTGAAGCTGAAATGATTCCGATTGGTTAAAATATGTCAGTTATTTGTATGTAAGTAGGGTGCAATAGCTGTACACATTTCTAAAGTTGCTTTATGCACTGGTGTATCATAGCTTTATTACTTTTTATGAAGTCACAGAATGGGGACCTGTTTGAATTTTTCATATTTGAAATCCTCTTTGGTATTTAATAGACAGGATTTTTATTATCCTCTTATTTCTTTATTCATCAAAAATATGACCGGAATGTATAAAATATATAAATTCTAAATTTATAATTTTATGATATATTTTAAAATGCATTTTAAATGTAAAGTATTGTAAAACTATTTGACACAGGTTTAAATCTGCAGATTAGATTAGGAGCATCTGCCCTTCACACAGACCAGGCGCCACGCTTTTGTATAGCTGGGACGCTTTAAAGTCTAAAGCTGCTGCCTGCACAAGAAGAAAAGTACCAATCTTCCTCCTGCTGGCCACCCCATGCCTTCTGAAAAAACAGTCATGTGGGACCATCTCAGACAAGCAGACTGGGCAGAAACTGGAAAAATGCCATTTCATTTTATTTTCAGCAGCATCTATTAGCTCTGCCCTATGCTCCAGTGCTTTGTTGTAAACAGAAACAGGGCAAATCATTCTGTTCCCCTGCCTATGTCTTCCATGCAAACTGCTGACTTGGTGTTGTGATAATCATGTATTTGTGAGAGCTATTTGAGTCACAGAAATGATTAATGTGGAAGTGGATCTCCTCCCTTGGGATGGAAAGGGGGGTGTCTTTGCTAAAGGATTAGAGACCTCACCTGTGGGTGGCCATTTAGATCTGGGACACAGTTAGAGCGAGGATCCATTCACTTCTGGAGAAAAGCCTCATCACTCTCTAGTCGTTGCACCACCGGGAGCAGCTATTTGTCTCGCCAGCGGCCCAAGAGCCTGCTTTACACTGTTACCCCAGAGGAGCTGATTCAGCCCACACTGAAGAGGGCAAATTTTGATCTGTCATGACTTTCATCTCATGCCCTACTTAATGCGATGTTAAAATCATTAGTGACGTGTTTGGAAACAATCCTTCCACATCGCATAATTCATATGACAATTAAAGGTCTGCACTAGCGTGCCGTATAATGATCAGTGTGATCGGTGTTGCAAATTCAGGAATCATCTATAAATCATTATGACAGAAAAGCAATTATGGGGCTTTTATTGTTACATAACATGCAACGATGCATGTCATTAAAACTGAAGAAATACATCTTCCTTAGGAATAGACACAGTAGAAAGTCTTATAGAGTTATGACAGAATCAGACTCAGTGTTTGTATGTGTGTGTAACTGCAAAACATGTGTACATTATCTGAGTTAAAAAATGCTTAATGTTAAGCTGCTGCATATTATTCCTGAGCCAGTAGTCCTTTTTAAGGCTGACTAAAATCATTTTGGGTCAAAAGGGAATCTCGTCTCTGAAGATACAGACTTGGGCGTGGCCCAAAGCAAATTTTATGCTTCAGTGGTCAAAAACGAACTTGAGCCAAACAAATGGTAGTTTTACTGAATGGATAACTTTCAGAAGCATCTGTGAAGCTGCTCGCAGCAACATTTTGCCTCCGAATTGAGGTCAGGGAAGAAGGAAAAAACAAACAACAACTCCTGGGCCAAATCCTTAGGACTGTTATAGCCAGTGCTGTGTGTATTTTAGAAAATGTCTTATATTATTGGTGTAGCATTATGTTCTTAAACCAGCAGCCTGTGCTACAAGAACACGGATTTGATGAAATGATCCATAAAGACAGTTTGAATCCAGGTATTAAGCCGTCCAGGAGGACACAAATTCCTCCCTGAGCATGCATAAGTCTTCTGCATTTGTTTTATTTTTTTCCTTCAAATTGAGGTGTTTCTCTAACCGTTTAATACTCTAGGCTTTTTCTAAGGTAGCTTAGTTAAAATCCAACCAGCAAACTTCACTGTCATGCACACAAACAATCAGCTTAACAAAGACAGAGCTGCAGCAATGCTTTTTTTTGTGTACAGACTGAGTAATGACCGTAATGTGTTCTGGTCCTCGTTGTCTCTTTTCCTCAGAGAGCGTAACAGAAGTGAGGACAAACATCTATGTCACGAGTTTTGGACCCGTTTCAGACACAGACATGGTGAGTATCAGTTTCCTCAGCTTCCTCCTCACTCGGATCAGAATCATCAAACCTAAGAAGGCTTTCATCCCTTTACCTGTTACTGTTTGGCAGAGGTGTTTAGTGTGGCATTTGGATTGTGTAAGCATCTTTGCTTGAAGGTCCTTTTAGAGGATGTTGGATTTGTTGGTCTTAGCTATTCATGCATTTTATTATTATTATTAGTAGTAGTAGTAGTAGTAGTAATGGTTTTGTGTACATATATTTATGTTATATACTAGCAGACAACTTTCGGATGGTGCTGTTCCTTGTCAAAGTGGTCTCCCTGTAAAACACAGCCTTTAAAAGCCTCAGATGACCCTCTTTAAGCAGCAATTGCCTGAGAATTTTTATGCGTTGTCTTGAGACCCTGTACAGCATTTGACATATTTGATCATGCAGCTCTAATTGACCGCCTTGAGCTCTGGGTTTGTTTCCGAGACTGAGCACAGAGCTGGCTTGACAGCCTGCATGACATAGCAAGATTAGTGCGTTTTTGCCAAACTTTGAGTGTTTCGGTCTCACTGGAGCTCTGCTTCACTCTGTTCTGGGGCTCTAAGCGTAGCTCCTCTACAGCAGCTTGTGTTCACACTGTCAGACTCGAACACGAGTCGATGAGGATCTCCTGAGGATGTCATAAACTTGTGTGAAGACGGTTACAGAGGATGTTAAAGGTGAACGGCTTTACTTCCTTAATGGTATATGACAGATGTTCTTTATGTTAACTAACTCAACTGTAGAGTACAGAGACACATAAATATTCATGCTGTCATGGTTAAGTGTGCCGGGTAACAAAGACACAAATAAAATGAGTGGGTGTATATCTGTATATAATTAGATAATTAAATGAAATATAATTAAATGAGATGAAGTAATTAAATCTCAATATTAGTACACAAAAAGAGAAATTTGTTGGAAGAATCAGAAAATTAATTAATTAGTGAAAAGAAAAAAGAACAAAAAGAGGAGGAGACCAGCCAACCGACGACAAAAGAGGTACCGCCATGCAAGTCAGAAATGATATTAGTCTACGTGGTTGGAGGCTTCTTTATTTTCCTATGCTATGCAATCCCTGAGTCAACACACACCTTTCTAATGGCCCAAACTAATCCAAAGTTATTGCGATCATGTGCAGTCAGCTTGCACTCTCAATACTTTAGATCAAAAGACCAGGCCTGCAACCACTTGCAGTCATTCGCTTTCTTTCAAGCAACTTTGGTGTCTCAAGATGGCGATAATCAGCAATAAATCTATCTCTCTATCAGTTGAATGGGGTCTGAGATTGATTCAGATGTGTTGGAAATCTGTCCACATGTATAAATTAGACAACAGTTATTTGCAAATGTTACCAGAATCGGGACTCAACTGTTTGGAGACCAGTTGCTACCTGTTCAGTAACTCTGCAGTCAACTGTGGTTGTTTCAGCTACTTGCTTTTGATTCTCAAATGCGAAGGGAGGGAGCCGGAGTACCCAGAGGGAATCCACACAAACACGGGGAGAACATGCAAACTCCACACAGAAAGACTCCGGCCTGATGGTGGAATTGAATTCAGGACCTTCTTGCTGTTGCTGTACCGCAACAGTGCTAAC
This sequence comes from Perissodus microlepis, assembly GCF_051167445.1. Classification (NCBI taxonomy): domain Eukaryota; kingdom Metazoa; phylum Chordata; class Actinopteri; order Cichliformes; family Cichlidae; genus Perissodus; species Perissodus microlepis. The sequence goes on from NC_140470.1 coordinate 10,033,572, forward strand.
CACCGTGCTGCCCCGCAATATATAAATATTCAGCATATTGATTGGATGTTCAAACAGCAGTCTTTCAACATTTATTTCAACATAATGTGAGCTAACGTGTGAACACACTGCTTATTTGACAGATGAAATGATAGTGTAGCTTCTGATCAAGCACAGTTCATTTCATGAGCTATTTCTATGTCGATCTAAATAAGCATATCCATAAGTATGTACTCTATGAGCTATGTGACTGTCATGTAAGGCTGATACAACAGCTGTGTCTTTTGTATTTTGCAAACAGTGATGGTATTATTTCAGTACATGAACATGCTGACAAACTGTTGTAAAGAAGGAACACTCTCACATCAAAATCTTGATAAATCTTCTCTAAACATCTTGGAAAAGCTTGAGGCTCTTTGTTAACATACTGACTTTTGGTTATCCATGGCTCCAGTCACACGGGCTTAGAGATCAGAGGCAACAGCCTGGCAACCACCAACTGTTACAGAAATATTCCCCTGCCAGTTGCTGGAGATTGCAGGCAGACATTGTGATATCGATCGCTAATACCCTCAGTTTCACTGAGACCATTCAGGTGCCCCCTGTCAACAACCGATCGCTAGGGAAAAATGTGCATTCCCTGGCCAATTGATGAGTTGTTGCTGAAGGTTGCTGAGTGACAGAGGGTTTTGCACCAAAAACCTCCTTGCCGTTTCCTTGGTTGCTAGCAGCTTGCCACAGTTGTCTTTAGTTTGCATGGAAGACTCATCTGCAAACTCTTGTTTATTAACCACAGAGCAAAAGTGAACATTCATGTGCAGATCTGCTGACAACTCGGTATCTTTCAAACAAAAACTCTAGGCCCATAACTTTTCAATTATCATCAAACTCACATGTAAAATACTGCATTTCCATATGGGACTCGTTCTTTGCATTTTTTTTCTCAACCTATCGCAGGCCTTTTGATACACCTGCACTCACAGCCACCTTTTCACACATGCCACATTCCAGCTGCCACAGAACACATCTGTCCTGCTGTTCGCAGCCTGCTCCAAATCCAGTGGCAGGCAGTAACTAGCTCGTGAACATAGCATTAAGCAGTAAAGGAGACACTTGGCTCATGTGTTGGCAGACACCAAATAAAGTGCTAGAAGAGTTTCCTGGGATCAATGTTCACTATATGGACACAAATAAAACAAAATAAGAGGAAATTTTTATATGTGAATAAGTATGCTAACAACTGCCATGTCAACTAAAAGTTAATGGCATATCAATGTTCCTCATTTATTGTTTGCATGTGACACTTGCCGGGTATGATTATTAATATGAGAAAGACAGCAGTTTCCCTGCTTTGAGAGAAGGGCTCTGTTGCATTAGTACAGAAGACAGTGCTTTCTCTTTTTCAGGACATGTCACCTTTGGGGTCTCTCAGAGCTCAGTTCTAGATCCAGTCTTTTATTCTCTTCACATGCTCCACTTGGCAGCTGCATGAATCAACAGAAAACACCACGGGACACAGAAGCCCACTTGTGGTAATGCTTTGGTCAGAGCTGCAGTTAGCTAGGTCAGTGCTGGTTCACACACGCTGGCACCTTTGTCTTGCTGTCAGTGTATGTGGAGTAGCAGCCTGGGAAACACAGCATCAACATATTATTATTATTATTTTAATTTCTTCATTGTCTTGTCAGTTTTAGATCATTACCCAAGAAGGACTCATCTTGGCCCCAGGCTACACTGGGTTTTCTTGCTCGATACTGACATGAAGGCTGCATAACGGCTCCAAGTACTTCCTTTCAAGATTTTCCACAGCCTAGTCTGAAAAGATGATCAGGCTTAAGCCGTCAAAAGGCATCCCACAATGGAACTGACGTCGAAAGTCAAGTGACTGAATATCTGCATTGCAAATGTGTTTATAGGACATCTTTTGCATATGTAGTGCCGACGCTCTTTTTGTTCCTCTCGCTTGCTCGCATCTTGTCTGTACCAGTGAACTGCTTAAAGTGTTGTGTTTGCATTGTTGTGCATACATTGCAAGGGTCCAGTTCAGATAGCAACTTTATGGAGATTAACATCTCATTTTTTTTATACTCCAGTAATCTCCTCCTACACTATCTACTAAATTCTGTCTTCAAAGGTATTGTGTAGCATTGCATGAATAAAATGTTGGTCATAGATCAGCACTCTGAGCTTTTTCAGTTCCTTTAAGCAGAGGAAGAAATAACACAAGACAAGAGCAACTGCTGTACAAGGAAAATATGTGGATAGTAGGCTGGGTTAAAATCCCCATTGTGCATTTTAATAAGGAGTTGTCTGAAATTGGTGCCTGTCTCCACATCGACGGGTGCCTTCTAGGACAAGTGGGTGGGAAGTTGGCGTAGTTTTTCTTTCAAATTTAGAAAATTAGTGCTGTCTTATATATAATCCTATAGGGTGGGTTATTTTATGGTTGTATATTTGAGCTTTGAAGACACTCGTCAGAGCCGACGGTGGCATCTCTAGTGTAGGTTGAGGTCGCGGGATCGTGTTTTCTGGATGATGAGTTTTCAGGCTAACAAGCTGAATGAGCGTGGAGCAGGACAGCCTCTGAGTAGGGCATTGCAGTAAACAGTACTGGGAAGCAAAAGCCTGAACCATTTTTCTAGGTCAGTTAAAAAAGAGGAAACGGCTAATCTTGGAGGTATTTCAGAGGTGGAGAGAAGCTTTTTGAGGTATTCCTTTGATGTGTTCACACAAGAGAGTTTTGTTTTGTCTACAGCTAACCGCAGTTTAACTGATTACTTTGAGGCAGCTGCAGAGTCACTGAAACAAAAAGGCAAACCAGCTCTATAGGAGCATAAGATATCTTTTGAATTAGCCATTAAAGTATCTTATCGTGCAACGCTGTCTCCTAAAAAAAAAGCGTTCTCATACTAGACCTCATTCTTATGTGTATAAGGGGAAACAAACAATTTCAAGAAGTACAATATCACCAACAAAGTCTCATGAAATCAGATCAGGCAATAGGTTGATGTGGGATCATGAAAAAAGAAACAGTATACTTGTAGAGATATCTCTCTCCAAACTGTTACAAGAAATTCACAGTCAGAGCACACTCAATGACCTCTTAATCTTATCTTCTGCTGTATACATCCAACTACCGATCTCCGTAACATCAAGTGTCCTAGAAATGTCTGCTCCCCCTGGGGCCACACATTTAGACGTCACTTGTACCCCTTTCCGCCACATCTACCTTTAGTGTCCCATACTGGAAGAAGAGGAACGCTCACATCTGCGTATTCATCGTGCTTGATTCAAATATTAGGCCAGTAGCAGGGCACTTTGTACAGTTGTGTCTGACTAAGAGAAGATTTCTGCACTTTGTCACACTAAGACACAGAATGTAGGTTACGATCTTGATGCTGATCTCTAGTAAGTAGGTTGGTGTGTTTCTCTATCCCGAGCTCCCCCTTTCTCACTCGATCCGGTGGATTTTTTTCTGTCTTTCGTTTGTGTCTTTCTCCTGCCCTTTCAGTAAGTCAATGCAGTCACGTCGTATCCACATGCATGCTGTGTCACAGCACATGTACCTGTTTCATGGTGGGATTTGACAGGCCTTTGCTGATGAAATGGGAAGCGATTTAGGCTGTCACATGCACTGTGCTGAGGCTCGGTTTGACAAAGACGGCAGTGATGGCCCAATCTCACCAGGGCTGCAAAATTTTCTGGGGATAAAAATTACTGGGTTATGTGAAAAAATGACAGCCTATATTTGTATGTTTACAATTCAGAAAAAATTTGCTCCAAAAACAAACCCCCCCACAAGTTTAAATTCTGGAGAGAACAGATGAATCTTTGTGCTGCTAAAATTTGAAGGTTAACTCCTGGAATCTGTATCAATCATGTTGTCCTTATTCAAGGACTTGCTAACCCAGTTATGCCCTTTTTAGAGAATAAACCAAATTTAAATTGGTCATCACCACCACCTTTCATAAAAAAAGTGAAAAAAAAAAACTTTACTCTGAAAATAGGGCTTTTTTCCACTCACTGTACAGGTCATTGTATTCCCCAGTGTCGCGGCATGATTCATGTGTCGGACAGGAACAACTTGAAAGCAGAACGGGAAGACTTTTTTGCAACCTAAAAGCCTATATTTTTCTTCTAATAGCAGCCAGAAGTAAGAAGGCTGTAACATCCTTCATGGGGATGGGAAGTGATAAGAATTTAGCTATTCCAGTTCCATTATCGATATCACTTATTCATTCGATTGCTTATCGGTTCTCACTGGGTTTTCGTTGGCTCTGCTTTACATGTCACCACCATCGCTAAGAAGCATATCCAAGACATTACATTACAAAGTGACAGTGAACACAGCTCAAGGATGGAGATGAGTTGGCACCGGATAGTGAAGGTAGTATCCCTGAGATGTCCAACCATTCTGACACAGAATCTGCCTATGGGACCAGAGCAACGCTTCACCAACGCAGCCCAGAGCAAAGCCACAAACAAGTCATACTGTATGCAATTGACCTTCAAAACATAAATACACACAAGATGTGAACTTGACCAGTGAAACCTTACTCAAGCTTGTAGGCAGTTATTCCATATTTCTAGATATTTCAGTAATCTAAATACTTTGAATGTGTCTGCACAAAATAGGTTAAATCTGCAGAAAAAAATCTTTGTTTGCACTTATGAAGGATGAGAAAACTGTATTCTGGTCATTTAAAATACCAGAATACTGCAATGCATTACTGATTCGAACATACCTCAGGTTTCAAAAATGAAATATTATTAGTATTAAAACAAAGAAAATTAGTTTTACAACAAGTAGCATTAGATTCTCTAATTAAATGAAAATGTGTTCATATAGATTTACATTTAAGTGCTTGGTCGCTTGAGGGTTAAATAGAGGAAAGCTAATCACCTTCTTTCAAACAGGATGAATTAAGGGACTGCACCAAAGGGCAGTGTAAGATAAATATGGACTAGAACTCAAGGGAAGTTCAAGGATAAAAAAAACATCCATGTTAAAGTAGTACAGCAGAGCCACTATAAATCTAATATAGCAGATCTACTATAATGGTATTCAGTTTTTATACATATGCCACACATCAGTTTACATATATTCCATAGTGTGTCCTTTGTTCTGGCCCCTCCCTGAGCTGGTTTCTGCTGGAGGTTTCTTCCTTTTAAAAAGGAGTTTTTCCTTCCCACTGTTGCCAAGTGCTTGCTCAGAGGGACAGATGTCTGGTTGTTGGGATTTTCCTCTGATATTGTAGGGTCTTTACCTTACAATATAAAGCACTTCAAGGCAACTGTTGTTGTGATTTGGTGATATATAAATTGAATTGAATTGAGCACGGTGGCACGGTGGTTAGCACTGTTGCCGCTCCGGGTACTCCGGCTTCCTCCCACTGTCCAAAGACATGCAACTTGTGGGGATAGGTTAATTGGATAATCCAAATTGCCACTAGGTGTGAAAGTGCGAATGGTTGTCTGTCTCTGTGTGTTGGCCCTGCGACAGACTGGCGACCTGTCCAGGGTGTACCCCGCCTCTCGCCCTATGACAGCTGGGATAGGCTCCAGCGCCCCCCGTGACCCTGAAAAGGATAAGCGGAAGCGAATGGATGGATGGATGTTCCGTCTAAATCACGTGATTTCCATTGGACATAAGATGGAAACCCTGATCTCTCATAAATCTCTCTCTTGCATTTTCTACTGCGGACTGTGAAAACATTGTCAGGGGACACTGCGTATGCATTTTTTTTAACATGCATGCATGGATTTATTCTATTTTTGTAGTAGATAAATAACACATGATGGATAAACCAAAATTTCCTTTCTAAATGTAATTCATTCATGTTTGCATCACTGCATGCAGCTCCAAACAGTCGTAATTTGCTAATGAGTCCCATTTCCATATTGCTTTTATGTGATTACTGCTACATACTTGACTCTATATTCGTGGAACAAAATGTTCCTATCTGAAGTGTGATGCAGTGAAGTGCTAAAACATGTTTACGGCTCAGAGCTGCAGAAGCTTGTGAACTCTGACAATAATTGGAGTTGGTATGGGATTCACAGCTCAATGCAAGTCTCACGCAGGTTCTACTCTCAGCAGGGAAAGGTGAACAGCAAACAAGAATCCAAGTGAGACAGAATAATTGGCAAGAGGAGAGAGAAAGGCGAAATTGTAATTATTAATCAAGCCTCTGACTGATCGACACGATGCTCACAGAAGAGAAGAATTGGGCCCAAAAGCTGTGTTAATTCTGTATCATTACCACACCAGCGAACCAGTATCTTATCTCTGGGCTGCTGTGCACTGTCAAAAACAAGACATGATGACATATTGTGTACCACGCATACCATTTCTGCACAGTAAATTGGGGAAACGGCGCTTGTGCACAATATGCTATCTTGTCAGAGGCACTAAATCAAACCTGTCAAACCAGTCTGCTAATCTAAAGAAAAAATGTCTCCAGTTGTAGCCACGAATAACAGTAGCACGGGTTACCGAGTGGAAATTTTCTGGCATAAACAGCTTGTTCAGGTTGCTTTGGCTAAAAACTGATTTCGTTTGATAAAAACAACTCATTGAAACGGAAAAAAAAAGAAAAGAAACAATTTAAAACAAAGCCGTAGTGACATTATTACAAGAGGATGTAATAATTAAATGTTTAGAATTTAATGAACTCATTAATTCGTGATAAAAGACTGCATTAATATTCTATCAGATATTAGACACAACCTTCCTGCCATTACCAGAGATCCAGACACCCGATCTCGTTTTTTAACATCTAGACTCATTTAGCCCAGTCTCGTGTACATCCTACCTCAACAACTGTTCATATTTTCCTAATTTCCTTTCATTCCATAATTCACTAATGTGAATTATTTTTTTTACTGCAGTGGTGAGCCCTTCAGTATCTACTGAAATTTCTCAGCCATTAAACCCAACTTGAAAACATTAGAGACCCATTTAGTTGTGGCAGAGATTTGGTTTTACCTAATTCATTTTAGTTCATTTGGTTCTGCAGTACCCAAGGCAGAAAAAACATGAACACAAATATGCTCGATTTTATTAAGAATTGTTCCCATAATGCACTGTGTTCTTTATACGCAACAAATAAAATGAAACCTTATCTGATTTCCCCAGTAAACCTTCTCACTAGATGGTGAAACAGACATAACCTCAGCTGTGCCCTTTGAAGCTTTCACTTCATGAAATTTCATTTTTTTTATGGTCTTAGAGTCAGGCAGTTTAGGAGAAATTTAATTTACATCTAAGCCCATTAAAAGAGGACATTTATTATCAAACGTCTGCAGCTGGTGATAAATCTGTTGATGATATAGTGAGAAAAAAATCAAATGGAAACTGCTTGTACTTACACATCTAACTCAAAAGTCATTATTAGCATTTATTTGGAGTCATCGCTGTGTTTATCAGATCAAAGTCCAGATTTTCTCGCCGTTTAGCCACATTGTGGTCCTTTCACAACATGTGAGAAAAATGTCTGTCTAATCTATCTGTCCATCCCAGTTCGTTGCTATCTTTGGTGAGCAGCGAGGGTACAGAGGCTTCATCAAAGCTCCGTAGCTGAAAATTGCTGCTTCTCGAAACAACTAAGGGCTTGAAAGATAATTTGTGACTTTGTAACTGTGACTGAATCCTTTCATAAAATACACTCACTGGCCACTTTTTTTGGGTCCACCTGTCCAACTTCTCTTTAATGCAAATATAATTAGCCATTCACATGGCAGTAAAAGTGCATTTAGGCATGTACACATGGTCAAGACGACGTTCGGAAGTTCAAACCAAGCATCTGAATGGGGAGGAAACGGTATTTAAGTGACTTTGAATGTGACATGGTCGTTGGTGCCATATGGGCTAAACTGAAAATTTCAGAAACTGATGATGTGCTACAATTTTCCCACATATACTGTCTATAGGGTTTACAGAAAATGGTCTGAAAAAGAGAAAATATCCATTAAGTGTCAATTCTCTGTGCAAAAACACCTTGCTGATTCGAGAGGTCAGAGGAGAATGGTTGTTTTAGCTGGCAAAATTAACTCAAATAACTAGTCTTTACAACCAAGGTATGCAGAAGCTAATATGTTACAGCAGCAGAAGACCACACCAGTTGCCACTTGTGTATACTAAGAACAGGAAACTATATTTGCGAGTCTCACCAAAATTGGGCAATAGAAGATTTGAAAAGCATGACGAGTCTTGATTTTTTCTGATGAGTCTGAGTCTTGTGACATTCATATGATACAGTTAGAATTTGGTATAAATCTCCAAAAGTTGATTCTGTTCATCTGGACGTAGCGTTTTCTGGGAGAAACTCATCATCCACTGGAGCACAAACTGGGTGTCATCAGGACGCTACAACACAGAGCGAACACCATCCCCACTGACACAGTGGCCAGGGAGGCAGAAGAACAGCACATCAAAAAGGCCCTGAGTAAATGTGGTTATCCCAGCTGGACTTTTGTCAAAGCTGGAAAGGCACCTAAAGAGAGCTCCAGCCGATCCAGGAGAGAAGGACAACCGCTGCCCAAGCCAAAACCTGTAGTGATCCCATATGTGTCAGGAGTATCGGAACAGTTGAGATGCATTTTTTCGAAACACCGGGTCTCTGTGGGTTTTAAACCCCAAAACACGCTGCGCCAAAAATTGGTCCACCCCAAGGATCGGGTCCCCCGACACAAACAGAGTAAAATAGTGTACGCTGTTAAGTGCCAGGAGGATTGCCAGGATTTATACATCGGGGAAACCAAACAACCTCTGGCGAAGCGGGTGGCACAACACAGAAGAGCTACCTCGTCAGGCCAGGACTCTGCAGTCTACAGGGAGTGCAGAATTATTAGGCAAATGAGTATTTTGTCCACATCATCCACTTCATGCATGTTGTCTTACTCCAAGCTGTATAGGCTTGAAAGCCTACTACCAATTAAGCATATTAGGTGATGTGCATCTCTGTAATGAGAAGGGGTGTGGTCTAATGACATCAACACCCTATATCAGGTGTGCATAATTATTAGGCAACTTCCTTTCCTTTGGCAAAATGGGTCAAAAGAAGGACTTGAAAGGCTCAGAAAAGTCAAAAATAGTGAGATATCTTGCAGAGGGATGCAGCAATCTCAAAATTGCAAAGCTTCTGAAGCGTGATCATCGCACAATCAAGCGTTTCATTCAAAATAGTCAACAGGGTCGCAAGAAGCGTGTGGAAAAACCAAGGCGCAAAATAACTGCCCATGAACTGAGAAAAGTCAAGCGTGCAGCTGCCAAGATGCCACTTGCCACCAGTTTGGCCATATTTCAGAGCTGCAACATCACTGGAGTGCCCAAAAGCACAAGGTGTGCAATACTCAGAGACATGGCCAAGGTAAGAAAGGCTGAAAGACGACCACCACTGAACAAGACACACAAGCTGAAACGTCAAGACTGGGCCAAGAAATATCTCAAGACTGATTTTTCTAAGGTTTTATGGACTGATGACATGAGAGTGAGTCTTGATGGGCCAGATGGATGGGCCCGTGGCTGGATTGGTAAAGGGCAGAGAGCTCCAGTCCGACTCAGACACCAGCAAGGTGGAGGTGGAGTACTGGTTTGGGCTGGTATCATCAAAGATGAGCTTGTGGGGCCTTTTCGGGTTGAGGATGGAGTCAAGCTCAACTCCCAGTCCTACTGCCAGTTTCTGGAAGACACCTTCTTCAAGCAGTGGTACAGGAAGAAGTCTGCATCCTTCAAGAAAAACATGATTTACATGCAGGACAATGCTCCATCACACGCGTCCAAGTACTCCACAGCGTGGCTGGCAAGAAAGGGTATAAAAGAAGAAAAACTAATGACATGGCCTCCTTGTTCACCTGATCTGAACCCCATTGAGAACCTGTGGTCCATCATCAAATGTGAGATTTACAAGGAGGGAAAACAGTACACCTCTCTGAACAGTGTCTGGGAGGCTGTGGTTGCTGCTGCACGCAATGTTGATGGTGAACAGATCAAAACACTGACAGAATCCATGGATGGCAGGCTTTTGAGTGTCCTTGCAAAGAAAGGTGGCTATATTGGTCGCTGATTTGTTTTTGTTTTGTTTTTGAATGTCAGAAATGTATATTTGTGAATGTGGAGATGTTATATTGGTTTCACTGGTAAAAATAAATAATTGAAATGGGTATATATTTGTTTTTTGTTAAGTTGCCTAATAATTATGCACAGTAATAGTCACCTGCACACACAGATATCCCCCTAAAATAGCTAAAACTACAAACAAACTAAAAACTACTTCCAAAAACATTCAGCTTTGATATTAATGAGTTTTTTGGGTTCATTGAGAACATGGTTGTTGTTCAATAATAAAATTATTCCTCAAAAATACAACTTGCCTAATAATTCTGCACTCCCTGTATTTACACCTACAGGCTAGTGGACACTCTTTCAAGGATGAGGATGTACACATCCTGGACAGGGAAAAATCGCTGGTTTGAGCGTGGAGTCAAGGAGGCCATTTACGTGAAAAGGGAAAGACCATCTCTGAATCGAGGAGGGGGCCTAAGGGTACATCTTTCGCCATCTTACAATGCTGTGATTGCAGCCATTCCCCAACTCTCTGTGAGTGGTACTCATGGCTAGGGCTGGGCGATATATCGAGTTTTTTAAAAATATCGATATATTTTTATACGAGATATAAGATGTGACCATATCCTTTATATCGATATATACGTTATAATTATAGTTGTGGAGCCACAAGGTTGCCTCTCTTTCGTCCACTTTTGTCTCTACGCAACGTTACTCCGCCTCGCCTCTCCTTCACTGAACACATCTCCCCCTCCTCCCCCATAGCTTCACCTGCAGGCAGCGACAAGATGAACACGGCAAAGCTCCGTTAACGAGTTACTGCGCGTCGCCCCGTGCGTGGGGCTGGGCGGCGTCAACGTGTTAACGAGCTAACCACGCTAACGCCATGCAGCCCAGAGGGGCTGCACAGCCTAAAATCCTTTCATTTTCTCAAAAGTTGACAGCGCTACGGAGCTGCACCGCTTGATGGATTGTCGGAGCATTACGGCTACCGAGGAGCCTCGCGTAGTAATACGCACTGTGCTTCAACGTAATATTACCGTATTGTGTGTGTATAAGGACCATAAATGGCACCTGAAGCGGTTTGGTATAAACAGCAAGAAAGCATGGATCCATCTTGCCTTGTATCAATGATTCAGGCTGTTGGTGATGTAATGTTGTGTGGAACATTTTCCTGCCACCTTTTGGGTGTTTAGTACCAAATCAGCATCATTTAAACACCACAGCCCACCTGAGTATTGGTGTTGTCCGTTCCTTTATGACCACATTGATAAAGGCGCATTATCCCAGCAGGATAACCCACCATATGACAAAGCTCGGATCATCTCAGATTGGTTTCTTCAACGCGATATTAAGTTTATTTTACTTAAATGACCATCAGATTTATATCCAGTAGCACCTGTGGGATTTAGTGGAACAAGAGATTCACATCATGGGTTGCAAACATGCAGCTGGCACATCTGCAGCCAAAATCTCTGAGGAATGTTTCTATCACCTTGTGGATTTATGGCATGAAGAAATAAGGCAATTCTGAAGGAAAAGGGGCATTCAGTGAAGTGGCCAGTGAGCTCATCTTAGTTTACTTTAGTCTTAGTTTAATTGTTATTCTAATATTGATTATAGCAGTCATTTACGGTATTTTGTTGTGAAGTACCTTTCTTTAGTTCTTTTTCACATTAAGTAATGACTATAATAAGGGTAGCCTTAGATAATTACTTTCTATAGTAATTAAACTGTAACTTCACCCCACTGCTAAATTACAAAAAAACAACAGTCCAAGACTGCACACCCGCACAAAGGCTGACTATTCCCTCCACATCATACCTGAACTGAGTTCCTGCTTCCAGAAGTATGTCATCAAGAGAATGTCTCCCATTTTTTCCTGTGTTGCTGCGGTAATTAATCCTACTGAAAATTCATGAACCCAAATTTCAGTCAACTCCAAAAGTAACAGTTTCATGCAAATTGTTTTAGAATTTTTTAATAGATCTGCTCGCAAACAGTGGGCTAAAAATTGGTTGTTGCGGAAAACTACATCTCTATCGATTAGAGTTGTTGCTATATCACCAATAATGTCAAAAACAGGGACATTTTTTATCGTTTAGTCAATGCAAGACCAAGAGAGGAGTAAAATGAGTCAAGGAGCCCATCCTGCCAGCTGCTACCTTTGCCAAGTCATGTAAAAGTCTAGGTTAGGGTTAATGTCTAGGGTTAATGTACAGTGATGCTTCTACAGACATCAGAAGTCCAAGTTTAAACTATAGCTCCAAACATCACTCCTGTGAATCGGGAGCCTTGAGGATTAATTGAAAATGAGCGCCGTTTCACAGACCTGCCACTGAAGGGTGGGCAGCTGAAGGAAGTGGACCGCCCACCTCTGATTGGTCTCAAGCTGCTGACTTTATGTCAGCACTAGCTTTACAAGGTGACCCTTCATCTGCTCATTTTCAAAACTGAATATCCAACTAGGATTCCAGGGAAATAGATTCAGTCTCAGCTGATAGTGAACAGATGAGAGTACACCCTGTACAGGTCAGCAGTCCTTCACAGGTTATATATACATGTCCACAAAACATTTAAAGGCACCTTTTTGTTTTAATTTGAGCTTATACATCCTGTTGAAGAATTTTCAACCCATAAAATGCAAATCTTTACTTTTTTTTTTTTTATCAGAGCCCAATCAAATGATTTAATTTACAGCTCAGCATGCTCCACAAATTTTCTTGTAGTCTAGATCCAGTTGCCACTTTTATGATGTCATTGGTTTTTTAACTGCAGCAATAAACATACATCCTTAGCAAATATGTTTTTACAGTTATGGAATTTGTACTTATTTGTGGGCTGTCTGGGTAAGAAAGACAGAGCATCTGCACCTTTCACTTTGAATCCATCCAGGGCACATCAATCACCCCAAATATTCATCTTTCTAATAAAGGCAAGATGCCAGCAATCTTGTAAAAATGGTCTGTGTATTATGTGAAGACAAATAATGAATGCAGTTGCAATACTGGTGTCATGTGTTTAAAGGGGTTCTTTAAATTAGAGTTGTTTGCCATAGTTAATCTATTCATGATTCTGACTGCTGTAAAAAAAAGATATTTGACAGCCACTGTTGGGTAGAAGCTCCGCTCTGTCTCCTCTGTCAAGGAGAAATCAATCACTCAGTCCCTGGAGGAACACCAGCTGGCATCTGAATGGTTTGTGCCATTTGGCCTTGTGGAGATTTACTATACTTTTCCTCACTTCTGTCTTTCAGTCTTCAAATTAATTCCCCGTGTTTACACAAGGTTCTGTCCAAAGGAAACAAACAAATGATGGCTTCACCCCAGCTGGGCCAAGCTCACTATTGTCAGTTTACATCACTGCATGTTTTACACTAATTGAGGCCTGATTTGGCATCTCATAAAGACGTGATTAACATGCATAACAAAAGGATAACCTTGGCGATGGGGATTTAAATGTTTTACTAGGGTTCCTTTTTTGTATGCCAGGATAGAGCAAACTTTCTTAGACTGTGCAGGAAAGTTTTTGTTAAACATGCACAGGACAGAACAATAAATCAGTGTCATGGTTGCCCTACTGTCCACATGTGTTTGGTCATTAGTCTTTTTTGTGACCTGGAGAGTCCTTTGATGACAGCACTGAGAACTTAATGCATAAAGGAATCAGTCTGACATAATTAATGGGAAAAACAGTACACAAATTACTTTTTGAACTCTTTAGTAGGTGTAAAAAAAAAAAGAACCAGAGACTGCAGTTAATTAATAAATGGGGCAAAGATGAAATAAAGTGATTGAGGGTTGCGCACGTTAGTCACATTCTGGCTTTTATCAGTCGGTGAAGCTCTCTGTGGGCTTTATTTAGAGCACTGCTGTGAGGACAGATGCGATGTAATTATTGTATAGCATTGCAAGTTTGCAGGCCTTTAGGAGGTCAATCGCATCAATTAACAGACGTCCATCCTGTGCTGTTTAGAGGAGACCTGTTGCTGTGTTGAATGGAAGCTGCACACCCTCTCCCACTGAGCATGAAGGGATCCTGTTGTTAAAACCAATGGGAAATGACTTAATCAAGGTGTCACTCAGGGGGGCAGCCAGTTACAGTTCACGGTACCTGAGCTGTTTCAGCGAACAAGCAAAAAGCTCAAAAATGGCTAGCAACACGTGGACCGTGCCTTTGTTGCGCACTGTTGTGGCATAGCTTCCCCACATCTCACTCTGTTGAAGCTTCAGCTCTCTGTCTGCAAAGCCGCTGTACAGAGCTGGCGAGGAAAAGCAGTTGCTAGGACACCAAGACCCATTGAATGGATAATGTGAAATAAATTTATTTTGAACAGCTACTTCCCGCATTTGTTTTAGTTTGTTTGGTCTTTCGTGTGTTGGTGACGATGCAGAAATACTGTGTCGCACATTAATAAAACATGAAACAGATGTTCTACAAGCTTTCTCGCTGAGGCTCCAACACCTTAAGTGTGAGAGAAACACAACATTGTTAACGGAGCAGTAATCGTGTCACACAAAAAAGGAAACGCACTTTGACTCATTAAAGCAGGAAAAGCAAAAGTGGAAATAAAAGAACAAAAAAAGTGGCTCAACTTAACATCGTGTAGCCTTTTTTTTGTATGCTTTCACAAATAAGAGCATTGTAAGGCTTGAATGAGAGCCATGTTCCCAGTTTTGTGAATTGTTACCTTGCTAACTATTTCTTCAAACTCTCTTCCCATCAGGAGTACACCATCGATGTCTTCTTTCGCCAGAGTTGGAGGGATGAGCGGCTGAAGTTCGACGGGCCCATGCAGGTTTTACCCCTCAACAACCTCCTGGCCAGTAAGATCTGGACTCCTGATACTTTTTTCCACAACGGAAAGAAATCTGTAGCCCACAACATGACAACTCCTAACAAACTGCTACGACTAGTCGACAACGGCACGCTTCTATACACAATGAGGTGAGCCTTTTTTGTGGTGATTTGGAGGTCAACACCATCACTTGAAAAAAAATCTGCAGGTGCTGTTTAGTAGATATATTAACCGTCTTAATTTGGCATGAGAGCATCCTTATTTTGACATTCCTAAAAGAAAAAAGAAAGCATAATAAAAGATTTCACCCACTGGCACTCAGCACTTTTTACAGCCAGAAGTTCTCCATATGTATGAAAGGGTGACTCGCTTCCTTATAAGCTTATGCTAGAAAGCTTGGGATACAGTTGACTGTGACAGCATTCCTCTCCTATCATTAAGCCTCAAATACACTATTATTATTATTAGTAGTAGTAGTAGTAGTATTATACACTACCAGTAAAAAGTTTAAGAACACCCCAATTTTTCTAATTTTTGACTCATCAAAGTAGCCACCTTTGACAGATATAACAGCTGAACACACCCTTGGCATTCTTTCTACAATAGACATCAAATGTTTTTCAGAAAGTTCTTCCCATATCTGTTGCAGAAGTTCCCATAAATGTGTGGCACTTGAAGGTTGCTCTGCTTTCACTCTTCTGTCCAGTTCATCCCAAACGATCTCACTGAGGTTTAAGTCTGGAGACTGTGGTGGCCACTCCATGTTTTCAAGCTTACCATCTTGTTCTTTTTTTCCTGAGGTAGTTCTGGTATATATTGGACTTATGTTTTGGACTATCTGGCTGTAGGATGAACCCCTGACCAACTAGGTGCAACCAGTGGGTATTGCATGTACTGCAGAATTCTGTGGTAGCTGTTTTAGTTTAGGGTGCCTCTCACTCTGTACAAGTCACCGACCCTGGATCCAGGAAAACAGCCCCAGACCATCACACCACCTCCTCCATGTCTGACAGTTGATGCCACACACTGTGGAACCGTCCTTTCATCTGCTTGATGGCATACTGAGATACTGCGTGATGAAGCGAAGATTTCAAATTTTGAGTCATCAGTCCATAGTACCTTCTTCTAGTCTTCAGTAGTCCAGTGGTGGTGTTTCATGCCCCAGGCAAGCCTCTTTGTCTTATTCTGATGTCTTAGCAATGGCTTTCTTTCTGCAACTCGTCCTGTCAAACTTGCAGCTTGAAGTCTTCTCTTCACAGTTAAAACTGAGAGTTGTTACCACAATTAAGCTGTGCTTGAAGCTGTTGAACCTTATTTTTTAAATCTGAGCACTTACCTTTGTACCATTTCAAGCTGTGCATTGGACTTAAACAACTTGAATCACAATAAATAACTGAAAAAAATGGGGTGTTCTAAAACTTTTGACCAGTAGTTTATGTAGATGGGTAAGTTCAAACAAAATTGACCCACCATATGAAAAGGAAAACTATCCATAAAGATCAAAGCCATTTTCTGTATCAGTCTGTAAAAATGCTTCTTAATGTTGTTTTGTTGGAAAACAAAACTCCAGCCTGTGGGCAGTTTTTGCCAGGCCTGTAATGGTTTTTCAAATTCATCATCCTCTATTTTTTATTTTTATATAGTCAAGTCAAGCAAAATTCTGTCGCCAATATTAAAACATTTTTAAAAACTTAGTTTTGATTTATAATAAATGGGTTTTTTAAAGATCATATAGAAGTTACTGGAAGTTACTGTATGCATCACAATGTCCATGCAAAGTTCATTCAGATTGGCCCAATGTTAAGGGTACATAGAGGCATATTTACATACATATGCTCTAATCATTATATACAGATATTTGAACATGGCAGTCTATTGACTCACTTTCCCAGCTTGCCTCAACTGGCTATTAGAGGAACAGTAGTTGCTGACGCTTCCAGGTTTGCTTAATTTCCAAGCCTAGGAGGTTGCTGTTGAGTTGTACAGAGAAATGTAACTACTGGAAACCCTGAAAAAGACTTAAAATGAGTAGTTAATTAATCAAGTATTAAATGTATCAACAGCTGCAGCAATAATAGTCAATATTGAATCATTGAAAACATTTTTTAAGTTGAGAATTTACAAAATTCTCATCCTTCATCAAATGAAATCTGAATGTTTGTCATATTTTTTTCAGTTAGAACATGAACATTTGATAGAAAGAAAATTGGAAACTATAGTCCCGGATTCCAAAGAAAAGTTAGAGGATTATGAGAGAACCTAGTTTAGCTTTTACAAGATGATGTGTATATATCAGCAAATTCAATAGCTAAAGAGACATTTTATTTAAAAGCATGAATGCAAACACCGTGGTGGCACTAGGGTGAAAATCAACATCTTAGGAATAAAATTGTGCTTTTTACCTGTCTGTGAGTCAGATAACTGACTTGCAGCCAGTCTGGCCCATATATGTATCACACGCAGACAGCCGAGTGAATAATACTCACTTGATCAAAGGAGTGTCATTGTGTGTATGTCATGCGTAAAGTACACTGTAAATAGCATCAGCAAGACAGTCATAGTCACTGAATACCATTATGTACTGAAAATGAAATGGTGAAAAAATCATTTTGTGCTCCCACATGAGTAAATCTGATGCTGTGGCGGTTCTGCCAAGGCCAACAAAGATCCCTGAGCTCTGATGTAGTATTACAAGGACTAACATGTTTAAATAAGCAGGGAAATGTATTGTAAGATGATGAAAAAGTTGCATGATTAAGTATGATAATCCTTGGCATCCTTGATAATCCTTAGAGGCCCAAAACCATTTTTGGAACCAGCTTAGCTGTATTATGGAGCTAAAATAAACACCAGCAAATAAAACTCGTTCTTTGGAATTCTGTATTTCCCATTGCAATGCTTGGGGGGGGGGGGGGGGGTATGGCATACTTTAATATTATTAACACTATTATACATTAGAGACCTTAACATTATTACATTATATAATATTAGCATTAAAACCATAGTTCCACAGTGTGCTTTTTGTCCTCCCATCATCCCCAAATGATTGTAGCACATGGCTACCCCTCCTTCCTGTTAAAAGGGAGTTTTTCCTTCCCACTGTCGCCAAGTGCATGTTCAAATGTGGTTATTTGATCGTTGGGGTTTTCTCTATATTATTAAAGGGTCTTAACTTAAGAATGTAAAGCACCCTGAGGCGACTGCTGTTGTGATTTGGTGCTATATAAATAAAATGGAAATGAACTGAATAGTTCAAGTAAAATAGTGTTATTACATAAATCCAAATGTTGTGAACCATCTTTACTGCCTGAATAAAGAAAATAAACACTTAGTTCATGCAAATTTACATATGCATCCCCCTCTATCATTGCAGAGTTGAGCCAAAAAAGTAAAAACACTAAGATCTGGAATTCTAATGTGTGAGCAGTCGGCGAGAGAGATTAACTGTTTTGCACCGCTAAAATGCATGTAGGTGAAAATCTGCACGCTCAATGTACAGCATCAATAATGTCATTTCTTATATAAAATTCTGTCAAATATATTGATATCTTGCCAAGCCCTAATGAAAAACTGCAAAGTATTCTTTAGACCATCCCTACTTTTACTGACTCTATCATAAAACTCATATCATAAACTTAATATGGAATGTATTTTTGAAAGCACTGGCAAAGAACTTTCTCAATTTTAGGGCTACCTTTCATCTATCTTAAGCTTTGGGTGATTAGTTGAAGGGGATCTGCATGAAAATATTGCTGTGTTATTAGAGGTACTGGAAAACACTCCCAAGGAGAGACTGATACCTTAAATTTCCACATACTGCACAGGTATTAGGCTTTAGAATATAAATCTGTCTCACGGGAAGTTTAGTGCACAGTGCGTCACCATAGCTCCCCGCTTTGATTGACATTCCTCACTAAACAACTGCTTAAATCCATTTAATCAGCACGTCTACAGGATCTGAACTGACAAATGCTATGAAGGCCTCGGCTCTGCAGGATTGCGTCATTATTTCTGAATTTAGGGAGCTGGTATTGTCTGCCAGCGCTGCTGCGGTTATTTTTTGTGAAAGCATTTGTCACTCATTAAAGTTCACCTCATTTTAACTCAACCTCCTTGCTTCTTCTTCGGCATTTCTCTGTCCCTCACTAATATTAATTTGTGAGAAGACTCAGGTGTACTTTTTAAAGAGAGAGAGGTTTATGCAGGTTTATATTTGTCATTAAAAGCTGTTTCAAGAATTTATTGTATGCGAATGTATCATTTACTAAGTGGACTTAACAGCTTAGAGACCACCAAAAACAAATACAACTGTACAGCCGTACTTGGGGATTTACAATGCCAGAAAGCCCTTTCAACACGGCCAAAGCTGAGAAGTAATGCTTCACTTAACACGCTGCTATGTGACTATAAAAGCAACACAATACAAAAGCAATGCTGCTAAGACACAAGTTTTTGTCTTGTCTTTAAACATTTGGTATATTTAGTATAGAAAAAACTAAATAAATAGATTGTTTTATATGATCTATAGCTTGCTAGTAGCATGACTCCTGTGTCTCCCCCCCTTTTCCAGAGTGAAATACATTTTTACTTAAACGAAAGAATTGTATTTAACTAAAGAAAGCCTTCAGTGATGGCAGTGGGTGTGATCCACATGAACAAATAAAGACAGGCATCAAACAAATAGAAAAACTGGTATCTGTGAAGGCAAGTGTTGTATTATTGTACACAGTGAATACACTGCAAAGCAGCTAAGCAGTATGAGGATTAAAAGTCTGGTTCTCTGCTGGAAGAGGGTGGACTGATCACTCTACCTTGAAGCAGCAGGTTGATCAGTGGATCAGTGCAGCTATAGAGGTCTGTTGTGGTGAAAACAGCCACAAGGCATAGCTGTTGATTTTCTGGGCAGCAACTGTTCAGACCCTCCCTTATGGCCACAACCAGTCAGTAGCGAGCAAAACAAAAGGACCGACACAATGAGCTTTTCCTGAAGGATGTCTGGGTTCACTCTAAGAAAGGAGTTCAGGAGGGAGAAGATCCCGATGGGGTTCTGGGACACACTTGGGAAATTTTTACTCCCTGGTGGTTTGGAAGCTTTCTGATATCCGAAACACACAAACGCACACATACACAAGAAGTGGAGGAGGTGGTGGGGTTCTGCTTAGACTGCTGCCCCCACAGTCCTGGATTAGAAAATAGTTGGGTGGTACCCATCATGTCTCACATTGTTCAAAAGAGCACAGTGGTAGCAGTCGCCTCATTAATTCTTTGCTTTGTCTTCCTTTATTATTGTTCTAGTCTGGCTGTTCTTGCATATGCCTGCAAATGTTTCAAGCCCTTCAAGAAATTAAGAATTTCTGTGGGGGCAGATCAAAACGAGGCTTTCCAAATGAGGCTTTCTACTCGAATTATACTAATATTTTAGTAACATGTTTTAACAGCTATTCAGTCGATCGTCATTCACTTTGCACATCAATATTTACTTTGTAATAACGATCACTTAACTTGCACCAGTCATCAGATCCAATTTCAAATTGCCCAGTGCTTTGGTTTATGAACACTGCTGCCATTCCTGTCACCCGTCATCAGCAGTACTTTAATAAACTAATACTACTGGAAGGAGTAATACTGTTAAATTAAATTTGAATAATCAGTCACTGTCAATCAGTTAAGTGTTTTTGTTTGATTTGATAAGCCTCGGGTTATGAAACAGAGCATAAGTGATGGGTGAAATAATACTTTTTTATAATATATATACATTTTATTTTTTTAGTCCGGTTGCACGTATAAGTGTGGCCAATTCTTTCTGTATATATTTAATTATCATATGATTTTAAATATATACATATATTTTAATATATATGTGCTAAAACTAAAATTAGGCATGCCAGGTTTAATAAGGCTTTGAAAGTATAATAAGCTAGGTCTATTTAAATACATTAAAGTGGAATATATTATTTTAGAGAAAAGGCCAGAACAAATTGTAAGGCAAGAGGAAGGGTTAAGAGAAGAAAGGCAGAAATGTCGGTTCAGACATTCAGCGGCTTGAAGGCAACAAAGAAACATTAAGCAAAATACATTTAACTTAATTTTTAGATGCAATCACACTGTAATGATAGACAACCCTACCAAAAAACTACTAGTACTAATTTTATTTTTGCAATTTTATTATTTTCGTTTTTTCTCTCTATCATTTATTGGAACATGTGGTCCATTTCACCTGATTACAATCCTGGGTCTGAAATGTAAACACTTCTAGAATATAAAAAATACCATTTACTAGGTTACTAAGGGTGGCTAAGGAGAAGTGGCTGACAGAAAAATGAACCTTTTTTGGAGGTTTCAATGTGTGTTCATTGGTGTTTTATGGTTCTGTAAACGTTGCCAAAGTTTATCAGACTTCACCTCCCCAAAAAACACCAGCATGTCTGCATTGTCATTGTGAGTACCATAAAGCTGACACATGCTGTGTAAGATACCTCTATGCCCAAGCGCTTCTTTGCAAGGCTGATGATATAGTTGTAAGCTCTGTATGAAGACAGCTTGCCTTTTTGTCTTTAATCAAAACCATTCTGTCTTCTTGTAGCCTTTGTTTCTGTCAGAGTATAAGTACAGCGCGTGAATGTTGGTTTTAAGTGCTGTGTGATGCAAAAGATTCTCACATTTATGTTGTAAAGCATTAGCTTGTGTAGATAGTGTGCCACTTATCAGTAATGAGGCAGCAACAGAGAGCGCAGAAGCGAGTTAGAGGCAAAAAACAGACTTGGCATTGTTGTAAATACAACACAATGAGCTAATTGGAAACAGAAAGTTTGTCTGTGGAGGCAGCCCGCGATGTTACAAATTTTAAGGCTGTGGCTACAAATAAACTTGTGGGATTTTCTGCAACATTAAACAGTGAGACCAAAAGAATCTACCCAGTAAAAACCCAGTTTTCAATGGGTGTACAGGGTAAATATGGTATAATTGAGCTTAAATAACCCAGTTTGGGGGGTTTATTTGTGAGTTAGTGCACCAAAGGAGGGCATTTAATGAGTTGCTGTGTTGTTTGAACTCGGCAAATGTAGCCCCGATGTTGATTAAACATGTATGAGTGAGATAACGTGCACAATTTCTCTGTTTACTTGCAGAGTGCCTTTTGTGGCCTGGCCATTTGACCAACTGAAACAAATTTGGGTGCTCTCTGGAGATTTAGTCCATGTCTGCCTTCTAATTACCACTGACAGGGTGGTGATGCAAAGGAGGAGAGAGAGAGAGAGAGAGAGAGGATATAATCTGTTCTCCTTCAGTTTTTATTCACACGTACACAAATCCCTGGTTTTGAAATAAACTCAGAGATTAAAGCATTATTTGGTCTACATTTGGATTTGTGGGAAAGCCAATTTTGATGCACGATAAAGCAATTTGCATAAGACCTTCCCAACATGTCTCACATATCTCTATGAAAATGCTCCAAATTATGTTTCTGCAGAAATATTTGACATCATTATGCATCATCATTTGTTTATAATGACCTGTTCAACCATCCTGCAGACTGAACAGTGATGCATTTTCTTTCCCTCTGCCCCCACAGGTTGACCATTCATGCCGAGTGCCCCATGCACCTGGAGGATTTCCCGATGGATGCACACGCCTGTCCTCTGAAGTTTGGAAGTTGTAAGTCAGTCCAGATGGTCAAAACAAAAGTGTTTTATATAAGATCAGACATCTGAAACAG
This sequence comes from Perissodus microlepis, assembly GCF_051167445.1. Classification (NCBI taxonomy): domain Eukaryota; kingdom Metazoa; phylum Chordata; class Actinopteri; order Cichliformes; family Cichlidae; genus Perissodus; species Perissodus microlepis. Next base: position 10,056,129 of record NC_140470.1, read on the forward strand.
TGGGGATGGTTCTCTGCAGGTGTTAGGAACCTTTTCCTGAACTATAAAAAAAGAAGAAAAACAAAACAAAGGCTAAAACTACACTGCAGTATGATGTTTGGTAATATAACAAAAGCAGTTAAGAGAAAATTTTATTAATAAAGATCTTCTCCCTCTTTGGGCTGCACCCTTTAGGCATCGCCACAGCGACAGTTAATGTGCTTAAATTACTTTCAGTATGCTCATAGTGCGGGGCATGTAACCATCCATACACAAGCATAGGCTATTTACTGTTTCAGACACAGCATTAGATATAGTTTGATGTGTTAGCAGCAATGCTTATATCTCTCAACATAAAATGATGCTGATAGGTAGAGCATTCATTTTGGATACATTTAGTTAAAAAAGTGGCACTGGAGGAAAAGTCAGTGATCCCCTAACGCGTGAGGATTAAATCTCAGGGTGGTGAACACAGTAAAAGGAATTTTTTTTTGTGAAATCTGATATCGTTATCGGCCGCAGGTCTATCAGCCCGATCAATACTGGATGGACGCTGCGTATTATCATGAATGACTTACTGGAATTTAGGAAAAATGTCTTTTAGATCCTGAAGTCAGGAGTTAACTTTTTGCCAAAGCAAATGCTGATAATCCTACAATGTGCAGAGGTAGGAGAAAAATAGAAAATATTGCACCCATATTTTGAGCTCTCACCTATGCTGTCTGTTTTTTGGGGGCTGTCTTCTGTTTGCTCAGATGCTTACACAAATAATGAGGTGATCTACCTGTGGACCCAGGGTGACGAGAGGTCTGTCGCTGTGGCAGAGGACGGCTCCAGGCTGAACCAATATGACTTACTGGGACATGTTATTGGCAAAGAAACCATCAGTTCCAGCACAGGTATGCCATTCTGGGTACAGACAGCAGCATACAATACACTGTAAGGTAAATCAGAGTTTGTCTGGAACAGGCAAAAAGTTGATTTTGAGTACTCAAAAGTGATCGAATTCTCACTTTTGAAAGATAAACTGCATATAATCTATTCCACTGACATATAGTGGCTCATGTGTAATTTGTCTTCCAAAATAATAAACAGTCTGCAGTTTCTCAGCAGTTTCTGTCATTTTAAATTCATCTTGCATTGTTTGGCTCCATCGAGAAAATGATGACTGAAACTATTCAGCATATTTACCAAGATAATATGAAGACGTTTGCCAGAGGTGAAAGGTTTTTTTTTGGTTTTTTCACTTTGCTTTGGGGTTCAGCCAAGAGTCAACTATAATAACCATCATCTAGCCCTTTCTTTTGATTACATATTCATTTGATCTTAAAATCTTATCTTCAAAACTGTTGCAGAATCCTTTTTATCTGTCACACAAAAATCTATTTTTTTGTTATTTCCCCATTGGAGGGCTTAAAGCTTATGTTAGCAATTTAATATAAAGGGGTGAAATAGCACGGTGAGGGCAGGGTACTCACATATGCTGAAAATATTTACAGCAGCAGCATCTCACTGGTAATAGATCATTTGAGTTCAAACACCTTCAAGAATGTGCTGCATTTTTATTATATTTATCAGTCACTATCATGTACCGCTAACATCAATCAGCAGCTTTAGTTAATGGTGAAATAGGACTAGATAAAGTACCAAAGAGCTTGTAATGGCAAAGCTAAAAATAAAAAGTTGCTTTAGTGGGGCATTTGGAAATCACAAGAGTAAAACAGCTTACCAGCGAGCCACGCTGCTCTCAGTTTTGAGAGATTTAACCTTTGCATTCAAGCTGTTTGCTTGTGAAACTTTCAAGAGGTGAGCCACAGAGTCGCTGATATCTGTCAGACTTCAGTTGTCTTTGGAGACTAAAGCACCAAGAATCCACTTTATTAGATGGCACTCCTGTTTTCCCAGAAATAAAAGTGTGTGTGTGTGTGTGTGTGTCTCCTTTAAATAACTGCACCTGTTTAACTCTACAGAGGATGGGTTCCTTGAGAGTATCTTTATTGTTTGTGCTGTTTGGTGGGTTGAATGTAAGTCAGGAGAATTGCAGCGATGGAAGAAGACCAACAGAAGTCTGACAAGTACCAAAGATTCATGATTTCTTTCATAAACCGCTTCAGCTTATGGCTGTTGGAAAAGCTCATTTCCTTAGACTTTAAACCTAATGGACTATAGTGATCTAGGGGGATGGGAGGATTTGAGCCCGTTCAGCTCTGGTTCGATTCTCCTCAGAAAAAAACAAAACCAAAACAACACCTCAGGGATGGAAATCTGTTTTTCGTCCTATCTTCGTAACACAGATTGCAAACATGGCACTGAGAGCTGGCAGTTGGAGAAGATGTGAGTTTATCCATTTGCTAGTAGAATTGACATATTTATATGAACAGCAAAAAACATCCCAAGGAACATGTAAATGTGCACTTAAAAGAATGTGACACTTTGTATATGTCTTATTAATGACATCAATGTGATGTCATCTGCCAGTCTGTTTGTTTACAGTCTTTATTATTTAGTTATTATTATACTTTTTTGTCTCTTACGGTTAAAAACTCTTGCTGCAAGTAAAAGATGGACATAGCTTCTCATCTGAGCCAATGCGTGTTACTTAAACTTACATTCTTACTATCAGCCAGCAGGTGGCGACTCCTGTTGTTCCAAAATCAAATCATATTGTATAGAAACCTTTGAGAATGCAGTCCTTCAGCTCATTAGGACCTAGCATTCTCAGCTTGAGGCATTAAGGCCAAACTAGCCAATGGGTGTTGACACAGTGGCTATGTCCATCTTTTATATACAGTCTGTAGCTTAAGGTTTGGAAGTGTGCATCAACATCTTTGGAATATTTTAAGCATCTAAGCATTTTCTGTCTCAATACTGCTCACGTCTTGTCACATGCACGTTAATGTTCAAACACTAATGCATCAATTTTCAAATATTTTTCCTTGTGTTGCTCTGAGCGAGGAACAAGTATATTAATAATCATGACCCTGTCTGTGTCTCTCCATCTTTTTCTGTTTGTCTCTTTTCCCCTCAGGCGAATATGTAGTGATGACAACATATTTCCATTTGAAAAGGAAAATTGGCTATTTTGTGATTCAAACCTACCTTCCGTGCATCATGACTGTCATACTGTCTCAGGTCTCCTTCTGGCTAAACAGAGAATCCGTTCCGGCGCGCACAGTATTCGGTGAGTGCTATCTCGTGTTTTAAATCCAGCTCAAATAAATGCATTAAATGATTCATTGAAGAAGCTAGTTAATCAGAGGGCTATTAAATGATGAGGTAACAGAATGGCACTGTCTAAGGACTTGGCAAACAAGTAAACGGTTTGAAAAGGTTTCAGCACGAAAAGTTCTCTTTTTTTAGCTTTAGTTAGCTTAGTACATTCAGGTGCACACGAGCACTGAAAATAATTTACTTTATCAGTTCTGACTTTATTCTGCTGCAGACACTAACATCCTTACTACTTATTCTTAGGAAACTGTTCACTGTTAATACAGAGAACATAAAACAAGATTTAAAGCATTTACATGTCATATTTTTCCTTTATTATTCATAACAATTCCTCTTTAATATAGAGACATCTCCCAGTTGCCATCGCGACAATTGACTGTGTTTTCTCCCTTTAAGCCATGAATAATAATTGATTCAATTTGTCCATCCAACTCGATTCATGCTAAGAACATTGCGTCAGATGTGATCAACTCAAAGGTACTCAAATAAGGAATGTAATTTTCCTTCTCCTGCAGTTGTTGTTATTGCGCTGCATAATCAATATGAGTAGTCTTATGTAATTCTAAACACGGTTAGCATTTTTGCATTTAGACAGGTACATGCAGAAGCATACGTTGCGCAAAAGATTTTAAAAATGTATGCAAGGCAAAGCGTTGCTGAGAAGATAAAAACTGTTCCAGCTCCCTTTGTGCAGTCTGAATAACCACATCTCCTTCACTTCTGCACAAATACACCCACTATTATATTTTTCTTACACAGTCATCTAAGAATCACTTCAGCCCCATAAGAGGTTGAATTTTTAGGGGACAATTTCCTTCACATTATCAGAGTAATTTTAATCAGTGCTGTTTTCTCAGTGGACAGTTTCAAGCTGTGTTGGTTTTAGTTTTCTCGCCATCATGCTTACAGTCCCTTGGTTTATGAGAGCATGTGACTGTCATTACCTGCGTAATCTAATTTATCTTTTTTGTTTTTGCATCCTCAGTCACCTTCCAAGTTATATTTCTAGTTAAGACTCGATACTTTTTGATTTATACCTGCATTTTATATAAGAGCATTATTCACTGTTACCGCAAGCACCAGATGTCCTCGTCTCATCTGACACCAGTTAATTGCTGTTGTAATAAGGACTGCCTTTTGTACAGATGAATATTCTAATTTTATGTAAATGGTGGAACAAAGTCAAGATTAGAAATGCGTTACCTGCAAATCAATCAGCCCATGAATAGCCATGTATCAGTCTTTTGTTGCAGCCTTTTTAAGCCTCCTTTGTATCCGTCTTTTATCAGATGAGAAAGGTTGGAACAGATAAAGCGATGCGCTTCGATGGGCGAACATTGTCCGAGCCGCCTTTCATTTCCATTCGCCCTGACTGTAAAGGCCAGGTTGTGAAATGATCTGCGAAATTTAGAAAGTTTTAAGACATCGTTTTCGCCTTAATTAATTTCAACAGTGGTGTCATTTAGCGATTTACCTTTGCACGCAATCCTGCAGCTTAGACAGGTTGTGCTTTATGTATGCAGGTCCATAGCATGTCTCTTTGTTTGTGTAGAAGCTAAAGGAAACTTTCAACATTTTCATTCGTTGTACTGTAGATAAGTCTAGTAAGAAAATACATTCATCAGACTGGTTTGAACAGAAGAACATAGCCTGAAAAATCCTCCGTAGTGGGTCATTACACTGAGATTCTACATTCTCATTGTTTGAACTTGCAAGACTGACCCAGTGTACTTTGAATGTTTATGCACCACTGAGTTATGTCATCTGTATGAGGCTAGACTTTTTGATTTCATACAGTAGATTATGTAAAGCTCTGCAATGCAGGGAACTACACCATCATTTTTAGTTTATAACTTACACCTAATACCAAACCCAGGAAAGTGAATCTATATTAGGTTTAAAGAGACAGTACACATTAACATTTCTTTTTCTAGCCATAGTCCAGACTATTGTTATGTTGCAGTGCAGCTTTCTTTTCTCTTAAATCTCTAAAGAGATGTTGGTCAGTATAAAGTGAGAGTTTAGTACCAGGATAGCAAAACCCAAACAAACCATGACTGAGTTGTAAGTAACTTTCTTTTAAAGGGACAGTTCACTGCCACATTGTTATTTATCCAATTTTTGAAGAGAATTTCCCAGTGACTGAAGACATTGGTAGAAAATTTCCTTCTCTTGAATGCACAGGAACTACATGGCACTTGCTTACTTGCTTACGCTTAATATAGAGCACCTTGAGGCGACTGTTGTTGTGATTGGCGCTATATAAATAAAATTGAATTGAATTACCACAAATGTTTAATTTCAGAAATAATGAAATATCTGCTGATCTTTTATTCTCTCCTCAGGTGTCACCACTGTCCTAACCATGACTACCTTGAGCATCAGTGCTAGAAACTCCCTTCCTAAAGTGGCCTATGCCACCGCCATGGACTGGTTCATGGCTGTGTGCTATGCCTTTGTCTTCTCTGCCTTGATTGAGTTTGCCACAGTCAACTACTTCACCAAGCGCAGCTGGGCATGGGATGGGAAAAAAGAGGGCATGGAAATAAGGGTGAGTGATTCTCATTTGCAACAGTTTCATGTAACCAAAAAAAAAAAATGATGGATGTGTGATGCCTGCTCTTTCGATTCATCGCAGCGCACCAACATTAACTATCACCAATATGTAAGGACAAAAACAGAATGAAAGGCAGCTAGTTCAGGGGAAAGTCTCACGCAACTTTTCTTTGCTTATTAAATTCAAAATTAATCCAAAAAAAAGAAGTTGCTAAAAATGTCACTTGATTCTGGAGGAGTGATGAGGGGAAATTGCAGTTTGGAAACACATAGAAAGTATCCTTAATGCAGCATGGAGTACTTTGTAAAGCCTGTAAAGAGACCTTTTATTTATTCATTGCCAAATGGAACAGAGACAGTGGGGCGGAACAGTGAGAGCAAAAACAGAGGTAAACTCCCAGAGACGCTGGCCCTGATTTATGATGGCAGCATATGTTCAACTCTCATCCTAAAGTCAGTGCAGCCTTATTCTCCTCAGAAAAGATGGTGCATTTACATCTATATAGTATATTGTTTAAAATGAATCACGTGATGTTGAAGATAAATCACATCTTGTACATTATCAATAGGCAAACAAAAAATAAATAAAATAAAAAGATCTCCGTGCCTGAGCCTATTTAATGGTTTATATTGAGGGAACAACCAGATATGTGTCCAAAGAAATTGTTGTTCAAAAAGAAAAAAATCACCTAAATCAAGCCACATGTTTCTCATGACAGCTTCAGCCTTTAAATGCAATATGATCTGTATGATTACCTTACTGGAAAGATCATTCTGTCTGTAATCACGACAGCTTGAAAAGTTTTCAATGAATTCTGATCAAACTTTTTTGTAGTGTAGAGCACGAGCCATTAAAAAGTGTCTTAGATCCACCACGGTCTTCATGGTCACCCTCATGATTTATTGGTCGAAGAGTGACAAAAAGCCTTATAACTTAAAACGTATGGCAAGCGTTGTGTTTGCTGTCAACATATAGAAAGATTTAAAATATCATGTCACATTTGACCTCTGACCTCTTCTTTAACTCAATGATTTGAAGGTCAAAGTGATAATAACTGATTGATAATAATTGAAATAATAATAATAATGGGGATCAAATAAGGCCAAACCTTCATAAAATGTCCTTTATGTGCTTAAAATTCCACAGCCTTTGTTTGTATTGGAAGATTTAGGAAATGCTGCCAGTATATGGAGGTTCTAAATATTAACACTATAGTTTGCATCTAAATGTCATGTCACATTTGACCTCTGACCTCACTTTTACATCTGCCTTTTTTTGAAGTTATTTGTCGTATGTTTAAAGTATTGTCAAAATCTGCTTAGTTAGTTAAAAATATATACAGTAGTATAATATTATATAATAATATAATAATTATATCCAATTATTTACAAATCCATACCTATTATCTATTACCTACTCCCACACAAAATACTCTGCTGTTCCCTTGAAAGTTAATCCTGCCCAGGGTGAGCCTCTCTGGTGGACTTTTGCACTCTCCGAGTGCTTGATGTGTTTGTAAATGATAGCATTAAATCAAAAACAATTGTAGGCACACAGACGTAGTGAAATGAAAGAAACTAAGTCAGATTAAAAACTTACATTAAATATCAAAATAGTCTTCTTTTCTTTTAACATCAATCTCACCAGGCACTAAATACCAGTTTAAAATCAGGCTGTGTTCATTTACTGTTATGATATAAGATCCTCATGTTATTTAGCTCTTTTACAAAAGCCTTAGATAGACATATGTAAAAAAATAAAATAAAATAATAATAATAATGGATTGCATTTATATAGCGCTTTTCGGGGCCCTCAAAGCGCTGTACAATTCCACTATTCATTCACTCTCACATTCACACACTGGTGGAGGCAAGCTACAGTTGTAGCCACAGCTGCCCTGGGGCAGACTGACAGAAGCGAGGCTGCCATATCGCGCCATCGGCCCCTCTGGCCATCACCAGTAGGCGGTAGGTGAAGTGTTTTGCCCAAGGACACAACGACCGAGACTGTCCGAGCCGGGGCTCGAACCGGCAACCTTCCGGTTACAAGACGAACTGCCAACTCTTTGAGCCACGATCACCTAAAAAGGCTCCTAGAAAGTCAAAAGCAAAAGACTTTAGCATGTACTGAACATCACCTTTATTTCTCTTAACATACATAGTGAGTCACTGACATTGGAACCATGGAGAGATTCTTGGAGGAGCATTTTGCATGTCAGCCAGTTAGAACTATAGACTGCATATAAAACACTGACGTAGCTTCCAGGTCTGAAAAGTGAAATCAAAGTGCTAAAGTGGCTCAGGTTTGGTTTCTTTCTTGTGGCCAGCAGGAGGCGACTTCTCTGGATGCAAGAAGAAGTCTCTCTTTGGGGAAATGACCCTACTGCTCACTTAAACTTTGACTTCACTAAACACTTTTCTGCAGTCCACAGCCATGAGAGCTAGTTTCAAGTCTTACTGAATGAGCATGATATTCTTTTTACAGCTTTCTGTCCTCATTAGACTCAAAAAGGAATCAGAGTGAGTTCATCTAAAAAAAAAGGGGGGGGCTGCATGAAGAAGTAGCTTAAGTTTAATAAGGAATAGACCTGGTACATAGAACTGAACATTAGAACAATAAAAACAAAGCACACCAGCATAAAGAGACTAATATAAGTTAGTAATTGTGCGGCTAAAATGAGTTTACCTGATATATGTATAACACAGTCCATTTCAAACTGAGAAAAAGAGTATTAACTGTGGCTTATAAGCAAAGCTATATTAAAAGGACAGCCTTCTGGGGGTGTTTGGAAAAACATATAAGAATCATATAAGAAACATTATGAAGCCGTGCCAGTGGTAAATAGTGGCAGTGCTATTACTGTATTGCTGTGAGTGCATAAAAACACAGCCACAGACACAACATAAAGGGAAAGTTATTTCTTCTGTGACAGACAGTGCCACGAATCTATTTTCTGCTACCATTGTACAAACTGTTTGACACAATCAGTACAGCCTTTTCCCACTTTTTTTATAGTTTGACATTTGGTCCTCGGAGCGATTGGCAGAAATGCATATTGCTGCCACAGAACTTTTCAGTTGGTGGGGATAATTTGCAGCGTTACACTGCTGCAGAGAGGAGTTTTTTTTTCTCTTTTCTTTTTCTTTTTTTTCCCACCCCTCCTCTTTGATGTCTCGTCTTAATGGCAACAGCCTGGACTGGGTTCTCAGGGACTGTGCTGAGCATGCAGTTGTCATGATAGATAGAATAGAATGGGGTCACAGAGGGAGACGTGGCACTCCCAACACACTGCCTGCTAGAACGAGCTACTGGAATCCAAAGCAATCAGGCACTGCATATATTTCCCTTTTTTTTGTAGCAAATTTTGAAAAATGACTGTTAATGAGCATGAGCTACATAAGCAAAACCTCTTCTTCAGGAGAGAAGTTTTAGCTAGTAAGTCTTTTTTTAAAAATCTGGCCCCGCAGCCATCAGAGCTAGCGTTTCAGCCACCACTCCTACCGGAACCAAATGATGACTTCATCACCCTTAGGCTGCTTTCTTTTTTTAGGTCTCAGATATGATCCACAGACGAGTGTGTGCGCACTAATTTACTTTACTGGTTATGGAGCATCGATGCAGTTTTCCTTTTCTTTTATTCGAACATTTTCTGTGACAGGCAATCTGCCTAATTAGCTCTCCCCTCTCCGGCTGAAGGTGAGGTTATTACAGAAATTAGCCGGTGGGGAGTTTGGTTGGAAAAGCCTGCATATTCTCGGCACCCTGTGACACATGATTGGACACTGCTACGTTGGATATCATGTGCTGTTTTATCAGCAGAGGCAGAAGCACTGCCTGTGGGTTGCTCTGCTGCGGCCAAGGGGTGATCGCAGTTTCGTGTGTGCGTGTGTGTGCGCATGTGTGTGTCTACGCACCTGCAGTACATAATAACTTCATCAACATTTTACCAGAATAATTCATTATCTCTTATTAGCACAAGCACTTGCGTGTCAGTAGAATGTATTCTGGAAGTTTTGATGCACTCAGGTGGAAAGAACAAAGGTGAGTTGACATTTCTGGAGGCCAGGGGTGCACTTTTGTACTTTTTCAGTCCCAATAATGATAGAGATACTTGGGTGTTAAGCTGTGTTCCTCACTGCAAGGAGGATACTTGGAAGCATTCTTTTGTACAAGTTTTTTGATGTAGCAAGCATGAAATACCACTAAATTGCTGACCCCTTGTTGTTGGCTTTTTCCATGCGATGCTATATTAACAAATGTAATGGGCCACCTACACACTAGACCCTACAGGAACTGCTCTCCTAAAGAAACCCATGTCACGAAGCTCCTGGTGCACCATTTTTGTGCTGATGTTAATGCCAGAGTTAGCAGACTGTTGGTGGCTTTCACACCCTATGCACCTCAGCACATGGCAGCCCCACTCTGTAAATTTACGTTGCCCGAGTTCATCCAGTTCTCAAGATTCTCACAGCTGTTTGTGGAATAGCTTGCAACTTTTACAAACTGACTTGTTGCCATCATGGCACCTTATTACAGTGCCACACTTGAAATCAGTGAACTCTTTAGAATGACCCATTCTTTAACAAATGTTTGTAAAGGCAGACTGCATGGCTAGGTGTTTGATTTCATAGATCTGTGGCAAAAGGACAGAAAACACCTGAATTCAAATGCTAGAATCCTTTTTTTCCATATAGTGTACATTAACACATCCTTAAGTGAAATCAGAAAGGTCTATTTCATGTTTATTTATAATATCATAACTAAATGACATAATTATTAAGAGACATAATTATCAAAACATGTCCACAGGAACACAAACAGGGACATCGTGGCTCCTTATAGACAGTCTGCACACTCACATACCCACATGCTCACATACTTGGGGCTATTTATTACGCCAACACCTCAGCTCCAGTCTTAGAGAGGGACAGACTGTCACAAGGTTCAGTTACACGCACACATGCACACACTGAGCTCCAAACAGCAGGACACAGCAAGGCACAATTACCCCGAGGACACTTAAACACACTCATCAAGAAATTCTGATGCAACAATTTTCAGAAGTTACAAAGACAAGGTCAATAGATGCATTGTATTCATGGAGTATTTTTGCCTGCAGCTATTGAAATGACTTTGAATAGTACACAGGAATCTTTGGCTGCTAGTGAATTATGTGCTCTGTTACATAAGGTTCATAAAAACATGCATACAGCCCAGTGCTACATACTGTTCCCCCAATAATTAGACCATATAAATTATTACCTACAAGGACAATGGAACAGCAAAAAAGAACAGAAAATTTGCTACATTACTGTGCAGATAGCATCCATAGTCTAAAAGACTGAACAGTTTGGGATGGTATTATTAGAGCTTAGAGGTGTAAGTGCAGAACATTCGCTGATCAGTATGAAAATTGGTTTTAGAAGTTTGGTACACAGCCTTCATAATGTACAGCAAGTTAAATTGAGATGGCCAAACACTTTTAGTACTCACTGAAAGTTTCACTATAAACAGACATAAACTGACCTCTAATTTAGCGACCATAAAATTACAATTTATGTTTTCTAAATACAGGCCAATAACCACTTTCATTCAGGCTTTCTTCTCCAGACTGGTGGAGAACTCTAAACATAGTATTTCTGTTGATTAAAAATGCTCTTAAAGGCAGCACTGCAGGAACATTTGAGAGGTTTCTCAAGTTAGCCATTCAAGTTAACTCAGGGGAAGGCAAATAGGTGGTTAGCAACTACAGAATCCTTTGTTAGCACCCACCTGTCATTCAAAGCGGCTACATACTTATTAATTTGAAGCTCCCTCTCCAAACATACATACCGTAGGCCTCTTATACAATTTCCGTGAAGATACTATAGTGGCCAGAATGGTAGCATCTGTTAGCATCTGTTAGCTGTTGAGGACAAAAATATAGCATCTGTTAGGTATCAACTCTAAAAATATACCGTCTGCTAGCAATCAAAGCTAAAACAATAGCGCCTGACAGGTACAGTGGCAAAAGGTATAGCGGTCATTAGCTATCGAGGCTAAAATTGAGTGTCTGTTAGCTATCGCGGCCAAAACTGATTTTTGTAGCAGGCTGTGAAAACACAGGAGTCTGTGTGGACTTGCGTTTGGAGCCAGTCTCAAGTGGCCATTAGAGGAAATCAAGTTGTGGTTTGGCTTCATTTCTCAGGACTGGTGTTTGCCACTTCGGATACACATATTCATCAGCCAAGTCATTCTACTGTCAGACATGACACTCACCACTGGCAGTGACTGATGGCTATCTGTTGTGTTCCATCCATTTTGCAGTCGATCCAGTTTCACAAATTTTATGATTGAATTTCTGCTCTTTAAAAGATGCGTGACGGGTAGCCATATTGAGCTATATTGTTACTACAATTGATGTATCCCTGATGCGTGATATTGTAGTAATTTGCCTTTCCTGCTGACAGAAACTTCCAATAGAGCAGCTCGTTCTGTGTTAGAATCAATATCATTGAAAGGTACCTGGTTATCTGAGAGCAAGAGTGTGACTCTTCTGTCTTCCTTTCTTTTTCTGTTCAAATTGACTTAAGATAGCAGGTGCTTCAAGCACCGGTTCACCATTCCTATGTTTAAAGCAATCAACTGCCTGCAAGTTTGTTAGCTCTCCTCAAGGTTGAAGGATCATACTCATCCTGTTGCCCTGCTCACTCAAGGAAACACACTTATGACAGTAAATATATTTCCTCCTCAATCCTGCTGCCTCCAGTACAAAGTCAAAAAAAAAACCAAGCAAAACCTACTGGCAGACATTAAAAAGGACTCCCTGTGAGATTTACACACACTCGAGACACTGAACATAGCCACGGCACATGTCTTGTCACGTGTAAAACCATTGCTGTGCCTCCATTTGTGAGTATATGTGAACATTGAGCATAAAGACCAAACAAAATATTTGGTGATGAGCTGTGCGCTGTAAGAGATTCACCGTGAAGCACTTTGGGGTAGAGGGGACATTAGTTATGCTAATTAAAAAGATGGAGAGAAGCAAAAAGGCAGGGAAAATTAAATGAAGCTAAAAAAAAAAAAAAAAAAAAGTGGAGCAAAAATTAAAGCTGGGCTCAAAGAAAAAGTGAAAAGGGGGAGCTGTGAAAGTGACGCACTGAATTAGTTTCTTAAAGTGGCCACAGTGGGGATGAATGGTGTGAAGGAAATTACCACAGTACAGACTCGCACACTGGATGCCACACAGGAAACTAAAACTCAGCCTGGTAATCAATCTTAGTGTCCTACTTGCTCTCCCACATCTACTGTGTGCGCTGTACTGTTCTTCGCTAGGCTGACAGGATCCTCTAGTGATGCAAGTTTAGCTATTTGAGCCAGTACCAATTTAGCAAATAAAATTCTGGCTCTCTGTGCGACTTCAATATGAAAGACAGTCTAATGATTTCCCTCTAGTAGAACTAAGACGGCAGTTTCTCCAGCCAGCTTTATCACACAGAGCCTTTGTCGTGTTTGTTGTATCGCAATCTGTTTGCCTGCAGAGGTCTGGCTGCTCTCATTGATACAGTTTGTCAGACATGTTTTCAGGCGCTGTTATTTTGCTTTTCCTTCTAATCCTGCTCTGTGCTGCTACTGCTACTGCTAGCAGTATCAGATGCCAGTCCAGCCTGGTTCTGCAATGATGCAAATCAGAACTGTTCCTATTCCCATACTCTTAATTTCATCATGATTTTCTTTTTTTCGATCTTGATCCTTTACGTTCTGCAATCCAGATTTGTATGATGCAGATTTGATTTGACAGTATGTTCAAAAGTAGTTCCAGCTAGATACTGATGAATACAGTATGTAAGTTGGGTAATTTTAATATAATTGGTAAACTTTTTTTCTTTTCTACTTTTCTTTTCAGGAACCGTTTCAGGCTAACATGGCCAGGATTAAAGATATGGTTAGGCTTTTGTTTTGTTCTTGTGTGTGTCGTGTCTCGTGGTGTTGCTTCTATTTCCTCTTTATGAGTTCAAATGGAAGTATGGTTGAGTCTGGTGCCCCCCCCTTCCTAACGACCTTTGCTTTACTTCCTTCTTCCTTTTCAGAGAAGAGAATCTGCGACTTTGTCCAAAAAGGCGAACAACACCTTCAACATTGTCGGAACCACCTACGCCATCAACGTAGCTAAAGATCAAGGTTTAACGACCATTTCCAAGAGCGCGGGAGCATCAGCGAAGCATCCCTATATGCCTGACCCCTACATAGAGGCCAAGAAATCCTACAACCGCGTCAGCAAAGTGGACAAGATATCACGCATCATTTTCCCAGTTTTGTTCTTCATCTTCAACTTGGGTTACTGGGCCACATATGTCAACAGAAAGCCCGCTATCATGAAGGCAAACAACCTAAACTGAGTCTGACCAAATGCTTGGCTTGATTGGGTTTGGTTTCGGTGTGCCAAGTCCATTACATCTTTTTTTGTGCGTGTGTACGTGTGTGCGCGCATGTTTTGTGTGTCTGTTTTTTCTTAGGCATCTGATATTTTGCACGTCCGTATAGATGGAAGGCAAATTTGACCATACAGTAGATTCACATAGAGTAGTGGTCCGTGGAGGAAGCACATTGTCACGTCAGTCTGTGTTTGTGCAGCATTTCTTTTTAGTTTTGTCCCCTCCACACTTAGCTCTGGCCCTGTTCTCTGTTGTGAGTAACCCGGTGATCTTTGCTGTACCTTTGACGGCTTGCTGTTTTGTAGTAGTCAAATTGCATTTTCCACCAAATTTGGACATGTTTGCGCTTTTCTTATGATAAGTCAGGGCAAGCATGCGTTCAACGTTCTCGTTGTAGCTCATTGCCAATAATAAGACTGTCACGTGCATTGAGTTGAGATATGCATGCAGACATGCACACGAACACATGCATCAGAAGACACCAAGAGAGCCATTTGCTGGTCGCTTTACTGTTATTCTGTTAGCTGGGGGCAGCCTGTGTAGGTCCATAGGAACATCGTTAATAATCGTCAGTGTCTGACCTTCAGCTTGCGGTGAAGTTCAACAGTCCCAATACAGTATTATCTGCAACTGCTTTCGCGTCTCATTGGGCTGCCTGTACATTTTCTAGTTCAGTGGCTCTTTGAGGTTTAATTGGCTATGTCCTACGACAGAGAAGCTACGTGCCTTGGTAAATACACACATCACGAAGCAAAAAAGGCTTTGACATGCTTACACTTGCATTTCCACACATATAGACAACGGTCTGTGTGTATACATTACATACAAACATTTACAAACTGGCATCCATGCTCTGCAGTGTAGTGCAGTATGGGTTGTGCATCACGCACCCCGCCGGTGGAGATGGGTATAAAGTGTAAATGTTTCCCATGAGTGCTGAAGGCTAACAGACCTTTCAGCACTAGTGAAAAGCTGAAGCAAAGATATTAAAGGATATATCATATATGCCATTTATGTTTTGACATGTTTTGACATCTCTGTGAGCTGAGCAGTCATTACAAACTACCGCCATTACCTCAGACTGAAGTCGAATTCACACATTATTTTTTCTCACCATTCAAATGCAAATAACGTGACACGTTTCACACATTAAATCATAGCAGACACTCGCCCTTTAAGTAAACTGTGAGCAGGCACCTTGAAACCTTTTTTTATTGTTTTTGTTTTTCACCCTTATTTTGTTTCCATCGGTCACCGTAGCCACACTCATGCACAAGCGTTTTGATTCGTGCTGTATTTTTTCCCCTTTTATACTTTATCGTGTAAAGTCGATCGGTGTTGATTTGATTGTCTCCATATACTGTGTTTTGTAGTAAAAGTCGAGTCACAGTCATGCAGCATTTCTGAACACATTTCGGAGACACTGCCATTGCTGGCGACAGTTGCATTGCAAAATTCATAATAATAAAACAACAACAAATTGTTCTGATCGCGCCAAAGAGCCACTAACGATGGAGCGATGATCGCTCGTGCATTGAATTTGTCTCTGATTTGTTTAGTGGTGTCTGTATTCCTGTGACACTCTGTGTTATGTGTGCTAAGCGTTTATGCAGGTGTAACTAAAGCCATTTCTGTTGCTTTTTATGCTAAGCAAACTGTTTTTCATCATGTTAAATACCTGCTCTGACAACCACTGTACTCGATACTCTTTCATACATTAAGCTTACCATTTTCAGTGGTAAGCTTAGGACAGTGAGTGAACCATGTTGTGGCACCTGTAAAGGTTTGTTAATACAAACCACGTAGAAGTGTTCAGTCATAGCTTAATGCATGATGAAGTCTGTACACGTTTTTTCGTCTTTGGCCTCAAATATTGGTGTTTGTCACTAAGGAAATAGGGCTTGGTATCAATGTGTTGTACTTCATCCCAGTAACTCATAACCTCTCATAACTCAGCATCTGTATAAACACACATAATTCCAACTATTTGTGCATACTAATGCAATGTTTATGCTTTACAGCTGGTACAGAGTTTTGGGAGTGTTTTTACCCTTATTTGGTCACACACGCACAGTTCGCACACACTGAACTGGCTCTGCAGTCATCTTAAATAATGTTAAGCCAGTTAAGTACATCGAACAAGTTGTGAATTTAGCCGACATATAACATGATGAAAACAAGCTATTCTTATCAAATATATATATATTATATATTATGTGTACAATTTAACACAAGATGTATTATTATATTTTTTAAAAACTGATATATAATCAAATGAAGAACAAATAAGATATTTACATTTTTATTATTATAAAATGTAATCAGTGGCTATTTGTAGAGCACTGACTCTTTTAGCCATTACAATAAATCAGTGCGTCTAATTTCAAGCCATATGTATGTGGACATACACACAAAGCTAGACCCTATCTCTCTCTTCCACATGCAGCTAAATTGCAACAGCATGTGCATTTCTTTGTAAACCTTATACAGACATTAGAAACACAGTGGCTATAATGGCAAAATAAGGCGTGATACTAACCTCTGCACTGAAATCGAGGAATAGAAATGCATTTCATTTCATCGGGCAAATTAAATGTATAATAACAAACAGGGTGAAGCATGTCGCTGTGTCTTAATGATACGTATTACCTCTAAATATTTCTGAACACCGCACATCATCCCGGCGCAGTATAGCTTTTTTTAATCCGATACATTTCATTGATTTATACACTTTTCAATTAAAACACCCTGTTTCCTCTTCTTTATTTCTTCTTTTTTTCAGAATTTAGTCTCAAACAAAATGATCCATTTTACACATCCACTGAGGGTTTATAAACCCTGCTGGCTGCTGCTAAATGTGGAGCTGATGACAGACAGCATTAATGTTTGTGTATGACTCTTCTGGGTAGTGGGATAAATGTACTGTAGGTACGTACTTCTAAGCAGAAACAGTCACTTTACTTAATATGCCCAAAGGCCCTTGTCATGTCAGGATCTGGTATAATGTGATAACCAAAGATCAATTTGCTTTGTAATTTCATGTGTACTACAGCATTCATAAAATCATGTCTAACCCCATTCACAACATGAAATTAGTGTGACTGCCAAGCTGTACTGACTGTACTGATCAAGGTAAATATTTACAGAATAACATACTTCTCTACACTTCGTCATTTATAAATTTTTTTAAATCCGCATATGTTGTGTGTTTGTGATTAGCAAACAAGGGTAAAACACTTCCGGAGCTATAAGACCACGACCACTTCACTCTGCCGCTAAACTACAGCGTAATCATCGTCATCCAGTCTGCTTGGAAAGACCATAGCAGCCAACACATGTCATAGTGCAGAAATAAGAATCTGAGCAGTTTTTAAAACTAGAAATTGTAAGAAAAAACTGTGTTTTGAAGAGTCTGCATGTACACCTGTGGTAATTGTTTTATTTCGTTTTGATTGATTGATTGATTGATTGATTTGAACATTCCTGGGATGATTTCGATGAGCAGGACTCCACTGTACTGTTGCCATTTAGGCTCTGCTATGGTTGTGTTAGTCACGTGGTAAATCCTTTTCTCACAGGGCCAGAGTTAACTTCAGCAGAAACATGTCATCCATATGAGATAGAGTATATTAAGACTATATTACTATATTAATATATTTATGCTATTCAGTACAGCATTAAATATTCTATGTTTTATACGACGTAACCTCAACAGCATTTATGCAAAACTCCTGATGCGTAGAAAGCTGTAGATAAAATAGGCAAACTAAACAAATGATTCAACTAAATGGCAACAATTCTAATTGCGCAGAATAATTGCTCAGAATAGTACTACTAAGTTGTGAATTTGTAGATATTGTGAAATTAATTCCGATAGTTTTTGTGAATATTGATATGTCATGTCATTTATTTTTACATTTGATAAGTACTGCTGTCTTACATTGAGCTCTGTAACACTACGTGTTATGGTATTATAAAGATGTACAGTAGAGATAATACTCATCGAGCTATTTACACGATCCGTACCTTGTGTGCACTTTTCAAACCTAACTGTGAATAAGCAGCTGTCTGCAAGCAGAGTCGTACACACTGTGTTCTCTCTCCAGCAATTTCACTGCATGTCTCTACGCATTGAGAGATCAAAGACTTCCTCTACAAAGACAGCTCCGGGAACTTTGTGGACTTTGTGTTTTCGTTAGGAAGTGGTCTCTATATGCTCAGTGACTGGACTCTGTGTGTTGCCCTCTGTCATTCATGTGCTTACTGTATGGGATATAGCAAATGGAAATGAGGATTAAAAGGACCGTGTATTTTGTCTTGGAGTTAAAAGGCCCTTCTTGGTGACATCCGAGCCTCAAAGGTGCACGCTTTCAACACGCTGGACTCACCTGATGCTCCTTTAGAGGCTCATTTGACGACTATTGTTGTTTAACCCTTTGTGTGATTGTCTGTGCTGTGCATGCGGGTCCTTTTTGTTTGTGGTTCATTGGGGGAAAATTCAGTTACAGCCTGAAGACATCCTACATGGAACAAATATATTGCACACATTCAAGTCAAAGCACAGTCACCTAAAATTTATTATATTTCACAACATTTATAGCCACTGTAGATTACACACAAATCAGACAAAACAGCAAGGGCACAATATCTGGCTTAAAGTGTATGCTAACGATTTTAATATATGTCATGATAAATAGTCTATATTTAATGTTGTACCTCATTTATATGGTTATTTAACATGTGCTGCCTGCTATTAATGAATTGTCCAAATTAACAGATGCAGTGTTATTCTCATACATTTCATAAATCCTGACCATTAAAATTACAGTTTTCTATTACACACAAAAAAATGTTGGTAGATGTACACACACTGGAGGTTACCTGTAAAACTTGATTTAATGCTGCACATTGGCCAGAAGGCACATGAGCCAGACATTACATTACACACACAAAGTAAAAAAAAAAATGTAACCCTCGAGAGCCTTTCACTATGAGTAAACTGCCAAAAACTGCCAGACAGCTTTTAGAGGGGAGGGAGGCATCAGTGTTACAAAGAGTAACTGCAACTGAAGTGACAGCAGAGAATTAAAAATGAAGCAAAATCTGCACAGCACAAGAGTTTTGATGATGAACATTTGATGAACACTAGCTTGTGTTTTTGACAAAGGCAGCTGTGCTGTTGTCCACAGACTTTGAAAGTTGTTGCTGTCTGGCTTGAGTCCAGTTCTGACTGCCCTGTAGGTGCCTTCAACTGCACGGGAACGGCGTCATGTGTAAAACTACAACCTTTAAATTTAGCTACAACCGCACGCCTGAGAAAATTAGACCACCACCCCGCCCCACGACATAGACACAAAAGGTTGTTTTCATGCTTGTGCAATGATAAATGAAGTTACTCATTAACACTAAAAGGATATTGTGCGCGCTATCTCTTAGCCCGTAAAGTGCTTTGTTTTTCTTTGTTTTATTGTCTGCGCGCCTGTTTTGTTCATCTCCCAGAGCTCAAACGTGGAAAAAGGCTTTGACTACAGCAACACTAAAGACCTGTTCACATTCAGTCGAGTGAACACCATCTTCCACTGGGATAACCACTCCGTTTGCTAAAATGAGAGTCCCGACACACATCTCGGAACAACGTGATGACACACAAATGTTTTGTGAACCCAGTGGAATTAGCAGGACACTGAGTAAAGCATCAAAGATAAGTTTTATTTTCACTTCACCAGTGACCTGACATCACACAAAGGATGCTTTTCTTTCAGTAAGATGCCAAGTTGCATAGATCGCACATGCCATCAGTAAATTTATTGTATAATTTATGCAAACTGGAGACCAGTTACTATGGTAAGCCAGTAGATGATAACACCTAACTTGCTAATAGGGCTAATGCGCTTCTTTTTGTGACGTGAAGTTCGTTTGATGAAGGATGGAACTCACTGATGTAAAAAGAGAAGAAAGAAAAAAAATGGGTTGCTGTGGTAAAGGACGCTCATCTCTAATTACTTGTGAAGCAAAGCTGTTAGGCATAAGCTCTTTTATTTTAACCTTTCACCTTTCTATTACACAGGGTTTGTGTGGGGCTGCTGACAAGCTGTCTCCATCCTTTTGTCCGGGAATCGCTGTTCTTTACAGTAAATAAAGTTAAAGTGCTTTCATGCTTCTGCTAGTGTGACTGAGTGTTTGGTCAGATAAATGTCTGATTTCAGTTAATGAAAACCTTTATAGAGAATAGGCTACTGAACCTCAAGTAATAGTCTAGTCCACCAAAAGCCACTCAGGGGAGTCTTCAATCTCACAGACGTGCAACTCTGCACAAGGGACAATACCGTGAGAATGCAGCTAGCTCAGGGGGGTGACTTTAATGTAATTCAAAGGTGCAGAAACACGTCTTAACATTACAGCCAGCCAGCTCACGTGGAACAGATTCATATGAATGCACAACGGACAAGGTTAATAGGGTTTGTGTAAACCTCAGCCTAGTCATTGCCTGAAACCAGACACACCACGTTTAGAACAGCAAGACAGCAAAAACAAAGTGGACCAAAGTCACATGGATTATGTAGAAGAGAGGAACAACTCCAGCTGACATGTGACCACTGCAAAACAAAACACAACCAAACATCCCAGAGAATTTGTTTCAATTCAATTCATTTTCAGTTTAAGATAGATGGATAGATTGATAGATTGTCTCCATGAACGAGCACTTGGTGACAGTGGAAAAGAAAAACTCTTTTAACAAGAAGAAACGTCAGGCAAACCAGGCACAGGGAGGCCCTGTCATCTGCCACAACCAATTGGAGGCGAAAGGAGAAAAGACACACTGTTGAAGAGAGCCAGAGATTAATAATAACTAATGATTAAATGCATATTAGTGTATAAACACATGGAGAGTAAAAAAAAGTTAAGTGAAGAAGAAACGGTCAGTGCATTATGGGAAGTCCACCAACAGCTTAGATCTATTGCAGCATAATTAATTGATCATTCTGGGTCCAGCTGTAGCTATGTGTTTTATCCCAAAAGAAAGTTTTAAGACTAATCTTAAAAGTGGAGAGGGTGTTTGCCTCCTGAATCTAATCTGGGAGCTGATTCCACAGAAGAGGAGCAGGAAAGCTGAAGGCTCTGCCTCCCATTCTACTATTAAATAGGCTACTAATAGGCAAATATAATAGGAACCAAAAATAAGGCTGCAGTCTGAGAGAAAAGTGCTCTGTTGGGATGATAAGATACTCTGAGGTCTTTAAGATAAAATGAGGCCTGATTATTCAAGAGGAGAAGTCTTATAAAATAAATAATAATTAAACAAATACTGGATCTTCAAAGGCAGATGGAAAATTTAACCCGAGAGCTATTCTATGCTAAGTAAACTGTATTAATATTTCAGAAGCTCTACCATTATACAGCAAATGACCTTCAGTACAGATACGAGTGAAGCTATGAATGAGTGCAGCTGAGTGTGGAAGTAGCATAAACTAACCTTGACAGAGAAAAAAAAGGTATAAAAAGATTGTGACATTAACCCAAACATAATGACAACCAAGCAACAAGAAGCAGGGAGGAAGTAGCCATAAAAGCAGCTCTGCTGATGTAATCCTGTAATCCAACACTTGAAGTTATTTTTGTTTAGTTATGGTTCAACAATCTGGCCAAAGGATTGACAGAATTCCGATTGGCAATCTGACTCACAATTTAGGACTAATTTGTTTATTTGAGTAATTCGGCACTCAATTAAGTGGCACGGCAACCACGTGAATGGGCTTTATACTGAATGGGATGCTAATTAAAGTTACTGAAAACAGGCACAAAAAAGTGTTCTTACCAGAAAAAGGGGAATAGCCAACTCTTTAACACACCGGAATCTAGAACGTTATATACTGTTGTGTACAACACGTCACTACTTATTGTGAGTTTTTGCCACATTAAAGT
This sequence comes from Perissodus microlepis, assembly GCF_051167445.1. NCBI lineage: Eukaryota > Metazoa > Chordata > Actinopteri > Cichliformes > Cichlidae > Perissodus > Perissodus microlepis. The sequence goes on from NC_140470.1 coordinate 10,078,233, forward strand.
GAGAACGTGCACCATGTTGGGGTTTTTTTGGATTGTTTGATTGTTTTTGGAGTGGGGGGCGTTATTTAGATGAGATGTTGAGTGCTATCTTATCAGTTAATGCAAGCAAGCTCACTTAAGCTGTGTCCTTTCCCTCTTCACACACATTATTTATCCTTTCATTCATCCATCAACTTTACCACTTGGACAGGAGCTGACACTAGGAGAGAGACGGAATACAGCCTGGATCGCACGCCATTCATCAGATACTTAATGTATAACACAGAAACTTGTAATATTTGTCCATTCATTCAGTTAGCGACTCAAATTAGTATAAGTGAGACCTGGTCATGGACTGCAGCTGCCAACTGTCGATCAAAGCAGCCGTGTTCCCATTGTACGTGAAACTGAGATGAAACCATGATTTTTTTGAGACAGCCTCAAGTTGCAACTGCCACAACTGCATTTTTTTTGGCACTTGTGCTTTGGCTTTATTTTTCAGCACCAGAGGTTATTGCTTGCTTAATGTTTGACAGTCTGCACACCTCATCCTTGGAGGCAGGTGCCTTTGTTGGCATGGATTTAGTATCAACAACCAATCACATTCAACTACAACCTCACCTTGAAGTTTTTGTTTAAAACAAGAGACAAGTCGAACTGCAGTAATGCAGACATCTTCAAAACACTACGAAAATATGGTGCTTCTACAACAATAGAGTCACACAGTCGAATTATCTCTAGTTTAATTCCACTAATCAACCACTGACCCTTTTTAAATTAAGATACAGATATATTTGAGGTGTTATTACTATTCCAAGTTGGTTATTTGTAATGATTTAGCCACCAGAACACCTATTCAAGAGTTCCCTAATTAAGAGTTCAAAAGTTTAAGTTAAAAAAAAAAAAGTGGACATAATCCTGATGCAGGGGCTAGAGGTCAGGATTTCTGATGACACACAGGAAGGAGATCTGAAGTGCAGCGAAAAACAAGACATGTCCCTTGATTTAAAAAAAAGCACAAAGAATCACAAAAAAAACCCAAAACACCAGGGAGCCTGACTGATACAATCACAGAGCTGGCAGAAAGATCTGGCAAAGAGTGGGTGGAAGAGCTGGTGTTTAAATTCAGAGGGTGAGTGAGCAGTTAATGGAGAGCAGGTGCACCAGCCAGAGAACCAGCGTGACCAGCAGAAGCCATGCCTCTTGGGACATAGCACCACAAACAAGGAGAGACAGAAAGGGAGCAAAAGAGGTTTAAAATGTTTTTTAAGAAAAAGAAATAAATAAATAAAATGAAGCACGAGAAGAAAAAAGGGACCTGCACATTTGGCTTTGTTTGTCCAACTGCTATTTAACGCACCAAATAATATGTGTTTGCTACTTTGAATGTTGTCTACCATTTCCTTGGGTGTGTGATAGCTAAAATATAGCAGTATCTATAGAATTGAATTTTAGATATCAAAAATTATTTCCATTGGTCACTAAAGCTATTATCCACGAGTTTAAAATCTCAAACAAATCTGCACTCTTGCTAAATGTGGTGCACGCAGGTTAAAAACACCAAATTACTGGGTGTCAACATTTAATTTTCATGGTTAGCTGACATTAATAGGGGTGTTTTGAGCATGATACACTGTGTGCTCTTACACTTTCTTGATTAGTGTTCAGCAATCTGGTCTAGTGTATCAAACCAAGAGCTTAATAAGATCCAGATGACTCAAACCAGGGCTGGTTATCTTCCTTCTCGTTGCTCAGTGAGGGGCAGTAAGGCTGGAACAGAGACCTGCCTGCTGCCTGGTTCAGTAAATTAGGGAAAATTGGTGCTTTATTAAAACCTCCTTGCTGATTTTCACATATAACATAGACATTATAATGGCACCAGATGGGTCACTTACCCTAATGCCACACTTGCAGTATAGGCAAATGTGTTATACTAAGTTTATTATATGTTTTATCTATTTACTCTTGTCGTAAGGCTATGAATGTAAAATGACCGTTTATTATTTTCCCTTTAGTTTCTATTTCATTTTTTATTGATGCTATGGATTGTCATTTATGAGATGTTATCTAGTTTGTATGCGTAATAACAAGCTGAATTGAATTGAAGCATTTAAAAAAAAAATACTTAAACCAACATATGAATCACAAATATGCTACATTTAGTTGACATATCTTAAAATCCCAAATTAATGTGATTATTACAATGACATATCTGCAATGATGAAATGGTTTCAGGCTACATATCCAAGCTGAATATATTCATTAGTATGAACACTCTGCAATGATTAAACAAATTAAGGCCACATATCCATAATGCAAATGCTTAGGGTAAAAACTAAAAAAAATGAATGTGCTAATTATTGTTAGCACTACTTGCATTAGCCTACAGATGACTATTATTGAATTAAAGATATCTATAAATTAGTTTGGACTAGTTAAAATGTCACTTCTCCGTAAGTAAATATATCTTGCAACATGTCACAGTGTTTTTCACCTGTTTATAATATTATCACATTTAATTAGTGAAAACATTAAATATTTAAATCATGTTTTCAGGTAGTGTGTTTGATTAGCTCAACAGCAAAAGGTCTTTCATCTGTGTGTCTGTTGCACAGTAGGTGTGTAGATGAGACCAAAAGAGAACTCCAGAAATATAAATGTTTATGTACAGGCGTAAGTTTATGTTATATGTTTTTAATTATTTTCTATTTTTATTATGCATATATTTTTAATAACAGACTAAATAGAGGTTAATTATTTATCTCTTTATCTTGAAAGAAATGAATGCAGTTATATTCTTGTATTGTTGTTATTACGTTTTATTCAATTTTATGGATTTTATGAGTTTTATTTGTTAATCCGTTTAAAAATGTTGCAATATGCCTTTAGGTGTGTTCAAGTTGTGTCATCATTACTTATTTTTCTTAATATCAGCAATTTTGGAGTTACTAAAAGAAATATTTCTCTTGATGCATGCTCAATCATCCAGGTAAGGAAATCAACTTTTTGGAGTAAAACAAATATCTATTAATAATAATAATAATCTTCATATACATTACCATGAAAGTTTGATTGGTCTAATACAATTTCATGCATTAGACACCTTCAGCCATGCATGGAGGAATAGATATCATAGATATCCTTATGTAAACTGGAAACCTAGCAAAATATTTCTTACTTTTTGAAGTAACTGCCCGTGAACCAAGTTTGTGACTGCAGCAAATTTGTTCTATAAAAAACAGTTTTTTAATATGACTTACTGCATGACTTTTATCTCAAAATACATATCTCCTGGGAATGACACTGTCACAGCAGTCAGACGGTTGGAAAAGCATCTATGTGGACTGATACATACCTCGATCAGCTTTCAGCATCTTCCTTACTGTTATTTATCGTGGTGTCTCTGACACTCTTAGAGATATTGAACTTTACTACTGATAATAGCCTTGAAACAATAAAGGGTACTAGCTTGCTATCTTGGAGCCATAGCTGTGGCTTCTCATGAGTATTAACTTTAGTTTTTGCAAAGACTGGTGTTAGCTGCAACTCACTTTGGAACAGAAAAGGAACTAAATTGTTGAAAATGACTGGATTGGAACAATCAGTATAAAAATGATTCACTGTCCACTGCAAGAAGAAAACCAGGCACAGTGTGACATTTCTCTTTTACTAACAAAAAACTTTACAAACAACATATGAATGAAATGTAAGTAGCTCTGTCAATAGGGTATAGTACTTTCTTTGGTGTTGACCTTTACTAACATCCATTCTATTAGGCACAGTTGGTCAGCTGCTCTTTACTGCAAATATCTAAGCAGCCAGGCACATGGCAACACGATCAAGACAACCTGCTGAAGATCAAATTGATAATAACTTAAAATAAAGAAGAAATGTGTTTTAAGTAACTTTGAACATGGCATGGTTGTTGGTGGTAGGTGGGCTGGATCCAGAAACCGTTGATCTGCTGGGATTTATCTGTGCAATCATCTCAAGTATTTACAGAGAATAGTCTGAAAAAGAAAAAGAAAGAGTATCCAGTCAGCTGCTGTTCTATGGGTAAAAATGCCACATTGATGCCAGTGGTGAGAAGACAAACGGTCACACTGCTGTGACCTGATAAAAAGGCAACAGTAGCTCAAAAAACCCCACTTGATTCCAAAGTACACAGAAGAGCATCTCTGAACTTTGAAGCAGATAAACAGACCAGCAGAAGACCACACCGAATGCCACTCCTGACAGGTAAGGAAGGGAAACTGAGGCTAGAAGTTGGAAGTCTGGGTTCTTAGCACTTTCTGGACCCCTTAGTACCAACTGAGCAAAAACAACGACCTACTTGTGTATTGTTGCTGACCGTATCCATCCTTTTATAATCACAGTGTACCCATCTCCTCATGGCTGCTTCCAGCACAATAACACACCATATCACACAGCTCAAATCATGTCAAAGTGGTTTCCTGAAGACGACAAGACAGGAACATGACATTCATTGTACTTAAATGGCCTCCAGGGTTACCAGATCTCAAACCCATCCAGTCCAAAGCGGTGGAATGGGAGATTCACATCATGGATGTGCATCTGATGAATCTGCAGTGACTGTGTGATGCTATCATGCCAATATGGACAAAAATCTCTGAGCAATGTTTTTAGCATCTTGTTGACTCCATGCCACAAAGAATTAAAGCCAAAAGAAGGCCCAAGATGGTACTAGCAAGGTGTAACTAATACAGGGTACTAATACTAATACTTAGCCTTCAGATTTTTCTTCATACATACCTAATACTATGTAAAATTCACAGTACAGTAATATGACCATGTGTCATGTGGCAGTGGGTCATTGTAAAGACTTGTTAAGACTTGTTGTTAATTGTTATGTAGGTTTTCTACGAAAAGGTTGTGAACAAAACGTGTGAGGCGAAACTCAAATATCGAGCCTTTACATCAGCTTTGATTTCTTTCATCCACCTTCAGTCACACCTTGCAATTTTAGCATTTTTCTCAGTTACAGAACGTCAGCTCAGCTCGTCGGTTTGTACTGAAGAAGACACCGCTGGCACTTGGTGCTTTTCAGTGATTAGTTTAGGTACTGTAACCCTGCAGGCAGATACTTTGCCTGAAGGCTGTTTCAGGGCTGCCTCTTGTAGCTTTGTTGTTAATTAGCTTGCTTGTTTGCAATACAAGTGATAGTAATGCTGGAATTGCCTCTATCCATGCCTAGTTTCTTCTACTATGGAGCGTTAGATGGTTTGTGTTTACCAGAAAACAAGTATGCTAATCTGGAAAAAACATGCGAGTGGAAACAGTTCTGTGGAAAACGTTTCATCAATCAGTAAATATTTTGGAAAATAAACATAACAGGAACTGAAAAGCATCACGTGTAGTAGGCATTTTAGTGGCATGATAGGCATGTACAAAGCAGAATTAGCCTGATTCATAAGGACTAATTTAACTTCACAGTCAAATCACAGGAAAATGTAATTTTATAGACCCAGGATTTATCACCCAGAGAATAATTTTAGAAGTTCTGTTTTAGATCTTGGTCGTTTGATAAAGAATCAGTCAAATCTTTTTTTAAAAATTCCCTTTGAATAAGCTGATTTTTTTTTTTGCTCAGCAATTTTGTATATTCAATCAAGCCATGCTAAATTACGCCTTTGAAAATGGTCCAAGTTACAGGCCCTCATAGCTTACATGGGTGGCTCAATTTTTATTAGTAGCACATGAAACTCTCATGGCTGAAAAACACATTAAAGAAAAGAAAATTAAGAAAAGAAAAGAAAACCAGCCACCTCTTAACAACAATATCATGTCATACGTTATGACTGCAATAGCACCAGGTGCTACCAGTTGTTGTTGTTCACTGGTGAAAATGTTTTTTAATTATTAATATTATTCTGGGTAAACTTTCAGGGGTCATATCACCATTTGGGATAGATGGCTTGTCAAAATAAGGTGCCGCATTTCAAAGGTCTCCTTTTGCACCTACGTTTTGATCTTCTACCAGTGCTTGTTTCTTTAACTCTAGTGCAGTTTGAAATTTTCTTTAATACTTTCCTGCTTCAGACCTGATAATTTTATACGGACATCTCCGGTACTTTATAAGTCGTTAGGGCGCAAATATGCTGGAAAAAATTAGCATCAAGTAGTGCCAAATTCTGACTCACTCCTATGTTCTTAGAGGGCCTGGACCCCCTGCAAAGTAATGATAGTATGAAAAGTCTTCATCAATATGCTAAAGTCACAGCATGAAAACATCAGCTTATTCCGAGAGGTCAGATGGGCTGCACACATTAATTTTTTTTTTTACGCAATGTCCTATCTAATAATATTGAACTATGATGTCCATGAAACAAGCTGTAATTTTCTATTACATGCCTGTGTGTGACACATTTCACTGTAATCTTTCCATAAAGAAAATTGTCCCCCTCCAAAAAAAACGTAGCCCCCCTCTCTCTCTCAGACGTCTCATTTGATGGTTTGTCATTTTATCTGCCTGGGAAGAGACTGCCTCGCTATCTTGAATGATTTATCAAGCATATAAAAGTAGACGGACTGTTCTAAAGATTGCAATGAGGCTGTTCATTTGGCTTTAACTTGTGATGCTGCACTCTGCTGATGCTGAAACGAGTTAAAGTCCCCGTGGCTGCACGCTGTGAGCGACTATAAGGAACGGGGCTGGAAATAAATATGTCACGACCACAGGAAAGATAAGGGAAGAAAACTTGATTTGGAGAAAAGTTGCCTTGTTTACTTGTCTTAAATGAAGTTGAGACACTGGACACATAAGAGACGTGAGCTAAAGTCAAAGGAAAATCATCAGCATTGTGATAAAGTTTGTCCTTTTTGTGTGTGTGTGAATTGTGCTTTTATAATGCAAACAGAGTGGACACTTTTATTTATCAAATGGCCAGAATGCAGAGATTGCATTGTAAGGCAACACAAACCTATTGCCCTTACTCGAATGCTCTTGCATGTATATCCCCCACCCCTCCTCTGCACCGCTCTGAGTCAACCAAACCCCTGCAGACAGTAACAATACCCAGTGAGTTCTTACTCTCTGACGTACAGAGCAAACATAACAAGACTTTTCTGAAATCTCTGCTATTACTTTACCTTTTCTTAAGAAATGTATTGATCTTGTAGAACAGATACCACAGCAGCAATATGGATTGGGTGAGAAAGCTCCCCCCTGCTCTGCTGTACCGTGTCCCTGGGAGTTTCATTTCAAATCCCCCTCCTATGCCCCATGATTTTTTGCCGATGTTTTAGTATCGATTAGCGGGTAAAAATGAACTATGTTGGCCTGTTTCTGTAGCTGTTTGCACACTTGACAGTTGCGGTACATTAGATTAACTGCAGAGTGGAAAGCTCAGATGCCCTGCAGTCAGTGTGGAGGATCCTCGTAGAGGAAACAGCTCAACAGCTGCATTCGTCCTTGGAAAGATAACGCAGTTCGAACGGCTTAAACAGAGAGGCAGAGAGGAGAAAATGAACTGTGGCATATTGGCGGTAATGAGAAAATGAACCCTGAATTATAATATGTGAAGCTACCTGTGTGGCTTTTCAGGGATGGCTGGAGGATTAGGCTGCAAGCAGAGGAATTACATTTACATATAAGAGAAATAAAGCGCAGCATTTCCCACACACATATTGTTCTTTGCTGTTCGCAGTTTGAACTGTGCATTTCTCAGCTTTATCTGACATTATAATGTGGCTCGCTGGGTTTTGATGGTGCCAGCATCTGCCTCGGTTTGAGTTTCATTGACTGTGCGCCTCAAGTCGGCCCACATGGCATCTCCCAAGATGATACCCTGACGCATTTACCCATTCGAGTCCCTCCTCTAAGCGCCCCTACCTCCCCCCAGGAGATGCATGGATGAGCAGGCTCATTCACCTCGTGGGGTGTTCCCCATGCATGACTGATGTTGAGATTAATATCCTTGACTGAGTCCCGCTCTGCAGTGCAAAGAGGAGGAGCAGGCCTATGAAAGCAAGGCCTCCCCCCTCAGGAGTCCATTGATTTTTCTCACTATTCTGCCAAACACAAACACAGAGTCACAAAACTGTTTATCTGTTGTTCATGTAGAAGCCATCACCTCGAGGGCACAGCTGGCCATGTCTGATCCCCCCCCCCCCCCCTTTTTTTTTTTTCTGTGTGCATGCAAAATTGAGACTGCTGCAAGAAATGAATGCCAACCAGCTCATCAAGGAAATTAGCCTAATTTAAACATATATACATGAATTGTAAACACATAGACACAGAATGTAGGAAGCAGAATCCAAATGGAATGATAATTCATGTTAAACTGAAATGTCCTACAATTATTTCTATAAATTGAATTTTATAATGGGAGTTGAAAATGAGGTTTGGCAGCTGCACAGTGTGGAGTTGGCTCCAAGCTCTCTCTGTCAAAGTGAAAATGATTCAAAGACAACAAAATACTGTTTGCAGTCTTTTCACTTAAGCACATTAACCAGCTAAGGAGCCAGAACTATAAAAGCAATTGGTCTGTTTTCTTTTTAAGAGGGTTGGGATTTTCAGTAAAGTGAGGTTTTTTCAAACATTAACAAAAAAGAAGAAGAAAAAGGGCCTCATGTGGAGTGAATCCACACAGAGCAGGGAAAATGGTAACATCGCCCCCTGGTGACACTGACAACACCGAGAAACTGCTTGTTCTTTTTGAAAGAAGTTTAAACTGTAGTCTGAGTGAAACTGAAATGAGGACTTGCTTTGTTGAGAAAGCGATGCGATATGCGCAGATCCAGGACATTACAAATGGCTTTGATAGCATAGAGTGGGACAGGATGTTATGTGTCTGTGTGTGTGCTTTTATAGGACAGTCCGTGTTATATTTTAAAATGAGGTTGAGTAGTGACAGCACTGTCATGTAAATCCTAAAGCGTCCGAATTCTAAAGACTTTTCGGTACACAAATTCTTCTTTTTGCAGATAATGTATCGTGGAGGGAACCTTGAGAGGAAAAACGTGTGTTTAGCGGTGCAAAGTAAATCTCAGGCTAATGTTAAAATGGCAGCTTTGTTGAAAAAGCTTCTGACCAAAAATATTCTTTTCAGTTTTCTTCCTAAGCTTTGATCTTCTGTGTGTACCCACACAGCCTTGAACCTGAGTCATCAAATAAGAAGAGGTGCATTAACAGTCCCGAAATCCATTTTCTCTGTAACAAAAGCCAGGCTTCTGTTTTCCTCCCTGTTTCCTGCTCATCTTAGTTTCATCTAAATGATCTCTTTCCAGCAGGCCTAAAGGGTTAGATTCACTAAGTTGCTTCTATCTGACTGTTTTTTATTTTATTTTTATTTTCTTTTTCTTTTTTGAGGTGTTCAGCATCTATCTACTCTATCTACTTAGCACTTTCTTATTTTTATGTCTATTTAAGCGTTATATGACAGTATGTTTGCACTAAGTACCGCAGCAATTTCCTAATGTTGTAAACCTGCTCAACATTTGGCAATAAAACCCTTTCTGATTCTGATTCTGATTCCGATCTCAAGCCAGGAAAACGTTTCACTCTTTTCCCCTTGAGATCACGTGCAAGGAGGCCAGTTGATCTTTAGCCCTCTTTCCGCTCTGCTCCACATCCTGAAGCGAGGCCTGTTGGACTTTGTAGCTTGTAAACTGAGTCAGAGCATTTTCCCTTGTGGGACTGAGAGAACATACTGTATTACCCTTTTCACAATGTTGAAAATGGGGTCCAGTTTATTTTCCTGGACAGCACTGTGAGAAGGGCTCTGCCGAGTTGCCTTATCAAATGTGAGCAGCTTCTCTGGTACCTGAATAGAAGCCTGTCTCCACAGCAACCTGTTTCCATACTGCTTAGTTACAGTTTTACGTGGCTTTTCCGATAATAATAAAACATAGATAAATGTGGCTAAAACAGAGCTGGAGTAGAAATGAATGATCAGATAATGGCACTCTAGTATACAGGATGATTTTATGCAGGTGCTGTAATACCGCTCTAACTGGTTTTAACTCACATCTTTTCTTCCTTATGCGATCTCACTGTCGATGTCAGGAAATTATATAACCAAGAAATTATATCTTATCTATGCCATAACTTTTCAAACTAACCTCCAGTGCTCGTCCTTTCCATTTTCCCACAAGGAAGCAGTTTTGGCCACAACTACAAGTAGTCAAACATGCCACCAAGCTATGGCAAAAAAAAAAGTAAGTACATGCAAATCAAAGCGAGCACCTTAGGAGACACATTAGTTTCATCCCCGGTCTTATTTTTACTGCTCTTTCTTTCCTTGCCTTATGAGTCCATTTTCATCCAATCCCCACGACATCATCCAATCCATGGCGTCTCTCCTTGCATGTTTGTGAAAAATATTTGCTACACTGAAGTGCACTCCAAACCAATTAGTGAGGAGAGTGCAGACGTCACTACCCTCTTCTAGAATGGAAATTCAATGCTAAGCAAGGAAGAAAGAAAGCAGCTTACAAATGAGTTCTCTGAGGACTTTCATGAGCCTGTTCCTCATCCTTAATAACCTGGTTTTCGAAAGGCAGTATTTTGGTCCCATTATAATTTTAATCATATAGCCTTTATGTTCCTCTGGCCTTTCTTGTCCATAGATATGAGATGATGGAGAAAAGTTTGGTGGCGTGCATTGGTGGGATTTACATGGAGAGCTGAAAAGATGGCAAATAACTGCGTGAATTCAGTTCAGTTCAATTCAATTTAATTTAATTAAGTTTTATTTATATAGTGATAAATCACAACAACAATCACCTCAAGCTGCTTTATATTGTAAGGTAAAGACCCTACAATAATATAAAGAAAGCTCCAACAATCATATGATCTCATATATGTAGGGATGGGTACCGGTATCCGGTGCCATGATGGCACCGGTTCTGTCAAAAACGGTAGTAACCAGACCGAAAAGCAGCGCACATTTCGGTGCTTTATTTCGGTGCTTTTTTTTTTCCTGAGCTGTAATACACTTTAGATTCTAGCCAATCATTTTACGTTTCCGAGGATAGTAGGCGGGTCCAGGTACGTACGTTCTTTTAGAGCAGAGCTACAGATTAAAAATGCCCAAGGCGAAGCGGTCAAAAGTCTGGCTGTACTTCACAGCAAAATATGCAAACTCAGCAGCCTGCAACAAGTGCTTTAAGGTGATACTGTCAAAGGAGGTAACACCTCAAATCCGATAAAACACCTGGCAACGCATAGCGTTTTTTTTAAAAGCCGAGAAATGCGCCGTATTTAATAGCTTGCTGCGAGACCTCACTCCGTGCACATCTACTGCGGATGTGGTGCCTGTTATCGGACGCGGAGTTTGCAACATCCCCCAAAATCCCGAAGAGGAGAGTCCTGGCCCCTAGCCCTGCCAGTGTAGCAGAATTGATGACGGATGATGATGGCAGCAGCAGCCGTTCTTCTCTGCGTGAGTAGCTTAATGTTGTCCGTGTGTAATTTACGTTGAGTAGGCTAACCACGTTATTACATTAATGCATGTAAGGTGAACTAGCAAATATCATCATAGCTACATGCGGCTGTCTTCTTGTTTGATGGCAGATGCTCCCTTCACCCTGGCCAAAAAGGCTAAAATGACCAAAGAAAAAGTGGAAAACAGTTAAACATGAGAGGTTTTTGGACAAAGTTTGTGTTTTTTCCATTGTTTAAGCACTGCTTCCAGCCAAGAATGATACCATATATGCCCCATAGTTGCAGAAAAGGCTAACATTGTTATCTTTTTACAAAAAAACAGCTGAACATGAGAGGTTTTTGGACCAATTTTGTGTTCTCCATTCTTTAAGCACCGGTTTGAGCACCGTTTAAGCACCGGCACCGTTTCAAAAGTACCGGTTTGGCACCGGTATCGGATAAAACCTAAACGATACCCATCCCTACATATATGTATGAATTGCATTTAAGTGAACAGCTGTTTTTAGCCTAGATGTTGCCCTTGTGGAGAAGTGTATTTTTTATTTTTTTTTTTCGTGAAATGGTAAAATAAAGCTTCCCTTTTTGACAAGATTAAAGAGCTGGATTGGTGACCTTGAACCATCCATTATTTATGCTGTTATAGGTTCAGGCTGCTGGGAGACATCTCTCCTCCTCTGTTTTTACTCCCTGCTTATTGATATATGACTAAAGCATGTCATTTTCTCTCTCACGCACATAGATTGTATTTTCTCTTGTTTGTGTCCTTGTACTCGTGTTTTGGTGTCTTCTCATTCCCGTCATTCTCAACCAGCTACAATAGATGGTTTGGTAGCAGAACTAGCTTCTGATGGATTTCTTACACTTCAAAAAAATCTCTTCTTCCCTACTATCACTTTCTGAGTGCTTTTTCATAAGGATCATGACTGGTATTCATCTTAAAAAAAGAAGCACATTGGGGATTATTTTTGTGAACTGGTGCCAAATAAATAAAGTTAAATAGAACTGAATTGAAAGCATTAGTGATTTGTACTGATAAAGCAACGGAGACTTAAACAGAAACATTACTATGCCTGTATTGAGTGGCTGCTAAATTTTTTCCCTCCCAAATGCAACGAGATGCTTAGTGTTAAGTTTCCGTATTTTCCCTGAACGCCCCATCGGCAAGTGTCACGTGTGTCAAAGAAGAGACTGTTTTATGTGCCCTCAGAACAGAGACTCAGGCAGTGTGTATATTCATTGAACCAAGTTAATTCCTCGGGTCACTCAATAAACTTTTTTTTTTTAGTTTCTTTTGAGTTTTTTACAATTTAATTGCACATTCAAACAGTCGTAAATATCACCTGTGAATATCAAGTGACTAATGAGACGTAACAACATAGCTTAGATATACAGACATCAATATCTCGAACTTTAATATTAGCATTTACTTGAACATGGTATCGATTAATTTGGAAATTCACATAAGAGGAAAACTGCATTTTTTTTTTTTTTTTTTTCATTTTGGATGTAAGATTTATTTTCATATTTCGGCTTCCTTTAGCGTTGTGATGAGCCTGTAAGGCAAAACTCGGGGTCAAATCTATAATGTATACCTGTTCGTTTCAGTAAGGCTTGGTAGATGAGCTAGCTACCTAACGGCTGTCGGCGCTGTTGCTAACACATGCTAACTATACCAGCTCTCCAGCTTGATGTGTCTGAGAGCTGATAGCCAGCGCACTGGCTTGCTTTGTATGATGCCGACTACAGTTTAACTGTCCATGCTAGCGAGCTAAGTGTGTGAGGAACGTGAAAGAAGAGAGGCTTGGAAGCACCCTCTAACACCACCACCACCACCACCGGCAGCATCCACTGGTAATCTTGACTACGGCTGTCTATTGTCGCTAGCTGAAGTTCCTCCTCCGTTTGTGGATGAGGTAATTTAGCTAGCTCAGACGAACCGGGGCGGCAGTCTATACATGTCTATCTGTCGACCACGAGGCGAGCTGCGAAAGGTAAATCTTGCAGTTCATGTTTCGCCAAGAGGTCGGTGTGGCGTCTTTTATTCCATCCTGTTCGTATCTTTTCCAACACGAGAAGAGGAATATGTCCAGATATAACATATACAGCCTGCTGGACTGGATCTACGGCGGGGTGGACCCCAAGTTTGAGGGCAACGGGGGCCCCGAGTGTGCTGCCTTCCTCGCTCCACAGCAGCGCATCAGCGAGAGTCTGGTCATCGTCCTCATCTCCCTGGTGGAGATTCTGGTGGCACTGAAGAAAATAAACATCTCCAAAGAGCTCAGAGTAGCCGGGAAAGACTGCATAAGGGCAAAGGAGGATAGTCTGGGCAAGAACCTGTTGCTGGTTACCCTGTGCATGACTTTCGGAGTGGAGGTTGGCTTCAAGTTTGCAACCAAGACTTTGATATATCTGCTGAATCCTTGCCATGTCGTCACCATGGTGCAGGTAAGCATGACACTGGAGGGAAAGAGCTGATGTGTGCCCGTTAGGATTACGAGTATGACTAGTGGGGATTTATTAGAAGATGTCATCTTCTCTTCCGAGCTGTCCTCTCAAAGCTGATGGGTTGATGGGGTATAAATTTTAGTGTGCTGGCTGGACTTCGAAGGCCTGGTTTTCATTAACTGGTTGTTGACCTGATCTCACCCATCTCCAGCTCTGGTGGAGCACCCTGATCGATATTTTACAATCACTGTCTCTTAATGGCTTTATGGCGCCTTGAGATACATGAGCATGCTTTTTATTGAGCCATGCGAGGCTTAGAACAGGGGAAGAAATTATAAACTAGTGTATGTAGCACATTTAAAGCTTTTTAATAAAGTAATAGAAGCAAATTGATTCTAAAAACCACAGTAAATTCGGTAGGAAAGTACAAGTTTGAGCCTTGTTTTGGAGTCTTGTTTGGACATCATTGTGTGTTAGGGAGTTGGTCCAGTGCTGCCATGAAAGAAGACATCTCAAGTTCATTCCTTGGCTGTGAAACCAGAGCTGTCCCACCTCTTTGTCTCCAAATATTATTTTATGAAGCTGTTGTATCAACAGCCTGTAAGCCGGTGAGGTCCATTCCAGCCTGAGGTCGATGTCAAACTCTTCAGATGGCTTTTTGACATTTTTTTTTAATCAGCCAGTATAGGGAGCTGTGTCTTTGCTTTTATGTGTTAAATAACACTTAGATCATGAGTCAAAATATGCAGTACCTGCTTGTTTACACATGCAGACTGCTTGATCTTCATGGTGCATGACTGCCATGTGACAAGTCACAGCAACAGGTCGCAGCAAACTATTCATCATGAAAATTGAAGAGTAGAGCAAAGCTGATGTGCTCAATGATGATGGATTTTTCAGGTTTCAGGGAGGTAGCATGACAACCAGTGGACACTGAAGAATTGCTGGCTGTGATGAAAAATTGACTGACTGTAGTAAAATGTCCTTGATGTAAGGGCGAGATGGACAGCAGTGTATGTGTTGTTGGTGTTAAAAGGGGCGTGATCAAATGAGGAAATGGGTTTTAAAAGGAAGTTGTACAGCTTTCACAACTTGTGAAAATCATCTACGTATAGATTTTCTTTTTCTCCCATCCAGAGGAGGGGTGGGTGAGGGGGTGTTGGCACCGGCACCAACTGATTATTTGTAGCACGTGCTTGCTGGAGCTTGAATCTGATGTGGGGAGAAAAAAAGCTGGAAAAGAGAAGGTGTCATGCATTCCTGCATTCTTGCTTTATTAAAGGTAGTGCCTGTGGGCTCGGCTGTCTTTGTTGAACACTCTTCTAAAGAAATCGTGGCTTATTAATTGTTTTTTGTTTTGTTTCATGCATGCATGAGCTCCTACCATGATCACACATTCCTCATGTTGCATCTCTAGCGTATGGGTGTGGTTTTAATCCCTTTCAGGCCTGATGGAAACCTCAGATAAAAACATCTAAAGAGCGATGCAGAGCTCTCCAAGCGCCCATTTATTTCCTGTCTCATTTGAGCTTGTTAAAGCTGTGCATCTGGAAACAATAGTGAGTTTCAGTTCACTCTTAAGTACACTCAATGAGGAACAAACACCACCTCTGTGCTGTTGAAAAGAAACTACCCTCTCGTTGCTACACTGCGTCAGTTTGCGTGCCTTTCAGTGTTGTTATGCAGCAGCTGGTTTTCATGACTGTTAACCAAATCCACATTCTGAAGAGGACTGGCATTATTCTTGAAAACACAAATTTGGTGTGCTAGTGAATTTGATATTTTCCTTCACCGAGCACAAAGCAATGCGACTTTGGGAAAATGTGGCGCTTGTTGGCACAGTCATAGTATCTGTAGGTGGAGGAATAGAGGCGGTGTCAGGAGCGTTTACAGAGCAGCAAGTATGAGCAAATATCAAGGTGAGAAAGCCCCACAGGGGATGGAGTTTAATGTGTGATGACTGAGTGCTTCACATCCAGCAGCACGGGTTTTTCTTACGTTTTCCACCACATAGTACCGCAGCAGTCATCGTGGCACGCTGAGGGTCTCCCGACTGATCAGTTTATTATCGTGTATTTCCATTTGAGGCCAGCGGAAATGGGTGTGGCTCCATAAACAACTAAATCAAATAATGGGTATATCAAGTTGGAGAAATCGATATATGGAGGGGCACACGCTTTATGCTTCTTCTATGGCTTGCGATTGGTGCTAATACGAAGACAGTATGAACTTCCCCTGCCGTTTTATAGATTTCTAGATTTCAGAACTAGCTTGCACAAAGATGAAGAACAAAGAGCTTGAACATAACAACTATTAAAAGACCTATTATACAAATTTCCAGGTTCATAGTTCTGTGTTCTGCTTATGATGGACCTCTGTGCAAACTGTTCATCAGTCCGACCTTACTGGGGATTTACACTTCAATGGGGAATCAAAAACACCATGAACCCAGAAGGAGAAAAGTCCCAGCATTTATTTTTGTTTGTTTCCATCACGTATAATGCCAGCACTGACAGGTAGTGTCGGTGCTGGCATTAACTACCAAATGCCAGCACTGACATTTATGCTTGTAACCGCTTATGTAGGTTACGTTGTATGTTCTACATAGATTCTGTGTTGACTGTGGTGCGGTCCCTCTGCTGTCTGAAACTGAAACAAGCCATTCTGTTTTTATCAACATAAAGAAGTTTTTTCATTGGCTCTCCCTCATAAGTATGTTTGTATGTGAGCCACCTGCAGCCCACTATCACCTTAAGTGGATCAAACCAGTGAAACGTTTACACAGCAAGTCCCACAAATATCTTATTTAAAAAAAGGGCAGTTTTAATAACAAGTCTGGTTTTCTACATGTCAGAAATTCTGCTGTAAATGAAAGAAATCTGTCAGCATTTCTGAGCTGTAGCTCTAAACTGTGTAGAATTACCAAAAAATGTTGGTATCCAAGTTTTTCTTAATTCAGACAGTGGATTTGCTCTGAAAATGGAAAATTATGTACTAAATAGTCATTATGTTATTTAAATGTTTATTTGTTACTTCAGTGCACTATAAATGGCCATGCAGGTCTTTATCAGTAGGAAAAGCTGTGGGGAAAAAAATCCTATTTAAAAAATACAGTTAGTCTAACATCCCTCTTTCACATTTTCTAGTGGGCCAGATTGGAGTCTTTGGCAGGCCAGTTTTGGCCCCTGGGCCTTATGTTTGACACCCCTGGCGTAGAGCCTTGGATTCTGTCTGAGCTCTTTGCTTGTCATCATGAGTGTTCAGGGATAAAGGTTAAAGGCATTTACATCCATACAGTGTAACGTTTATACACTGTCCAAATGAGGCATCGCCTGCCACTGGATTCTCCCTTTTTCTTTTTCTTCTTTTTTTTTCCACAAGTTAAAGACACACGACCTTATTTTATCAAGTGAACTTTCTTCCCTTGTAGATCTCGCCAGGCACAGCTGAACTCGCAGCTAACAGATATCACGTGGGCACGTGATAAATGTTGCTGTCGGCTGCAGGAAACATCAAGTCATCTGTCTGCAAAGCAGGTATCTTGCATTTCTGCAGCAGCTTTGAATGGATGCGCGTAGGCTGCCGATAATTGATGTACCGCACTATTAACAGTCTGTGTATGGCAAAAATAATCAGCACCATTATAACAGATCATCGGCCTCATCGTTAGGTATAGCCACATTTAATGTAGCAGCTGTCGCAATAACCCTGAGCATCACAGTATGTTTACTCACGTGCATCACACTCGAAACACTGCAGCATATCACTCTATGGTTGCACTCGTTAAAAGGAAGTCTGACTTATCAGCAATGATGTCTTTTAATCTATAAATAACTCCTTTATCTTTCTATGCAAACAACTTTCAGCTGTACCCTTACCTTGACACAAGTTGGTACACACTGTGAAGGTAGTTTCAATTTCCCCATCATATTCACCCATGTTGAACTATATTTGTCTGCAAGGTCATGTTCTCAAATGTTTTATTTATTTTGTCTTGTTGAATGACTGCTTTCCCTTTTACTCCCTGTAATTCCAGAAAATGCTTCGAGTCAACACTACTTAATTATTGTTATATTTTTTTCTGGCCTTTTCCTTCTCCACTGCTAGTAGAAGGGCAACAGGAACCTGACAATAGTTGGGGCACAATGTTCCAGCAAGCTGTACCTTGAGATAAAATTGTATTTCAGCTGTAAAATTAATAGGGAGAAGCAGCAGTTAGACTTAACAGTGTCTTTATTAGTACAACAAGAGCATCAAGGCTGGTTTGACTCATTACTGTGATTATACAAGTGGAGATAATTCTATTAACTGTTGTTGTTGGGTTTTTTTTTGGGGGGGGGGGGTATTATTGGTGCTCTGAGCTTTCTTTGCAGTCTAGACCCTTTCCCTGGTATTTATTTACAGAATCATATTAGTTCTCCACATTGTGGACACTCTGCTCCGTTTAGCCATGGGTGCACCGCTGCTCTGCACAGCCAACAGCAACATGCCTGGTTCTCCGCTCATCCACTTAAATATAAAATATCAAATATGGAGTTAACTATAGTTCGTTGTATGTTAATCCTATCAATTGCTTCATCTAGCTAGTTGTGGCTAACTTTAGGGCCTTGATATCAAAATATGTTTAAACAAATAACCTGTTGCTAGGCAACCAAGGATGCCATGAGCATTTTTCATTGATTTCTATGGGTGTCAAAATGACTCTTTTAGCAATTCTTTGTTTCTTGCACACCCTGAAATTCACTATATGATGAATGAACCCATTTTAGAGTGAAATCTGACACGCTGGTATTTTTATTTCTAACAGAATTACATGGGTTTGAAAATTACAAGGGTTCTATGATATGGGAGCATTTTGATGCACTTGTGTGGTTGAGGTTTGCATGTTTTAGTGTGGTTGACGACTACAAAAACAACGACATGCAATGCGTTGCTTATTGAGCACATGACGCACTGTGTGATGTGTTTCCTGCAGAGAAATCCTACAGCTGTAAACTGTGTAATAGACCAGAAAGAACAAACTGGACTTATTACAGATTAGCTTCACCAACTTTAGCTTCAGTGTATGTGAGGAGTGGGCCCAGTTCCAGCCTTGTTAATCCATCCTACAGCTCGAGTAACAAAACAGGCTCTCATATTAATTATGAAAAACTTGCTTCACACAATTCCGTCAGCACGCTAAATAGTTAACCAGCCCAGTTTGTTTCCTTTAGGCGGCAGAGCGAAATTCACACTGCATACCAGTCCGTCTTTTGTCACTGAACTCGCCTCCTGGAAGGTTCATGGTCACAACTCTGTCAATGTTCACAGCAATCAGGAAGTCATTTCCTGTCAATGCCAATTAACTCAATGAGCATCGAAGAACATGCCAGTGACGACGCACGGGAGAGAACTGCGTTTCCCGTTTGGCCCTGTCAGACACCTGAACCAGGAAATAAAAATATCTAGTACCTACTTATTAATACCTTTCTCAGAGAGCGCAAATATGATTCATTTCTGTACCTTTTAGTTTGTTCAGTGAAAAAATGAGCGTCAGATCTGGCATTAACCGACACCTAATTTTTACTGTGCATACCTGATTTGCATATTTTTGTATCCAGGACTTCTTTGAAAATATACAGCAGTCACTGGATTACACTTAAGTAGTCCTTCTCACCTATAAATAGGATCATGACTTCTTGGGCCCGTGTCCCACGCAGAGATCAATCCTAGTTATAGGCTTAAGTGGGATTTTGAATTGAATTAACTCAGAACGTCTTTCCCTGAATACTTCTTGGATCAGACCCAACCTTAGCATAGTTTCAAATGAACTCAACTTATTTTGATTGAGAAATATTAGTGTCCATCCAAGGTTGGAGTGCCAGCATGACCACATGAATTTTTTTTCTCTTTGCTTGCATAAAGTCAACAATCAGAAGTGTTTATGGGCTAAATCTTCTTGCTCAGTAATTTGCATGAAATCCATTTCTGAGTCTATTCTCTTGTGTGCTGTTAAAGTAGAGCTAATGGCACCACTGGAGCCAAGACCTTTACTGCTGCCACATACAGAAAAGCATCCACTTACTTCTCTTAAAAATGTGTGCAAATACAACCCTTTATAACATTTGACATTTTATAATATTATGTTAATGTTATTTGCTGAATGTTGACTGTCAGTTTTTTTTCTCAGTTGGCTCGTACTGCAAAACTATGGAAGTTGTCGTTATAAGAAAAATACTTCAGCGAATGTTGTGAATCATATACTTCTATCCTTCACGGCATTAATGTTCAAATAAAACAATACTTTGCAGTGAAGGCTGCCCTAAGGCTCTGGCTAACAGTCAAGCAAGGAGTGACAAACATAAGAAAGGCAAATTTAATGTTCTCCTCTGATTCTGTGATGCAAAAAGTGAACAAGATCAAGCCGTTACAAATAAGTAAAGGATCAGAGGGTAAAGTGACACTAACGCCAAAAGGGTAGCGTTACACTAGCAATTAACAGGTGCCATAAACTGGTGATTGGCTGAAAGGTGATGGAGAAAATGACGGCATCACTGCCACGTTCAGGCAAAATATTAAATCGTCACATAATATCAAAGCTGATTGACACAGAAGTGTTCATATGAGACTGAAATGAGCTAAAGAAACCTTACATAATCTGTACAACCAATTATATGCAACATTTATTTGATAATAGCTCGCAACTCTATGGCATGTTTATTTTATAATGGCTTCTTATTCATTTAAAATGAGAGACTTGAGGGCTCCAAGTTGCAGAACGTTGTCTAATTGCTTTGATAGCTCAGACATGAGACAAATTATCAAAGTGACAACGTTTAACTGCCAGCAACGTATCACCAACCCCTGTTTACAATGGAGGCTGACAGTAATAACATCTGCAGGAACCAACAAACTGTCAGCTTTGGCAAGCACGTTTTATCCACGGCAAAACATTTTCACGCATTGTTTCCCTCTCGTGACTTTAATGTGGTGTTTTAAAACGCGAAACATGACTCACGTGTTAGAATGAGGGGAAAATATGTAGAAAAGACTGAAGATGTAAATATAACTATGAAAGTCTGAGTGTTTTTTAATAGTCCCACACACGCTGCAGATTAATAAAGTTGGTAGGCATGCCGCAGATCAATCCCGGAGACGCATTTAAAACAAAAAACAAACCAAATATAACAACTGTGTGTTTGGAGAATGAATCTCGGGTCAGTTTCTTTTCTGTAATTCTGTTTCCAGCCTTCAGGCAAACCAAGTTTTCTTGTGTCAGATGGTGTTTTGAACAAATTCCTGTTTGAACTATTCTCGGGGCCCAGTAGCCCAATCACCAAGGACAGATTGCAGGCTGTCTTTTGATCCGCTCTCCTTTACAAGAATAAAGTCAGATTGTTGGTAGAAATCATTTTTGGCAATGGAAATATATCAGGAAGTCACTTCTCCCTGGCTTCACCTTTGTTTTCAAATGCTGCCTACCTTTTCTTGTGAAAGCTGACTTCCAAGTAGTGAGCTGTGAACTGAGATTGTTTAGCATGAAATCAGCTCATTAATGCCAACACCCAGCAGCTCTAATGCCTCAAATTCCATCCTAATTGTGGGCCTATCCTCTTGTCTGAACCTCTTCTATGTACTTTTTTTTTTCTTGATTTGGACTAAGGAGACCTCACAGTTGCCTTTGGGATGTTCTGTTCAATGCTTCTGCTCTTGTGTTAGCACAAACTTGTTAAAGCAGTTCATTTTCTCTTGCAGAACTCGGAGCTGAAAGCTCTTAAAAGCCTTCGAGCTGTTCCATAACAACCGTATGAGCTTAATGCAATAATGTCGTTGCTCATTTCTCTCTGCTTTCCTCAACAGATCTTCCTGCTGGCCTGCCCGCCATGTAAGACAGCTATGGTTGTGTTCAGGTGAGCGTACGTGCACTCCTGGGTTCTTCCTGTTTAGTGTTTTCAACTTGTTGTCTACATTTAAGTTAAACTTTAAATATAGAGTTTTTAGTGCAGACTGTAGAAAGGCCACGACCGTTGACGTTGATTGTAATTACTTATTGGTTTCCCCCATAGTAAGTTGTATGGTAATGTATTTGTTTGGGGTTATAGTCTCCTCTTCAACAACTCATCCGGTCTGAGCAGTTAATTATTCAGGAGAAATGACTCTGGTTTTGCCGGTGGGAACACGATGTGGGATTTACTCAGAAATAAATACAAGCAGGGTCACTTTCTGTTCCAGTAGCCCACGGGAGCCTCACAGTGAACACAGTGTACCGAGTCATAGCAACTTTATGAAACCACAAAAAGCTGGTTCTTACATGGAATAGAAATTTGAAACATTCCCCAATAAATATCCAATCGTTTGAAGAATTACTGAACTGCCAACATTATTTATCCACCAGGTCAAGATGTTCGTTCACATAGTAGGCTAGTTTTAATTTGTCTCATTTATGTAAGACATAGAGTCATGACCATTTGTTTGTGTAAACATGGCATTTTACTCTGTGATGGTGGTGTGGAACCAGGCCCACTAACCGAAACATGCAAACCTCAAGTTTATTTCACCACATTTACAGTTTCTGCCGTGACTGCCGTGTAGAATGCCCCAACTAATCCTGCTACCCACCAAAGAGGGTTTGGTCTTCTACCTGCAATGAGCACAGCACATAACAAGTTTAAAATAGATCCTTTTTTATTATTTTTATATTTGACATTTTTGATGTGCTACATTTCCTGTGACTGCTTCACAATAACAGTCACTGTGCCTTTCTGTAATGTGAAGTAGTAGCTGCTGGAAACGTTTGCTTGTTGTGTGTAAAGCGCAGATTCTCCTGCAATAGCAAATGGTAAATCTATGTTTAAGATTACGTCTTTATCCCTTTTATGTATGAAGGCAGTTCAACAAGCACTGGACTGTACTTACCAAATAAAAATTGTAAAATTAGCAGGAGCAGGTGTAATAGTTACTACATAAAGTTGAAGTTTACGCTACAACAGTATCAGAGGTTCAGGTCTTGGCCTATGTTTTAATATGACATGGAGTGACATGCAATTAATTACAGTGGTGGAAAAATATAAGGTCGCTAATGCTCGTTACGCTTCGTAAATTTTGAATTTGAATGAACCGCTTTTCAGAAGAGTGACAGCCGGACTTATTTGAAGCGGCATTACTTCGGCACTGCTGTTTTCCCGGCGACCTCGTCTGTCACAACAGTTATTTTGGCTCATTTGACAAAAAGAGCAGTCACAGGAGATAGATGGAGCTCCACACTCTGACACACATGCTCCTTGGCTTCTTTTCTGTATTTGGGGCCTCTTAACATCAATGTTAGTTCAAAAGACACATTTTTCCTTATGCTGGGTTTATTTATACAGGTTTACTA
Organism: Perissodus microlepis; assembly: GCF_051167445.1. Taxonomy (NCBI): domain Eukaryota; kingdom Metazoa; phylum Chordata; class Actinopteri; order Cichliformes; family Cichlidae; genus Perissodus; species Perissodus microlepis. The sequence continues at coordinate 10,101,419 of NC_140470.1, forward strand.
AATAAGCATCGCAGCTCCCACTAGGAGCAGATAGGCTATATGTGTGCGCTGGATGGTGCAACTAAAAGCTTAAAACCAAATTATACTAATTAGTCTGAATGAGTAGATGGATGCACTGATTTGTTAAATCGTGACATCAAAGCATATTTATTTTGAGAGTGATCGCCTGAAACTTTACTGACCTGACTTTACACAATAAGCGCTCCCACAAGAAACTGACCCTGACAAAGAGTAAGAGACAGCTGCTGCTAACAGCATCAGGGAGGAGTCTGATTGGTTTTCGGCAACATGGGATAGAATCTAAACTGTCCTCCACCTGTTCCTCTGTCCCTTATATCAGCTGTAATTGATTCATATGTCAGTAGTGGCAGAGTTTTCTATGGGTTGAATGCTTTGGGGAGGGCAAATGGCCTGCAGAAGTCAAGAGGGAAGTGTAGTAATAACAGCCCTTTTCCCCCCCTCTCCTATTCTGTTTTTTCCTCTTTTCTTTCATTGATGATAAATCTGAAAGAGATGCTTTAGACAGACTCACACTTGTTAGAAAGCCTTTATTGTTTTAACCATAGCTCAACCCCGGTAACTTCTCTCCTCTGCGCTGCTCTGTGTCTGGAGAGGGAAGAGAGCAAAGTGACACCAGAAGGGCAGGAGAGAAACTAACATGACTCAGAAAGGTTTACACAGATTAGGTAAATAGCAAGTGACCTTGTAGGTATTTTTAATGTCTGTCATTTTTATTGTTTTCAGGCTGCAGGTCCACATGTTGAATGGTGCATTACTGGCTTTAATGTTCCCTGTAGTCAACACCAGACTGGTAAGTAGACCGTGATATTCAGATCTCATTTATGAGCAGCCCTCTTCTAGCCTTTGTTAGGTCTCCAAGGTGTTCAAGGTTAAGTGTCGCACTCATTGAGCAGCTAAACGAATGTTATCACTTACCTCTGAAACGGCGATGTTGTGTTGAAAAAGACTACACTGTGTCTGTGCAGGTATCATTGGTTTCCTCTATAATATCGTAAGCTCTAGACCTTGCTGTGTAAAGAGACCTATGATGATGATTATGTTAAGATTTGGTGCCGTATAAAACAATTGAATTAAAATTGAAGCCTTGAGTGAGTCAGAATACCTCGTGCAGGAGATATTTCACAAATTTAAACTTGATCTGTTTGAATGAAGTCACTTTGGTAAGTTTTAAACTTTAAAAAAAAACGCAGCATAGCCATTAAGACTAAGTGCTTTTCCTTTTATAACAGTTCTCACAGAAATAAGGCTGAGCTGTTCTGCCATATCCGCAATTCCCTATCAGATAAACTTGTTTTTCTCAAGCAGGGAATGAAGGCTTACACAGCTGTTTTGCATTTTATAACATCAATAAGCTTTATGTCAGTATTTCTTACAGAGCACCCTGATTGCACCCTGAACATTACGTGCCTGCCAACCAACAGGAAAAGAGGCAGTTTACATCAGTCACTTGTAAATTAAAAAAAAAACACTGTGGACAAAGATCTCATGTGTTTCTTAAGTTATACCATTAAAGGGAACCCATATTATGCTTTTCTTTATTTTATGTCTCATATTAAACCTAGCACCTGCTCCCTTTCGTGGTCGACACAGTGGATCATCTGTCTCCATCTAAGCCTGTTCCTACCATTCTCCTCGGTCACACCAACCCTTTACATGTCCTCCTGCTTTACATCCATAAATCTTCTCTGTTGCCTTTTCCTGCTGCCTGACAGCAGGACAAACAAAGGGTGTTGCCATATTCAACATCTGTTGTTCAATATCTGCACTGCATCTGTCCTCTGCACATATCTAAACCATCTCAGCCTTCCCTCTCTAACTTTTGTCTTTAAAATGTCCATGAGATTCACTTGTTTCTAAACTATCCATCTATCTTGGGCTCTGCAGCTCTTCCTGCTGTCTTTTTGGTTGTGCCACTGTTTCTAAACCAGACATCATAGCAAGTCTGACTGCAATCTTGTAAATCTTCACTTTTGCTGCCATTCTTCTTTCACAAATCACCGCGACACTCGTCTCCACCCACTCCACCCAGAGTTTTTAAAAAAACAAAAAAACATGGTCAACATATGTACACGTAATCCCTGAGAAACAAAAGCTCTGACTTCAAACTGCTGTAAACGCTCAAATTTCATACATTATTATTATTATTATTATTATTATTATTATTATTATAGATTTTGTATGATGACGGTGATCATTAATGAGGCCATACATTGTTAGAAGAAAGGTGCCTTATAAAGGCAGCTAAAATAGACAGACGGTGTACCTGCTGTTCTTCCATCTCTTTGTTCACTTGGGTAATGTTGTCTGTCATGGTTGCTTGTTAAGCAGTAGCATAGCTGGAGACTGTGAGGCCACAGGTCTTTAAGATTTCAGGGCCCAGAGCAAGTTGGGGGCTGTTCTGCTGTATCTGGGTGCTGTAAAAGAATTAAAATGGTTTGTTTGCTTTTCATTTTCTCAGCTGCCATTTGAGAAAGAGATCTATTACATCCAGCACTCCATGATGTACCTGGTGCCTGTTTATCTTTTCAGGAAAGGAGGTAGGTGTTTCTCCATTCTGACTGTTCACATGTCAGCCGAGCAAAGTGATAATATCTCCATGGATGGATTCACCTTTTTGTCTGTGGCATTTGAGATGCTGTGGATACCAGCTTTTTGTTTTGTCTGTTCAGTGTCTGTTACTGAAAGATTGTTTGGTCATTTCCACTTACATAGATGATAATGAAGAGCAACTATAAAACCAGTTTAACTAAAAGGAGTTATCTAAAGAGCTTGGAAAGAAAAGCGTCTGGACTTCTATAAGTTGCTTGAAGACGTTTCACCTCTCATCTGAGAAGCTTCTTCAGTTCTAAGTTCAAATGGTGTCAAATCCCAGATTTAACATGTCCTAGGGGAGTGTCCCCCCAAGAGGGTCATGAACTCCCTGTTGATCCTCCACCTAATCACACGAGCCAAGATGTGAAAAGGGGTGTAGGTCACAATCAGCCAAGGTTTCGGGTGAACCCGCTATAAAAGCCTAGCTCTTTAGACTACAATGACCTGGATGACATAAAAGGAGTCTCATGCAACCATATACAGGAGGCCCTTTAATACAGCTAATTTTCAAACAGCACTACTAAATTGCTCGATCTCCATATCGCAGATTTCATACTGCTTATGGATGAAAATACTGCACCTCTTACACGTTACATCTATAGGAACTGCCATTGGTGCTTAATGTCAGAAACCCATACTACGAAGCACCAACTTCAGTTTCTGTGCTGACAATAATGTCAGAGGTGGTTTGGGACTCTGCAGTTATCGTGTCAGCCAGCAGTAATTTTGACAGCAAATTTTGATTTAGTTAGGACCTATTTGGACCATTAAAACACACACACACACACGGGCAGATCAAATGTGCTCATCCAACCTTACAGTACAAGGCGATCACTTCCAAACTTGTCCGTCCTTTCAACACAACTTGATTATGTCTGATTGGATTGCATCTCTCCAGAATATTTTCATAAAATGTTTAATCACTGAAGTGTCAGTACATTTCATCATAGTTTTTGCCCTCCTAAATTTGTTTTTATTTAGCTATCTTCTTATTTTCGCCCGATGATAAAAGTCATGGACAAAAACTATGACGAAAATCATTGGTCAACAAAATTAACAGTGGTGTTAGAAGAGTGTTGGTGAATTTTGCATATAGCGCATTTCAACAGTTGTGAACCCCACTCTGTAACTTGGCATGGACTGAAGTTTCTGTCGCTCCTAGATGCAATAAGACCTTTTACAGGTAACTGTGAAATTTCATCCCTCCCAGACATTTCAAACACTGACTTGTTGCAACGGTGGCTTCATATTACAACAGAGAGAGTACAGAGCTCTGTAAAACAACCTATTTTTCTGCAAGTGTTTGTATATGTGGTAATGGGCGCCAAAACACCTGAATTTCAAAGATTAAAAGACTTTGTCCCCCTTGTCCATGTGGTGTCCCGACTGACAATGTCTGTGGTAAAACTTTGTGCTTACTTGTAATTGTCCACTAAGGGAAAAACCAGTGTGTCCAAACCATGTGACTGCACAACTTTGAAAAAAATTCACTGACAGTTATTTTGTTCACACACCATCACTTGAACCTAACCACCAATCCCCATCCCAACCCGTCATGGCAGATGCCTACCCCTCCCTGAGCCGCCTTGTGCCAGAAGTTTCTTCCTGTTTAAAAGGGAGTTTTTCCTTCCCACTGTCGCCAAGTGCTTGCCCATAGGGGGTAATCTTTTTTGATTATTAGGCTTTTCTCTGCATTATTGCAGATTTGAACATGAGCACAGCTCTTACTGAAGACATCTGAGCTGTTAAAACCCAGGGGTTGATAAAAGGAACTAAATGAGTGAGTCTAAAGCAGGACATCAGTGGGAGCAACGTTTATTCAACTTTATTCAAACCTTGATCTGTAAGCACAGATGACCGTTCATCTTGTTTAACTGGTAAAACTGACATCGATGCAAATTTTCAAGCTTGTAACCCAGTAATAGAATAGAAGTGCCTGATCATGTTTATTAGTAATGTAACAGTACAGCTCAACAGATGGGGTTATTTTCTTGCCTATGCAAATCCAATTCCAGAAAAGTTGGGATGCTGTTTAGCCTATAAATAAATACAGAATGCAATGGTTTGCAGACCTCAAAGCTGTAATTTCTTCACAGTAGAACACATTTTAAATTCACACATTTTACATGTGAAAAATATTAGCTCGTTTTGACTTTGATGGCAACAACAAAAAGTGAAAATGGGCAGTGGTTCTCCATTCTGCGACAAACTGCATTTACAAATTGTGGAAGAATTTCAGAGTAATGTTCCTCATCTACAGTGCATCTCTATCATCAAAAATTCAGCAAATCTGGAGAAATCTCTGTGCGCAAAGAACACAGAAAACCAATATTGGAAACCTGTGATCGTCATTCCCTCAGTGTGCATTGCATTAAAAGCAGGAATGATCCTGTCAGAGCCTAATTTCTGTCCCATTCATAAATGCAGCTTAAAGCATTAAATTGCATTACATTTACAGCATGCCAATATCTTCAGAATTAAGGTTGTACAATTAGAGCACATTTGATACGACTTCCTGGTACTTGTCCTCCGAATGCCAGCAATGAGCAAACAGGAAAAGCCAGTTTGATACCATATCCTGTTTCTTGTTTTTTCTGCGGTTCCACTTTCTCTCTATAAACTCTGCTGACGTGTTAAGGACACATAAAAGAGGAAGTGTATAGAAATAGCTTTTGGTTCTTCTCTAGTTTACATGTCGTCAAACAGGTGGCCAGGACTGGCACATATGACACATTTTGTGTGTTTGCTGTCTCTTTAACTCAAAGTGTTTCTTTTTGCAGGTGTGTACAAGCCTGAGCCTCTGGGAGATATGTGGTGGGCTGTGCTCTCTACAGGCATCCTGTTCTTCTATCACTTCACCTTCCTGCAGCTCCTTGGCCTGGTAAGATGGAGCCCTCTGCTGGACACTGTGTGCTATTTCACTATATTTTTATTACACCATCACTGCCTTAGACATAAAGTTGTGGTAAAGCTTTACGATTTAAAAAACAAACAAACTGAAATTGTAGGTTTTTGTTTTTAAAAAAAAAATAATAACATAAACCTAAAAAATAGTAGTTACACAGGTACAGAGGAAAAAAGTATTTCAGCATTGGCCTAGACTGTTAAGGTCTAAGCTTAATGAGCAAACCCTTGTGAAAATACTAGATATTTTTGTTTAGAGTTCAGTGTAGCTAGAGCTGTTCATCCATTCACCCATCCACTCTGTCATAGGAGGGGTTGGAGCCTGTCTCAGCTGACATTAGGCGGGGTACACCCTGAGCAGGTCAACACTATCGCAACCATTTACTCTCGTATCCAACTTAAAATGACCAACACGCATAACTTTGAACTATGGGTAAAAACCCACACGAGGAGAACTATTGGTCAATTTAAAAATGAAGAAAATGTATATTTGGATTTAAAATTATGGCTTTTATCTAGAGCTAAAAAACATTACACACTGCAGTTGATAAAATGGAGCTTAGTTAAGTACTCTGGATGATTTCTCATTGAGCAACATGCATACTTTTCCCCCAATATGTCCTGGATAGTTAATCATCTGCCAATTTTTGGATTGGTCTGCAGCAGGCAGCTAAACAGAGACAGCAGGTATAATCATTGTCATGTTTTTAATCCATGCATGTCTGAACTGGTCCCCACAGTGATGCACACATGTTAGGCCTCTTTCTGAACATGTGATGTGCTTATGAACACCAACAAACAACCTCTTTTTCCCATTTTACAAAGTTAATACTTAAATTTTCACATAAATAATTTACAATAAGTAAATATTAAAACCGAAAGAGCTGATTCAGATCATTTTATACCAGCTTGTACGAGGAAACTGTAGGTGCATTTCCTTTATACTACTCTTAAAAAATAATAAGTGAGTAATAAAAATAAACTAAACAGGGTGTCACTGGGGTAGAAAGGGAAGAGTGAGGTTTATTTGTAATAGAAGCAGGAAAATTTGGCAGGCATAGGCTTCTGAGCGATGAGGGCCAAACTGTGACAGCACAGGCTCAGAGCTTCATGTGGACTGTTGTCAGGATGCTGTTGGTAATTATCAAAATTCTTCAAGGAAGGACAACCTGTGTACGAGACAGTTTCATGACAACAAGCAACATGGGTAGTGCGAACTCTTCCCATATACATTACTCATTTTCACTCACATACAGACAGGTATGCGCTCACTGGTCACTTTGTTAATTACACGGTCAGACACCCTTTTGTCTTCAGAACAGACTTAATTTTTCATGGCACAGCTTAAAAAAGGAGCTGGAAACATTCCTCAGAGAGTTTAGTCCATATTGACAGGATAGCATCACACAGTTGCTGCAGATGATACAAATATCCTGTTGTATCAAATCCCAAAGGTTCTCTATTGAACTGAGATCTGGTGACTGGAGGCCAGTGAGTACAGTGAGCTCATTGTTGAAGAAAGCAGATTACGGTGTACGCTGTGATTATAGAAGGATGGACACGGTCAGCTCCCTGTTTGGCTTGTTCATGCAGGCTGTGGTGTTTGAATCGTGCTCACTTTGGTACTAAGGGGCCCCATCTGTGCCAAGAAAATACAGCACACCACACCATTGCAGCACCAGCAGCTTGAACCACAGTCTGACTCTGACTCTACCATCTGAATGACACAGCAAAAATCAAGAGATCAGACCGGGCAACGTTTTTCTAATCTTCTGTCCAATTTTGTTGTGCCTGTGAGAATTGTAGCTTCAGTTTCCTGTTCTTAGCTGGCAGCAGTGGTAGCCATCCGGTTAAAGGTTTGACATGCTGTGCGTTGAGAGATGCTCTGCTGAATACCTACAGTCCAGCCATTCTCCTCTGACCTCTGGCATCAATGACACATTTTCACCAACAGAGCTGCTGCTCACTGGGTATTTTCTTCTTTTCAGACCATTCTCTGTAAACCCTAGAGATGGCTGCGTGGGAAAATTCCCAGTTGGGTCAGCAGTTAATGAAATACTCAGACCAACCAGTCTGGCGCCAACAACCACATTCAAAGCCACTTAAATCACCTTTCTGCCTCATTCTGATGCTACGTTTGAACTCAGATTGTCTCTACCATGTCTACATGCCTAAATGGTATTGAGCTGCTGCCACGTGATTGGCTGAGATATTTGCATTAATGAGCAGTTGAACAGGTGTACCTAACAAAGTGGCCTGTGTGAGTGTGTGTGTGTGTGAGTGATATTGTTAGTCATAAATCCTGAGATATTAACACCTAATTATTGATGATCTACTGATGCTCCCTGTTTGGCTTGTTCACGACTTTAGAGTTTATACTAAAAATTATGCAGCCTGTTGCCTCCAAATTGATCTCCTATTTTGGACCAACATTCGGTTTGCTTGATTGAAAAATGATAGTACAGAGTAATCAATGAATTCTGATTGTAAGGCCCACAGTGCTGATGTTTGTCTTTTCTAGCATGTGCTGACTAAATGGTTGTAAAACCCCTGAAAATCTTTAGTAATTACAATGATACGACTCATTCAACAGCCGGTTAATAAGTCATGGAGGATTTCCAGGCAATGAAGTCTGACATCAGTCAATTAAGTGTCTGCTTTTTGGAGCTGAAATCTATTGGAAGAGAATGATTGTAAAGATATGTACAGCAAAGTCAACCATAATGTTTGCTTAAAAAAACTAAAATTAATTATCCACTGGATAAATTTGGATTCATATTGGCATCAAATTAGGTCTTACTCTGTCTCGTCTCTGCTCTCCTCCAGGCGACTGAGGTCAACTTGAATAACATGCTCTGCCCGGCTGTGTCCGATCCATTTTACGGCCCTTGGTACCGGGTTTGGGCGACGGGACACCAGACCTTGCTGACGCTCATCCACGGGAAGCTCCTCACACTCCTCTCGCAGCACAGCGGCACCGCCTGCAGATATCTGCTGGACACACTCAGACTCCGCAGCAAGAAAGTTGACTGAATGTCCACGAAGGTGCATTCAGACCTAGCCTTTCACTCCTTTTACTCCAAATGCCTGCTTTTACAGTGGCGATTTTTTTTTCTTTCTTTTTAACTCAACATTTTAATGCATCTTTTAAGACTTGTTTCACAGAAACAAGCGAGCATTTCAGGGCCAGTGAATTTTCGTGTCATTCTTTTAGCGTTGTAGTTGGCTTGCATGCACAAACGTACCGGGCATTTTAAAGCTGGCACTTAGAATTGTGGCGTTGGCCAGATTTTAGCCCTTGTTCGTTTTTTTTGTTGTTTTTTATTTTCAGAAATATGTCAGCGAATTTGTGGCAATTACTCCAGCTGCTTCTTTTTAAGCTTTGAGGACAGAAAATAGGGGTCACCCAAATGTCACTACTGATCTCCAGCTGTTACACTTTTCTGATTGTTGTCGGGGGGTTTTTTAAAGTTGCACTAGATCATATGTTAGCGAGTTTATTTGCTTCAAACTTGAACTTTGGAGCTGAATGAAAATCTGAGCTGTTGTAAAAGTTACTGCCTGTGTATAGCGTGAGGATTTCTGTTTGACACTCTCAGTGTTGTTACGACTGAAAGCTTTCTGGCGTTCTTCTGTTCTCACTTGACTCCACGGCTGTGCGGGTTATGAAAGCATCGCCGTGGAGGTTTCTTTTGCCTTTCTGTCTCCAACTTGTTCAGATCATTCCAGTTGTGATAATCAGGGGACAGGAGGGTGTATTACATGCTGCGACTCAAAGCAGTGAAAGAGGATCCAGAAATCTACACTGGGATGTTAATATTATCTCTGTGAAGGAGTTTTTTTGTTTTTTTGTCTTTGTTTTATTGTGCTGTTAGACCATAATAAGTGAGGTATAATCTCGAGTGGGATGAATTCGGTGTTTCCCAAGATAAAGTGTCTTTCTGGGTTGGATTAATGTATCTTACAAAACATCCATTCTCTCCACCGCAACTGTAACGAGCCACACTCCAGTTTGTATTTTAAGAAATGCATCTGATGTTCTGCATGAGGTCACTGTGGGTCATTTATTCATGGCCCGTTTGAAAGGAAGTATTAACTGATAAGTTAGAAGATGTCAGTCATGGTATGTATCATTTCAAATATGAGGGATGTGTGTGTATATTACTGTAGCATATTCTAAACTTCACTGCAAAGAAGGGATAAGAGGAACTTTTGTATTTCTATCAGTTTGAGTGTATGTGCTGTATTGAAAATAAAGGTGATTGTAGCTGATCACAGTTCTCCTTGTGTGTATATTTAAGCATGTCTTTTTTGCCTTTTAACCATGTTGCTTGCGTTAGTATTAAATCTGACTTTATTCTGCTGACGACCAACAGATATTACCACTTTGTGTCTCCGTTAATACCGTGATCATGAATTGGAGCTCGCCAAATAGACTGGCATTGTGGGAAATGTGCATCTTGTTACAAAGAGCTGAGAAGATTAAGAGGATTTGCCATGCAGCCAGCATGGAAGTAAAAAGGTATCTAAGCTCTACACTGCAGAAAATGCCCTGCTTCAAACTATAAATTATAATTCAGGATTTCACACCACAGCGCTCATGCTGATAATTAGGTCCATAGTTTTTTGTGGGGTTTTTTGGAACTGTAATACATATTTTTAAAGTTTTTCCTCTGTGCAACGTCACAGTGGATTTTAAATCAAGTGTAATGAAAGTAGAGACTTTTAGCTTTAATTTAAGGTTGGCTAAAACAAAATTTGCATCAGTTTTTTAGGAATTTTTGCAGAACTGTGCAGACTCTTTTTGTCTGCCACATTCTAATCTGACTTTATTTTGGAGCGGTTTACACCTTGTTTTTACATTTATGGGGCAGGACGGTGGTTAGCACAGTTGCCTCACAGCAACAAGGTCCTGAGTTCAATTCCACCATCACGCCAGGGCCTTTGTGTGGAGTTTGCATGTTCTTTCCGTGTTTGTGTGGGTTCTCTCCGGGTACTCCGGCTTCCTCCCACAGTCCAAAGACATTCAGTTAGTGGGGTTAGGTTATTGGAAACTCTAAATTAGGTGTGAGTGCGAATGTTTGATTGTGTCCAGGCGACCTGTCCAGGGTGTACCCCGCTGGGATAGGCTCAAGCGCCCCCCGTGAGCCTGAAAAAGGAGACGCGGAAGTGAATGAATTAGGCATGTCTTGATTTCACACTGAGACCATTTTAAAGTCTAAAAAGTGTCCTTGGGTGTTCATGATTTGGTTGATGTTGTTTTTCTGAACCAATGAAAGAATACTGCAGTTGTGTACTTTAGTTTTCTTCTGTGGCCTTACAGTGAGCTGCTCACTGCTTTTCTTCTTGCAAGAATGTTTCAGATTGTTGATTTGGCCACTCCTACATTTTTTTTTTTTTTAATTTATGAGGGCCTCCCTCATTTGTACTCGTATCTCTTCGGACCTCATATTGAGAGTTTTGATGAAAAGCTACAAATTGCACATTTATCACTTGGATCAACTCAATTATCTGCTTAATTTCTCATAGAATAACAAGGGAACTGGTCTGAACCTGTCCTACTTGCCCATCAATTATCCAATTGCTTTTGTCTGACAATGGGAGACTATAAAAATGGATGGAATATGCTTGTCAAATATCTTGAATTTATTTATTTTTAGAAAAAATTACCCAGCATGACATACTAAGTTCATTATTTTTATGAATTGACTTAAAACTCAGACAGAACAGAGAGACCGCAACGTTTAAGAGCTGATCTAATTAAGCTCACTAGAAATGAGGAACGGCGTGGTCAGTACTTCTATGAATGTGTGTACTCGGGAATGCGACGGAGGTGGCAAAGACCAAATTACTCGTCTTGTTAGATTCAAGATTGACAACCACCGTAGGCCTATTTAAAAACAGGTTTTCTCCCAGTCCCACCAGTATTGTCTGTTACTCTCTCTGCAACCTTGATATCTGTAGGAGCATATTTGACAGGCAGCAAGCACAACTCGACAACAAACAGTGACATGCTAGATTAAATTTGGACAGCCATCCACCAAACATCCTGCCCCTATTATTGTTGCGCCTGTTAATAAGGGTTGCACACACGTTTCATACACTGAGCACAAACTGTAGTAACATAGCCAGTATAAAAGGGAACACCACAGCCAAAAACCAACTGGATTATTCAAACCAAATATCAAAACAAAGTTGAGAGAGAATCCTAAACAGTGAGCTTGTCAGAGACGGTGGTGCTATGCTACAAGAAGTCTCAATTCATGTAGCTACAAACTAGGGTAAAAAAAAATATATATATATTTTTTTAAAAAGCCATCGTCACAAACCAACTGAAGGCTAAGATTAAATAGGGAGACCACAAAATTCATTTCTTCTCATTTTACATCTCTGCAAGAAGGGAATGAATTTGTCCCAAATTGTCAAACTGTTCTTCAGATAATAAGACCTTCAGATATACTACAAAATCCGTTTGCTGCCAAGTTGCAGCATGACTCATGAGCACTCAAGCCTCAGCACTGTACATTACGGTTGGCTGTTCTCTCTGAGGCCAGACAGGGTAAAAAGCTTTAAGTGCAGCATATTGACTGAAGTGAGCTGCAGAGAGTCTTCACAGGCCTGTAGCACCTCATGATTCCAGACAGTCAAGAGTGGAGGTTGATCTAAAACCACCGCAGTGGCTGCAAAGAGACGCTGGATTACAATACACGTTGCTCTCCTTGAAATACTTGTAAGAAAAGTAACATACTGCTCGGCCAAGGAGGGAACTTTTTGATTTGTTACGGTGGATTACAGAACTCGATGGCACGTTTTGTAACTCTTGGCACATGATGTATAATAATTGCTCCGAATTATAGAAAATGAATCCAAGAGAAATTGAAAGAGGTGGCGTTTATTGCATTTACACCACCACCATTAATTTCCCTCACTCACCGATATCATTTATTCTGGCAGATGGAAGCCCGGAGGCAGACTCAGGAGAGAATGTGATGTGTCGGACAGATTTGACCTCACGCCAGGGTTCATGTGTGCTTACATGCAGGCAGCAGACTGAGCCACTCAACTGTCTCTGAGCACTTAGCCCCAAAGTGTCATGTAACAAGTATTTTCAGATACACCTGCCCAGACTGTGACGGGAGTGGAGCTCAGACATTTCGGTGGGAGAAATAGCAGAAAGGTAGAGCAAGTATGTGAAAACTCTTATTATGTTCACAGCTCCACACAACCCCTAACACACACACATTTGCTTTTTTTTTTTTAATTTTTCATGAGAACACAAATATAGAAATCTGTCAGATGATGCATTAATAATGATATCCAGTTTCTAAATATAGTGTAGATTCTACATGCATTTTACAACAGTTAGAGAGAACCGCATAGCGCTGCTTTTATGTCTCATTGCAGAGATGCATGACAATAGCAATCATTGCTTAGTTTGACTTGTATTTCCTATATATAATTAGTATAAATTATAGCATATGCAGTGCTATGCAAAAGTCTTGACCCACATTTCTTTACAGTTTGCAAGGAAAATGGGATATCGGTGCAGGGATTTATTGAAATGTGCCAACATACTTGGAAATACATTGTTAGACACAACCTGAACTCTTTTAGACAAGCTCTCTTGTAATTTCTTTAGGTAGCCTTCAGGAATAGTTCTCCCAGCTCATCGAAGGACATTCAAAGATACAGAGGAGTATTATGGCCAGATTAAGGAAAAATAATATTATTGTTCATTTGAGAAAAAGTCAGAGTCAAAATTTAGAATTTAAAGTAGTCGTTTCAAGTCAAACTACTACCATGGCCGCTCTACGCATGTGACCAGCTCTCATGTGGCTTCAACAAACCGTAGACGGATCAGCTGAAGTGCCAGAGGCGACTGCTGTTTTGAATTGGTGCTATGTAAATAAAATTGAATTGAACAGAATTTATGCTACCACTTCTTCTTGTTTCCTATAATGTCCAGTTTCCTCAGGTTCTAGGGAGACATTGCACACCATGCTCAGAATCACCTTAGTGTACAAATACAATTTTGTGCCTGTCAAGTGTTTTTGTGACTGGTTGCTAGCACCTAAAGATAAAATTAAAGCTGGTTCTTTGCTAAGCTGTCAGTTAGGTTTAGGCACAACACTGGTTCATCCCTCGAATTTTTTTATGCTTGAGGGATTCATAGGTCAGCAAAACATTCCTCTAGAAATGGTCAGGTACAAAGAAAAGCCGTGTCCAAAAAAAGACCTTCAGAAAGTCAGGGGAACTGCTGCTCTAGGCCACTTAAAAAAATTGAAAGTGTGTCCTTTGGAGCAAAATGTAGAGAAATGAGAGGGGCTCCAGACATTTGCACTGTACTGGATCCTGTTAAAAATAATTGCATTAAAAGGCTAGTCATGCTAGCTGTACTGACCTAACTGCTAAACAGGTGCGTTCTGACTTATTGTAAACTGATAGCTTGTTATAGAGCAATACGAGTGCAACCAAAGCTAATGTGGATGTCAATCATTTTGTTGGTATTTCATCATAATGTATTGAACAAATGGAGAAAAGTGAACATTTTTGCCGTGCTATTTCAATAAATTCTAGTGGAGTATTAATTATTTCTACAAAATTCGGTAGTTACATGTCCAAGTTGAAGTTGAAGTGTCGGATAGATCAAAATTGTTACTAGCTATGCATGTTTCAGCCCTTCATCCCGTAGGGTGCAGGCCATCAACAAGATCTGTTGTTGGGTGTTATTTAGAGTCTTTGCCTTTAGCTGGTTCCAAGTAAGGCCCACTTTCTGGGAGTTTGCCTGGAGGTGTAGCTTGACCTTTCTTTCTTTCTTTCTTTTCCCTTGAGGAGTTCTATGTCAGGGCCTCTCTGGTAATGCTCTGGATTCCATAGCATGTGCCCAATCCAACCTCATCATCTTCTCACTCATTCCAAGCAGGGTCATGTTGTACTTTTGCATTTCTGCTCCTGCTGGTGTAGTCTTCCCACTCTGGTACACAGTCTTCCATATCCCACGAATTAGGGTGTCAGAGAAAGCGTGCTTGGTCCTGTGGCTTCCAAGAACTCCTGGCTTTCTTTACACAGCATCATATTCTTCAGATGCCCATCTTAGAGTCTTGGAGTTTTCTACCATTGATGTTTCTGTTTCAAAATAATTTTTTATAGGATAAGGGTCCCGACCTGGAATCAATCCTTGCTCCAAGCTCCTGCCCTTTAACCTGTCCATCATGGGTGACCATAAAAGGCACAGCTCTTAGTGTCCCTATGGCACGCAAGCTCCCTGCCCATGACAAGGTGGCAACCCAGAGAATGCTGAGAATCACTGGCTGTTAGCATGAAGAAAAATGCAGATTGGACAAACTGATGCCAACAGTAGTGTATTATGAAAATAATACTTGTGTATTTGTGAGCTTTACAATACATTAATGCCATGTTTGTCAAGTTTTCTGTTCTTAATGTTGAAGCAACCAGCTGTTACATGCTTTGAACAAGACACAGTTTCAATTTACACCTTGCGTATCAAGTTGGTGACACATATTTTTGAGATAGATATCTTTAAATCGTTGTTAAGCACTTTACTAGGAACATAATGCTAATATTGGGTAGAGGCTCCTTTTGCGCAAAGGATCCTTAGTTTTGAGCAGATTGTACAATATTCATACCACATCCCAAAGATATTCAAGGGATTCACATGTTGTGACATGTGGGGAGGCCATTAAAGTCCAGTGAATTCACTGGTATGTTTGTGAGACCTTTTGAAGACAACATGATGTATTAACTTGCTTTAGGTATTCATTAAAAGATAAAAGCTTACAGAGTAGTAATTCAGCATGTGTGGACTGTAATAACGTTCAAACCATGATTGATTGGTATTGAGGGGCCAGAGTCTGCCAGGAAAACCCTGCACCATTTCACCATAACCTGCCTACACTGTTAGCACAAGGCACAGTCAATGAATTTGCACTGTTGAAGCTAAATCTTGATGCTTCAACAGTAATTATCTGCTTTTAAAATTAGGCTTTTGAAAAAGTTTGCACTGCATTTAATCATTAGTTGTTTTTAATCTATGGCTCTTCTACAGTGTGTCTATTGTCCTGTCTTCCTCACCTCACAACAAATAGCTTCCCCCTCCCTGAGCCTGACTGTGCCACAGGTTTCTTCCTGTTAAGGGGAGCTTTTCCTTCCCGCTGTTGTCAAGTGTTCACTCATATGGGGTTTATTGCTGAGGTTTTCTCTTTTTTTGTAATATATCTTGAGGTGACTGATGTTTTAATTTGGTGCTATATAAATACGACTGAATTGAACTGAATTGAAAATAGAGATTTATGAGACCAGACTACACTTTTCCTGCCTTCAACTGCCCAGTTATAGTGAGACTATGCCTACTGCAGCCCCAAAGTTTTGTTTTTGCCAGGTGGGAGTGAAACCTGAAGTGGCATTCTGATGTAATCCATCTGCCTCATGATTGGCTATGATTTTATGATTACCACATTGTTCTTGGGTTTTAAAGTGTGATCTGGCGCACATTTTCCTAGCAAAGATGGAACTTTACACCCTGGTACAACACAGCAGGACTTCAGGGAAATAATTAAGTTTTAAAAAAGCAGTTATGATTGTGTTGATAATTTGAGCTTTGGATCATTTCACGATGCCTAGTGGTTGCAAAATGCAAATATGGCCCAGTTTTGCGTTAAATTATTGAAGCCAGAAATATCACATCTTCATTTAGCCCATTGTCTCAGCATGTACCCAGCATGCTCCATTGCTAATCCAAACATCATAAAAGTATGTGTTGCCTGAAGTCATTTTGAATAATTATAGAAAAGCACTGATAGAACAGTGCATACTAACATGAGGCTACAGGGGGATTGAAATGTGATCAAAATTTAAAGGGCCAATTCACATACGCTTACAGCCAATTTATTAGGTATACATTGTCATCTGGTTGTTAACGACAAAATCTTAACAGCCAATCATACAGGCAGGTAGACATGGACCAGAGAACCTGCCAAAGTTCAAACTGAGCTTTAGAATGAAGAAAGGTGATTTAAGTGGCATTGAACATGGCTTATGGTACCAGACTGGCAAGTTAGAGTATTTCAGAAATTGCTGATCTAGCTGGGATTTTCCCACATAACAATCTCTAGAGTTTACAGAGAATGGCCTGAAAGAGTGAGCAGAAGTTCTCTGGGTGAAAATGTCCTTGTTGTTGCCAGAGGTCAGAGGAGAATCAACACACAGCCTCTCAAACCTTGAAGCAGATGAGCCACTACTCCTCTGTCAGCTAGCAACAGCAGAAGCTACAGATCTCACAGGTGCAGACAACAGAATGCAAAAACGTTGCCTACTCAAGTGAGTCGTGATTTCTTCTGCGACATTCAGATGATAGGGTAATAATTTGGTGTTAACAGTGAAAGCATGGATCCATCATGTCTTATATCAAGGGTTCAGGCTATTAGTCATGGCTTAATGGGGTAACTCAGGCCTCAAGAGTCGGTGTCATGCAGGTTTTAGATGTGTCCTTGATCCATCACAGCTGATTTAAATGGCTAAATTACTTCCGCAACATGTCTTGAAGTTCTCCAGAGGCCTGGTAATCAACTAATCATTTGATTCAGGTGTGTTGACCCAGGGTGATATCCAAAACCTGCAGGACACCGGCCCTCGAGTCCTGGAGTTCAACACTCCTGGTGTAGGGGATGTTTTCTTGGCACACATTAAGCCACTTAGTACCACCACAGCCTATCTGAGTGTTGTTCCTCACCATATCCACCCCTATATGACCACAGTGTGCCCATCTTCTGATGGCTGCTTCAACCAGGATAATGTGCAATGGCACAAAATTAAACCAGCGTTGGGTTCCGGAGCATTAGTAGATTTGTATCATGTGTGTACAACAACTGTGTCAACATGGACCAAAATCTCAGAGCAATGTTTCCAGCACTGTGGTGAATCTCGTGGATTTTGTTTTTTGAGGATTTGCCTGGAAATTGCCCTCCACCCCATCACAGCAAGGGTAAAGGAAACATGTAATGTGCTCTTAGTAAACATACCATTCAGTTTTCATTAGGGGAAACCTCCATGTACAATGCAAAACAATGAGAATTGCTGAGGGCAAATTTGGTGTTTAAAAAGAAAATAAGATGCCAGAACACTCACAGGGGATCACATTGTTCTGCCAATTACACCAAATATTATCCTGCTCCATTACTGAAGACCATACAAGTTAACCGGACTCTTGCCCATGCTGCCTTTGAACTGGACCATGTTCCCTGAAAATAAATGTTTAGGCATACATTAGTTCAACACGCAATTAAAGCAGGACAAACTGTAACTGTCCAAACAGCATAATGCATAGGTGTAATATAAAGTTTAGACCACCATCAGTCAGCTGAAGATACTGGAGGTTAGTCTAGCTAATTTAGTGTACATGCTGCAAGAAAGTAGAATGACACGTTCTCTTTCAAGTTGATTTTGTAATTTTTTTTATTGAATAAATGATTTTAAAAGGTAACAATGTTTAAAACTACATGATCTTCACAGCCATTGCTTACATACTCAGATAACCCATCTATATATATATATTCTTTCAACCCTCCCCATACTTGTCTTTTGCAATTTTTTGCTAATTTCTTTTTTTATGTTTATTTTTTATTGAGTCATACTATAATAAATGCCCATTTCAAGTCTTGTCACACTAACAGCAATTCAATAGGAAAAAAGGAAGGGTCTAGCTCTACAGGGGTTGGATTTGAAGTTCCCAGTTCATATTATTCCATCAACAATTTGTCAAGTTACTAAAGCAGAAGGAAAAAAAAACAAGGATCCAAAATGTTTTTTTTTTTTTTTTTAAAGAAATGAAATAAAAGTTGGTATGAGGAGTTACACCAGGTAACCCTCCCAGCCCATCAGGCCACTGCAACAGAAAAAAGTCATTTTGTACAGTGACACGTCTTAAGAAGTCAGTGTCTCAAAAATTCAGAACATAGAAAACCACTAAAATAATTTTGAAACTAGATCCAAAATATTCCTTTGAAAAGAATTTATTTTGATGTACAAAAACAGTCATTTTCCTTTTTTTTCTCTTTTTCTTAGTTTTTTTTTTTTATAATAAAACTTTCAAACACAAGTTTATTGTAGTTCTTATTTCTTTTGTCATTATTATTATTATTATGATTATTATTATTGATTCATTTCTTCTTTTTTTTCTAAATTCATCTATCAGTGCGATTGTATACCAGTGCAGCTACTGGGTCCAGAGTAAAGAAAACAGGCTTTTTCATCTTTAATGGCATAAAAAATAAGGAAAAAATCCATAGTTCATACAGAGTATAACTGCTGGTCTTTAGGGAAAAAAAAACATTTATAAACCCATAAAGCTAGGAGGCACACCATGGGATTTTCATTTTTGAAAATTATAGCAATAATAATAATAATAATAATAATAATAATAATAATAATCATAATAATAATATTAACAAAACAAAACAAGTAACAACTTGCAACCATTTTTAACCATCCTTGAGGCCAATTACGGCTTCAGAGATAGAGTCAATGAAAAAAAATCATTGAAAAATTGGGTTGCTTATTAAGTCAAGACAGTTGAGAAAAATCGCACATTTAAAACAAACAAAAAGAAAAGAAAGAAAAAAAAAAAGACAAAACATTTTGTCAATTGCAGGGTTTTTTGTTTTTTTTGTGTTTTTTGGAAGGACAGGAAGCCAGGCCTGAAGAGCAGCATTTGGGCATGGCCGCTGGCATCTTTGGTTCAGTCAAACATACGAAGGTAACACGAGCTTGAGCATTCCACGAAATATGAGAATGACCACGCAAGGAATGCTGAGGCTGAACTCTAACCCTGGTATGGAACCAAAACACAATCTGCTACAGACAAACTACAAATGTCGTTCCATAAGATCCCATGAGGTATTAATGCTTTAAACAGTTAAACCAGTACAGAAGCAGGATTGTTTTCTGTGTCCTTACGTAAAATATTAACTCTCCGTCCCATTTTAGGAGATGCTTTCCTTCAACGTGGCTAAAAAAAAACCAAAAAAAAAACCAGGATCGTTCACTAGTCAACAACTCAAACTTTACTCTTTGAGGAGGTCAACCGATTCAGCAGCTAGAAGAAAAACTGAGGATTTGTTGTTTTTTTTTAAAAAAAAAAAAAAAAAAGAAAAGGAAGAAAGAAAAAAAAAACAGCATCAAATTTTGCAGGAGGAGGCTAAAGACGACCACGACTACTATCACCATCTACCGAACGACATACATCACACACCTTGACAAACTAGGCCATGAGGCTGGGCCACAGTGTAGGGAGCAATCAAGGGGAATGAGGTTAACTTGTGACTTCTTGTCCTTTCAAACCTGCAAGGGGTGTTGACTTGCACTGGTAGGAAAAAAACTAAACAAAAACAAACAAAATACAAACAAAATAAAAACACCTGTTGAACAGATCTGCATATATCAAGGATAGTAAAGGTAAAACATGTAAGATTTTCTCTTAATATATCACTGGTAAATTGTAATAACGACCGCTGACAGTACATTCCATAGCCCCTGTAACATGTTGCTTCTGGGACTTTTCCTTCTTCACTATATTCCGTATTTCCCATAGGGAATTGATCCCAAAATAACCCACAGTGAGCTTCGTGAAAGCAGAGGTTGCTGGGGGCTACTGTATGAATTGGTGACTATCATACTTCGATATTAAAATGTGCCGTCATGACTCATTTCACAGGAATGTACTAAAGAGAAAATCTTACATGTATCATCTTTAAGTATGATATGATCAATGAGTCCGCATGACCAGTCACGAGCTGTGACCACCCCAATATGAGGTCAGATAGCACCATATTTGTCTTAAATCTCTTAATGGTTAATAAGAGTGTGTAAGCCATAGATCAAGCATATCATGGATAAAACCATAGGTCTCATACTCATACATACATGCAACAAAATACATTGCATGTGTATACAAAGACATATGTAAAAGAGCATGGTCAATTTGGTTTTGCAGCAGAAAAATTCAGGTTGTGCTGTGTTTAAATGGACCAGGAAATGACCACCTGGCTGTTCCTCCTCGTCATGTAGTGTACAAGGAGACGCAGTTGGAACACCACAGCGGCTGACGTCACCTTTAAGAGCAGGGGTTGGGTTTTTTTTTTTCGCCAGCTGGGTGAAAAAACTGAAGGCTGCGGGCATCCAGCTGCCCTCTTAGAGAGAGCACTGGCATTCTAAAGCAGGAAAACATGTGGCTCTTTCCTACGCTGTGGTGTGATGATGGAAAAGAGAAGAGCGACAGAGGGACACTCAGGGCATCATCTACTGGTCCATTGTTTTTTTTCCTTTCTTTAAATCATTCATTTAAGGCAACACAACTGAAATCTGGGTCATTTCGGGTTACTGTGGATGGAGTGCCAAAAGCCCTTGACATTTTTGCATAAAGAAAAAAATACCTGTCAGTTAGTAAAGGCTGTTACAAAGAAAGATGTTGGTCAAGTAACAAGAACCTCTCAAAAATTCCAGTTAGCGAACTAAAACCCGAAACAAGCGACCCGCACGGCGATCCTCCAAGGCTCAAACGTTCTGACAAGTAAAGCCAACTATCCTAGTGTGTGTGCAGATGAGACTCACAGCAAGTAAATATCTGGATGGGAGATGGCTTGTTGAGTCTTTATGTGTAGGCTTTTTCATATATACGTAGACCTCGACTGCGAGCCACTGAGCCCCGTGCAGAGAATCTGTTCCAACTAATTCAACTGTGTTTGCTTCAACCTGACTGCCCATACAAGCTGACAAAAACGTTACTAGCGCCGTGGACACACAAACAGGATCAATGGGATCTCACTAAAGTACCGGAGCAGAATGGCAGTAGTGCAGTTTCAACAACTACGTTGACTGGCTGCACTTCTAAACAGCACAATGACATGAACTTCTACATGACACAAACATGGTAATGAGATCACTTCCTTTGTGCGTCTTCAATGGATCAAAATGACAGCTTTGATACATAATACTTTGTGGACGAGTGACCATTGTTAGCTATAATGTAAAGAGACGAGACAATCTTTCCCCATTAGCGTGGGCAACATACAGCACATTCAGCAAATGACTAAACCCACCTGGTTTGACAAGTATATCAAGTGATGCGGTCTGTCTCGAAACTGGTTTTGCATTCAGAAGCTGGAGACTTGATACATCTACCAGAGGTTAAAGAATGCAAAACCAAACAACGGACTACAAAGTGTGGAATAGAGAGAAGAGATTATGGCTTTGAGTAGTTATAGCATGTCCCTGTCAAGTGACTCCCTGCCAGTAAACTCAGAAACAAACACATACGTTCAACTTAAATCTAAGTATTACTCAGCCATGCTTTTTTGGGGTGTTTTTCCTCCCTTCTGTAGGGACCTGTAGTTGTGCCCGCTCCCCCTCTCCAATGCAGAGAATTTTACACTGTTTATTAATAAATCACGGTGACACGATTATCCCTGGACAAAATGGCTTCCTCCAGCAGTTACTTTAAATTTGAAAGAAGTTTAAATAAAAATGATTAAAACAAAAACCGGTAAGGGACACAGCTGTTCATGGTTTAGAGCTTCCACAACAAAACACTACAAATACTCAGAGGGGGAGGTTTCCAAACTCTTTTGTAGAGGAATCTTTAAGTATCATCCAATTTCTACTAGTTTTTTTGTCTTGTGGCAGACCAATGTCTATATCCACACACAGAAATCACACACACGATTGTGAGCTCAATCAATAAATATTGCCAGCAAAAGCTGGTCAAGAGGCACCACAATCCTACCATCTATACTTTGGAGTATACATATTCCAATACATAGTTCCAACTACAACACTACAAGAGTTTACAAGCTAAAACAAACCTCAGTCCTTTTTTTGAGAGGAATCAAGAAGAGACGACAGCCTTTGAAAACTGCAGTTGCCTTGCTACATGGTGTTACATGTTTAAGAGTAGGTTAATGTAAAGATTAAGAAAAAAAGAAAATTCTTAGTAAATGTAAAAATTGTAGCAAAGCTTAAACAACAGAAGCGCGAGACTAATCCACTCGAAGAGACTTCCTTCCATCCACAGACTTAAACACCTGATTAGGTTCGCTGAAAAGATTAATAAAATCTAACGTTTGATTAAATTTCAAAAAATATGAATGAACGGGGGGTTTCAGATATAGGAATACATATGCTGCAAAAACGTAACCACAGGCAAAGAAAAGGAAACGTGTGGATTTCTTGTCAGAATCAAATAACGCTTCGTTGCCACCCGTTGCCATGTCAACGTCTGGGAGACGGCCAGCATGGCAACGGAAACTATCATCATAAAATGGTACAGTAGTAGAAATAGCTAGACCAGGAGGGGGCGGGCTCTCCTGGGAAAAGGTCCGCGGAGAGGTCCAATGATTGGTCATGCGGCTCGCTGTCAGGAATAATGGTTGTAGGGTGGTAGAGGGTGCCCAATGCCATTCTGGTAGTGATGGTGCTGGCGGTGGGCGATGTACTCTGCATAGCCCATCGTCATCTTCTCGCTACGGTACCTGGGGACAAAAAGAGATGTGTTGTGATGGCTAACTGCTCTAATCCAGTGTTAGGAGAGTCATGATCACTCTCACTTTGCTCTTCATATAGAGTCCAGTGTCAGTGCTAAAATAGGCTGCATGTTCAGTAGCTATCAAAACTAAAGCAGCAGGCCCACAGATGATACTTTACTTGTATGCGTGATTTCTTTTACTAAACCTGACTCATACAATAACCATGATGCAACTTCCTGGAAAGAATTACGTTTAAAACAAAATTTACATAAAAGATGGATGTAGGCAACGTGCATCACACGTTGGCTAGCAAAGTGAACATTTTCTAAACTTCAAGCTCAGCATTTTCACTGTTGCCATCTTAGCTTTTTGAAACCACACATCAGTATCACTAAAAGTGACAGACAGTGCACACACTGCAGTATACCATACATAAACTTTCTTTTTTTTACTAAAGGGGACCATAAGTTACTAAATGAACATCCTGTTGTATTCAGCAAGGCTTTTAACTAGTAACTGAGACCAAACAGGAAGATATTTACTGAGGATATAGATTGAGGAAAGTCAGGGACATCTTTCCATATATTTCAGTACAGCTGGGCATCTTGTTTGCCACCAGGGGTCAACCCTTGCTGGCCATTAAAAGATTACAGATTTCTAGCACTTCTGCTAATACTATCTACCATATGGACTTTAGCTGTGTTATGCTAATGAGGGCTAATGTGGTCTCAAGAAGGGATATTCAAACAGAGGAGAGTCTTTTTTTAGTGTCCACCAAGTGGCAACGAAAACTGCAGCCAGAAATTTCAATTTCACTTAACCTCCTAGGACCTGGTGTCCGCATATGTGGACATCACATTTTGGGATGTCTAGACCAAAAATACTACATTTTTCTCTACAAGGGCCTGATATCAACTTACGAGGACATTATACTGCCACTGTTCTATCAAAATTTAAAACGAATGTCCTCATATGTGGATCTCATTAATCTCAGAAACAAAAATTAGGTTAAAAAAAAAAAAAAAAGAAATCTGCTAATTCTTTGTTTTTACATTCATCAGGTCCCAATCAACCCAAATAGCAAAGAAAAATTCAAAATGCATGCCATGAAAGAGTTCGGGTTTTAGGGGGTTAATGGGAGCTCTAAAAGCAAATGAGTCACCGCAAACTGATAGTTTTATACCAGAATATATTTAATATTTTATATTTACACCTAAATATTTTATAGCCTAGTGCAAGGCAGAATGCATGATTGGTGAAGTTATGATCCTGATTTTTATATTACTGAAGAGTAAATAGCAGCTAGCCACAGTAACTGGATGCAGCTTGATAGTGTTAGCTGAAACTTTGTCCAAAAAACAAAAAACCCTTGGACAAAACCCCTTGAGCTAAGGTTTTAAAACATAACAAAAGGGTGATGTCACTGTGGTTACACCCATCTCTTACATCCTGGGTTTTCTTCTTTTGCCTGCCACTGTCTCACTTCAGCCCCAACAAAAGTGGCATGGCAGTTCATGGAACATTTACACATAGTTTCCTCAAGAGCCACAAAAGGTTTAATCAACAGACTCAATATATGCCTTTTCACATATGCACATAGGTACATCCAGACACACTGACGCGTACAACTCTATTTGTGCTGGTTCTGTTAAGCCTTGTGCACGTCAGGTAAAAGGATCTAAATGAAAGTGTGCTGCAAGAACAGAGTACAGCAGTGACGCATTAATGTTTCAGCATTAGATAATTGAATCAATTAAATGTAATCTTACCTGGTTAACTTAATGGTCTTCCTGAAGTCATTTGTGATGGGAGCTTTGTAACCTCCCTTTCGTAGTAAGGAATCTATGGTTTGAATGTGGTCCCAACCTAGTTAAAGTAAAAGGAGTGAAAAGCAATTCCACATATTCCCCACTCGGTTCAATACAACTCAGTCTTTATTAAAAGCAGAGGAAGCTAGATTGTTAGAGGCACAACAAGATCTTACCTTGCTCCTTTGCAACCTCTGGTAGGTAGGTGGCGGTGCGTTTTGATCCTTTTTCATTGAAAAATTCTATCCTAATACCGTGAACACCCACCTAGAATTCAAGACAGGCACAAAAATAAATCCCTATAAATCTCTTCATCCAATGAAGACAGAGCTGTGGAGAAACAGGTTATTCCATTCAAAATGCACTTCCAAGTTAATGATGGAATGTTTTACATTTTTTATCTAAATGCAATGTACTGCATGGTTGAAGCTCCAGTTTATTACAGGATATTCTCATTTCTGTTCACATATTATTCTTAATTTTCAGTCTTCTGATGGAAATTAAAACTACAATAAAAAAAAATGGTACTATTGATCAAACTGTAGCTCCAAATCATATTTATTTTCACAGATAACAGCTGGTAAAGACATCTACTGATGTTTTGGAAAAGTATACAGCACCCAATCAAACTAATCCAATTTTGAAAGCCAGAAATCTTTAATTTAAAGCAGACTTTTTTTCTTTTATAAATACAATGCTTTAAAACTATGCTGCCACTTCAAGAAGGCTGGGTATGCCTTCAAGTGACAAACCCAGAAATAACGTGTGGACACATTTGTGTACAATAATAGCTTGAAGAATGAGATGCACGTGAGTCTGCAACAAAGGTGCGGGGGTAAAACCCTGTGCTCAGCCATGTTCAGGCAAATAACATCTCTTACCTCCCAGTCAAGGTAATCACCGACGTCTTCAAAGTTGGTGAGAAGAGACACTGAGCAGAAGAGGCGAGGCAGCTCATCCCTTGTCATAGGGGGGAAGCGGCTGTCTTTAAGGGCACTGGAGACGTCAAAGTACAAAAGCAAAACAGCATTACAAGAGGTGACTCAGCACAGGGATCACCGTCCTGGTGCTGGTATGTAACAGATATAGTAGCACACTTTGCAACAGAATGAAATATGTTTTGTTTGTTTTGGGGGGTTTTTTTGTCTTTTTTTTGGGGGGGGGGGGGGGGGGGGGCGACTAGTGGTCACCGGATCCAGTGCAGTTCAACACCATGTGTAAAAACTATATAAAATACCTCACAAGGAGCAGTGTGGTTTTGTTTTTTGACAAACGTCTGGTCTGGGCACTTTCACCTAGACCTCCATCCTATTGCACCAACAGAGCCTGTGCCTGGTCTTAAGCCAAACTACTCAAAGTGTCTGACATTATTCTAAGTCCGGGATTATACTTTCCATGTCCACAAGTCTGTGTGATATAAATTTCCTCATCAGACAGTGAATGTGAAGACCCATTCGGATGGCCAGCCGGCCTGTTTTGTTTTTGTTGACTTGTCCACAGAGAATTTACATTACAATGTATCAACTGCACATGCACCTCAGGTGGCGGTCTTCAAAGGAGTATGACAGGAACGACTATTTAGCCATCGGGTCTCCAGCTGTCCGCATCCACAACAGAGTATAATCGAGGCAGTCTCAGTTACACCACTTGCACCGTTTAGTTGTGACTCAACTTCTCTTCTACGACTGGCCATAAACAAACCAAGCCTATTTAGGAGTGGGGATACAGGTGCACAAGCTTGTAACAAAGCATACTTGCAGCCATGTTGAATGTCGGATGCTGCCTTTCATGCAACCAGACTATTTGAGGAAAAGGAAAAGCCATCTCCTGAACATATTTAACATTTACGAGCTAACTGACAGGTTTTAATTCTATATGATTTATCTGTAGATACTACAAGGATGTCAAAGAAACAGAAGCAGGTCAGCACTGCTGCTTTCAACAGTGGCAAAAACCAGTAAAAGGTGGTTTATCCTCACCAAAAACATGAATTACACCACTGTTTACTGATAACACTAGTGGAGGATCCATATGTCTGATTACCCCACCTTTCTTGAATTGATTGGGAGGATCTGACGCTTTTCCCATGATTGTTTGCTTAGCATAAGATGCTCCATTCCCAACAACTTTCTATCTATTTATTTCCTAATCCACTACTGTTTCTTGATCTTTTGCCACTCAGACAAGTTTTTGTGCAGATTGCACACTTTTTAATTGTCTTAGGCCTTTTTTTTTTTTTTTGCTTTGGTCATTCATAATCATCACAAACAGGGGTAGTTAAGACTTGGTGAATGTGAGTGTCATTCTACAGACACGTCTTAGCAAAGACCAACACAGCAGTTAAGACCAGCTGTTGAAACTTATCCAAGGTACTAATGGAGATAGATTACATGCCAACACATACCACACACAGGCAGTGTAGTTCAAGAACAGTGATGCGTGGCACAAATGTCCTAACAACTGCTAGTGAATGGTGCACTTTCGTGTTGTTTAGCCTTGTCGCATGGACAGTGTTATGGCACCTGCACTGAGACAAGCCAACTGCATTTTTGCATGAGCATAAATGGTTATGTAGCATTCTGCTTGACAAATGACAAACACAATCGTGGCACTGCACATTCAGAACCTAAACAGTATTTTTATTTGTCTTCTTTAGACAAAGGTAAATCTTTATGCCGCTTGTTTTTAATACCAAAAGAAAAGGTGGTCACAAGATAGGAGACCTCCATGTGCCTCCAGAACAGCTTCAGTCCATGTTGGCATTGATTCTCTCAGTGTTTGGAAGTCTACTATAGGAGCAAAAACACTGTCCACAGTGTTCGGCATCTGATAACCGAGGTAAAGAACTAACATCTTTCCAAAAAGCCTACGATGACTTCTCCTTATTACACCCTTCAGTGATCTGCATTCCTGGGATTCAAGGGTTCACGTTTGTCCTTTAATCACACTACTTTTTTTTTTCCAAATAGATGTAATTAATTCAAACCTTTACGGAAAACTAAAGAACATTATTGTGGAATATTTTCCAAGCCCCAGGATCAGGAATCAAAGACAAACATCAGTTCCACTCAAAACGCAACACAAATGAAATTTAAAAAATAAATGAATTAAAAAAAAAATAACCTTCAATATGACTTCAATTTACTCTTTTTTCCCCACTAATAACATTTTGTGCCATTTCTGAATGTTTCTTCTCTGTGACAGAGGTCTGCAGCTCTGAAGCACAAAGTAGTGAGTCCCCATTTTTGCTTACCTGGTAAGGGTGTACTCCCTGAGTCCTGAGTGCAGATTCATGGCAGAAAATGTACCTATACAACCCCTCAACCGCTTGTCTCTGCCTATTTTCCATGTGACAAACAGCGGGCTGAAAAACAACAGACGAACAAGATACTGTGTTAAAGTAGTTGAACATTAATGTGTTTACACAAGATGAGAAATGCCTACTCAGGGCTTATAAAAGCTCATTAGAAGTACACATTGCAGAGTTTTTTGCAGCTAGTAAGACAGACCTTTTCACATTGGACTGAAATGGGACAAGTGTCTCACATTATTACGGATTAATTGTCATCAAAGACTTTAGCCCATAGCACTGGGCCATCTGTCCAGCCACAACAGAATAACCCAAATCTCTTTTTGAAACAATGATTTTCTACACTTACTACATTTTCCAGCTTTTATGGTAGCGGGTAAAAAAAAAAAAAAAAAAACATATTGGAAAAAAGAAACCAACTACACAAGGTTTTTTTGTTTATTTTTAAATTCCTCATTCGACTCACTGTGTGGAAAAACACCGAATTACCTAGTTACATGCTGTTTCACTGGAGCCAAAAGTGCATTAGGCAGAGAACAGGACTGTAAAAGGTACACACCTCCTTTTGGTTTGCATACATTCATCAAGCATTGCTGAGTACAACAGTCAATGCTGGAAGGCATCATGGCATGTCCATGGCAAAACCATGCAAAACCGGGTGTATGGCCCATGGAGAATTATGGAAATAAGAACACACACCCCATCTACCCTGCATACCTTTTTGTCATCTGTCCAATGTGTGTCTGAAACACTATACTTAAAGGTTTTGTTTTTGTCATCTATAGCTTCACATTGTAAAAAAACGAAAAGAAAATAATAAATACATAAATTTTATATACACACACTATATATGTATATTGCATCATGTACAGTCATTTGATTATGTAAAGTTTTATTCTCACATGCCACTGTAGGGCTCCAAATGATCTCTTTCCAGATTAAAACCACCAGTCAGATTCTAAGTACAGATAAAAATAATTCAGCATTCAATTCAAAATTCAGCATGACACTTTTACAGTTTAGCTACAAAGGTTTCACAGTATTATTATATCCCTGACAAATTATTCAGTGACAGAACAGTCTTTTCCAGCATCTCTGAGTTCACTCCTAAAATATTGGACATGTGCAAAGCCTAAGAAAAAAAAGGGTGTGTTTTATCTGAAGACATTTAAATGATATTTTATACAAATCAAAATGACTCCTGGTTCAATGAAGTTTAATTTATCTAAAAAAAAATAAAATACATTTAAAAAACTAAAACTTAACTAAAAGTGGCTTCAACTGGCAACAGAAGTGAATGATTTTCTTCCGTTAGATGGTAATGTAGTCAAAAAAGGAGCCATTATTCATTTATTCTGGTAACGCAGTGGATCAGTACACTCAGAAACTTAGCATGATTTCTACATTTTAATTTTTTTTCAAATTGTAAACCTTAAATTTCAGTGGCTGCTTCACTTCACAAAACTTTTACAAAATTTGTATCCAACAAAACATTTTATTAAGCAATGCCTACCCATTCAACATTGCTCATTCCTACTAGGGGTCCACTATGCGTGTAGTTCCCAAAGCGCATATGGATGCATCTCAAAACCAGCTCTCTGCTTTACTAACAACACACGCCGAGTCTATTTTTAATGGGAGCCGGGTCAAGCTGCACAAACCAGATGGTGAGGGCAGGAAGTCAGATGCAGGAACGGCACAGAGCATCCGGTCTGGAGTTTCAAATTAACCTCACCCAGACTAAAGGGTCTGGTATGATTTGAAAGAACTGAACAAAACGGTCACAGGCACGAGTACGCCATATTCCTGCTGTGTCAGCTAGCAGCTAGTCAGCTAAATTAGCTGATTAGCCTTGCTAACATGACTGTGGGAGCAGCTGGTGGACGGCATAATTTATTAGTCTCCTTGCAGTAAAAATACAGCAAATGTATTTTAAATACACTCAAATATTTCATTACATTTAAAGCGGATGCTAAATAGCTGTAAATCCAAAACTAGATAAACAGAAAAAAAATGCAGACAATGTTTAATGTTGTTTGATCATTGAAATGGATGCACGGGAAACACAACAAACTCATGTTTATGTCTTCAGAACACACATTTTTATCCCTCAAAATTTTGATATCATCACAACTAATGTGACTTTGCAGAGCTGATCGACTAACTGCGCAGAGCAGTGCATCTATGTCAAATACAGCAGCATTGTTGCAGCATTTAAATAATTCAAACTGACAATGGCCCCAAGAGAAGGGCATGTCAAGGGCACCCAAGACCATGAGTTGCTCAAACCTGTGGGAGTTTTTCTGTGTGGCCATTAGCATGCTACATTCCTAGACACGAGTACATGTCTGGGTTTAATCTGAAGGTTAAGCCCTAGCCCAATGCTCAGCCTTAAAGAACGGCCAGCCAGAGTTAAAAATGGACAAGATTTGTGCCTTTAAGAGAGGCTCCCAAATGTAAATATTGCATGATCACTTCAGTAAATTTGTTCTGCTGTGGAGAATATACCCTTACTGCAATATTTAGAAAGTCAGCACCAAATACTCGCCATTTATTAAACTGCATGACACTTTGCTGGACACAGAAATATTCAGTAAATATGGGATTTACCAAGGTCTGTGCCCCATTGCTGGCATTTCAAATACTCATACTCTCCTTGCAGTGATGCACTTATCCTGATTACCAACGCAATGTCGCTTAATGTTTGAGGGTTTTTTTTGCTAAGAGTGGACAAGAGACTGTGGAGTAATTTGCACTAATTTTTTTTTTTTTTTTTTTTCACAGTTTTTCCTTCTCCATAGTCTCTTATTGGGAGGTACAACAGAAAATGTGGGCGTGAGTGTATCATCACTGGAAACACCCATATAGGCTGCAAGACCAGTATGGGGGCCAACATGAAGAGAATTCTCTTATGAAGGATTTTTGCATTTGTCAGTGCAGTCCTGGAATTAATGAGCAAAAAAATGACTACAACTTAAATATGAAAAATAAACATTTTTTAGTTTTACCATCAAGAATGCATTTCTTATTTAGCTTATTGTGCATTAGGTAAGTCTAGCAACATAAACTCTGGCCTAACAAGCTCTATCTATTTTGTCAGAGACATGTCAGGTGACACCCACCACTGAGTTTTGAGCAATCTGTATATTTGAATGTGTAAGCATTTCTGCCTACAGTTTTCTGACATGCAGTTGAGAGAGACTTGGAAATGTCTGACAGACTTCGAGGATGCCCTTTTATCATTAAAGATTCCTGCAAGCTGGATTTCCTTTCAGAGGTCAAGATGTCAAAATCAGCATCTCTGCATATTCAACACAATAAATGCAAATAAACACATGCAAAAAGCAGTGTGTGTGTGTTACATATGTATTACAGTGTACACAGGGGACCGTTTGCCATGGTAGGTAATGATTTCCATGAACACTGGAATGTTTGAGCTGGTAGATACAAACAACCCACAGCATGCATACACCCAACATGTATACAGCAATGTAATTTATTGTCTGTCTAAAGGGATAAGTATGCCTCTGTGTCACGTGACAGTACAATGGAAAGACAAGATTTCTCATTCTTTTAATAATGATCACACAAGATCAAAAAGTTATTTCAAAGTCATCTGGCCTATTATATTTATAATGGTTAATGAAATTGTTGGGTACGGCTGCCAATGTAAACAACCGTCTTACAGGCTTATATATTGGGTTAAACAACCGCAAGCCAGACGCTATAACATAAGGTGGAGACAAAATGTCTCGGTTGAGGGCGCAGGAATGCATTTAGGAGCAGGAAACATACATTTATTGATTTTTTTTAAACAGTTAATACAAAAAACACCTCGCTCAACGAATGCTTCACATGGTTAAACAGCGAAACAGTTAAACTATCTTTTAGCTTTATTTATCTAACGCCGCCACTGCTCTTCTTTTATCGCCGGTTAAATTAAGCAAAGATTAGTGCTGCTAAGTACTTAGCAAGCACCACCTTTTCTTTGTTGTTTGGTGCCAAAAATCGGGTATTTTTATGTGTTTCTACACTGGTCTTGTCCACACCACACAAAAACTTGCTGTAAAACCCGCCGGCTGGTTTCGTAGTCATGATAGCCGAGGTTCTCGGCATATTTACCATTAATTTAATTCCTAAAAGCTTGTTAATACTTCGTTACTAAGCTAATGTAGCTCAAAGCTAACAAAGCTAAGCCTAGTATGTGGCAAAGCAGAGTTCATTCAGGGCGACTTAAAATATTCTTGATATTAACATACAAAATATTAAAAGTTAACACGTTGAGTCGTATGTTTCACCTAACGAAGCTATCGGTGTTAAACTAAAAAAAAGTCAACGACGTTATCTTCGTTCAAACCTCTATGATTTTAGACTAAGTGGCTAGCTGGTAACAGCTAAAGCTAGTAGCAAACACCCTTAGCTTACGTTAGCAGTGTTATTAAGAGTTCGTCTGACAGCACTGTAAACGGTTTCTTTCGCAAAGTGCCAACAGGAAATATAAGAATGACCTTTCACTCTATCCAGTGACATAAAAGATTACTTTAGAAGCACTATATCAAATTCGCTGTAGCGTTAGTGGTCAGCTAGTTTAGCGACAGGCCAGTGTAGACAGTCTCTTCGACAAGGCCCGATATTCCAACTTGGCCAATTCAAGCTGTATTCGCGAGCTTTTCGGTGTAAATTCACGAGAAGCAAAAGGGTGTTTCGAAGTGACAGTTTGTGTTCTTAAAACTGAACAGAACCCGGAGCTGAAGCCACGAAGCGTGCTGCCACATACATTTTCTGGGAGAATAGCACAGTGAGCCTTTGACATGCAGCAAACAACAGCAGACAAGAAAATACTCACTAGGGATCATTTGTAAACCTGGGTGTTCTCGGAGGTTGGTATCCGTACAGATGGCAATAAAGCACGTCAAAACAGAAGCAGCACATCTCCGCCGAAACGACCATTTTTCTGCCTCCACTTCCCGAACCAGGTCCTGGGCTGAGATTCGGGGAGAGGCCGGATGTATTATATCCGGCCGGGGCTGGGGACAGAGCGTTTGTGCCGCTGCTACCACTACTACTACTGCTGCCGCTAACGTTACCCCCGGGTCCCCCCAGGCCGTTGGCTCGGCTCACGTTCGCCGCCGCTGCAACTGTCGCGGAGGAGCCAATCCCCAGCTCCGAGCCACAATGTCCGGTTCCTGCCACCCCGCTTCCCGCCCCCACCCCGCCGGGACCCCCTGATCCGGGCGATCCCGACAGTTTCTGCTTCTTCACCCCGCAGCACCCGGCCGCCATCTTGGAACAATCTGCACCGACACACCGCTTCCGACCCATAACCGTCACCGCGGGAAGGGTGGGGGGGAACGCCGACCAGACGTAGAAATCCCACTGCGTTGATACGTACGACGGACAATACTCCACTTTCACTCTTTTATTTTTTGTCGGACGACGAAATAACCGATGTGGCGAGAAGACTGCAGTGTCACCCTAGCGTTGCCTTTAAAAATGCGTGACTTTGCTACGGAAAATCCATAGCTGGGATAAGCAGTTTTTTTCTCGAGTAGTCAGCCAGTCCAGCTTTGGATCTCGGTGTTCCAGTGGATCACCTATAACGTCAACTCCCAGCCTAATAGCCCCCCGTTCTCCCTAACACGACACCATCCGCATCCGAGGCGATCACAGCCAGTCCCCCTTAAAACACACAAGTTCAGGGTGGGCACGGTCCGAACAGGCCGCAGATGACAGTAGCCAAGCGGTCCAGATGTGAAGCCGACAGCCAGTGCGCTGTAGCCCCGCTGCACACCTCTCCAAGTGGAAGCCGGGAGCTTGAGTACGCAGGACCCATAAGCTTCAGCACAAATTGCGCACAGTGTCTTGGACAGCGTAGCCCCTCATTGCACCAGCTTGTTTGCTACTGCCTCACGAACTTCTAATTACACAACAGGCCCAGTATGTTGGAATTCCAGACGCTGGGATAGCGCAGAGTAAAATGGCATCTGACAATGCAGGGTTGTCATGGCACAATGAAACGCGTCAGCGCCCAGCAAGTCATATCAGTAACGTTAGCCCACAGTTTGCACCTGCATGATGCCTCTTTCTTGAATCTGGTGAGAAGGAGGGGGGAAGAAATCTCAATAACACCCCCGCGTCAAACGGACAGCTGAAAGTTTTCAGTATAGGTTTGTTTGGAGGTTGTCATCCGTTCATAGGGATACACAGAGAAGAGCATTCTAGTCCGTGAGCCGTGAGAAATCCTCTGGATTTGACGAGCCCCGCATCCGTCTCTCAGCTGCTACAATTCGGTGCTGTTCGGGTAAAAGCCCTGTGATCAGTCTGTGGGCACGGGCATCGGTGTCGTCGGCACACCGGAACCGGATTCAGAAAACGTGTTGCGCCCACTTGCTACACATAATGCGTAGCTTCTGGGTATCAGATTTGCAATTCAGAAGAAGTGCACGGGGCCGTGGAAGCATGCGCGCTCTTGACGTCCATGCGTGTGTATGTGTATATGCGTGCGTGCATGGTAAAGTATCGGTGCCGACGCCCCCCCCCCCCCCCCCCCCCAAGTTATAAAAGGCATAGGAGCCGACTGACTGCTGTAAACTGATTTGACAGTGTCTGGATTTCACAGCGCTGTGAGTTCGGATAAAGTTACGCACACCGATGCACGTTCTTTTGAGAAACTGCCTCTAATGTAATCTATTCCGAGTGGCCGATATGAAATGTGGCACACAGACATAGCATATGGCTCTCGGGGCTGCTGCTGCTAGAAATGTCGTGGCTTCATCTCATCCAGGACCCTGGAAGAGTAAACAAATAAATACATCCACACACGTCTAATGTCGAGTTCTGTCTCCTGAATCGTTCTCTTACCCCACCTCCTTCCCATTCTGCCCTTCAGTCAGGAATTAATATATCAATAAAGAACGGAGTGGGTAGACATTAAACACTGCATGTACAGCAGAGGGAAATAATGCTTAGATGCAGTTGGGAAAGGACATCTTCTTTTCTACGAACTCTGATAAAGGATGTAGACAGTGAAATTACACTTAAGGCTCCTTCTCTCCCGTATATTCAAAATACTTGCAGTCAGCTACACAAATACACCTGCCATTAGGTTCACTTTCATTTGAAGGGGGATCACTGATGTCTGTCATATTTAAGACAAGTATTATTTAGACCATTTGCTGCCTTGAACCAGAGTCAAAAAAACCTCATTTTTAACTAGATACTTTGACCAGATTCAATTACATTTGTTTTACAATGTAGGGGAGAGCGGGGTAAGTTGTCACACGGGTAAGTTGTCACACTGTTCATAACTCCAACACTAGAGGCTCTATCTCAAAAATGAAATAGCCACTTTGTGTGACTTCTTCTTCTATAGTCAACCTCCTGTTCACATGTGGTCAAGACTGCTCTAATCTGAGGTGAGCACATCTTTTTTATTTTTTTGACCTAAAAGGAAAAATAAATCACTTTAAATTTTCTTCAGTACAACTTTGTTAGGTATAGATGTTACAAATTATTATTTTACACAAAATAGAGGAGACATTAACGTGTCTTTTGATACTTCAGCTGATGTGCTATGTTGAGCTAACCCTGACATTTAGCCAAAATTAGCATAAATGTCAGTTTGGGGCAAGTTGTCTCATTAACTTTGGGGCAAGTCGTCACATGTGACAACTTGCCCCAGTACAAATAAATGCTCCAAAAAATTGTGATATTGTAATTCATTTGTATTTGTAATAAGGTTTTTGAAGAAAGGAAGGAGAGACAGGAATTAAGGAAGGAAGGAAGAAAGTAAGATGGTTCGAAATTATCAACGAAAGACAGAGCGTGGCAGAACACCACCTGACATTATGTTAAAGGCAGTCAGGCAGGTAAAGATGCAGAACAAATCAATCAGAAGTACAGCAAAGGATTTTGACATAAATTACCGTACTCTAACTCGGTATTGTCAAAAGATTACCAGAGAAGAAATTGAAAGTCAGACAGCCATGCCAACAACAATGGTTGGTTATACAACGCCAAGGAAGATTTTTTCCCCTGATTTGGAAAAGCAGCTTGTTGAGTATATTACTAGGTCAGCTGACATTTATTTTGGTCTGTCACCAAGTGAGGTCAGAAAGCTTGCCTACCAGTTTGCTGTGGCACACGAACTGAAGTTTGTGCCTTTGTGGGCAGAAAAAGAAAAGGCCAGCAAAGAGTGGTTTACAGGCTTTTTAAAGCGGCATACAACATTGTCACTGAGAAAGCCAGAAGCAACTAGCCTTGCCAGGGCAAGTAGCTTCAACAGAGAGAATGTCAATGCTTTCTTTGACAACTTAGAGAAAGTGTTATGCAAATATGAGTTTGGACCAGGAGACATTTGGAATGTTGATGAAACGGGGGTCACCACTGTACATAAACCAGACAAAGTGTTGGCCAGACGTGGATTCAAACAAGTAGGGTCATTGACCTCTGCTGAAAGGGGAACCCTTGTCACACTGGCCTGTGCTGTCTCAGCCATAGGGAATAGTTTACCTCCATACTTTATTTTCCCGCGTGTCCACTTCCGTGACCATTTCCTGATCAACGGGCCACCCGGCAGCAAAGGAGGGGCAAATTCCTCTGGATGGATGAAAGACACACACTTTGTTGACTTCCTGCAACATTTCAATGAACATACAAAGTGTTCAAAGGAGAAGCCCTGTTTACTCCTTTTGGACAACCCCGAGTCTCATCTGTCCATTGATGGACTCAATTATGCCAAAGAAAATGGCATAATCATGCTGTCATTCCCACCCCACTGCTCACATCGGCTCCAACCATTAGACAGGTCTGTCTACGGGCCACTAAAGAGGCACATCAACAGCACGTGTGATGCCTGGATGAGGAACAACCCTGGGAAGACAATGTCTATTTATGACATTCCTGGGATTGTGGCAATTGCATATCCTCTGGCTGCAACCCCATTGAACATTCAGGCTGGTTTTAGGGTGGCTGGGATTCAACCTTACAACAGAAATGTATTTCTGGAAACCGAGTTTGCACCATCCTACGTCACAGATCGCCCTATTCCGGACCCTGCCCTGCCAGGCCCCAGCACCAACTCTGCACTGCCAGGCCCCAGCACTACCTCTGCACTGCCAGGCCCCAGCAACAACTCTGACCTGCCAGGCCCCAGCACCAACTCTGCACTGCTAGGCCCCAGCACTACCTCTGCACTGCCAGGCCCCAGCACCAACTCTGCACTGCTAGGCCCCAGCACTACCTCTGCACTGCCAGGCCCCAGCACTACCTCTGCACTGCCAGGCCCCAGCACTACCTCTGCACTGCCAGGCCCCAGCACTACCTCTGCACTGCCAGGCCCCAGCACTACCTCTGCACTGCCAGGCCCCAGCACCAACTCTGCACTGCTAGGCCCCAGCACCAACTCTGCACTGCCAGGCCCCAGCACCAACTCTGCACTGCCAGGCCCCAGCACCAACTCTGCACTGCTAGGCCCCAGCACCAACTCTGAACTGCCAAGCTCCAGCACCATCTCTATCACGAGCTCACCCTTACCCAGCACTGCAATTACTGACAGCGGACTACCAACTCCAGAGGACATCCGGCCATATCCAAAAGCTGGCCGCCGAAAACCATCCAGCAAAGGAAGAAAACGACGCAAATCAGCAATTCTAGCCGACACGCCAGTGAAGCAGCAACTAGAAAAAGAAAAGAATAAGGCTGAATCTAGCAAAAAGCTGTTTCAAAAGAGAGGGACGCGAGGGGGGAAAACATCTGGACCTATGAAGAACAACGCAGCTAAAAGAAGAAAAATAATTCAAGAGTCATCATCAGATGATGAAGAGTGCTTCTGCCTTGTCTGTGTGGAGCCATTAATCAAACAGTCGTCCAAAAGAGACCTGGGTAAAATGCGTAAAATGCAACAAATGGGCCCATGATGCTTGCACCTCAGGCCAGGCAATTTATGTGTGCCAGAATTGTGACTCTGAAGTTGAGTCTGATTAATCAGAAATAGGGCATCTGTTTTGTTCAGAGGATAAACATGTTCAGTAAAGCAAGTTATTTGCAGCATTCCATTCAGTTATGATGGATTTATGTGCAAGCCAGAGAACATTTGAGTTTAAAGTTCAAACTAAAGTTTTCTTTCTACTTAATGTTTTGATTAAAATGTGTATTGGATTGAAATAATTGTTTTTTTCCAAATTCTCTTGGCATAATTGTTCAAATTTCCAGTTTTGGTTTGAATTTAACAATTAAAATCAATAATCACAATTAAGTATTTGTGTTCTTATTTTAAGATAATCTAGTGTGACAACTTACCTGCCGATGGGGCAAATTGTCACAAGTGCACATTCTCCATTCAACAGTCTACAACTCCGTAATGAGATAAGATATGAAAATGTAATGAATACATCATATGTGCCCGAGACTTCCTTCTTTCATTTGGTGAAACATTTATTACGTTGTGATGTATGGTGCTCAGTAAAAGTTAGTCAGTGTGAAAAGTGTGAAAAGTGTGACAACTTACCCCGCTCTCCCCTACTTTGTAAAGAAATTACATGCAAAATTTAAATGTGATCAAATTAATTAAAGTCAGCATTTTGGGCTTTGCCTGTGTGTAGGTCTTATCAACACCTACTCCATAATGCAAAAATGAACAAAAATATAACATTCTCATAGATATGTGAACATAACAATAATAACAGGCGACAGTAATATCATTATGACCACAGTGAGAACTCAGCAAAACAGAAAAGTCAAACCACTTATTTACCAAGCCAGCTCTTCCTCATATTCATTGTTTTTTGTTTTTATACAGCTGTGTGAACTTAGGCAGTGACATGCAAGTTTTTGTTTCTTCTGTGCAGTTATTCCGCAGTTTTAGTCTCTTGACTGTAATACTGAAATATTTACCATAGGTTCTTACAGCCTGTTTATTAAATATATAGTTTTATGATACTACATGATGTTTTTGTCTAACTTGAAACAAATTCTTTATATTTGCGCATTTGGACAGTTTTAAGCTCAACCAGGTCATTAAATTAAAATGTTCATCTTTCATTTACTTAACTCTTTTAAGTTAAGTAAATGAAGCTAAATTTTAAGCAAAATTTAGCTCTGATTTGGGTCCCATCAGACCCCGAGAACAATATTAGGCTTTTTAGCTGATTAACTTTCCAGCAGCCAATGACTTTTTTTTTTTTTTTAGCTGTTTGTTCTGTGTTACAGTGGGTTTACCAAAGCATTTTTTTTTTTGCTGGAAACGTTGCTGCTGAAAGCAGAGTTTCTTACAGATTAAGGTGTTTTTCTGTGTTTTTTTCACTTACATAAGCAGCAACATCTAGTTTGACATTTGTTATCCTTAACATTATATAGTCATTTGGTGACATTATTACTTGACTTATATTTTTTGTGCTGGATTGTGATATAAGATGACATCCATACTTTGAGCTCCAAGATGATGATTTGCAGGTTCAACACAGCTAACTGTCGTCTACTAAATATGATAACAGACGGCAGAGGGGTGACATCCAACTAAAGTTACTCAGTCTTTGTTCCTTTTTTGTGCTAGTAAACACATAATACTATAATAACACTATAATAATACTATGACTATAATGATAACTACTTTTGCTATATTCAGAGCTAACGACAACATTGTCATTTTACAAAACATGGCTACGGGTACTGACACTCTCTTAACCGGGTGTCATGCCTCAACCCACGACTGTTTGGCATTTCACATTCTCTCACATGTTTTTTATGTCCATACATCTGTATGTTTTAAAATAATCATTTATGTTCAACAGTGTCAAAGGCTGTTTTTTGATCTAAAAGTACTCCACTGGCGTATTCCCCAATATCAGTTGCTGTTGCTGTGTTATCAGTAAACTCTAAGGAACTTTATTGTAACCATGGTCAACAAAAAAAGAAAAACAATGAAAACAATATTATTATAGTATCTACAGAAAGTTAAAAAAAACAATTTAAGTAATATTATCAGCTAAATTCATATATAACTTTGCTTGTTATGTGTCTTTTTATTTGTTTTTTATGGCAAATAAATCTCAAAATTCAGTCAAGTTCCTTAGAGTCCAACTGTAACGACAAAAGCACTGAAAAAGAATAATTACACAGTACAATATTTTCATATGTGCTTAAATTAAACATCAGTATATCATCCTTAAATATTACTGTCAGCATCAGTTCAATGCCAGTGTAGCAACCCAACAGTATCCTCGGTTCTTCCAGAGCCAAAAAATTGATGTCAATTTCTGTAATGCTGCCTATGCCCAAAGTATTGGTATGCTTATACTTATATTATCATTGACAGTATTTTCCTTGATTTGGCTTCACCTCCTCGGCTGTCAAGTTCAGACATATTTCTGTTTATCAGAGCAGTAACCTACAGACACCGCTCCCATAAAGTGCCTCATGACTGACTCAGCATAAGGCTTCAAGCCTCTTTGAAAATGTACAACTAATTATTGTTGGCTGTGCTGCTGACTGATCCCTTTCCAGCTTTCACCTCCAAACAGGCTTTCTTGTGCAGAGCACTGCAGGTTTTAAGTGTTCTAAGCTTCCATTTTCCTGCTTGGCTGAATTGTTTGTTAGTTTTTTCTGTTTTCCCTTTTATGGGGAAAAACATGTAACCCTAACATTGGATGTAAATGTAGTCATATTATATACTCACATTTTGTATCTATGCAGGTTCCTGAAAGCACTCAAAAATGATGTGAAGTGCGCAGACAAAACAGTTGTAAAAAAAAATTGTTTTAAAAGAAAAGTAATAGTAAAAAAAAAAATGCAGATGCCTGCATTTATTGTATTACACAATAAATGAAGCAAGTGAAAATTGTCTTGTGTTTTCTTATGTGGCAACATATAATTTCACTTATTGTCACATGCACCTCTACACAGTCAGTTAATCCCTCTGACATCTCAGTGATTCATTTCTGTAGGCAATTGTTCAAGTTTACTCAACTCAACAGATATTTAGCATATTTTTAATTATTAATACATTTTTGTGAAACAGAAATGAGTTTGATCATATGTTAAACTTTCCGTGGTTAATGGCAAACACCATTATGGGGCTTTTAGCTCAGTAGAGCATGAAGCTGGTATGTACACATAGCTTAGTGCAGCTGAGCAGACTGTATTCTCTTTGAAACCCTGTTCGTGTAACCATTGGAACTGAGGCACGGGTGATGTCATTGCAATGCAATCCACCACGTCCAGATTATCTTTTGAAGCTGCAACAGGAAAGGGGGAAGCAGGCTGAATTTCCTCCCCTTCTAGCTGCAGTCTAAATGCGTGCACTGTTGTCAAGGTCGAGATGGCTTTAAGTAACCCCCACACTGAGAGAATTTATCACTGGCTCTGCAGTTTTACCTTTTTAAGAAAAATACATGTATCTGCACTAATCATTATGTGAATATAAATGGAAAGATTAGGCTGTTTTGTTCCATTCATTTACTGTCTGCTCTGTTCCTGGGAGCTGGGACTGTCTGGCATGTTGTTATTACGCCTTGTGGTGGAATTTCCCACAGCAGCAGGACTCACTTGCCTCTGAGATCACAGCTGAGAGGAGGCATGATGATGAACATGATTCACATAAGCATGGAGTTAGGTATAGGGGCACCACCAGGGTTTTTTTTTTTTTTTTTAAATCAATAGTAAGGATTCATTGGTTCTCAAATCTCCTTCAACATATTGTGACAAACGACTCAA
Organism: Perissodus microlepis; assembly: GCF_051167445.1. Classification (NCBI taxonomy): domain Eukaryota; kingdom Metazoa; phylum Chordata; class Actinopteri; order Cichliformes; family Cichlidae; genus Perissodus; species Perissodus microlepis. The sequence continues at coordinate 10,143,298 of NC_140470.1, forward strand.
TAGCAAAACAATCACTTAATGTTGAGCAATTGCAAAATACCTCTATTTCATACCACTGTCAGTGTGTCGTAACTGTAGGGTTTTAGAAATGGCAGGATAGTGGTTAATTCTTAGGATGAATATAGGACATGCCCATGGTTGATATGTGTTATCATATTTCATTTAATCACACTGCAAAAATGTGATATGAGGTCAAGAGCTTCAGTCAGAGGAGGGGTGGGGCTGAGTCAGACATCTGTGTTGGCTGGTGAGGATAAGCTCTATTGGCGCTTATGCTTCTCCCAAGGAGTTCCAAGTATTGACAGAGGTCAAAGTTTGCATATGGTCCAATTATGTGCTCACTTGTCCCATTCATTCAATAAATTTCCTTGATGTGTTTGGTTGGACTGGTTACTGTCATAAAATTATACGTTACTGCATATTATCAGAAACACATAAATGCAATGTGAATCTGTGCCCCAGTTTCTGCTGCTCTTATTGTCAGCTTAGCTCTGTCTTCCCTGCAGAAACCTTGTCATCATCGTTTTATCTGGACTCAGCTGTTTTCCCCCTCTGGCTCCCAGCGTAATGACCTTTCTCTTCCAGCCAGAAGACAAGAGTCACTCACCCATCTCTCCTTATATTCCTCCTGTCTTTTTGAAAAAACAAATAGTCCCCTCTTACGCTTTCATTCTTTCGTTCATTTATTTATTTGTGTTTATTAATCCTGGCATCTCTACCTTAGCTACTGAGTTTCGTGTTGTTGCCTGGACAGTAAAACTCTAGTGCTCTCCTCACTGTGTCTGTGGTTAATTACTTTTAAATATGGCTATTTAAATATTAAATAGGGATTTCATTTACTAATCGCACCTTCAAGTATATTTCGAAGTTCAAAAACATTGAGGAGAAAGGGTGAAACGAATAACACAGAACAACGTACTAACGCTGTACTCTTCCGTTTATCCTGTAGAGGTCAGTAGCGTTACGTTTCTGCATTGACGCTGCAGTAAAATTACCAGTAGAAGAAGAAACAGGAGGCGGAGCTGAGTGTTTGAAAGTGGCGGGCAGTAACAACTCTTCTTAGGGACCTGACTAAGTACTTGAGCAAAATTTAAAAAGTCGAGCAAGTTAGCTTTAATAATTTGATATATTTAAGGCTTAATGTTTTTTTGAGAGCGTCTATCAGGCAGAACCAACGAATGTAGTTTTCGCGATACTTAAACACTGGCTCTGGAGGAAACGTGTGAAGGTAACGTTAATGTCAATGTTTGCTGATGTCCCGCTAGTCAGCTACGGTTAAGCTGTCGCTGGTTTCAGCTGAGCTAATTAAGAGTCATCTTGGTGCATTTTTGGTAGTGCTTTCTGTTCTGGAAAAGTAGCACCGCTAACTATGAAATGTGAATTGCTCGAGTGGACGTAAAGTATGGCTGCTGTTTGTGTCCTCCAGACAAACAGTTAAAATTGATCGTCAACGATATAACCCCCTCCGTGGAAAATGGTAGATTTCCACCAGGACAGGGAGTCATGACTCATTGCACAGCTCTGTTTTGTTCCGATTCATCTCCTGAAGGGCTGAAAGCTGTGGTGCACAGAGACGGATCACGGAGTCGCAACATAGGAAGTTAATAATGGAGCAATTCTTTAGATACTGACACCACCCATTGTTTTATTAAGTCATTTTCACAAATAAGCACTTCTGTAAAAAAAAACAACCGCATAAATGTTTGACACTCAGCCATATAAAGTGTGTAACCGTAAACTATCAGAAGAGATTTCTATTTTATTTCTATGACGTTTTTTTGTCTGTCAAATTGTCTAGCAAAAGTAAAGTCTTATATTTGAACATACAGGGAGTCCCTATTACACCACCTGCCTTAATATTGAGTACTCAGCACTTTTTTATTTTGTATAAATTATAAAGTTTTTTTTTAAACATCTTTGTTCTGCAAATATATAGTAACATGCCTTTTAATCACATCAGTGCCCAGCTGTTTTTGGTAATCCCTTCATTTTGTTGTTTTGCAGTTATTCATTGGACTATTGCATCATGACAAACGAGGATGAGAAGGTCATTCCGGTGCGAGTTGCCTTACGATGTCGCCCACTAGTACCAAAAGAAATCAACGAGGGATGTCAGTCCTGCCTCACTTTCGTCCCTGGGGAGCCACAGGTGCTCAACTGCTTTTCTTTCACAGGCATGCCTCACAATATATCAAAATCAAACTACACTGTGTGTGTGTGTTTGTTTGTTTGTCAGGTGTTTTTGTTTTGTACTTACATTGCATGTTGTGTGTAAAAACTGCTGCATGTTTGTTTGGTTTCAGGTGATTGTTGGCACAGAGAAGGCATTCACTTATGATTATGTATTTGAGCCCACTGCTGAACAAGAAGAAGTCTTCAGTACAGCGGTTTCCCCTTTATTGTCTGGGCTTTTCAAAGGTAGCTTTTAACTTGATGCTTTTTAAGTGAATGTCTAAGATTTAATCTTCTTCCTGAGACGTGATTATGTGGGCTCGAAAAATAAAATAGCTGTGTTTATTTTTTGTATTCCTTTAAATCTATTGAATAATTTTGCAGCTAATAATGCTCCATCCATCATGTGATGTTATTGTTACTGTAGGCTACCATGCCACAGTTCTTGCCTATGGACAGACGGGATCTGGAAAGACCTTTTCGATGGGAGGAACCTATACAACGGCTCAGGAAAACGAGCCATCTGTTGGAGTTATTCCTCGAGTTATCAGGTGCATCTTTGCAGAAAAGGAGCAAAGGACAGACTGTGAATTCTGTCTGGCAGTGTCTTACCTGGAGGTTGGTGAATGTTTTTGATCTGTGGTGTGTATGTACAATAGCCTTTTAAAGTAAAGTAGTTAAGGGTTTCTTTTGATTGTAGATTTATAATGAAGAAATATTGGACTTGCTGTGTTCATCCAAAGACAAACCTGCTATCAGCATTCGGGAAGACCCTAAAGAAGGCATCAAGGTGAGTGACTCGTATGTTAAAAGCAAATTCAATTTTTTTGACAGCCCACCTGAACCACATATGTGCATTTTTCTCCATCTTTAGTTGAACTTTTATTAAAAATGTCCTGCTTTCCAGATTGTCGGCTTAACTGAGAAGCAGGTATTTTCTGCCCCTGAGATGGTGAGCTGTCTGGAGCTTGGAAACTCTGCTCGTACCGTGGGCTCCACAGCCATGAACGCTGCCTCTTCACGTTCCCATGCTATCTTCACCATCACACTGGAACAGCGCAGAGGGACAGATAAGTCAGTTTGGCTGCCTTTTTCCTTGATAAAACATGTTTCATCTTATTGTCCAAACATTTCTTTCTGATATAGACACAGAATACCTACTCACAGTGCTCAGATATAAGGTGACAGTTATTTGAATTCTGTACATTTTCATATTCCTGTTATCATATTCTTTGTTATAGAATTGCTCTAAATTTTACAGTTTTAATTTAACATTTGTCCAGTAAAAACCGTTTGCCTTGGGTTGTTATATTGTCAATTTTTGATTTACTGGAACCGGCTTTGGACAATATGTTTTGTTATTTTGCCTTTGTACGTCACCACAGCGGGGGTTTTTTTGTTTGTTTTTTTAAATGTAATCCTCAACATGAAGCATTTGGTTTTATTTCAAGGGGTATTATGAAAGAACTGTATGAACTGCTTAGGAATTAAAGTTGTTTTTGTACATAATGCCCCACTGTCAAAGTGTCAAAAGAAACTGGACAAGCTGCTTCATGACCGGGTGTTGCTTGTTGCCTCATTAAGAGATTAGGCAGATAAAAGATCTGGAGTTGATTCCAATTGTTGAACTTGCATTTGTTGGTTTTTCACTGAAACTCTGAATAGAGGTCCAATGAGAGGCTGGTGCAAGCAAGGGAGGCCACCATTAGCCTGATAAAAACATAATGAATACATCAGACAAAGAGAGAAAATGTATGAAGTTGCTGAATCAACAATCTAGTCCATTCTTTAAAAAAAAAAAACAACCTAATCCACTCACCAGCTCAGCAACACCAAAAGGACCACAGAAGGCACCACCACAACCTAAAACTAACAGCAAATATTCTTGTTTTTTAATGTCATTATAAGGTGTTTGCTTGTTGAATTTTGAGGTGAAAAATGAATCCATGTTCGAATAAGACTGTAACATGACAAAATGTGGAACAAGTGAAGCGCTCTGAATACTTTTTAGATACATTGTATCAGCTAAATTGATTTACACGGAGGGTGGGTCCAGAATTTCAGTGTTTCTCTTTTGTAAGCTACTATAATATTTTCCCTTAAACTGGGTTAGTGTGTTTGTGCACGTCCCCATTCGACAACACCTAACAGGCATTTCCAAAATATTGCCTACTGCAGTCTGAATATTTGTACAATCTTTTGTTTCAGGGCCGATTCAGTTGTTTCAAAGTTGCATCTTGTGGATCTGGCTGGATCCGAGAGACAAAAGAAAACCAAAGCAGAAGGAGATCGTTTAAAGGAAGGTAACCAAGATCAGTTAAAAGTTGTAAGCCTTTAATGTGCGATTATCACGGAGACATGTGCTGCTATGTAAGGTGTATTAAGCTACATTTCTGTGTTTAATAACAGTACTTCTGGTCATGCCGTCCATATTTATGTGCAGGTATCAGCATCAATCGTGGCCTTTTGTCTTTGGGAAATGTGATCAGTGCTTTGGGGGATGAAAGCAAGAAAAACACCTTTGTTCCTTACAGAGACTCTAAGCTCACCCGCCTGCTGCAAGGTAAGCTTTGATGTAGATGGCCAGATGTTACATTATGGTCATTAGGTCAGACATGGATACATTCTCACTGTGAGGACTTTCAAAGTCAGTCAGGGTTTTATTTAGGTTTTCAGAAGGCTTAGATGCCTGGTCTCCAGGATTGGTGGTGCTTTTATTTACCTTTAATCTTGCATTTGAAGAAAAATGCAAGAAATAAGACTCATAATTCACAAACATGAATTTAATTTGAGTTAAACTGGATATATGCTGCCCTTTGCTTTTTCCTTTTTTAAGTGTTTCTTTGTTTGTTTTGCTCATTATATTCTCTAGCAAAACCAATTTTATTAAAAACATTTTAAATTTGTCATATATTTTGTCCTGATTCCTTTAAAGTTGTATTTGTGGACTCTGCTGGAGTAGATAATTCCGTTGTAAATCATTCTTATTTAGCTTATACCAGACTTTGGTTTGACTCCTCGATTCTTCCACTGTCTGAAACAAGACTTTTAAGGTCCCTTTCCTATGAGGCCTTTAAGCCAGCTATGTTCTGAATGGCTGCATTCTGCAAACAAGGTTTGAACAGCAAGTGGAGGCTGCCCTTCTACTTCCAGAAAGACCTGTATGACTGAGATGATCATAAGATGTTATCACATAGGTCCGCTTCTACTTTCAGCAGACACAAACATTATGCCTTTCTATGGTAGGGCTTGTAGTATGTGGTATTTTCTTTTTTCCTGCTTGTTTCACTTCCATTACCATGAAAAACTGAAACATCTTCAGACTCCTTGAACAGGATTCGCATTAAGCTTAGATTTTTATTTATTTGAGGGAGAAAAGCTGCGGGTGTTCAAAGTGGTAACAATGCATTGTATAACTTAACTGCACCCCTGTAAACGTATACATGTATATGTGTGTTTGTCCTCAGATTCTCTGGGAGGCAACAGCCACACTTTGATGATTGCTTGCATCAGTCCTGCAGACTCCAACATGGAGGAAACCATCAACACGCTGCGATATGCTGACAGAGCTCGCAAGATTAAAAATAAACCAGTTGTCAACATCGACCCCAGAGCTGCAGAAATGAACCGCTTGAAACAACAGGTGCAAAAATGGGTGTTGGCCCTCATTATCATCAGCACTACTAGTGTTGCAGTTTTTCATTGAGTGGTTTAGTTTGAAAAAGATTAAAGCATGTTCCAAATGTTTTCAATGGTACCCTGGTGTAGGTCCAAGAACTGCAGGTGATGCTACTTCATGCACGTGGAGGAGTAGCTCCGGTGCTCTCTGGGTAAGACAACTTTCTCAGCAAACCTCAGGGTTCAAAGAGGACGCCAAATAAATGCAGCCAGGATAAACATCACCCATAAAGCAAAAGGCCATAATAGTTGCCCCTGTTGCAGGTCAGAGAGTGCGGAGAACGTGACTAAACTGCTGGAACGAAACCGCGCTCTGCGGGATGAGAACAATAAACTGAGCAGAGAGCTGAGTGAGGCAGCTGGACAGACGGCCCACATGTTTGAGAAGATCATTATGGTGAGCCTGGTCACAGCAGCATCCTGTCTAAAGAGGAAATTATTACTGCTGATGAAAACAAAAGGATTGGATTTGACACGAACAAAAACAGTTGCAAATTATTTACAGTTGATCTTTTGACCTTAGTTTCTTTCTTACATTTCCACTGTTTTGCATCATCATCGTTTTTATATGCCGTTTGTTTTATTTTGTAGACGGAGCAAGCAAATGAGAAACTGCAAAGCAAGCTGGAGCAACTGCGACACCATGCAGCGTGAGTTTGCAAAAGCAAAAAGCCAGCAAAGCTTTAGAAGAGGTCTCAAAAAGCTTTAACAGTAGCTGTGCTGAAATCTGTTCCTACAAAAAGCTGTTTCATTTTTTTAATTTGACTCAGGATTTCAGCTTGTTGTCGACAAATCCACTGAGTCACATTGATGTCCGATGGTTTTTCAGATGTACTGTAGATCTGGAGAAAGTGATGAAAACGCTGGAGGACCAGGAGCTCAAGGAGAATGTTGAAGTGATGAAGAATCTGCAAAACATCATCTTGGAGCTCAAAGTATGGATGTCTTCTTACATTACAATCCAGTCCAAGAAATATAAGTCAAGTAATGATAGAGTAAATTGGTGCTTCTTTTGTAAATAGAGAGCTTTGCCTGATGTTAAATATAGAAAGAAATGGGTTAAATAAAGGTGATGACAACTTTCTTTTGCTGCTGTGTTATTAAACTATTTTGCAATTTTTCCACTATTAAATTTGAATATTCTTCTTGAATGTTATGGTTTACTCCTTGTTTGCTTTGTCAGAATGAGAGTGCGGGCATCGCCGCCTCCATTGATGCAGTGGCTGCAGGAGAGGATTTACCTGAAGTGTCTGGGAATGGCAATAAATGTTCACCAGAAGGATCCCCATCAGTATGATTTCAGTTTTGCTTTCTTAACGTATCTTCCACGAGTAGCGGAGCATCACATTTCTCTTATCTTGCCCAAACTAACTTGACTGAAGACTGAACCAGATGTAATTTTAGATGTTTTCCAACTCTAATACTCTTCAAATAGGATGCCACTGCCCTAAAGGACTCCCCAGAAGCCTTCACAGCCCATCATGCATTGCGTCAAGCCCAGCTCTCCAAGGAGCTGATTGAGCTTAACAAAGTCTTAAGCCTGAAAGAAGCATTTGTTAAAAAAATGTGCCAAAATGACAGCCAGCTGGAGCCGATGCAATCTGAGCACCAGGTCAGCATTACAGAGTCACTTAATTGTCATCTCACTACAGTAGACAAGTTTAAGAGAGGTGTTATTGACTGCCTAGTCACAGTTTATTATTGGCATTTTTAAACTTTGCAGACGTTTCCACTTGAATAACAAATTCTAAATGGTTTTATTAGTAGAGGCTGTCACATACACAGATCTCAAAGTGTAGTGCAAATACGTGTAAGCCATATTTCAAAATATCATGAAACTGTAGACACATTTTAATCTTTCGGACTCTCTTCCAGAAAAATGTACAAACTCTACAGTCTGCTGTGGATTCACTGCAGAAGGAGAAAGAGGAACTCGTTTTGGCACTTCAGTCTGCAAAGAAAGACACCAACCAGGCTAAGTAGGAAAACCCTTTCTTTGTTTTGGTGCTTGTTGTAAAATACGTGCAGGTTCTTATACTTGACCTGACATCCACCATCCTCGTCCAGGCTCAGCGAGCAACGGAGGAAGAGACTGCAGGAGCTTGAGAGCCAGCTGGTAGACATGAAGAAGAAACTTCTCGAGCAGTCCAAACTGTTGAAACTCAAAGAGTCGTCTGTTCAGAAAGTTAGCAAGCTCATGGAGGAAATACAGGTAACGGTTTATTTTCCTTTAATGGTGTGTTGAATATTTTGTGTGCCATGGGTTTTGTTTTTGTTTTGTTTTTTAAACTAATCTTTAAATTGAAGTACAAGACAAAACAACACAGTTGGGAATTGTGATATAAACCACAGCTGAGATGCTTAATCTAAAACTGAGTCCTGTAAAAGCAGGGTATAGGGCTGGGCTGTTAGTTAAATCTTATTTCTAATTGTGCTTTTTGGCTTTAAGGGATTATGAAAACAAGACGGTTGATTTTTATTTTTTTTTATTTTATTTTTTTTTAATAAATCTCTTTAGATTCGTTTTCATTACAAAGCTCTTGTTATCTTGTGATACCAATCCAACTCTCAACTGGCCTTTTATACAATACATGCTTTTATTTTAGGTTTAGGATTGCTTTATGTCATATTTACCTCTTTCTTTTCTTTTCTTTTTTAAAATTTGATCTCCTTCTTTACTGTTTTTGTGTTTAATGTGTTTAATGTGTTGGCTATTTTTAATGGGAGAATATTTCTTATTATTTAGATAAATTACTTTTTCCTCCATAAAATCGCAAACTAACAAACAGTTTATTTGGCTTCAGCCATGATGACAAGTCTTGATGAACAAAGGCTCTTTCTGTCTAGTGAAAGCTAAAATTGTAACAAGATCACAAGTTGTGAACCTTTGGAAGGATCGTTAACTGCTGCCTGCAGCTGATTTGTCTGCAGATCACACATGAGAGCCTGTGATCGTTCTCCATATCAGACAATTATAGTTTTTGTTTTTATTAAAAATCTCTGTTAGTTTTCAGATATTGTTTTTATAGTCAGAAACTAATTAAGTCAATGTGATGAGAGCCACCATGTAACTGATGAGTCATTTTTGGATCATCAAGCAGCCTCAGTAATAGATGTAATAGTTTATCTATTATCTTCAGTAACATATTTCTCTTCTGCATTATATGGCACTTTGTGAGCATGCAGTACAGAAACCTTTTGTCACATGCCGTCATCATGTGTACTCTGAGCTTTGTTTTTCTTTAAAGCGTTTGAGTAACTACAAACACAAGTTTCAAATGTCGCTATGTTCTCACAGGCTATGAAGACCCAACGTACACAGCTAATGCGGCAGATGAGAGAGGACTCTGAGAAATTCAGGCAGTGGAAGAACAAAAAGGACAGGGAGGTACTGCAGCTGAAGGAGAAGGTGAGTAGAGATAAGACTCTTATGGAGACATAAGAGGGATGACTTCAGTTGTTGCACTCTAGCCTTTTCTTGTCAAAAATCTGTTTATTCTGGAGGTTCTTTGACTTCTGTAATCCGTTTATTTTGTATTTTTTGCAGGATCGTAAACGGCAGTATGAGCTGCTTAAACTGGAGAGAGATTTTCAGAAACAAGCCAACGTCCTGCGTCGTAAAACCGAAGAGGTGTGGCCATTCACTGTTGCACAGTTTGTTTTTTACCATTTGAAATTTTTGTGTTCATAGGGTTGAAGAATCACTGGACAAGGTTTGTAGCTGTTTATGATGTGCTCTTTTTTTTTTTGCTTAAAGGCTGCAGCTGCAAACAAGAGATTAAAAGATGCTCTACAGAAGAGAAGTGAGGTAGCAGAGAAGCGCAAAGATGCCCAGAACAAAGGCATGGAGGGAGCAGCTGCGAGAGTGAAGGTAGAAAAACATGATTCTTGAGAAATGGTCAAATATTTTGTGTTGGAGATAACTCGGACTTAAAGTTTCACAATATGAACCGTTTTCCTTTTCTGTCATCAGACATGGTTTCTCAACGAGGTGGAGGTGATGGTTAGCACAGAGGAGGCCCGGCGCCATCTCAATGATCTTCTGGAGGACAGGAAGGTTTTGGCTCAGGAGATCAACCACCTCAAACAGCAGCTGGAGGCTGGGGAGAGGCCGGCTCCCAAAATCAGGGTGAGCTGACACATCTGTACAGTTGTTACACAAAATGAAACATGCAGCAGGGCCCTGTTTCAGTGCCAGGTTTGGCTAATAACACTGAGTTTGATAACCCTGGGATTAGCTGGGTTTAAGCTCTGAGCTGGTTACTGTGGAAACGGACTCTTTGATGGGCTTTCTTTTGCAAACTTTGGTGTTTCTCTCTGACTCTGCCCTCTGGCTACACCTGAACCAGCTGTCTGACACTGTTTAATATCCTCATTCACAAAGTGGCTATCAAAGATCAGAGTGGAGCCAATTAATCTACAGAAGTTTACATTTTTACACACGCTGAAATCTCAAGAATACGTTAGCTTGCCGTTTGTTTGCTAAAGTTTAAGTAACATGAGCAGTTGAATAATAAATGAGTGATAGGACAGAGACAGTTGTCATTACACTGTATATTTATAATTGCCTCAGGATAAAATCTTTAGTGTCTAACTCTGTTTCTCTAGATAGAAACAGAACTGTGTAAGTGTTTAAACATGTAACACGCTGATCAATAATCAACCATTTGTTGTGTTGTAATCGCTCACAATGATGGAAAAATGTCTGTCACAGTTGAGATCTTCCAGATGAGGCTGAATGATTCTTAAATATGTTTGACCTTTTAAATTCAGACTGCAGCAGGCAGCATTCAATAAATCGGCCTTCAAAATATTGTTTAACATCATTTAAAAGGTACAATGTGTGAAATTCAAAGACTGAACTCATCTGAACAGATGAGAACGACAGATTCAGACCGGATGAGGACCAGATCCAATTTAGATGTGGTTATTTTCCAGCTCATCGTGTCCATTTCGGATCCATTCACAGTGACTTATTTACATTTACATGAGTTAAATGCAAAACCAACTTACTTAACTCTCAGTTTTAATAGCAACTCTGTAAACATCTCTGCTACAGCAGAAACAGCCATCATCTATCAGTGAACTCTGATTGGCTATAATTATAAACATTCCTCTGGAGACCATTAAAGCAGAGTTTGTCTATAAATCTAATTAAGTGTTTTCTTTTTTAAATAAAATAGTTAAAGTGACATGGATGCAGAGAAATGTGGTTAAATCATTTACTTTATGTCATCTCTCCATGCAGCGTCGGACACTGATCATATCTGAACTGGAGAGCCAGGGGGCGCTGGAAACCCCTCTGACGAAACAGGTGGAGAACCTGGAGACAGAAATTGGCCTCAGGTGAGTCATGAAAACCAGCCAAACAAGACACCTCAGTCTGTCAAAACCAGACAGTATAATACCTAGCTGCCATGACATTTCCTATTGGTTTGATAAGTTCCATTGGTTTCATTCTGTTTCGAGGCCTCTTAGATGAGCGTCTCTGCTGCTGTCATCTTGGTTACAAAAGTGATGAGGAGGGGTGGGTCTGAAAGCATTGTAGTGGCTAATGACCTGTGATTGAGAAGTCGTTAGTAACTGAGGACATAAACCTAGCAGGAAAGTGTTTACAGAGGTGAGGCCAGAAAGCTGATTTCTCATAGGACCAAAAGCCTCTGTGCCTAATTGCAACTACTGCCATCTGATGGCCTTCACAAAGAATGCAGGTTTTAGGCACTTGCCTGAATTTTTCCAACCTGAAAGTACATCCATATTTTTTTACTGTCTGTGGTCCAAACTGTTTGTGTGATTTAATGACTATTTCAAGCAGCCTTTTTTTTTCCTTTATATGTAAAATAACTTTGTCTATTTCTAAGATGCCCTCTGTAATAAGTAATAGCGGTTTAAAAAAAAAAAAAACCAAAAAAACCCTGAATTTGTCCACTGATTATTTCAGGGTTTTTTTGTTTGTTTGTTTGTTTGTTTGTTTTTTGATTTTCCTTGAAGCATTTATTATTACTTTAGTAGCCTCTCAAGCTTTTAGCAAAAGATGAGTTTGGAGTCCAGTTTATGCCGAACTTACACCAAACCAAGGGTTCAGAGCTGCAAGGAAACATCTGATGTTGCATTTAAGTACAGTTGTTGCAATTTTAGTAATAACTGTACTTAAATGCAACATGTGTGAGCTGTCACTTTATCATTTTAATGTTGCAATAAATTCGCAAACGTTTAATATACTTCTTTTTCTTGGTTCATACAAATAGCGAAGGTCAGTCATGTAAATGTTGTCAACAACCAGTAACTTGGTTCTCTCTGGTTTCTCAGCCACAGTCGGTATCTTCATTTTTCTTTTAGGCTGTTTTTCCAGAACAAACCATCACACATGTTGCAGTTGTGGCCAAAGGTTCTGTACTCAAGCTAAAAGGTCCGCTGTATTAGCAAAATCCTGCTAACGAAACTATGTACAAGCTTGTTTTATTTGGACTAAAATGCTGTTTGCGTTTGTTTTGTGCGTATATGCTACACGTTAAAGGTTTTATAAGATCTGCAGAGTGATTTGTACCTTCACAGGAATGCCCAGATAGCGGACCTGCAGCAAAAAGTTCTCGCTGCAGACAGCGAGGGACGTTTTAAGCAACGCATAGACAGCATCACCAGTATAGTTGAGGCCAAGTGTGCCCTCAAGGTCCTGATGTCAGAGGTAGATGAAATGAAATGAGAATGCATGCATATAGTCCATGACCATAACTGAATTGTTTAATTGTACAATAGTCAAATCACTTAATGGTGTTTGGTTTTAGAAAAGAAAATCTAATATTTTTTTCTTTTTTAAGTTGGTTTCTGCTAAAACAGCCCATGCCAAGCTGGAGAGCGAGGTGACACAGGAAAAGGCAAATGCACAAGATTTAAGGAAGATGCTGGCTGAAGAGAGAAATGTCATGTCCACCATGGACATGGAGCACCAGCAGCAGCTGGTTGAACTCGAGCAGAGGCACCAAGAGAAGGTGCTTCATACATGGGCTCGCTTTAGACTCAAAAATATTGACCTGTCGCAGCTCCATATATTTACCTTTCTACCTTGTTTCTTCAGGTTCTTTACCTCCTTAACCAGCTTCAGAACAAACCTATCGGTGAAGATTCAGACGAAACAAACCAAACCATCAAGGAGAGTTCAAAGGAGAAGGAGCTCCTGCAGCGCCTCAAAGTTCAGGTTTGTCTGGACAGATTTTACAGCCGTTTGTGGTTTAATTAACTTTAGCTTTCTTTGTTTTAATTAATGCAGAGTTGTGCCCAGAGCTTATGTTGTAATATCATTATAGGAGGAAGAGCTTGAAAAGCTACGGGAATTAAGCGAGCAGAACCAGAAACTGGTGGAGCAGAATGAAGAGTACAGACGGGTAATGGTGTTTTTTGTTGTTGTTGTTGTTCTTTTTTCCCTCCAATGTCATTATATTTCTGTTGTCATGACTAGCCAGTTGTTCAGCCAGTTAAGTATGGCAGTCTAAGTGTTTTCTCTTATTAATTTTTTAAAGCAATCAATCGCAGCAGATGGCGGTCCCTCCCTGAGCCTGGCTCTGCCAGAGGTTTCTTTCTGTTAAAAAGGGAGTTTTTCTTTCCCACTGTTGCCAAGTGCTTGCTCAAAAGGGAAATTTCTGATTGCTCGGGTTTTCTCTCTATGGTTGGGTTTTTCCTTACAATATAAAGCGCATTGAAGTGACTGTTCTTCTGGTGTTTTATAAATAAAATTAAGTTGAATTATTTAAGGCCCCCCTAAAGACGTTCATGCAATCCTGATTATGTCCTTACGCACCATCTCTACATATTTTGCATCATACTAGTCTTTGATTGTTATTGACGAGGGAGCTAAGTGCTGCAGTGGAGACAGAGTAGACTACAGTTACTACCTGTATGCTGGAAATGTTGAAAAAAGTGTTTGCCTAGATGAAAAGAAACCCTGTCATAAAGAAAGTATTTGTGTAATTTCACTCACTGCTAGAAGGAAGAAATAAAAGTTCTGCAGTGCAGGTTTGAATAGTGAAAAGCAAAAAAAAAGCATTGCAATTCTCTTCACCTAAGTTATATGACTAACCTAAACCTACCCGTGTCTGCAGAAACTCTCAATGGTGCACCTGGCAAGTGAGAAGAAAATCCTTGTGCCTAAAACCAACAAAGAAAACAACCCAGATGACTCGTTTGAGTACATCCCTCCAAAGGTAAGTTTTTCTTGCAGATTTACTTGAAGTAGCTTCAATTTGTGATTATTTGAACATAACATGGTGCTTTCTTTGTAGCCTAAATCAAGGCGCTTTACCACAGCTAAAGCGCAGCTGAATACGACCATCAACATCGAAGAGCTGATGTCACCCAGTGAGGACGAAAACGAGGAGGAAACAGAAGAGTGGCGACCTGAGAAACAGGAGAGAGGACGCAGAGTCTCAAAGAAAGCGAAACAAACCGGGGTAAGACGGGAAGAGGAGTCTGGCCCTTTTTCCTTTTGAATTAAACTCCTTGATCTTATAAAAACAGACTGTCCACAGTGAAAACAAATCATGTGCACCTTATCATGTTATCATGTCATTTCTTTGAAAATGTCACATATTTCAGACCAAAACAGAAATGAAACTGTTTGCATCAGGATAGAAGGCCTATGAACCTGGTTTCTCTTCTTTTAGTGTGCGTGTAAAGGTCGCTGCAGCAACAAGCAGTGCAGGTGCCGCAAAGGGAAGATGACATGTGGGGAGAACTGCCAATGTGATCACGAGAAGTGTCGAAATATGGATAACCAGGTGCCCGCTGAGGTAGGTTTCCTCATTCTTGCTCCCTGTTCTTAATTTGGGATAAATAATGGCTTGTTGGTGTAGATGTAAGATTTCCGTGCAGATTTAGAGCTGCACAAGCACAGCAGTCACTCTTAGCTTTTGGGGTAGAAATATATAAGAATCAGATTTCACACCAGTTTCATGTATGAAAAATGTGCTTGAAATGAATTTTTACTAACTGCTTTAGAAGAGAATAACAGCTCATATGCTACAGGGCTCCAGTTTTACTCATTAATTGCATCACAAAGAGTTTAGAGATCAGCCACCGAAGTCTGCCCTGATGTACCAGAAACAACATGTATTTTTTTTTAATGCAGTGAAAGAGTAAAACTGGATCCCCACAGTGTTTGGTTGTCAGTTTAATTTCAGCCCATTTCCTGCACCCTTCTGGGATGGATTTTTATAGTGTGTATTATACGATAAACATGTTGTTTCATAATGAAAATGATTGAAAACCTAAGAAGTGAAAATAAGACTCAGAACTGAAGTGAATGTTAGCCTAAGAGGTGTGTTTCTGTGTAGTCAGATCTGGCTTTCACTGCCCAGCATATTTCTATCGGTGAGATCAGTGAGCATTGTTCTGAATTTGGGACTGTTCATCATTTCAGGATGCAAGCTCCACAGAAAGCACTTCCCGAGACTCTCTATCTCTTCAGGATTCCAGTCCAGGCAACAATACGTTCTTCAAGCCGCCATCTTGCACTCCCACAAACAAGGTAAGAACAAGAGTTGACTGGCATGCAGAGGACTTTGTACCAAGGCTGCGTGTCAGTGAATGTAAACATATTTCTCAGTTACATTAGTACTCTGCTATGTAGAAATATAGAATTGCAGTGAGAAAAAACTGCTACAGTTGTATAAATCTTCAGTTCCAGGATTTTAAGTATCAAGATAGGGGGGGGGATCTGATCTTTGAGAGTGTCTAAATGATTTAAGTACAACGAGAGATGAACACATGAGATACTGCACCCTGTGATTGTTTTGTTTGTTTGTTTTTTAGCAAAGTCAAAATGCCAGTTTTTTGTGAGAAGTGCACCTGTACAGTTTCCAGAGGAATTAAGAGTGTAAGTGGCATCCAGGTGCTGATAATCAAATTGAGTTGATTATTGGATTATCAGTAGGTGAGAGCTCCTCTGTGAAAGCAGACGTTTAGGCAGTTTGCAGCTCTGGTCATTCAGGTGTGTGCTAGCACACGCAGGAGAGACGTCATCAATGATCTTAGAGAACAATTGTTGCTGCCCATCAATCTGGAAAGGGTCATAAGGTCAACCTGAAGTCCTGGAAAATATTCAAGGCAGTTGCCAGTCTTCTCAGGAGTGGACGTGCCAGCAAATCCATCCCACGGTAAGACTGTGCAGTGCTCACAGGAACTACTAAAAAACCCCAGAGCTACTTCATACTCTACCAGCTTCAGCTAAATGAAAAGGAAGAAAAAAACAGTGTGGCTTGTTTGTGTCTTCTCTCTAAATAGAGCACAGCAGCACAGTTTAGCTTTACAAAGTCTTGTCTGAACAAACCACAGGACTTCTGCAACAATGTCCTGTGGTCAGACAAGACCAAAGTGGAGATGTTTGGTGATGATACACAGCACCACATTTGGAGAAAACCAAACACAGCATATCAGCAAAAAAGGAGGGGACCTACGATGTGCGAGGCTAATAAGGTCATTCAGGAAAGAAGGTGGTTCTATAAACTGTTGAATCATGGGATGCATTTTTGCAGTTTTCCACAAACAGCTTCTGGATTTTCTTTGTCTTTGTTAAATGACTGATGTTGTTCATCTGAGGTTGTATTTAAGTAAGAAGACATTTTTTAAAAACATCCTGACACTTAAAATTGAGAGTAAACTTAGACTGTTTATGTCTTGTATGTTGCATAACCAGCTAACAGTGTTGTGCTCATTTACTATTTTAGGTGCTAAAAGAAATCGGAGATATGGGACACACCACCGCAGACTTGAAGGTGGCAGAGGAAGAGCAGGAGGACAACGATGATGAAGAGGACAAAACAACAGTCAGCTTCCTCAAGAAGAAGAAACGACTCCTGACGAGTTTCCAGAACAGTTTTTTCTCGGGATGCACGCCAATCAGAGAGGAGTCCTAATCTGGACACTAGCTGTCAATGTTTTTTAGATGAATGTTGTCCGTGCGTTTAAGTCTTTCTGTTTATATGTGACTAACGTGTTACTTGAAAGTAGCTATTGACACTTCAGTTTCAGTAGATGCTGATCAAAGAACTGTGAATAGCACTCAATGATTCACAATGACACGATCAAACTGTACATAACTCATTTATCCCCCCAAATGATAATAAACTCACTTTTCTAACACATTAAACCGGTTGTCACTACAGGTGCATAACATCTTCTTGGGGATTAAATTTGAGTCCTTTTTACTGCGTGCTATCCGCTGAATAAAGTTTTGAAGTCTATTCTTTTTCTTTTTTTAAAGCAAATTGATGTTTTTTCTTTTGTAACTGAAAGATAATTTATTTGAATCCTTCTGGTAGGATTAATGTGGAACTTCTGATTCGTTTTGTTGTTGTGTAGGTTAAATTAGTGTAAATGATAGATGAAATAAATGTGTCACCAGGAAAACAGTATTCAGTTCATGATGCTCTTGGAAAATGTACATCATGTCCCGGCTGAGCGGTGTGAGTACTGAATGTATTAAAAGGTAGAAAAGCCAAATGGCTGCTCTCTGGGACTCCTAAGTGTTAAATTCTTCCAAATCAAATTCTCAGGTGGAAAATAAGCACTTATCAAGATGCCAAGTCATGTATTGCATGAAAACGTTATGATGTCAGGTTTTGTTGTTGCTTTTCTCCAGTCCACACATCCGAGTGCCTCAGCTGAGACCAATCTTAGGTTTGTTTGTTTAATTAACTGGTTCATCAAAGCAACTACTGGTCAGATCTCATATGGTCATGGGGGGTTGTACAAAAACGTTATGTACTGTGATACAAAGTAGGCATAAACAATGAATCCTTTAAGTGTACAAAGGACGAGGCTTTTAGATTTGTACTGTCACCTCAGACACCAGATATGAAGGCTCATACCCATGTTTCATTATGTGAGGCTGTCTTTGCTGAAGAAATGAAAATGTGCAGAAAAGAGACCACGACCAACATATAGATGACAAGTTGTGACTTTTTAACACAGATATGCTCATTTATTTTCAGCAGATTAAACAATTGACCCTCCCTCTCCGGACAGCTGACAACAGCTAAACAACAACTGGTTATATACCAACACTTCCCCTGGGATTAACAGTTTGATTCAATTCTCAGATCAGTTTTGAGAGTTTATTCACTAAGTGTCTAAATCCAACATTATTTGAGCTACTTCAAAGAATGTTTCACTAATAGCAGCTAACAGTGGATAACAGCGGCAAAAACAGGAGCACTTACAGACAGAAGTTCAGGATATCCTCAATAACTCACCTCTCTGAGCTCTGTTTCATTATCTTTTCAGCACTCGCTGTGGAGCTGTCAAGAAGCACTGAAAGGGGGGGAAACTAATCAATTTAACAGTTAAAGGTCTCATAAGGTGCTCCAAAGTTCTCCTCTTGGAACATTTTCATCCGATCTAGAAGCTCTTATGGGATGTTATTGGCCATGACAGCTGCTTCCCAGGCCAAATGAATTACAAGACAAAGCATCACTGTTAAACAGAAAAGTCTGCTTGACTTTTTTTTGCCCGCCCCCAGATAAAAAGCATTCAGGCTAGTGCAAAAACACTTCACCAGAAAAGGCCACGGAGGCGGAGGACTAAATTACAGATTTATGCAAGAAAATAAATAGACGGGGATGAGCACGAAGAGGCACATCTAGTTTAAGAGGAGAAAGATTTCATCAAGCCTCAGGGAGATGGGTTATGAAGGCTCCCTTCATGAATACAGAAGACATTTCGTCTCAATAACACAGCAGGATGAAAAGGAAATGAGAGGTCTCTCCCATTTGATTGGATTCAGACGTGAGGGTCGAGGACACCGAGGCTTTGTTGAGAAGTACTTTGAGAAACAAGAGGCGATGAGTTTTAAAGACAGCGTCCTTCGTAGTGTGCAGCGGGCGTCACGTTTATGAATGGAAAATTTATCACACGTCCAAGTAAAATGCACAAGTTGAAGTGTGTCATTCAGTGTAATGGCTCCCTGCTCGCATGAAAACATAATGGTTTCAGCTCAGGAAGGTAATCTGAGCCAGAGGCCTGGTTTTTTTCTCGTGCACAGCATGCTGGTCACCAATAGAGGGCACTAAATGTCAGAATACAACTTCTTGTAATTAAGGTTACTTCTCATGGGGTAATCATGGTTCAGGGGTGGAAGTGTGCACCTGTCTACCTGCAGAGAGCGTCTGCTGTCAGATGGGTGCACAGTCAAAAGTGTGTGGTACAGCCGTCACTCCCTTTCCTCTTCTGGCCCACAGCATTCGACCAGCACACAGCATCGTCTACATTTGGCACTATGCAGTTGGGATTTTGGAAAACTGGACAGGAGCAAAAAACTGCTCTCTGCAGTCTGTCTGAATGGAAATACCTCTGCAAGCACGGTAGCATAAATTATTATAACTATAATTAAATAAAATTATACATTATTATTTCAGAATTGTCTGATTGTTTTCATGAGATGTCAGGAGACATCACATGATGCTCTACTGTTAAAATAGATTAATTTCTGATGTTCTGTTCAACAGATCTGTGGCGGCTAAATGTATAGTGAGGGTGTGCTGAGAACGCTAGACGCCCCAGTCTGCAAGATCTTCAACTCTTTCCCCTGGCAACTCTTTCCTTCAACGTCTCTTTGAAAAGCTGTCAAAGCAATTCAAAGGGACATTGAGTCTTAATGGACCATGTTAAATAGCTTAATCTGCTGCACTGAGCTGCGGCCACAAGGTGGTTGGTGCCTGGTGTGGAAGTTGCTATGAGCCATTTGATCCTTACACAACTGTTGCAAGAGCATGGTCAACATAGCCGGCAATAAGTCAGACTCATTCTCGGTGGGTGTTGGACTTCACCAGGGACAGAATTACTAGGTGTAGCCAAGTAGTAGAAGGCTTCCACATGGGTGGTCTCAGAATCTAATCTCTGCCTTTTGCAGATGATGTTGTTCTGTTGGCTTTATCAGGTGGTGGCCTCCAACTCACACTGGAGTGGTTCGCAGCCAAGTGTGAAGTGGTGGGAATGAAAATCAGCACCTGCAAATCTGAGGCAATGGTTCTCAGCCCACTCTGCGTCGGGACAAGTTTCTGCCCCGAGTGGAGGAGCTTAAATATCTCAGGGTCTTGTTCACAAGTGAGGTGAGCGGGAGATCGACAGATGGATTGGTGCTGCGGCTGCAGTGATGTAGACGCTGTACCGAGGGCAGACCCAAGCTACACTGGAAAGAGGTTATATATTTCGGCTGGCCTGGGAATGTCTTGGTATTCCTCTGGACAAGCTGGAGGTGTTGGCCAGGGAGAGGAAGGTCTTGGCTTCTTTGCTTAGGCTGCTGTCCCCATGACCCAACCCCAGATAAGCAGAGGAAAACGGATGGATGAATGGATGAATGGATAGATAGATGGATGGATGGACTGAGTCCATGAAGTCAACGTAGAGTTTACTGAGGTCACAAACCAGAAGAGTCGCCCCCTGCTGGCCATTTACAAAAAATGCAGGTTTGAGGCAATTCAAAGCTAATGGCTTCATTTTTTAGACCAAGAAGTGGTCACCATCTTCATATGCAGTCTAGATATAGCATGCACTGAATCAACAAATAAATATAATAAAAATAATTAGAATACATTATTCTTTACATGTGCATTCTTTAGGTTTAAAAATCTGTTATCAAATAATCCAAGTTCATTCAAGACCTTCAACACTTTTGAAGCCACTTAAAGTATCATTAAATATTAATGACTAAATGAGCATCAGTCAGCATTTAAAAACATATAGTATAGTTAGAGCAGTACACAGTATGCACTGGGTGTTCTGTTTTAGGAGTGTATCACTAATCTAGATCTGTGTGGCGAGATTTGATCAGATTTGGTGGACAATGGTCAAACAGGCCATAAACGCTAATCTGATTTCATTTGAATGCTGTTTCAAACCCTGATTGGGCCACTGAAGTAGCAGATGTCGCCTTTGTCCAACTGAGCTTTGCCACCTTCCAAAGGAGCAGGAAGTACACAGATAAGAAGCAGAAATAAGCTAAACTCTGGAACATAAGAGAAACTGTGAGTCATAGTAGGGAGATAAATAAGCAATAGGTTTTCAGAACCTTTCGTGCAGGATTGTCACGTGTTTGGCACAAGTCGACCAAAGTCCAGCAAAACTCTGAGGGTAATTAACCTAAAGCAAGATATCAAACTGTAAAACCTAGTCCAGATTTAACATAGAGAAAACAAATCAAAAGGAGACATTCGAACCCAGAGCTACGTATTTTCTTTTAAAATCTGACATATTCGTAAGAAAAACCGGCACAATTGAAAGAACATCAATAACCCCGATGGAGTCAATCATTTCTGAAGTGAGATCACTGTCCTCACCACACCAATCTCAGCTAAGATTCTGCATGTGACCTTGTACGTGAGATCATTTTATGCTCAGTAAACTGATGTCGCTATCTGCTTTAAATTGCACCTCAAACGATTATGACCAAAGTCGATTCAGAGGAACAAGAAACGACTTATCAATGTGGAAGATTAATGCTGTGCACATATTCTCCCTCTTAGAGACACTGGACTCTGCACTCAGGTGGAGCAATCTCTTGAACGTCTGAGATAAGATAGGCCAAGTGCATGAATAAAAGAGGCACAAAATGCCATTACTTAAAATAAAAGATGATTGATACACATTTGCTTTTACTTTTTTCCGGGAGTTTGTGCTGTGTTTTGCATAGTGGGAACATTAAAACAGTGGCTCCTGTGAAAGGAGGAGAAAAACAGCAGAGCACCAGCTGCTTTTCCTGCTGATCATCACTGGGCGTTAATATGAATCTGATTGGTAACCATAACAAGATTGTTTTCCCTTGTTAGATGTCATAAAAGGTATTAAGTCATTAATCAAGTAAAGTTGGATGCAAGACTGCAGGGGACGTGAGTGTGAATTACAAGCCTGTCTTTGAAAAGATCTGGGACAGTGTGTAACTGAAGTAAAAACAGTGCTTTGCATTATTTAAACTCTGTATTTAGACCATATAGTGCAACATTTAACTGCTGAGGGAAAAGTATAAAAGGTCATTTTGACTTTCATTCAAGCATCACAATCGAGAAACGTTGTGACGAGGGCAACGAGACACTGGGAAAGCATTAGATATTGACAGTTAACCATGTCACACACGGCTCAAGCCTCTTAATTTCAGCAAATGTATTTTTTAGTTATTAATATTTTTGTATACATATATTTATCAAGATAAATATATGTATTCAGCTGTGTATGTCTGAGCTGAACAGATAAACAGCTTCTTTGTTTTTCAGAAAAACGTGGCATTTCAGGACAGCCACTACAAACAGAGGTTTCTTCCTGTTAAAAGGGAGTTTTTCCTTCCCGCTGTCACCAAGTGCTTACTCACTGAGGATCGTCTGACTGTTGGGGTAAGATCCTTACTTTACAAATTAAAGTAATCCGAGGCACTGGTTTGGTGCTATATATATTTTATGAAAAAAAGATTTCCCCTCTCGGCCCTGCAGCCGGTCTTTATCCTTTCAGGTCCTCCACCAGAGGCCTGGGAGCTTGAGGGCACTGCGCTCTTCTGGGATCTGCTGAAGCCACTCGCCTCACTCAGAAGATCCCAGGAACAACATCTGAGATGAATTAAACTGAACCAAATTCAATTGTCTTTGTGCTGTTTTTACGTTGAATGCAGTACCACTTTTACACAATATCTCAACCTCATTCAGAGATGTGGTTGTACTGGCACGTGTTGAGCAGCTACTTTAAAGCATCGCTAAACACTGTGTTACTGTGTGCTACTTTTAGTATCAGTGCTTTGTGTCACATGTCGTGCTGTTTTTCTCCAATGCATCAAAGTGCCCTCTTCCAATCTTTAATGCACCGCTTAATCAGCCTTTTACTGTCCTGTTGTTCAGCCTGGCTCTGTTGCTACACTCCACAGTATTTTGATTCCTCTTGCTATTGCTTCATACTTCTCAGCAACATAACTGCTTATTCCACTAAGTGTGCTTAGGTGTGTGTGTGTTTGTATGCATGTATGAGAAAAACAGTAAATGTACATTGCACCCCATCCTATTATTGTTACTACTGCTATTGTTAAAACAATCCTTTAAGATAGAGGCTCACAAGAGCTGAGCTTTTTCAAACTCAGAGAAAGCCCAGTTCTCTGAGGGTTTCGTTTTTTATTTTATTTCGCAGGCCATTTGAGGCAGTGAATACATATTTTGTGCAGGGCGACAAAAGAGATGTGCTTGACACTGACCCTACCCTCCGTGCCACTCAGTATGGAATCAGGATGTTGGACAGAGGGGCCGGGCGCTGGGCCTGTTAAATATTGACTGCGAGTATAATAATTAACTTTGCACCAACTCCTGATCTCATAAACTGGCCGCTCTGCTTCGTTGCCATTTCTCCGCTGTCACTGCTGACATTTACGTCTTAAAAAAACAAACCATGCACTGTCAGTATCCACGAAGGTGTGACTTCACCTGTGTCGGTCCCGTGTGCTGAGTTTCTACTCGTCTTGGCTGTAACCCGCTTTCTGCTGCTCCCAGCGCTGGCTCTGTGTGTCACGACACCCTGCTGCTCAAACCTTTGGCCTCCTCTGCGAAATCCACTGCACCCCGTTGAGCGAAAAGGTGAGTATGACTTATTTTTTGTTTGTTTTTTCAGTCACAATAACAAAACAAAACCAAGCGATGACCAGGCAAGACCCAGCTTCATCCTTCCTACGTTTATACCTTCAGAACATAACTAAGTGTAGTGTAAGCACTGGATCGGTGTTTGGATCAGTGATCAGAAGAGACACTTGCTGTTTTCAAATGAATGCTAATGTGCCTGCTTGAAAGCAATTTAGTGCAGTCTGATTGATTCGTTCAAAACAATTAAAACAAACCAAGTACAAGCACAGCAGCTGGTCTAAGTGTAACTGCTGGTCTTTGAATTGCTTTATTGTTCTGTTTTTCTCTCTTTTGTTTTTTCTGTGCAGTTTTACTACAAGGCAAAGTCTACACAGACATAACCCTGCAAGCTGAACAAGGCAGGGTGAAAAAGAAATTTACTTTTACTTACGTTTACTACAAGACCTAAAACCAACTTGATTAAAGTCAAACTGGGTAATCTGACGTTTGAGATTTATCCTCATAATTACTTAGTAAGAACTTGATAGTTATTAGAAGACTCATTTAGGCATAAGCAGGAAATGCTAGGATAGCAGGTACACAGGTCAGACACACCCTTTTACTCACACATTGAAAGCCCTCATGTTGACAGCTGCCATAAAATCTGTGTTATCTCTACAGGCCTTGGCCCTTTGGACATACTGTTGGAGCAGCGTGAGCAATGATGCCGTTTACTTCAGGTTATAAAAACTGGGAGGAGGAAATTGCCAGGTCAAACTCACTTGCAAGAGGAGACTCCTCTCTTACTAAAGCAGCTGCCTCCGAGTCCAAATGCTGAGTCCACCTCTGGGCTCTCTTTTGGTGCTTCTCTCCTCTTCAATAAACTGGACCCTGATCCAAAGACAGGTTTGTTCATCAGTCTGAGCGGCGTGCCTCGTGCTGTTTATCATCGGCGACGAGCCTTCTGGTGCTTGCTGGATGTAACAGCAACTCCATGTGGAAGCTGTGTCAGTTCCAGTGGAGGTGCTGTTACTTGCAGAGATCTACCAAAGACAACAAGAAGCCAGCATGCAATTGCTTTTATTTTCCCTTTTTTTTTTTCTTTTTTTGTGAGTGTGCGTTACTGCATCTTTGAAAGATTGGTATGTAGCTAAAGAGAGATGGGGCACAAGGTGATGACCTATGAATTGACAGCCAGTGATTTCCAGCCTCTGCCTGTCAGTTCTGTAGGCCACTGCCGCGTTCGTCCTGCTGAGCGTGTACAGGTACACGACGGTTTTATCTCCCACGTGCCTTCACTAATAAATAAACTGTGACTTTTTTGTGATTTCTTTAAAGATGGCATTGCTGAAGAAAAGCATATACGGTGAATAAAGCCTTATTGTGTTGCTCAGCGAGTCTGTCATTTTGCACTGATGGTCTATTCAAATAACCACCTGTAACCTCAAACAGTGAAATTGTAAATGACGAGCTCACCCTGAAAGTGTGCCAGCATATTGCACGAATATATTTATGATCTACTTATCATTACAGGACAATCATACTAACTGCAAAGAGGAAGTAAGCTCAGTGCAAAAGTGCTGATGTGACACTGGACCAGTGCAGAACCTGATGTGTCTGCATGCCTGTAAATTAAACTGGCAACAAATAGTGCAGATAAATTTAACCCTACTAAAAAACCTGTCATAAATCAGTGATTTCCATATTGGAAATTATATAATGAATGTCTTCATAATATATAATGTGGCAGGGAGC
This sequence comes from Perissodus microlepis, assembly GCF_051167445.1. Lineage (NCBI taxonomy): Eukaryota > Metazoa > Chordata > Actinopteri > Cichliformes > Cichlidae > Perissodus > Perissodus microlepis. The sequence continues at coordinate 10,168,476 of NC_140470.1, forward strand.
TATATAATGTCCTCTTAATTAAAATACAACCTCCAGGCAAATGCATTATTATAATAATCATCCTTAAACAAAGGATGTTCACTTTTTGAATGCACCGTTGCATCAGTAATTCACTATTTTAAATATGTTGCATGTTTGTGGAACTCTTAAATGTTGTATTGGATATTTTTAATAAATAAAACACAATGAATTCTTATCAGAGAGTTTGTGTGTTCATGACATTCAGCCATCTTCAACTGCTCCTCATAATACAGTGTGAGGCAGTGCAGGAGGAGTCTTGTTTGACTTTAACTGAGGTAAAAAGGTAAGCTACCATCAGCTCTGCCTGTTTTTATCAGGGGGTTATGATGCAGTGATGATCAGAGAAATTCCTGCTTAAAAGAAATGTTGTTGTCCCTGTGCTGCACAGTGTTGCACAGATAAGACCGATGTGGGAAGATTAATGATCTTTATTGCCGTTATGCAAGCATATTGCCAGCAAATTACAGTTATACTAACCTCACATGGTGCCTAACACTTCAGCAAGAGATAAATACTGACACGTATAAATTCCAAAAAGCATATATTATAGTTTTTTCTTTTTAAATACTTCACTTACATCAATAAAATGAAAATGGCTACATCTGCAGTAGTAGAGCATTGGACAAACTGTGCAAACTGAATATATATATTTAAAATATATGGAAGTATTTAAACTTGTACTCCAGAAAATAAACTTCAGTGCACCCGTTTGTTTCTGTTGATAGTTGAACTGATATGTGCAGCAAGAAACTAACAGTGACATGAGCTGGAGTGCCTACTACCACAGTGTTGCAGACTATCCTGACAATCGTGCACTCCCCAACAGAGCCATCCCCCAGCAGCAGGGCGCAAAAAGAAATCGACTCACGACCTACAAACTCTCCAGATTCTGAGCGAGCTTTTGTGAGACCTGCTGGAACTAGCTCAGTCCACACAGTCCCCACCCCACAACATAAGGATCCAAAGGGTCTGTGCCAAGCACCACAGCAAACGGCAGGTGTGGGGGGTCTTTGCAATATTAGAGTCTGAATGTGGTGGTTGATCAGTGAACTCCTGCTCTTTTGGGGTGGCTTATATGAGGGGGGGTCTTGTGACACAGGCTAAAATGAATCCAGTGTGAATTTCGTGCTGTAAACTTCTGTATTACTCTCTGTTGTAGTAAAATACCTCTATATTAGTCTTTGGGAAGTCACAGCACAACGAGCCACTTTACAACATCCGCCATTTTGACTTAAGGAATGAAGCAAACAGCGCACATAATTTCCAATATTTTCTGACAGCAGTCACACTGAGCCAACGCAATATGCTATCTCTTTAACATATGTGTAAGATTTTATTGTGGATAACGTCCAGCTATCCTTCCTGACATCAAACCAACGTTGGCGCGATTTTATTTATTGATTATTTCAACAATGTAAGTTTCCCTGTGGCAGATCAGACACATGCATGTACTGTCTTTATAGAACAAAAATAGGAACCTAGGTTTGCTGTACTTTTTTTAGATTTATTATTGCGTTTTTCTTCTATTAAAAACACAGCTTCGTAGATACTGACAGTGCAACGACGTAAATAATTAATTTAGTCTTTCAGTGGTCTCAGATGACTTGCTCACTGGTGCCCTCTGCTGTGCCTCTGACTGAATTGCGCTCTATTGCAGTTTTAAAAGGGAACTTTAATTTATTACTCAAATTACCAACTGACGAGTTAAATACAATAAAATGAAAGTTAAAAAAAAGAAAAAAGAATACACTAAAAAGAAAATCGCGAATGTCGAAAAATTGGAAAGCGGAAGTGGAGATCAGTGAGTGTGTTACTTTTAAATCAGACAAAAAACAACAACTTAACAGACCGACAAGGCGTTTATATAGCAGTTAGTCAACATAAATTGACATGATAGATAGTGATAATAATTATGTGTGAACACGTATGTTTTATATTCAGGGGGAAGAAAAAGTAAAGCTAAAAGAGGATGTCCCGTAAAGCGGAAGTCGAGCACTTCCCGTAGACGAGAGAACGCGCCAATACGATTTTCCGGTTTGCGGGAAGAGGGGCAGCAGCATGGCATCCGAAAGCAGCATGGCTAACGTTAACGGTCGGGAGACCACGTCCCTGAACGGGGAGCCGGTCGTTAAGCGACCGCGGGAGGGTGTCCCGCAGGAGCACCCACTCAGGACTCCGAAGGAGCCGCAGAACAAAGTGACCGTCGTGCTCGGAGCGCAGTGGGGAGACGAAGGAAAAGGCAAAGTAGTGGACTTACTCGCCATGGATGCGGATATTGTGTGCAGGTGCCAGGTACCAAGCTACGCTGTCGCTCTTTTGTCACCTTTTACCCTTAAACACACCACTTCTTACACTTTTCTTGGGCTTGTTGTGAATATAACGCGGGGCTATGGAGAGCCTCGTCACCGTTTAGCTGCAGTTAAATATTCATGACCGACGTCAACAACCTTGGCTGACCTCCCCGGATGTAGAGCTGCTATGGCGCTAACGAGCACTGCTACCTAAGTTCTGTCGTTTGTAATCTAATGTGGTGCTTCGAAATCTATAGAGTTTTACAGAGTTAGACAAATGACCGTGAACATGACATTATATAATGGAATGACGCACCTACGAAAAAAAGTGCTATTGTTTACTTTGTTAAAGCCACACAGCGCCTACAGGAACAGGAGCTTTTAACCCTTTGTTCACACTGAACATGTTTTACCACAACACAACATTGTATCGGTCTTATGCTGTGAGCAGGTTATGGATGTTATGTTGTGTTCACAGGGAGGAAACAATGCAGGTCACACCGTGGTTGTGGATTCTGTGGAGTACGACTTCCATCTGCTGCCCAGTGGGGTGCTCAACAAGAAGGCCATCTCATTCATTGGTAAGGACGAGCCTTGAGTTTTGAAAGTCTTGCTGATGGTGAAGCGTGATGAAGATGCCATAACGCATTAATAATCACCTTTATCAGAGTGAACGTCATACGCAGACAGTCTTATCAGTCCGTCTGTTTCACGCTGTTAAGGACATGACCCAGATCCTGTGTTATTAAGGCTCGTCTAGATAATAAAAAGACCTCCTAGTCAGTGCAGTTTTACAGCCACAGGAATTAAACCATGTACAGTGTGCTGTTGTGCTTCATTCCTCATTCCTCATCTCTTTATTGTATGTTTTGTTTGGATGTCATGCTTTTAATAGCTTTTGTTTCCAGTAGGCTTACTGTAAAAACAGGAAACTGGGAGAGGGGGTGCACTGAGATGTCATCCAAACAAAAGCTGAGGGAAAACATGAGCAGTTTGTTTCCCACACTGGAACACTTGATGCTAAAGTGTATAAGATGAGTTATACGAGGCTTGTTAAAAGTTCAGTTTCACCTTACAGGTAACGGAGTGGTGATACACCTGCCGGGACTGTTTGAGGAGGCCGAAAAGAATCTGCGTAAAGGCAAAGGTACAGTGTCACAGCATAAAGGATCATTTCAGGGTAGATTTTAACCCCCCCCCCCCCACCAAAAAAAAAAAGAAAAGATATTTGTATTATTAAAATAAAACTGGGATGTATTGTAAAATGGCATTATATAATATTTAAAAAATAAATAAATAAGAGTGAGACGGCCCCTTATATATCTTTGTTTTTGGAAAAATATATATCCTTATTTTGGATTTGAAATGGTGAGATGGTGTTGTGTAATATTAAAAACAACATTGTACTAATTAACTTGCTTATTTCACAACCACCTATGTTAATTAGTAACATTTCTGGCTATAAAAACTGCTTCCCAGAGTGATTTTTTTTTTTTTTTTGTAACATTTGCCAGTTTTCAAAATTGCAGATACACAAGGAATGCCGTCATTTAGATAATAAGCTGGTATCTGTGATGGTATGAGTATCTCTCCCTATTTAATGCTGAATAAGATCAGCATTAAATGAGATTTCTCAGGAAAGGCCTTGGATGTTGAAGCAAGATGCTGCAAAAGCACATGCTGCATGTATTCCAGCAGCATGGCTTTCGTAGCAAGAGGCTGGGAGATAAAACTGGCGTTCCTAACAGATCTGAAAACATTTAGAGCTTATTGAAATTAGGAGGCTCCAAACTGGCTGACAGCGTTTCAGAAATAGTGCAGTGAACATGTGTGTTGAATGTCTTCTGACTGTATTGAAAGAGTGTTTGCACCACAACTATAAAACAAGAGTAAAACAGTTTCTCGACTAACTCCAGCTCCAGCAAATAGTCTTTTCCTTTGCATCTCTATGATGATTAAACTGGATCAAACTGAACAATGTTTGGAACCATAAATCTGTCATGACAGTCACAAATTTGGGTTTGTGTGCTGTTACGATAAATACTCAGGTGTTCAAAAGGCTCAAGGAATGTGTGAAATCCTTCAAAACAGTTTGTCACACCAGACTGAGTCATTTTCACCCTTCCTTAATATTTGGAAATGCTCTAAGGCAAATGAGGAAGAACGGCTGTCCAAAATCCGGTCAAATTGTAAACAAGTATTGTTTCATTATATAAATCATCTCAGATATTTATTTTACAGGGACTGCAGAGGAAGGGGAGAAGAGGTGTGCTGCAATATGAAGATGCATAAAAGTGCAGCAACATATATGCCAGTTCTTCTTTAGTTACACTGCAAGGAAGAACAAAAGAAATAAAAAAAATAAAAATAAAAAAAAATAGTGCAGTGGGTGTCCTCAGTTCACCAATACCCCTTTTCCACTAGTACCTTCTCAGCTCGACTCTGTTTCACTCATTTTCCATTACAATTGAGTACCACTTAATGTGCGGGGAGTCGTTATAGCAACGTAACCGAGAGTCTCGTGATGTCATTTATATGTGACACAAATGCCACAACAAAGGAGCACGTGGAGGCGATGGTATACCTGCTGCTCAGTCTGTGGTTTTTTTGTCACGCTCTGTGATCACAGTGTTCTTCTGTGTAACCATTTCACTTGTTGTCAGGTTTCAAAAATGACAGTTTTGATTTTCATTAAGGAGACACTCTCATGACTCTGATGCCACTTACTAGTCAGTTGGCGGCGTGCAGCCTGATGTCACAATTTCGGATTGTCTCAGATTGCTTGGAAACTCCGGCCAAGCAGGTACTAAAAAAGTACCTGGCACCTAATGGAAAACCCTGAAAACAGATCGGACCCGAGTAGGTTCGAGTGGAAAAGGCCTATAAAGTTTACTGAGTGTTAAACGAAGATGTGAGACAGTAAAGTGGTAACCATGCTCTTGTCTTACCTCTCACTCTCAACATTTAACATCTCACTAGTTCAGTGGTTTTATGCTTTTCATGAAGCAAATGTTTATTAGTCTGTGTGTGTGTGTGTGTGTGTGTGTGTGTGTGTGCACACGCATCAATAATAATGCAGAAGAAGAGAAAAAAGATGCTTCCTGCAGTAAAAACATTGCACCACGTGAATCGTTGTTTCCTGTGCAGGATTACAAGGATGGGAGGAAAGATTAAAGATTTCAGATCGCGCCCACATCGGTGAGTAAGAGTTTCTCCTCAAAGTTTTGAGTAACACGCGTGTTCTTATTGACAGTCCCGTTTGTCCTCCTGTAGTGTTCAACTTCCATCAAGCTGTTGATGGAATCCAGGAGCAGCAGAGGCAGCAGCAAGAAGGGAAAAAGTAAATCAAATATTTTATGACTGTTAATAATAGCATGCAGTATAACAGCATTAAAGACTGGGGATGACTTTGTGTTTAGTGTGTACTTCCTAATAGACTTTGTTGTGTTTATTCGTGCTCCAGTTTAGGGACCACTAAGAAGGGCATCGGTCCTGCCTACTCCTCGAAAGCCGCCCGGAACGGTCTGCGAGTCTGTGACCTCGTCTCAGATTTCAAAGTTTTTGAGGAGAAGTAAGCGCTTTGTTTTTTCTCTACCTCATGTTGCACAGTCTTATCACCTCACCATAACGTGATAACGTGGCCGCCGACAGGAACGCTGTTTAAGTGACTTTGAATCATAGATTGGTCAGATGGCAAGTTTAGGCATACATTTTAAGGATTTTAAAAAAATGGAACATCTCACAGACAAAACATGAGGTGTTATAACACATTAGTCCAGTTATTGTCAGTTTATGCAATCTCCTACCAGCAGGTGGCAGCAGGTGGCAGCACCCATCTATGGAAAACAGCTGAAAAAGCTTTTATGGAAACCTTATGTAACGTAGTCGTTCTCTCCTGTGTGTCAGGTTAAAACTCTAATGAGTGGAAGCACAGCTGCATAAAGACAGGCTCCACATAAACATGCATTAACGCGTCTAACTAATAATCTGTCCTGCTCGTCATGTTTTGCAGGTTTCGCATGCTGGCGGAACATTTTCGCACCATGTACCCAAACCTTAATGTCGACATCGACAGCGAACTGGAACAGTTAAAGGTGAGATCTGCTTATCACATAGAGGTATTTCATGGTATTATATGGCTCAGGTGTTGGTGTTGGGCTTACATCACAAGAGGAAAAATCACAGGTGTAAAGGTTAATGATGGCTGAATTTCATTTAGCTGCCTATGTTACTGGGAGTTCTTATATTCACTGTATTCATAGCAGGAAAAACACAGGTGATGTTAACAGTGGTAAGGCTAAGATAGTGGACCTATCTGTAGTCTGACTATCTTAGCATGTACCGTGCCTGAGTCCCGTCCAGTTTGTTTGATTAGTGTGATAGCTGCATAACATCTTTGTGCATGGTTTACCCTGAGTACAGCTCTAGCTGGGAGCAGAGTAGCCCCACTCCTCTGCTGTTTAAACCTTTTGTTATGAGGGTCAACTTATTCAAAGAAAATCAGCTTTCAGAGACCGTCTGACCCGACCTCTGTAAACTTTCATCTATCCACAGTTCAGTTTTTTGCAGTCATGCTCTGGCCAGTTTTGATCAGGGAGGGGATGTCAGGGTTTCAGCCATGTTTGCTGGACTTTCACGTATCTGAGAAAAATGATTTCTAATGACAGCACTATAAACGGATTATTTACTTAGTAGTATAGGTAAGTCTTATAGATTTTCATCAAGTAATATTTTTGTGTGTGTTCTCAGGAATACACAGAGAGACTGCGTCCTCTGGTAACTGACGGGGTGTACTTCATGCACAAAGCTCTTACTGGACCCAGTAAGAAAATCCTGGTGGAGGGAGCCAACGCTGCTCTCCTGGATATTGACTTTGGTGAGCATCTACAGGTTTTTAAATATTTCAATTGAGATGATGGACGTGTTGTGTTTTGTTTGTTTTTTTGCTTCCTCACATTAACAGGTGTTTTTCTATTCAGGCACGTATCCTTTCGTGACATCTTCTAACTGCACCGTTGGAGGCGTATGCACTGGACTCGGGGTGCCTCCGTCCTATGTTGGCCGAGTGTACGGCGTTGTCAAAGCATACACCACCCGTGTGGGTGTTGGTGCGTTTCCAACAGAACAGGATAACGTGAGTAAAAAGACACAAATTGGTTTTTTTTGTGCTTTAAAAAAAAATCCTAGTTACTTCCTGCAGTTTCTACTGTGTGTCCAATATGGACTGTAACATCATCAGTTGCTCAGCCTCTGTGGTCAGCTGCCAACCTGATGTTACAGACGCACGATTGTGGCCAAACTTACGTCAATTCAGATCCCCCAGATTACAGCAAATTCCCGGTACTGTAGAGAGCATGACAGTGGAGTGTGCATGCAGGTGTTACTAGAGATGAATATATGCTTATCTGACTTTCTGTACAAAATAAAGTTATTAGAGCAGGCAGTATTGGTGTGATTGCCTCTTGAAATCAAGGAATATGCTTCCCATTTATTTATTGTTTTTTTCCCCTCTTTAAACTCTGACTTTGTGTGTCTCTTTCTTGCTCCGCAGGAGACCGGGAATCTGTTACAGAGTAGAGGCAGAGAGTTCGGTGTGACCACGGGCAGAAGAAGGCGTTGTGGTTGGCTGGACCTGATTTTGGTCAGATATGCCCACATGGTCAATGGCTTCTCTGCGTAAGGAACATTCAAACGATTTCAGAATATTTCCCTCGCTGGCTGATGTAATTACTGGCATCGTTGCTATGTTTAGAAGCAAGTTTCACCATGTGCTCTTTGTGTTGTGATCAAAGCTGAACACAAATTCTTTCTGCAGAATTGCTCTGACGAAGCTGGACATTTTGGACACGCTGCCTGAGATTAAAGTGGCCGTGGCATATAAGGTTAATGGACAACCTCTGCCAAGTTTTCCAGGTAGGATGTTCCCAGGTTTTCTAGATCTGTAGAAAAACGGTATAAATGCAACGGTTCGAAAGAACAGTTTGAGCCCAGTTTAGAGCTTAAAGTCAGGATTTAGTGTTTCTGTGACTCAGTAAATTCTGAAACAAGTGTCACAACAATGTAAAAAGATATGAGGATGTACACATTCTTCAGAATAGTGCTATCCTTATACATTTGAGTCTAACAGTTGATCGCGTGACATTTTGAAGTCTTTATTGTTTATGGCTGGTCAGTTATCCAGACCGCTGGGACAGAAACCCCCTCCACCCAGACAATCACAAACACAACTGTGCTCCATAAAAGGAAGTTGAGATTGATTCCTGACTTCACACAGGATTTGAACAATGCTCTCTGAGGTGGCTGCTCTCTGCTTACATCCATCATGCCTGTATCTCACATCTCACTTGTTATTCACCTGATCTGCTGCTGTGGCCCTTAGCAGGCTACATTTGCACATTTCCTACTCAGGCCACTTAAACAACAATATGCTGAAAAGTTATTATAGATTTTTCTTTTCTTCTTCTTTTTGTTAGAGATGCCTAGAAACATGTTGCCTACTCCAGCTTTATTGACAGAAATATAATTACTGAAAAGAATCTGGTTTCATGTGAATGGCCGGGGGGGTGTCTTTATTTCACATGGGTTAGCTTTTTTTTTTTTTTCCCAGCAGGAAGTGCAACATCCTGAGTTTGTCAAAATCTGTTCAGATGCAGCTTTATCGTCTTCATCTCTCTGTTTGTACTGCCAAATAGAAGAAGTTGAATCATGAAGTTAATGAATCAGAAGGGTCTCCTCTGTTTAAAATGGCACCAGAGCTGCACAAAAACAGCACGTTATCATTTCTTTTTGCTCAGTGGGTTTTTGTGGGCCGGTGCGTTGGATTTCCCAGGACTGATTTTTCTCTGAACGATGCTTCTTTTGCAGCAAACATGGACGTTTTGACACAAGTGAAAGTGGAATACGAAACGTTGCCCGGCTGGTGCTGCAACACGGAGACGGCTCGGAGTTTCGAGGAGCTTCCGGTGCAGGCTCAAAATTACATTCGGTTCATCGAGGACTTCCTGCAAGTGCCAGGTTTGTAAAGAGATACTTTAGTTTAATGGGGATGGAAACTGCAGCCAACGTCTTTGTTCGCTTTGCCAAAACCTGCCAATCGAATTTTGGTCCCTGCGTCTTCTCATTTCAGTGAAGTGGGTCGGAGTCGGCAAGTCCAGGGAGAGCATCATCAAACTGTTTTGATCTCTCCGTCTTCTGCTTCCCCCGCCTCCCCCCTGCAGTCCTCGACACCAGCTCAGATGATACCTTGAGGTTTTCATAGGTTTACCAGAAGAGTTTAAAATGCACACTCTACCCGGTAGGAATACTTTACCAGCAAAGGTACCTGTGAAGCCTTTTAGTTGCTGCTTGTCCAACACATCCACGGTAATTCTTCAGATATAATTTATGCATTCCACCGATTCTACGTATTAATGAGGGTCTTGATTTTTAAAAAGCTTGTACAAAAAAGTCAATTATTCTTGAAGCCGTTCCTCAGTATATTTTTAACATTGGAGGCTAATTTAGCTCATTTGACATCTGTTCACCATGCAGTTATTTTTTTACCTGTAGAGCCACTGATGAACAGGTGTGGAAGCCGTTTGTATTTAAAAGGTTATTTTCCGACTTTGTTATTAGAGGGTGAGCCATGTTGTGGTTGTGAACTTTTCTATTGAGCAATTTTAGATCACTTTACAAGACCAGACGTGAATCAGTCTCATTTATTAAGTTTGTAACATGCGCTCTATGGTGATTGTTGGAATGGACGTATTGCTTCGAAACAATTGTTAATAAAAGAAAAAAAAGAAGCATAAATTGACACTAAGCAACTTTAGTTGAAGACATTTTCACATCCACACACAGATTTGCTACGTTAGTTGATCATTTTATGTATTTGGTCCATCTTGTATGATGCTTACTCAACTTGCTATTAAATAAAAGTCAACAAAAGGAAACCCTGATATTTAGAGTCTTCTTCTTTTCTAATGCAGTGAATTGTTTTCTGGAAGCATGTTTTATTCCAAAAACCTGCTCTGTACAGATCTCAGTATTCCTGATGGTTTTAGCAGACTGAGAGACGAAAGGAGGCTCAGTCTTTCAGCAGCTTCATGCATTTTTCAGTCGGCTGTCACCCTGAAATATTTTTTCTCTCAATCTTTCTTAGTTTGCACCCTCTTTAAGTTGACTTCCTCTAGAGTTTAAAAGCTTTTCAGAACGTGGCGGTATTAGATTAGAGTGTAAAGTGGATTCTTTTGCCAATCGATAAGAGGTGTAACTGTACTGGGGCTTCCCAGATATTCAGACTTTCTAATGGGTTAAAGGCCCTGAACAGGCACACAGGTGTTCTCTGCTGCTCATTGGACATCTTAGGATGATGATGGGGTGTTTGTTGGTGGGAAATTAAATGATTAAAGTGTGTAAACTTAATATCTTGTATCAAAACTAGTAAGACAACAACCCACAATTGATTTCGCCATTAAGAGCAGCTTAACTTTAAATACTGAACCCCCAGGTTTCTGATGTTTGTGTTTGTTTATTTTTTTCAAGTCTTGTTGTTGTAACTTTAAACTTTACAATTACAAAATATTTCCTTTTTTCCTTTTTTGGTTGGGTTTACTGCTGAACCATCGGGCCGTGCCCCGCCCAACCTTAAAGGTGCCTCCACACAAGAAGTGATTTGCTCGTTGAAAACACTGTGGACATTGAAGGCTCTGGTTGCCTACATAATCCTCTAACCCAGCGGTCCCCAACCTTTTTTGCGCGACGGACCGGTTCATGCCCGACAATATTTTCACGGACTGGCCTTTAAGGTGTCGCGGATAAATACAACAAAATAAAACTAGTACCGGTACCGAAAAAAAGAAGATTTATTCATAACACACGTGAAAAGACCAAGGAAAACGATAAAAACCCTGAAAACCATACATTTCACACCTGAGCCTCAACTCTCGCGGCCCGGTACCAAACGACTCACGTACCGGTCCGAGGCCCGGGGGTTGGGGACCGCTGCTCTAACCAATGAACTACCAGGTCATATGTCAGTGGGATTCTGTTCTCTCATTAGTCGTCATTTCAGTGACAACCAACAGTAATCTCAACTATTTTTTTTTGTTTTCTTTTTAAATAGCTAAATGTCATTTCCTTTCTATGGCCTCTGGTCACCATGGCACTGTGGATCACTACCTGTGTGGATGCAGCTATAAGAGGAAACCCACCATATAATGTTTCCCTACCAGTCCAGTGCCAGGGTGTGGTGTTAGACTCAGTCTGCATGTCAGCTGCATTGCATAGCATTGCCTATATCTCCATATGGCACCACAAAATTATCTGGTTCAAAGTTGGACACACTGGTCACACTGGTCCATGCCTTTGGGAGGGGCAAAAATAAATTCACCAACTCACCGCAGTTTTTCCTACAGAACACCACAAAATAGTTTTGAATTCAGTGTAGTCTTGTGCTCTTATTGGCTCAACAATTAATTATAAATTTATGCAGTTAATTATGAATTTGTTGGAGTGATTGTTTCAGATTTCACTGCTTTGTTTTCTATTATACTTAAATCCATAACAATATGTTAAATACTTAACTTCACAAGCTGGTAAAGGATGAATTCCTGAACCACAGTTTACAATCGGTACATAAAACTACACGAAGACTTGATGACTTGACGCTGCTGTAAAAAATGAAAAACATGTCTGTTGCTGATGTTTGTCCTACTTCTGCGCGTTGGAAGTGCATCTTCCCTCAAATGACTAAAGTTGCAAACGTCTGCTAATCAGTCAATTTCCAGTCTAAGAAGTCCCTGCATCATCAAAAATGCCAGAAAGTGAGCTTGCAGTAGATGCAAGGACGCTTAATTGAAAATAAAGTGCTCATAATAGCAGCGTAGTCCTCCTCCTTTCTGCCCCCTTCCCCTCCCTCTCTTTTGTTTACCACCACCTTCCTTTTACATGTAATTGGGAGCACATTTTACATCAGGTCAGTCAGTTTGAGCGTTTGTTGCCTCCAATGTTTGTGCCTGGTTCCCGCTTCCACTTCTCTCGCTGGATGGACCTTTAATGAATTCACCTTCAGATTACCAGATCACACATATAACTGAAAGGACACTTATAAGCACTGGTCAGCGAGAAGTAAGTAACTTATTCGCATGATGACTTTAACTATGAGAAATAACATGAATTGTTATGAATTTTTGATTCCTGCATAACTTCTCAGAGGAGTATATTTTGGGAGTGCTTTTTCCGTCACTCCCTAAAGTAAAAAAAAAAGCTTTTCCAGGTATGATTTATGCAGGAGGTACATTTTAGGGGAGCAACTCCTGATTTTCGCAGAACTCTGTTTACCACTGAATTCTGCATCTGCATTTCTTTCCCCTTTCCTGTAAACCCACTTCTTACTCCGTGCTGTCATGATGTGTGCAGTTGGAGTAATAAGACACCTGTTTCACTGCAGTTGGACTGTGTTCAGATTTTGAAAGAACGAGACAGCAGCTCTCCCGCAGATTGAATTGAGAAGCTAAATGCATTTAACAGTTTATTTGGCGAGTGCGCGTAATAAATCCAGTGCTGTTGCTCAGCACACACAGATCGAGTACAAAGTATCTGCAGGAAAAGATGGAGACAGACTTGTCAAGCTTATCTCACTTCGCGTAAACTCCTTTGACAAATGCATCTGAATACATTACAACATAATGCACTTGTCTAAGGAATTGCTATCATGCTGTAATATATACCCACATCCTTTTGTCGCTTAAACTGATAACCCAGCTGTACTAAGGTGCTTTTAGTAATCACTGATTAACATGGATTCATATATTGCACCGAACTTTATTATCAGTAACATGTACATCGTACAAAACTAGTAAAAAGGTGGTGCGCAGTGTAAAATGTAAATGAATGCAGGAACTTTTCTTTTAAAAATTGCACATTAAAGATACTCTAAAATGTTGCCTTGCAATTATTTTTGTTTAATATTTTCTGAATAGTGTTTGTTTAAGTTACAGTTCATCTTCTGGGTTGGTTTGCTCGTTAGACATAGGTATTATTATAGATGTAATAACATGTAATAACAATTTTTTACCAAATAAACAAAAACTAATGATACATTCTTTTACATTTTTATTTTATTTCAGTTTTCCAAGTATTTGAAAATCATTTGAATTTAAAAGTTTTCAAAAGTCTGGTTTTTATTGTTATATCTGTGAGCTAAGATATTTTTTTTTACATCTAGTTGTAGTTTTTAGTTTAGTTTTAGGCAACTGTAATATCATTGGAATTAGGTTTTTCTGCATCTACTGCACTGTTTAAGAGCCATAATTGCGGGCATTTGCATACTTGGCAGGAGTAACCTGCACATCTGTGAAGGCACCAGATTCTCTGTGTGTTTGGCAAAAATCTAAAGCCATTCCCATTAAGTTGCAGTAAAGTGACAGACCTGAATGAACCGATTATCCTTTGACGTTTAAAAGTTTCACATTTTCACACGTAGTGCTATAATGACCTTATAAATTCAGATTAACATGCCACCATGTTGATACCCATAACTCTGACTGGGGTTTTTGGTTCTAACACCAAGAAATCCTGGATGTGTCAAATGTTTTTTGCAGTGCATCCCTCAGTTGAAGAAAGACTGCTTCTACGAGTTTGCTGTGAATCACACAGTGTAAATAAGCGAGTAAATAAAGGCTATTTAAATAAGACAAACACCAGTCACAGAGTTCTTTGAAGAAGTATTGATAAAATCAGCCCACACCAAAAGGAGAAATGGACAGGCATTTCACTCAGCTGTTCTTTTATTGATTTAAACAAACTAAGTAAAAGCAGCTTCGCTAAAAAATAGTTGGCATGAAACAACAGTACACACAATCACCACTGACCACCACGGCAGCTGGCTTAGGTGGTCAGTCCCAATCTTCTCAATCCCAAAATGATTTTTCGCCACCACCACCCCACCCTCAGCTCTTCAAATCTCTTTCCCTAATTCAGCTTTAGCACACAGCAGCACAGGTATCTGTTGTCTGGTTGGATCTTCAGCATCGTTCAACTGTCCTGAAGTTTGGCTTTTTGCACCTGTAGCTGTCGGGGACTTCAGCAGACTATCAGCATGGCTACCGTGGTGAATTGGCAATTTTTGCTAGGGCAGTATCTCAACCTGTGTAGGATCAGCTGAATTACTATTTCAAAGGAACTCTCAGCCTAACCCTGGAAAATGGAGGTGGAAAGATCGCAGTGAATCTGTCCCTAAATTTCTTATGATAACGTACTTTAGACTTCTGGTTAAAATGAATTAGAAGTGTAGGATTAGATGTGTTGGATTAATTGTTGAGTGGTAATCTTAACTGCCCAACCGGTGAAAACAATCTTCATGTCCTCCTGTGTGAAAAACAGCAAAACCGTTCATCAGATTTAGTGTTAGATGATTAAATAAGGTTCTGGTCACTTTGACACTTTTATCCAGATGAGAGCGATCGTTTCCAGGATGGCAGTGCCTCCAAGCGTTAGGTAAGAGTGGTCACTGAGTTATTTACAGAGCATGAAATGGTCTGTTAACAAATCTCAACCCACTTTAACACTTATGGGAAATTTTTTAAAAATAATTAACATCCAGTTAAACAGTTCTCCCCACTGACTTCATTAAGACGCCAAAAAAAGGAATATCTTTTGAATGAACAGTGATAAATTTCTCCAGCACAATTCCAAATAATCCTTCTCAAAACACACTGAAGCTGTTCTGATAGCTCAGCGCTTCATTAAGACACTTTATGCTGTCATATAATTTTCTGGACATTTTCCACATTTCAAATCGGTGTCAACATCAAAACTATTAGTTGAAATATAGTTTTTAAAAAATACATAAAACTGCTTAGACTGCATAAAGATCACGTTAAAACAAAAATGTTTAAGGTATTTGATTCTTCAAATACCTGTTCACTCTTTTTACAACAGATTGTTACTTCACGTGGTTTCCCACACACCCTGAGCACAAGTTGGCTGCTTTTCCTGCAATCTGTGGCCCAACCCATCCCTAACCATGTCATTTGGGATTGCCAGCTCTCCAACACTCTGCTTCTTGGTAAAATAGCTCTTCCAGAAACTCAAGTTGTGCACTGTTGAAGAATAATGTTCCCACAAAGCAATTTTTTTCTACAAACTTTGTGGGATGTTACATTCAGGAAATTGCTTTCAATGGCCTTGAGTTCTGAATAAATCATAAAAGTGTCTTTAGCAAAGCGTCATGGGAGCCCATTTTGATCTTAAGTGGGCCTGAACATTGAAACTTTCTTTTCTGTCAGTGTAATCAAGTTTAACTACACATTTAATCCTTCAGATATCTTAATGTAAGACAAATAAGTGCAATGGTATGTCTCAGTTTTTCCACATAAAGAAATTCTGCTTGACTCAATGAAAGAAATCTGTCATCATGACTCTCTGAGCTTAAATTGTAAGCAATACATCTGTAGTTCTGGTTGGTATAGTGTGGTAATGCCCAGGGGAGTGGTCTTTATCAGTATCAGCAGCAATGGCTGTAAAACCTGCAAAAATACAGTAAAACGTCCAAAATAAATGCCCTCCTTAATGTTTTCCTAAGAATGGGCCAGTGGCCCAGACTGGAGTCTTTGCCGGGTCGATTCTGATGAACGCACAAGACTTAATTGACATTAAGTGACATGTTGAAGTGAGCAAAAATGTGCTTGTTTAGCATGTAGTTAATACACATGTGGACCCTACAAAAGACTCCAGCTAATGGAAAACCGTTCCAGGGTAAGGCACTATGAAGATTTATTTATTGTTTTTGTGTTTCCATGGGTGCTTTTTGTGTCTTGATATCTTCAGTATTGTTCTGTAAAAAATTACAAAAACATAAAGGAAATACACTCGAATGAGTAGATCTCTCCAAGCCTTTGATGAGTACTGTCTAAATCTGGGAAGATGGCAAAGTGAAAAGCTGAAACAGAGGCAAACAAAACTTTCTGCAGATGTATTCAAATTTAAACTGAACTTATTATGCTTTGCTGGAACTTTCTGTCATTAATAATAATAATAATAATAATAATATTTCAGAGACAGAAGCTCATAATGAACATGCTCAGTTTTTCAAACTACGAGGTGCAAGTAAGCGCTCCAACATTTTTTTCCCCATCTCTATGCATATGATGTCAGTGAGAATGGTTATCATACCTAATATGGTCATCTTAGCTACACCCATCTGCCACTTAAGCCTTCTGTTTGCGAGGGGCAGCCAATCAGAAGAAAGTTAGCCACTGTCCAAACTGGCAAGCTGAGGAGCTACACCAAGGCCCGGTATTAGTAAATCATCCAAAGCTACTCTTTCAGATACCAAGAATAAAAGTATAGAGCTGGAAATTAGTGTAATAAATCACCTATAACACCCATCTTCCTGATTTGGGGCGATGTATAATATAACTCCAGGACTCGTAAATCTGCAACAGCAATGTGTTGAGCTGAATGTTACTCTGGATGTCTGAAAGTTCACTTAGTTTTCTTAGAAAGAAACCGTATCCCCAACCCTGTAAACACACACACAGAGGGAACAGCAGCAGTTCTTGCTTGTGAGGAAGACAGGTTATTGAGGGTTGGATGAAGGGTGGCTGAGCTGGCTTCCCGCTGCAGAGTTTGCAGAGTAACACCAATCAGATGCCAATAAATCTTAAACATTGATCCCACAGAGATACAGAGGTAGCTTTGCAAAACGTGGGACTTCAGCGGAGGTTCTTCTGTAACGTGCTCATGCACAGGAGAAACGTTAAAATGACAAAATAAAGCAAACGATCCAAACTGCATCATGTGCATGCGGCACGTCTGAAATCTTTAAAAAAGACACTGAACAAGCCGAGTCTAGCTTCACCACCATCTCCGCCTTCTCTCTCTCTCTCTCTCTCTCTCTCTCTCTCCCTGTCTCACTTCAGTTCACTCCCTCACTATCTATATAAAGTCAGTTTGACTGAGTATCTTCTGCTGTGTGTGCACTCAGCACCAGCCATCATTCTCACACACACTCACTCTCACACACACAAACTCCCAGTATGCAGCTGCCCGAACTCCTGAAACGCTTTGCATGAGGTGGCCGTTTCTCTGGATTCTTATGATCCTACATATTGAGGTAAGCACACAGGGGCCGGTCAGTACCATGAATCTTATGGACCCAGAGGGACTCTAAGTGGTAATAAAATGGTATCACTGTGGATGGATAAAGCTTAGTTGCTGCAGAAGCACTGCTGGGACTTAATGCACAGGATAGAACAACTTCCTTCTGTCAGCTGGTCCATAATCAGTCTGTGCTATAGTCTTATATATGTTTATGTTGAATAACTGCTTTGCTGTGATCAGTGTTTAGATGTTCTTTGGAGTAGTGTAGATAAGTATGTTCTTTAAAGAACTACAGTTACACGGTTACTCACATGCACCTTTGGATATTTGTTCTATTTTACTGACTGTTTTACAAATCTATGAGATTGTATATACAAACCAAATATTTAAGGTCATTTTATGCTGTTAAAGGATGTTCTTCATAAATACTCCTGATTGGAATGCGTTTAATTCAGTAAATGGACTGCCCCTTTGTGTAGTCCTAGCAGCTGTAAAAGTCTTCGGAGCCCAAGTGCTTTTTGCAGTCATAGTGTGACAATTTATTGCTCTAATTTTGGATCCAATCCAGCGGACCTGCTGACTACAGCACCACAGTCAACGATCTTCAGAGGATGAGAGCTTCTTTTGTTTTTCTTTTCTGGCTTACAGACCAGTAATGCAAAATGAATTGCAAGTGGCAGACTTATCAATCCCAGTGATAAAATACTACCTTCTTAAATAATTTCCTAAACTTCCCAGAAAGAGTCTGACATATCTGTTGATTTTTTAGTTCCACCGCTGTTCCACACCAGCACTGTAACTTTTGATCAACATCACCTAAAGGGAATAAACCAAATCATAATTCTCTAACTTTCCATCCAGTGCTGGAAACCCCCCTTTTCTGGGGGTCATCACTAACTAAAGGCTTCTGTTATACATATGTGTACAGATGATGTATGAAACAACAACAACTGCACTGCCACACCTCAGGGCTTTGTTTCTTTGTCATTGATCCTTGGCGCTGACAGCTATTTTTTTTTAAAGGAAGTGAGCCCTTTGCTCCTCTTTACTCATTTGAAACTAACTGCTGAATTACACATAAAAATCTGTCTGTGGTCCCGTGTAGTGTCCCCTCCTTCAGAGTGTGAGGGGGACGGGCTCCCCAGTGGTTACAGCTCTAGGGACTCCATCCTCAGAGCCAGCACAGAGAGGGACTGGAAAAGACGAAAACGGGGGCAACTAAGGCGGCTTAACAGGTGAGCACCACTGTTATGATCGCATCTGTTTTAGCTGTTCATGACATGGATCGCTTATCTTTTATAGATACTCATGCAACATCTGTTCAGTTAAAGGCAGGTCACAGAGCAGGCTTTATGTGCTGGATGTTGCATTCAATGTGTGTCAGCAGAGTGGTGATGACTGAGTCCATTTAATGCCTGCTGTGGACCTAATAGTCTGGCTGCTGCAGGCGTGTGGTCAGCCTGGGCTGCTGTCAGGCTCCGTAGTCAGTGTGTAACCAGTCTACTTGTGTGGTTGCTGATATTTCAGCTGCAGCAACTCCAGCGCTGAGGCTGGCAGAGAGAAGCAGCAGCCAACGTTTGGACTGAGTGGAGGTGCAGCCATGCGCTGCTCCACCCTGCTCGCCATCTTGACGGGGGTTCTTCTTTACTTGGTGCTGGGAGCTGTGGTGTTCCGTGCCCTGGAGGCTCCGCAGGAGGAGGGCGTGCACATGAAGCTGCAGGACACACGCCGGGACTTCCTGCTGAACTTCTCCTGTGTCGACTCAGACAAGCTGGAGGTTCTTATAGAGGTACAGAGAGGAGCCATTCACTATCTGGCTTTTATTTTGAAAATTTAAAAATAGTTTCTGTTTCTCTTTTACAATCTCTATCAGGTACAGCGTCATATTGATTGCTACAATACAATACTAAACAATAAGACACGAAACAATACGATATGATACGATACGATACGATACTACATGACACGATATTACCTGATATGATACTGCAAGATATGACATGGATGTCACGACATGATAGGATACTACCAATCAATAAGAATATATTGCAATAAACAAATGCATAGAAAGTATTGGCTTAGATAAAGTGCGAACTTATTGAACATTCAGTTCTCAGACTTTAAGGGAAATGGGCATGAAAATATCAGAAAGACTAAAAGCTGTGATCCCTTTAAATATGACACGTTCGTCTCATTTTGTCAGTAATCCTGACAAATTCTGTGTGTTGCTGCTTTAGTGTTATAGCGACTTCTCTTGTTGCTTCTAACTAAATCGAACAGCATACAGCAAACTTTGAGTTACTGAAACTACACATTTTGCATTCAAAAAGTGACTCTAGCTTTGCCCAGCTGCTGCTTTCTGTTAATCATATATTAACAAACTCCAAACAAGTGTCATGATGACCTCTGATGCCGACTGCCTCTCTAGCTAAAAATACACTTTTGCTGAGTGCGTGACACATACCTGCTTCATGTTTTATACGCACTGGCTGAGTTTGTGGATCCTTAGGATGATCATTCAGATGTGTAACGTGTTCAGTGGAGCTTTGCTGGTGACACAGTGCAGCAGCACAGCACGACGACTATGAGCCAGATAACAGGTGTGGTCAGAGCAGCTATGCAAGGCTCCTTTCATGAGTGTAACTGCGTGACAGCTGATCCACAGATGGGTCGAGCGTTGACAACCTAGCTGTGATCCTGAGACGCTTGTCCTCACTCTAGAATGAACATTGTAAATTACTGTTTACACTTGCAAAGTGATCTATGCATGAACTCGGCGACATCTGGGAAAAGGTTAAAGGGATCAAAGGACACTTGTTGTATTTTGTGTTTATTTAGAGGAAGCACATGAGCGATTAGGTGTGTTTTTTTTTTAAATATCCAAATGAATAGGTGAACACAGCAAGAAGTCCAAGCTGAAACACTTTCTTGTTTCTCTACTTGTAAAAAGAGCATTTGACAATTTGCTTGATTAAAATCATGTAGATACTAATATATTGTGCTTTTAAAAAAATGCACTCATAATATGCAGCCAGTGATGTGATGATAGCTCCTGTTTGGTTCCATCAGAAAAAGAAAGAAAGGATTGGGATGGTTTGGGTGAACTTTGCACCTCAGTGCACTTATTAATGTCGGATTACACGAAAACTGCTGTTGAGCCACTGCGGATCATGTGTCACCGAACTGATGTTACATTCAGATGTTTCATCAGGTCTTCTAGTTACAGTTTCCTCCTCAAGCATCTGTCACATAGCACACCATACTTTATCAAAGATCATGCTATATTTTCTACCAGCAGATATTGATGTGGTTGATCATGTGACATTTATTTTATTGAAGAATTTATTAAACAAAAGTATCATTGCCTTGATGTAGGCATGTTGTGTAATTGTCTAATGTTATTTTTGGACACTGAAAGGATTTTCCGGAGGTCTTCCATTCAGGCAAAATTTGTGCAGCTACTTTCTGATTCATCACTGTAAATGTTTATCTGAAAACCTTAGGGAGCTCTTCAGATCTTGGCAAGATGACACCACCGTACCAGATAAAGCAGCAGACTCGAGATGTCAGATTTAAATAAGAGCTTCAGCTGTCCCTCCGTATAGACATTATTATCACTGCCAACCCCAGATTCTAAATTTATGGATTTGAAAGGCTAATAAATAATGAAGTGTGCTTGGTGAACTTTCTCCACGTGACTTTTTTTTTCACATGGTCTGGCTATCAGTGCAGGGTCTCCTTTTGTATATCAGTATAAGCTGAGCTTAGATAAGCGAAATTACAACTTTTACAGCTGCCAGTTTGTACGCTGAAATTAAATAAATATAAGAATATAGATAAATATTAAATCTTTCAAGCAATTCATGAAGTCAGTGTGACAACATCCCCTGGCTCAATTTCCTTCTTTATAAAGTTTTGCTGGTTATCTAAACAATCATGTGACATTGACAAATGATTGTCAGTAATAAGCAGATTAATTAATACTTCTATATCACATACATTTGATAGCATGTAAAGTATGAACACCATTGTGTTTTCATAGTTGCCGTTTGCATGTATGTTGTGTATTTCACTACATCTGTGAGGGAATTGTGTCATGAAAACCTGAACCTCTCACTTATGGTTAGCATTCCCAGGAAGTTTCTTGAACACAGTTACTAAGGATTATATTTCTGGCTCCAAATAATCCCTTTCTGCGGTGCACAGAGTACACAGGCTGAGACTGAGGTGCGCATGACTAACCTCATAATTTGCCTCTCGCTTTTAATGTAACTTGAGGAGTAAAAGTAACCTAATTATCGTATGCCAAACCCTCTGGACACAAAACCTCACTGCAGTGTCTTCCTGTATCCACTAGAATGCAGGTAAATTCATGCAAAGTCAGAGCTCACTGATACCCGAACAGCACATATCTTGTAATTACAGTGTCACTGATTTGATTCCTACTTCAAACCTACTCTTTTAGTCAGTTGTCACTGCACAAATAGAATTTGAAAGGGTGAGAAGTTCAGCCCGTTTCTGCTAATCTGTTGGGACAGACGTACTTGGCAGTAGACATTTCTACAATCTTCAGTCTAAACTTTTAATTGATTGGTTTTAATGATTTCTGCAGAGGCCAAGTTAATTCATAAACTCATCATGCTTAGGTTTATGTTCCGATAATTGAATCAGGGAATTTGATTCTGTGCTGTAAGCGGTTCGATATGCCCGGGACAGAATGGAGTCGTCACAGCTGCTCATCGCCGCTAACTTCCTGCTTTTGATCATGACAGTGCATTTTGTACCCCGTAGCAGGGATGGCTTCATTCATTCATGTGTTTGTTAATGCCTCTTTTCCAGTGAAACATTAATTATTGGAGTGTTTCATCAACTAAGTACTAACCTTCCCCCCACTGTCCCTTCCCAGGAGGTGGTGGAGGCCACTGGAGCAGGTGTGGATCCCATAGGCAACGCTACATTTGTCAGCAAATGGGATCTGGCCAGTGCCTTTTTTTTCTCAGGGACCATCATCACAACCATCGGTTGGTGTCCAGCTAAAAGTCCTTGTTCGTTAAATTTAATTGCATGATGGGACTCATTAATTACATCTGAAGTCTTTAAACAACTGCTCTTCTACCTCTGATCCCACATGTGCAGGTTTTGGAAACATTTCTCCTAAAACAGAAGGAGGGCAGCTGTTCTGTATCTTCTATGCCCTGGTGGGAATCCCAATGTTTGGTATCCTGCTCGCTGGAGTGGGAGACCATCTGGGTACTGGGCTGAGGAAAACTGTCGCCAAGATAGAGAAGCTCTTCCTGGTCAGAGCTTCAAAAAATATTTAAAATGTCTTCTTTACTGCCACTGTATACATACTTATCCATAGATTTTATAAATAATAGATGGATCTAACATTTGGGTCTGAAGAGTGAAGCCAATGCCTTACATCATCTAAAGCCTATCAGGGATTGACACCTGTATTTGAAAAGAAGAAATTGGTCTCAATTGCATAGAAGCGTTTGGTTCCCTTCATCCAAAACATTTATGGCCTCAGTTGATGGTATCAAGTCTTCTCAGACATAACAAGATTTTTATTTTGTATATTTGGGGTCCGATCAGTGTCAGAAATGCGATAAAATAGGATAAGATTCAGAGTCGGCATAGCTTGGCAGGCTGGTTTCTCAGTCAGACCCAAACCTCGTTCATGACGTCTGGTTTCAAAACGCTAAAGAGGAGATGGCGAAAAGACTGAACTCAAGGCTTAAAAAATGACTTCACAAACAAATGAGTGACATCACGTCACCACGTCCATCTTTTATATACAGGCTATATATTCATGGCACTAATTGGTTGTCCTTTTCTGACAGAAATGGCGAGTTAGTCCCACCATCGTGCGTGTGATCTCAGCAGTCCTGTCCATCCTGTTGGGTTGCGTGCTCTTTGTTGCGCTGCCAATCTTCATTTTTCAAGAGGTGGAGGAGTGGACCTTGCTGGAATCAGCCTACTTTGTGGTTATCACCTTGACCACAGTGGGGTTTGGAGACTATGTTGCAGGTATATAATCAACCACCCATGCTGGCTTGCAGCGGTGCACACTGAATAGGAAGGTGGAAATGGAAAAAGGCCATCTGTCTCAGTATTATTTTAGTTCAAGCGGTGGCCCTTTATCATTCTAGCCAGTTACAAGAAATGGCTTTGGTCTCTGTTGATAGTTCCTCCCTTTATAACAGCTTGATGGGAGGTGATCCCCACCACCCCCTCACCCCCACCCAATCCATGTGTTTTGATACTGTCAAAGTTTTTAAATGGCTCCTTCTGCTTGTTCTGACATATTTGATTATTATAAAACTTTATTACTGATAAGCTGACATTTGAAACTTTGATGCTTTTAGAGGCGGACTTTATTTCAGTACTGGATAATCAGCTGTGCTATTTATTTGAGAGCAGTTCGTCGTGTAAATTGCGCAATAATATGTAACTAAGGCTTTCGACAGCTGGAGGAACAAAACACCAAAAAATACAGCATGAGAGAGGCGGCAGTAGGGATAGGCTCCAGCCCCTCCATGACCCTAAACTGGATAAGTGGGTGGGTGGATCTGGTGTCAGGTTTTTCTTCAGACAGTCAGTGCTCACCCTTACTTCATGCAGAGAGGACAGGTTTATTTCACCCCTGAGGTCACATCAGACCACGAGTATCTCCCCAATAATTAGTCTGCAGGATTTTTTTGTGCTTGTCTTTGTTTTTATTTATATTAAGATGAGATCCTTTCCACTCTCCACACCCTGTGCACCACCACTGATGCCCATAGCCTGCCACTAGTGTACATCTTGCTTTATTAAGCTCTATAAAAGTAATGCAGCTGAAACACAATCATAGCTTCCAGGTCAGTATAGCTTATATCATTTACTTTTTCATAGTTTTCTTTTTCGTTGAAGGTATTGATCTGTTGATAAGTAGGAGCTATGACTTAATTAGTCATCCATAAATATAGCTGTCAGTCGTGGTGCATTAAGTTCACTTAGCGCGGACAATGTCGTAAATTATTTATGATGATTTTCTTCACAGATGAATTATTGATTATCTAGTCTGCTATCTTAACAGTTTATTTACTCCATGGAAATGGATGGCTTCATGGGCGGATGTGTGAATGCGCTGGCCTCTTTTTACCTCCTGCTTCTGTATAATGTGTCTTTGTGTCAAAGGGGATTCAGGAAAGGAAGGCAGCGACCACTGGTACAAACCCTTGGTGTGGTTCTGGATCTTGTTGGGGCTTGCATACTTTGCATCTATCCTCACAATGATTGGTAACTGGCTCCGGGTTCTTTCAAAGAAGACCAGGGCTGAGGTACTCCTGTTCTTTTATGCCAGTTTTATCACCTGCTGTCTCCACTACTTCCTCTCCATCACCTCTGCTTTCATCCTTTTCCTTTCAGATGGAGGAGTTGCGAGCCCACGCCACTGACTGGACTCAGAACATCCAAAATATGTCGGTGGACTTTCGCATGCCAGGAAAAATTGATGACCCCTTTAAACGGCGTAGGAGAAAGCGCCGCCACGGCCCTCGAAGCCATGGTCACAGTGTATCAGCTAACGGGGTGCCTGAGGGGCAAGAAGAGCAGCGTGAGAGTCAGGAAGAGTCTGGGTCATATTCTTCTTCATCATCGTCCTCCTCTAATGAGTCAGGGTCTGGATCAGAGACAGATTCTCAGGCCACTCAGACGGAGCGAGTCCCAGAAGAAAAGCCTCCTCCTGACCCCCACCTGTCCCAGCCTCTGGACTACTTTGGTGAAAACCTTGCATTTATTGACGAGTCCTCGGATACTCAGAGCGGCAAACTACATTTGGATCCCCTGCTAAATCCAACAAAGCCCAATCCCCGTCAGCCAAAAAGGAGACGCCACAGAAGGCCAGTTCCTCAGAGGAACCACAAAAACAACAGCCCCAACAGCACTAACAAGAAGGAACCCAATGGAAACCCCAGATCCGTTCCAGATTTGCTACCCAAGCCTTGTGAATGATAGCAAATGTATTGAGTCTCGTTTGACAGAGGAGTTTTAATTGTAGAATATATAGTGCCTGCATACAGACATTCAAGATAAAAACAAGATGTCGAAGCCTTAGCCACGTATGGTTTTGCATTTAATGTTCTTAGCATGTGAGTGTTTATGCCTCCCTTAAAGGTGATGAAGAGATTTTCATGCCAGTGTTCCCTTTACTTGCTGAGGAGTTACTGCTCTCTAGTGGGCCAGGACTGAAGTGCAGTACGACTCTGTGAACATGCTTTATAGTAGTCACGATAAACTTTATACACCAGTGTGCTGAAGAGAGGCTTCTCTGATCTGTGACAGTAACTACTGAATCCCTCCAACAAATAAACAGGTACTCGAGATCCTCTTGTACATTTTTGGTATGTATTGAAATCTTTTTTAAATCCTGTAAACTGCATTATATTTAGATTTTCATGGCCAAATGCATTGAATTCTATTGCACTACATACATCTGCCTAATAAAATTGTTTTTAATAAAACAAGAAATGAAATGAGCATTTTATTACCAATAGGCAAATATAGTAATCATCTTATTTTAAAAAAAATATTTTCATTTTAACTGTGGGCCCACTATAATAAAACCCCAAATCTGTATAGTAGATAGTGACAAACAGAGAGTTTTCTGTCATTAGTTTGTTTATCTCTTACTTAATTCCTTTTTGTAGTAGGAATGGCAAGGAGGGGTGGAGTATTTACCAACAGGAAAAGGTGCAACACATGGAAATAAATTTAAAAGTTCAATTTTCTTTCTTCTTCACATTTTTCAAAGATTTCCAGCATCATCCCCCATCTCTCACACTTCTGTTCATTCCTGTTTCTGAATTTAAATCCATTGAGCTACTTTGACCGTTCTGTGTAGAATTTGTATGGGGGACATACATGTTAGGTTAACTGTTGATGCTGTAGGTGTGAATACTTGTGTGTCTCCTCGTGTTAGCTCTATGATGAACTAGTGACCTGTCCAGGGTGTACCTTACCTTTTGCCCTATGACAGGTAGGCTCCAGCCCCCCTGCAACCCTAAACTGGATAAGCAGCTAAGAAACTGGATGAATGGGTTCATTTCAGTTCATTCTCCCTGGAAACGCAGGGAGTATGTAAACAGTTCAGTTTGTTTGTCTGGTTGTTTGCCTGTTTGTTAGCAGTCTAGTGTCCACAGTTTAGCAGATATCATTTCCAATTTCTGTGTGATGGTAGATACAGGAAACAGCTCAAGGTGATTTCATTTTGGTGAAAATTCAGTCAATGTGAAATTCAGTAAAAACTTTATAATACCCACGATTTTTACGGATGGTCTTCAACCTTCTTCACAATATACAAGGCCTTGTATGAGGGACACGAGTAACTAGGCTGGCTAAGCATTTGACCTTGACCTTCATGGTTGGCGCCCAAGGTTATAGTTGACCTTGAAATAAAGTAATTCAATAAACATATTAAGTAACATATCATATAAAAGGACATAGAGATTACTGTACAAAACACTTTTTATTTATTCATCATTCATCATTATTTATTTATGACATCACAATGATGCAAGAACGGGCTAATGTTTATGTTTGGTAATCGAGGACCAATGGTTTAAAAAAAAAAAACAAAAACACTGATAAAATGAAGATGCTTTTAAAAATCACTTTCTAATTTGAGGGGATGATTTGAGAATACTTTATTCTTCCTCAACTGAACAGATGCTTAGTTTAGAGTCAAAAATAATCACATTTGAAGTAAAAGTTTATATTTAGCGTGCAGCCATATTGGCAGAAAACATGGCATATAGCTACAAACAGCAATAAGAAGAAAAAGTATCACTCTAAGCACGATAAAGTAACTCAAGCATTGACTTTAATGCATTCTATAGGCCAGGTTAGGCTGGTGGAGACAAAAGCAGGCATACGCTGTCAGACTTGCATATCTCACATAATGCAGTGTATAAATAGCATTATAGCATGGACCTTTGAGTTGTCAGTCTATCCTTTTAAGAATGTGCTGTGTAGCTGCTCATTTGACTCGTGTAAATGATACTCTGTTTGAAATTCTAGCTTGTTTCAACCTGAAAATGGCACCAAGGACAAACACAGTGCAGCAGTACAGTGTGACTGCTGCTCTTTTGTTCTATGTATCCTTTTTTTTTTTAAGAAAAGCCGGTGTACCTTAATGTTACAAAATATCAGATACACAAATGTTGAGACTGTCACTAATGTAGATACACACCCCTCCTCCTCCACCTCAGCTTGTTTCTCTCTAAACACGGCCAGCAGGTGGCGCAAACCTTCAATGTCAACGATGCAACTGTACTTCAACACATCTAATCTGTGACTGAAAACTGAAATTTCTCCCTCTGTGTGCGCTTGTTTGTGACCACCTAGATGCCACACTTGCAGCCTGCAGTCATGTCTGCGTGGTGAGTAAGCAGAGCGCAGAAAACAACGGAGTGGTCGACCGGCCTCTGGAAATCTGACACTTTCCCCGCAGGATGTCTAAAAAGAAAAGGCACTGTTCTGGCATTGCAATCGGGAAGTCAGGAGACAGCGATGATGTGCAGTGGCAGTGGGTGACCTTTAACTGGAGGACACTTGCTCAGCTGCTATAACGTCATCAGCACCGCTGCTGCAGTTTCCCCGAGCTGCCACCAGGGGTCGAGTGGTGGCCACATGGGTGGGCTAAAGCACGCTACTGGCCTGGATTTAAAGAATAATTCCACTCTAAATTAAAATCGAAATAAATATATATTTTATAGGATTGTAAATATGTAAGCTCTTCTGTATTCAGGTTTAAAAAAAAAGAAGAGACACAGACTGTAGTGTAGTGTCAGTTAGAGACATATCCCCAAAGCTGCCCCATAACGAGGACACATTGAAGCTCTAGTCACGGTCCGATACAGGTCATTTCAAACAAAACTGACAGAGTTAGTCAGCACGCACATGACCATCCTGAACATATAATCAAATCAGCCTTCTCTGATCGCACCCCACATTTGCGCACATTGACCTTGCTATTCATAACCACTACAACACGGCATGTGCACAGCAGAGCAGCATAAAACATCTGTGAAGAGAATGTTCCCCCTGTGCTCTCTCGCATTTTTTGGTGATGGCTGAATCTGCATGATCAGCTTTTCTTTTCTTTTTTTTTTTAAGTTTTAAGGTGGATCTAAGTGCACTAAATGAATTCAGCCCCACTCTGGAATCAGCCTGCTACAGCCTGTAGTCTAATAATAAGCGTCTGTAGTATAGGTGGAGACTGTTTTCAGTCAGTCGTGCTGGCTATGACTCACTAATGCAGTGCCCAGTGCCTTTTGTGGATACAGAAAGAAAAAAAAAGAGCTTCTTGTTAGAATTTATGTAGCCTATCAGCTGACACCTGTCTCAGGTCATGACCCCCTATGAGGAGCACCCGCAGGGACCCCATCTGGCATTCACTGTGGTTTTTTTCTATTTCTTTTTTAGGTTTATGATCCCCGCACATCCACACTCAATGCGCCGTCACGTGTTTAGACCTATATTATTACGCTAAACACAATCGTACAAACCGCTTTAAACAGATTTGTGCGCAAATCTAACGAACATAGCATGACGGGTTTCGCTTCCAACCGGATAATGCAGAGTCTGCAGCAGTGTGATGCAGTCCCGCAGAAGAATTGCAGTCTCTGCAGCACAGGCTGAATGACCTTGCTTCAAGGTCGCAGTGACACCGCCGTCAGTTTTCCCTGTGAGGCGCGCGCCACGAAAATCCTGCCCGCGAGCGCGCCGCATCTATGTAACCACAGCGAGCCTGCTGTCCCGCACCTCGGACACAGCGCTCACTGCTTCAGTTGAAACCAACGTATACTGGGCTATAATTAGAGCCGGATCACGCCGGGCAGCTTTGGGGTGGCGATATCTAAATAATAGGCTACTATGGTTACTCCGATTTCTTTGTCTTTCTTGATTTCCTCCCCCTCCTCTCCACTTTCACCACACCAGTAGAAAAGCTTTTCAACTCTTTCGTGACAACTCCTCTGCTTTCTTAATGCCAGCTGTTGCCAGGCGTGTTGGGGAGCGCAGGGGGCAGCAGACTATTTCTAGAAGCAGGAGGCTTCTAAGTTTGACAAAAGAAAATCGTTTGTTTTCTTTGCTATATAATAAAATAGCCAAATAAAGTGAACCTTGGTAGAGCAGGCTTACACAAAAGCCCATACAGGATAACACAGGGGGCGAACTTTGTATTCCAAGCAAGTATTTTTCTTTTCTTTCCTTTTTTTTTTTTTTTTTTTTTAAATTCAGACTACTATCCATTAATTATTTTACTTTCTCAACCCTTGGCACAGCTCTCCTCATCTCTTCTTCCTTGGCTCATGTCCAGATGCTGTGCAGCGGCGGAGTGAGACGGGTCAGCGTCACAAGACCAAAAGCATGACTACATTTTCCACAGAGGTGTCCTGGAAAGGACATGCAGCCTCATTCTGTGCCCTATAGCTAATGTGATAATTATAATAATAAAGCATGTTGCAGAAAGCCATTTTCGTTATAGTGTTTTAAGCATAAAGGCTTTCTGAATATAGGCCACAAAACGTATAATAATACAACCGACCCGTGTTTTTAATCTCACAGCAAATATGAAAGCCGTGGGGTTTTTTTCTTTAGTGTGGAAGGGTTCACTGCTATAAAAAGCACTCAATGGTCTGAAACACTTTGAAGCAGCTCGTCTAAATGAATGAATACACCTTGACTGTACGCGAATTAACGTGGAGTGGGTCATATTTTTTTCACGAGTTGCAGGCCCTTATTAAAATGCGGATGACGCGGGTTGTAGGTGCGTGCAGACGTAACGGAGACCCAGTGGACGCAAATTGTGGCAGAGGGAGGAGAGCAGGCACGAGATCCAGGCTACGTCACTGAGTTCCGTCAAATGAGCGGAAGAAAGCAAGAGGTGTGCCGGAAGTTGAACTGTTAAAATAAAAGCAGCATTTAGAGTTCGTTTTAAGAATATCAGCGTCTCTATCTTTTTTAAAATGTGTTTCGGATTTTGACGGAAAGGAGGGAGACTTTTGTACTGGATTATTTTTTATTTTTGGTCATCTTCCCGCTTGGTAAATGTTTGAAAGGTTTAATATGTCGACGGAGTTTTGCTGTGAAATACTCTTACCGGATGTGGATGCTTTTTTGTTGGAGACTTGACGCTAAGGTTCAGCTACAACCTCAGTTGTGGAAGGCGAAGACGGGAATTTTTTAACAGCAGTGGACGGAGCCGAACAGCCGGGCGAAGACATTGTGTCGCCGGTTGTTGTTATCTCCTTTTTTACATGCTAACATCGTGATGCGATGTGAGAAAGGCTCTTACGGCGCCATTAATCCAGTTCAACTGCCAGTGGACTTGCAATCCGCAAAGACTTGACTGACCTCAAATATTTAAGAACAAAAACGACCCCGTGATGTTTTTACATTTCCTAGTAAGTATCTTGTCTTAGCCTACACTTCCGAGGTTGAGCACACATGGGGTGTTTTGCCCATTATTAGTGTTTTTTGGACGTGGCAGCTGTCTTGACGACAGCCTGATGTGCATGCACGATTTGCCCGAAAGAGCTCTAAGTTCGCCTGACCACGTTAATGGGGATATGGGGCACGAGCCGGAAAATAGTTAATAGCCTACACTGTGGGATAATTTGCAGTGCACGCCATATTTCAAGCTTATAACACATGTATACCTTGGGACTAATTCATGCTTCAATAAATGCTAGAGGAGTCGTTGGTGGTTAGTGCTCTAGTCACCAGTAAGCCACACTCGTTAATGTAGCAAATAAAGAGCAACATGCAGATGATAAGTGTCTTCTTCTGTTTTTCTTTCTTGCATGTTGTTACTTAAACAGCAAGTTCTCATGTGCAGAATGCCCCTCCGGCACTTCTTCTTCAGTTGTTCACACTTTAACTTCTCTTCTGTGTATTTTAATCTCCCGAGTTATCCTTCTCTCGGTTTTAACACACCGAACTATGTAAGTTGTCGAGCCTCCTGGGCCAGGATTGAGATCACTGATCTTAAGGCATAATCCACTTCGGCAATTAACCTTTCACCGGTCCGAGATCAGTAAGGCAAGGTCACCCCTGGATGCTGTTCTCCCTGTCTCCACAGTGCGCCGCATTTAAAACCCTTAAACTGAGTTTAGTGTCGCGTCTGTGAATGTGATGCCTTGTCACTGACGGAGACCTTGCCCCTGACAAAACCACGATAAGAAAGCTTTAAACCGTTGAAGACATAAGGAGCTTGTCGAGGTGTGATATTTGACTTTTTGCTTATGTAATAGAAAGTGTACTTGGAAATCCATTTATGACAAGGAGCTGTTTGGGTGCAACAGTCTACTGGGATTAGAGTCTGAAACTGAAACGACTTATAAAAATGAAATTGTCAGCTGTTTTAACCTCCAAACACAATGGGAAAAGCATCTCAGTTTGTTTTCATATATAAGAGCCTTGCACACTTTTAAAGTTGCTTAAAATAGGTGTCCTTTTTTGGGATATGGCTTTTTTTTTAACAGTCATATTTAGACTTTAACAACAAGCTGGAATACTATTCCATTTGGGGTTTTTGTGTTTGTTTTTAAGCCAAACTTACCGAACTTAAGCTTATAACTTTGTATGACTGAAAGACAAGGTGTTGGCTTTTCTCTGTCTGCCCTTCAAGCATTCCTGTGACTGTGACCTTTGGAGTGTGTCACGCAGTGTAAAGGGGGAGGGTATGAGCAGTGTGTGTAAAAATCTGGATAGATAGGCTGGGTTATGTATTTTTGGAAAGACAGTTGGTTTTAGGTGTATCCATACGCCTCATTAGAGAAGAAACAAAAACTGTTGGCAGAGCACATGCTTCCTCTGGATCATGTGAAGATTAGCTCCGCAGTTATTGTTAGGAGCCTGCCAATCATTTGCCGCGAGTTTGCATACATTATGGTCATTATGAGGCCGGACGCGGTGTCCTTGTGGGGATTTGACCATTCATAGCACAAAGGGCAAACATGAAAAGTAAACTCTTTGGCTTGGCTGCAAGTTTTGGGAATACTCTCAGAAGCCTTTGCTTGCTTCGCAGGTGTCCTGGTAACTGCAGACTTCAGCCCACAGCAATATCATTTTACTGAGCTGTCTTCTGGAGTGAGACATACACAGGCTTCAAGCTCCAGGTCACCAAACAGGTAAGCTGTTCCCACGTCACCTTTTATGTTGATGAAATGTTACACCGTTACGCCGTGCTTCAATTGGGATTATGTGTTAACAAGTGCCTCTTTTTCCTCACAATTCAGTCATTGTAAAGGTAGACTTTGTGGTAGACTTTCAGCTGACGCCTTTAGGACATGCACAGATATGAGCAAGTTTGTAGAAGGATTGAAGCTGAGTAAAAACAACAGAGAATAATGTTACAGTGCCACAACCTTATTTTTCATTACTTATATATGTTACCCGTATATTACGATGGCTTTGTTGCAGTCATACACTTTCCAGGACATGTTCCTGTTTGAGAAAAGCAGGCTCATCAGCTAAACACAGATACTTCTCTTGGTCTGTTGTCGAAATTATATCATGAGGGCACAAACTTGAAACGACAGGCCGTGATTGCTCTGCAAACAGAAAATATGGGTTAGGGAGGGGCAAGAGGCGGATAGATGACAGAAAGAAAGAACAATTAATGTATCAGCCTGTGGCTCTTCAGTGACACTTTAAATTTCTTTTTTGTTTTGGGGATGCTGTGTGAGGGGAAACACATCTTCAGCAGTATACATTTGTGTGTAACACCAAGAGCTAAAAGTTTAGCTGTCTTCCCCTAGATTATTGTAACTATGTTGTCAGTTTAAGCAAGCTGAAACATTTGATCAAAAATAATATATATTACAGTTTAGAAGTTTAATTGCATTCTTCATTAACAATGCTAACTTATAATTCTGACAATGCCAATCAGATTTCCAGCTGGTAATGAAGCATCTTATAATTGATCAGTATAATTTGGGATCTTCCTTTACTCCATTCAAAAAATATAGTAAATATATGACGCGTAACTTTTAAAATGAGACATTTACAAACACGCTTTAGTCAGATGACAGTGTGAAAGTGTTACTATGTGCTTAGCCTGCATCGCCTCCCAGCTGTTAGGGAAAGCCGATTGTAGGTCGGCCCATCTCCGCACACAGCCAGCACGAGCTAGCAGGAGCTGGTGGTCTGGATACTGATTTTTCTGCTGGATCTGTGCCATGATAGCACACCGTGGGGAGACTTAACGTTCAGTGCTGCTCTAGTCACCGCTCAGGTAAGATGCAGCCTAGTCCGGGTTAGAGTGACCAAAATAAACCTCGGCCCTAGGGGGAGAGAGCTGGATAGTCAGGATTAACGTAGGCTAGCTAGCCTAGTTAGCTAACATACAGTTATCATTTATGTATTCGCTACTCTTGAAGCTAGCTCATGCTAACGTTACACCAAACACGCTGGAATTAGTTTACAGCAAACACCACGCGTTTCTATGGCTGATAAAGTAGATAACAGAGCTACTTAGCAGACCTCTTTAGGTTTTACGCGCTGCTTTAGTCGAATCAATGAGTAACCAGAGAGCTATCATCGCATGCTTGTTAACATTTTCTATGAAGAAACCGACATTTCCCAAAGCAGAAGTCGAATTGGCCAGCGGTGCACATGGTGACCTGATGATCTGGCTCAAGTCCGAGCAAAGCCAAATGACACTGTTCAGTATCTGTGTTTATGTGCTACTACTGGTACTGTCTGGTTGAGCGATTCACTGAGCTTTCAGAGTGAGTCCAGGTAGGCTAAACTTTAAACAGGATAAGTTTCTTTGACGTGTCCGAGGCTTGCCAAACAGCTCTCATATACAGAGAGGGCAAACTCCAAAGAAAGTTGTATGCCAGCAACCGTAGGATTGGGTTATCTGCTGCAGCAATAAGTATGATAAATGCTTACTTGCTTGGGAAGTACCTACTGACACTGTTAGTAGGACTGACTAACTCTGACTGTTTTTCTCATAGTGTGTCTGACTGTTCTCAGTGGTTCCCATCAGCAAAGACAGAAAGCTCTTTTCTGATGGTCATGTCTTATAAGTGCAGTTTGATATTAAATATGTCTGAACAAGAGGCTGTTTATTATTGACATAGTAGTAATTTTTTAAACTGACAGATAAACCACCCAAAGCTGACCAGCCCAGGACTGATGTTTATTGATTATATCACAAAAAGCCTCAGAATCTTCACTGTTTTTGTTGTCACAGTCAGAGAGGCTTAAATGAAGAGAATACATTCCTCTCAAGTATTGCGGTGTTTTGTAATTATACGAGACTTGAGTGGATTATCAGCCCACCTGATAAACAAATAGAAAATGTTGGATAATTGCAGTAGATTGCTACTACGTGTGCAAGAGAAACTGAGGACTTAACTGGATTGAGGCTATTTAGACTGCAGAAATCCTCCTCATTGTCCTCACGCAGTGATCTATTAGCACAGTCATTCAAGTAAGGGTCTGCATTAATGCTTAAAAGGTGAAGCTAAGAGACAGTTCATGCTCATGTTACGGTTACTTTCTCAATTTAACAATTCAAATCAAGAAAACAAAGTTAGTTTCAGGTAGAATAATAAAACATGTCAAGAGCGTTTTGGTGGCAATTTATCAACCGTCTGTCTTTATAGTGATTAAATACAGGCGTGATCCGCTCTCTTCTGAATTGATGACCCTCGCTTGAGCTGGGCAAAGCGGTGGTCAGTTTGTGCATGCAAACACTCGCCCGCCAGTTTGTTAAGTTACGTAAAGACGAGAAACCTCAGATGCCCCATTGATATTATTACATTATGTGTCAGAGATCAGACTGCTCTTAAGCTGATTGTCTTATTTTATATGGATGGTTGACATTAAGAACCCTGACATTTGGCTTTAAAACTAAGTTGAGCTTAAAAGCATTACACAGAATTACTCACAGAGATGCAGATTTTGGTATTAGAAGTGCATGCTCACTTGGGTAATTGAATCTTCTCTTTCATTTTTTATGTCAAACAACATCTTCTGTGTACTTCTCTCCTTCGCTGGAGTGCATTTCAAGGTGCAGTGCACAGTATGCCATCTCGACTGTGTACTGAGACTCATTAACTTTTTTATACGCTTGTATTGGGATTCATAAACATCCCAAGTATAATGCATTTACTATTTTTGTTAGCATAATTTAAGTTAGAACTACAGACTACTACTTTTGCTTACTTATTTGAATACAAGTTATGCGATTGAGTGACTTCTTTATAGCACAGTGGCCTTCATTCACTCACCTTAGACATCTTAATGACTTGAAATATGACAGAGGTGTAGTTCTATTAGGTGTGACGTGTTTTTGATAGCTTTCATTGATAGCTTTAGAAGGTAAGATTATGGCCAATATGATGATCATGATTATTTTGCTCAGCATTAAGGTCATGATTATTTGTCATAATTATTCATTTAGATTGTTGACAATATTTTTGTTGCACTTTCATGCATTTCATTTCACGTTTGTACAAATCTTTGCGTCAAAATAAAATTGGACCTACTTATTTATCTAAATTCAGTGTTTTTTAGAAGAAACATTTAAAAAAAACTGTACTAAATGAACAGGCCACTGATTTCGCTTTTGTGTTGCACCACATTCCTGTTTATTAATGTTCACAAATCAATCTTTGATGACAAATAGTATGAAGTTTTTTACTTAATTCATTGCACCTGCGTGATGGATGCGAATAAAACTCAAAGAACTAGATACACCCACTCTTTTTCCCCTGCAATGTTTCACATACTCGTCAGGTATTACTACTTCAAGAATCGCTCTTTTGTCCATTATGGTGACTGTTTTCCTGAAGTCTTGCTTACTCACAGTGTTTGGTGGACACACGCCTTTAGCCAAATGGAACGTGATTGCTTTGATGATTTCAGTGTGCGGATGGATTTGCTGAGGCTCGGTACAGGCTCGCTTTTTAAGGATGGCTGAGTTGATGTCGGACAGTTCACTGCAGCAACCATTGCACTATTTATTCCTTTATTTTTGGCCTTCATGTCTGTGCATACTGCAGTTTGTGGTTGAATAAGTTGTGTTGCTGAATATGATTTGTTTTTGATTAACCTCTCTAAAGTAGGGAGTAATTCTAGTCACTAGATGATTATCTGCTTTCTGCTGTGCCAGACATTTAAATATTTGTTGTGCATCAGCCATTTAATGAAGTGTTACACATCCAGACTAGTCCAGGAAACTTCGAGCTGCCAGGTGCAGCTGCAGTTGGCTCATGCAGTCACATGTTCAGGCATTGATTTGCGGAGTGCTTGAATTAATTAATTGTTTTAATTGGTGGAGGATGTATTTTAAATTGTGTGAGAAGCCAAATGGCATTTTCTTGTATGTATGTAGAGGACCAGCCACATATGTAGTATGTCAAAGGTTGAGGAAAGGAGAACTCATAAGCATTTGGAGGGACAGTTTATTTTATGTTTGCATCCTCAGACTCCAAATAGGAAGGTTCATACTTATGTTTCATCATCTGAGAGGGGGTCCCCTTGACCAAAGAAGTGAAAACACAAATGAAAGAGACAACACCACTGGCATCTGGGTAAAATATCCCCTTGCTTCTCATTCAAGCCTCATCTCCTGAGCTGAAGTCAGGGGTCTAATCTGTCAGCAGATTAGACACATGGATAGCTGACGACGAGCTGGCTAAACAACAACAACAACAACAACAACAACAACTGGTTAAAAGCTAACGCTGTGTCAGCTAATGTTAGGCTTGAGTGTCCTAAAGATTGCACTTTCTCTCTGATAAACAGTGTGAGTACATTCTCATGTCATGTATGAGTTCAGAAATATTTGATCCACTTCAAAGATGACTGGAGGGTAAAAATGTAAAATTCTGGAAAATATTTCATTGACACTTATCAGTTTTTCATTCCTGATTTCTTTCCAAGTGTCGATATTATTTAAATATATTCAAATTTAGTCTGTATAAAAAATTTTTTATGCATCAACAGTAGAAGAAACATGTTCCCAGATGCTCTGCGTTTCCCCATAATGGCTGCTGTTATGGGGTACAGTCTAAACGTAATGTGTTTTAATGTCTTTGTCCTACAGTGGCTAGGATTATGCAAAAGTCTGATTACAGCAATGGTAGACTGTGATCTACAATCTGCTGTAAGATTTTACACACTGTACTTTTAAGCACATTTACATATATAGCTCAGGTGGTACAGCAGGTCTTCTACTAATCAGAAGGTTGGTGGTGTAGGTCAAACATCTTTGGGCAAGATGCATCCATCAGAGTGTAAATGTTGGATAGAAACGGCATAGAAAAAAACTGCTTGTGAGAATGGGTGAATTAGGCAAGTTGTGAAAAGTGCTTTGAGCGCTCAGAGTAGAAGAGTGCTATATATGAATCAGTCCATTTACCATTTAGTTTAGGGAAGGTTAGTTGAGGTTAATTTGATAGTAGATTAAAGCAGCATTTGCATCATCGCAACTTGAATATTTTTTTCTCTCTGCTGCCTGTTTCCTTCTGATTACAGTGTTTATGCTCAAACCATCACAAATCCCACACAGTAGTGCAAACAGTTTGATGGTTTAAAAAGCTTTAAGAAGGACTAAAGACTGGGGTGGGAATATGGTAAAGTGTTGTAGCCCATGAAGGGGCACTACACTACTGAGATGTTTATTTACATCCTTTTTTTCTTTGCTTTATCATTTTATTACTTTTGTTTGTTATCATGAAAATCTGTGACTGATGGATTTTCTCAGAGATATAGATGTGAGTTAAAAGTCTCTGTGCTATTATTTACTTTGACATTTCTTTTTTCCTTTTGCCCTACAGACATCATGTCTTCCCGTGAGCGTCGGTCAGATGTCTACATAAAGGCAGAACCAAGTAGTCCAGAGGGAGGCGGGGGAGGTCGGACCAGCCCTGGCGGGGCCTCCTCAGATTCTTCTCATAGCGGAGGCGGAGTGACCCGAGGAGACAACGTTAAACGTTACTCCCCGCCACTGTACACACCAGCTCTGCGCTGCCATTTCAAGGACGAGGGTGGCGATGGGGCAGAGGAGGGCTCCGCTGGAAACGGGGCAGGTCGATGCAAGTACGCCCTGAGCACGCTTCCCAAGAGGCTGTGTCTCGTTTGCGGGGATGTGGCTTCAGGTTACCATTATGGTGTTGCATCGTGTGAGGCCTGCAAAGCATTCTTCAAGAGAACCATTCAAGGTGTGTTGTGGTAAAGTTTGCTTTAGTGACAGGTAAAGCACTTTAAATGTGTTTAAATGTTTTCACAACAAAACACAGAGTATAAAACACGTATTTGTTTTCTAGACTACCGCTAAAACTTCTCATTGATCTTCCAAAAAAAGAAGCTATTTTGTCCCAAAAAACAAGAAATATATGCAGTTTTTAAAATCTTTCATATTGCTGGTTGTTTCTGGGACCTTCATGAACTCCTGACATTATTTCTGTAACTTTCCAGAGAGTGTAACAGAATCACTGTCACACCTCTGTATGAGGATTGGTATAGTCGGAGTGTAGGACATAAAAAAAAGAGGAATAGCAGAATGTGTGTGTGGTTGAAAGATAAGAGAGAGTATAGGCACTTGCTTCTTCACGAATTTATTTGTACATTCGTTGAGATTAACATCTTCTGCTTCTTCATACAGGTAACATTGAATACAGCTGTCCAGCATCAAATGAGTGTGAAATCACTAAAAGGCGCAGAAAGGCTTGCCAGGCATGTCGCTTCACCAAGTGCCTGAAAGTAGGCATGCTTAAAGAGGGTGAGTGTTAAAAGCCATGTGTGACCAGACTTTGATTATTATTCCAATATGTTCATTATTGTGCAGTTGCTTAGTTTATTGTTGACCTAAACGAGAACTGCTGTTTCTTGCACAATGTAGGAGTTCGTCTGGACAGGGTCAGGGGTGGGAGGCAGAAGTACAAAAGACGCCCAGAAGTGGAGAATGCAACATACCAGACTGCTCCTCTACCGCTGACAAAGGAGAGCGAAAAAAGTGAGCTTTGATAAATTGTATTATGCTTTTTTTGTGTGTCATGAAATAGCCTTCAAGGAGTTTCTGTAAATGTGGCACAAACGTTCCCTTCGAGTCAAGGATGCACTGATTAGTAGTCGGTCATAGGTCACCGTGGCAACATGAAACACTTTTTTTTGGCTATAACTCGTGAATTCTTACACTGATGGTGACTAAATTTCACAGAAATGTCTACTGCATAACACTAACAGGCAGAGCGCAGCCCGGGCCAGGAGTAAGTTACTCATGACAAGAAGTTGAAAGAAGATGAAAGATAGTGATGTAGAAAAAAGGGAGAAATACAGATGAGTATATTCAGCAGTCATGCATATATGCTCAGTTGTATGCTGTGTGATCAAACCTTTGCATCAAGAAAGGTCTGTGGTCTGCTGGGTTAAATGGTGAAACAATGACCGTATTTACCCAACAGATCAAAGGGTATCCACTGTGAGATCCTAAAAGGTCTTCAAAAACACCTCTTCATCCATTATCCACATTCTTTTGTTTTTTAAGTAGTATAAGCCTTGTTAACGGTTAATTTGGGATTTATGTGCTTAGAAATGAACATTTTTCTCCTTAAAAATGTAAATTTTTAAAGGAAAGCTCCTCAGAAAATAAAAGCAACACACAAAACATTTCAAATAAACTGGAATTAGCTACAACACATCTCCCCCTAGTGCCTGATGTGGTTCACTGTTAGTCTTCACTCTTTAAATCAGCAGGTCAGGAAATGCTCTAGCTTTAGTTCTGTAGTGATTTTAATTGAATGTAATTTGACCTGGATTGTTCAAGCTACATGAATCTGGCTGTGGTATAAACATAGAATAATGATCATAAGCAGCTGGCAGATCCTAAGCCTATTTTTAAAATCCATATTTATATACTGTACATAGAGCGCTGTGTATAATACAGTGAAGAGTAATGGACATCATCGTGTTCAAAATATAGCTGAATGCGTTTGTTTAGATAATGACAGTGCTGATGTTGTGGGTATCAACATGTTTGAATGTATACAGTAATGAATGCATCGTTTGTTGTGTGTTTTTGTGACATAGATTCCTCCAACATCATCGTGTCCCACCTTCTAGTAGCAGAGCCAGAAAAGTTATTTGCCATGCCCGACCCTCTGCAGCCGGACACGGCCCAGCGTACGCTCACCACCCTTTGTGACCTGGCTGACCGTGAACTGGTTGTGATCATCGGCTGGGCCAAACACATTCCTGGTAAGAGATGCAGAGAGAATAAAGGAGGGGAGGAGAGGCAGCAATAGCATGGCAACAGCGGAAGAGACTTCCAGGCTCGCTGAAGAGCATCAGTCACACCACGACTAGAATATTGATTGTTGTTATGAATGGCCTGCATGAGCGTGGCTCTGAAGGCTGAATAAATTTAAAGAAAATGTACAGTCAAAACAAATCAGTGTGCATTTAATGTCAAGAGACGAGGACCTTATTCTAAGAGCTCAGATGAAATCATTTATTCCCATATGAAGCTGGTTAAAATATCTAAACCATTATTTGGAACTTGGTACCAGTAAACCCATCATCCTCCATTTAAACGTGTCCCTTTCTTTGTGCTTTCTCCTGCAGGCTTCTTGTCTCTGTCTCTGGCAGACCAGATGTCAGTGCTGCAGTCAGTGTGGCTGGAGGTGCTCGTGCTGGGCGTAGCGTACCGCTCGCTCGGCTGTGAGGACGAGGTGGTGTTCGCAGAGGACTTTGTCCTTGACGAGGAGATGTCACGTGCGGCCGGACTGACAGAGCTTAATGCAGCTATTAGTCAGCTCGCTCGCCGATTCCGTGCACTTAACGTGGACCGGGAGGAATTTGTCATGCTAAAAGCCATCGCACTCACCAACTCAGGTACTTTTACTGCAGCTGCAGCCGAGCAGCTATGGGAACATATAAATCAGAATTCAGTATTTTGACACATCCTTTACTTCTCGCATCTTATGAAGCGTTTTGTTGTAGCTTGTAGTGGTAGGTGCACTGTAACACTGTATATTCCCAGTTTTAAAGGCTAGTCTTCTGCTTCTTGCAGGTATCCTCACTGTAGCTGAATAACTCACAAATGATCTCTCTGTAGTGTAAATATGATGCGATTTGTTTACCCATCTCATAACCTTTATGTAGTTGTCCCTCAGAGGTCCACCTACGATGAGTGCTAACTACAGGCCCTGCTTGTTGAATAAATAACAGCTGACATTAGTTTGTTTGTAGTAAATTACCGGGCAAGGCAGCTTCTCTTTCTGTGACAAAAGCTGAGAACATTTCAGCACCCTCCACACTCCCTCACCATGTGCTCCCTGTTGTTCTGTCAGACTCTGTTTACATCGAGGACATGGAGGCCGTGCAGAAGCTGCGGGACCTCCTCCACCAGGCCCTGCTGGAGATGGAATGTCAGCGGCGCCCAGACGACCCCCAGCGGGCAGGACGTCTTCTTTTAACGTTGCCTCTCCTCCGACAGACTGCTGGCCGTGCTCTGACCACTTTCTACAGCATCAAGACCCGGGGTGGGGTGCCCATG
Organism: Perissodus microlepis; assembly: GCF_051167445.1. Lineage (NCBI taxonomy): Eukaryota > Metazoa > Chordata > Actinopteri > Cichliformes > Cichlidae > Perissodus > Perissodus microlepis. Next base: position 10,210,434 of record NC_140470.1, read on the forward strand.
CACAAACTATTCCTGGAGATGCTGGAAGCCATGATGGACTCCCCCTAGAGAGAAACACAGGAGCAGGAGTAGAGCGGATTCAGAGAAAGCCCCAAACAGAGAGCTACTCTTCAAGAGTGGATGTGTGTTTTATGGAAAAGGACAGCTTTCATTTCAGAATTAATAATGAGGAAACGATCATTATCTCCTTTAGGCCACAGGAAGAAAGAAAAATAATGTGAAGTGGAAATTGGCCATTTACAGAATGATGTAACTGCCAGAGTTCAGTAAAAAGCTCTTCACGTGAGAACATTTAACACAAATGCCAGAATATTTCTTAGTTCTAACCGTTTCACGGCATGTTTCTTCACAGCATCGACCTGCAGTTACTTAACCACTGAAGAACAACATGTAGGTACCGAATAACAGACTGCAACCATGTGGCTTTTGAACTTAAAAATAGTACTACATCTGCTCATGAAAAGCCATAATAACATACCCGGCAAAATGCTTGAGAGTCCAACAAGGGGTCAGAATAAAGTGCACACTAAGTGCTTGTATTTACTATAGTTTAGTGTGCCGTTGTAGGCAAGTCATAGGAATTTCTTGCAATATGTTAAAAGCAATATAACGACTCGAATATTGTCTGTCACATTCAAAATGTGGATCAAATGGTGAGACATCTATTTGTATGCCTCGATTAGTAGTACTTCACTCTTGGGACCCCAAGCGCTGCTTTTTAGAAAAAAACAACAAAAAAATCGAGCTTCTAGTAGAAACCGGTTTGGTCAGGGAAGCCAAATGAGTACATTTAAAAACAAAAAAAACATTTGAGAAAAAACTGCAGCACTTTGGGGATTAAATTGTGAAGTGGAAGCCGCTAGTGTGAGTGCAGCTGTCTTTTTACAAGTTTGTGCAATGGATTCACAGTCCAGGAGAAGTGTATATGAAGACTGTATGCACATAAAATGCTCAGCTTGGAAGTTAATTTATATGTAAAGTGTTGTATGTAAATCCTACTGGCACACAAAAAAAATGGCTTCCATCCAAGCAAGCATGTGTGTTTGTTCGTATGCAGTCGAAACCAATGAGCTACACTGAGATCAGGGACGAACACGGCTCTTGGACATTAAAGCTAGTGTGGCAACGAGCGATTAGAAAAGAAATGCCTCATCTGCTTTTTTTAAAAAATATATATGTATACTGCCCTCTCTACTCCACTAGAATCACAGTTTTTGACTTCAGCAGGTGTGTTTTTGAAGAAAAAAAAGAAAAAAAGGTCTGTCCTGTTTGATTTGTGGGCTGTGATGTGTAACACTAATTTGTATGATTGATACGTGTACGTTGAGACATTGCTGCATTTTTCTGCAGTGGTGAAGAATGTTGCATAGATCTCAGATGCTTTTATATGAGATCAGCTGATCTGTTGAACTTTTGCAAGTGCCCGATTATGGGCTTAGGGCAACAAGAAATGCAACATCTTCCCTTTTGGATGTGTGGAAGTCCTGCTTACTGTTCAGCAGGTTTGTATATTTACAGCATAAATGATCACTGTAGTAAGCTTTCCATGCGATGCAAAGCTACAGTGTCTGATAATAAAATCAGATCCCTAAAAATAATATTTAGTGGCCAAAAGGGCCATTAATCTTTTAGCCATGTACAATTCCATTGAAATAAACAGAAACATGCAATTTATAGTGGACAATTTAACAAAAAAAACTAACAAAAAACAAAAAAAAAGCCAGCAAATGTGAGAAAACCCCCACCCCCAATTATAATTTTATTTGTGCAGCTCACAGTGTACTGAAATTTGTAAAGACTTGAAACTTGCTTCTTCTTTTTTTTTTCTTTTTTTTTCATACAATTTCCTTTTTAGGATTTAAGGGTATTTTATTTACATTGTAAACACACTGTTGTGGGGTTGGATAAAGTGAATGCTGATTGTGTTTTTAATGTAAACGGGTGTGTGTCGTCTGAGGCTGATTGTGATTTTAGGGATCAATTTACTTGGCTCTATAGGTCCGGTGGCATGGTGAGGCTACAGAAGGCTACCTCAGGAGGCAGAGTAAGCCAGATGGCCAAAAAAAACAAACTGTGGAGACAAATGTAACTCGTGATCTGTTGTCAGTTTTAAAAAGTGGGTAGTGGGCATACCGAATGTCCTGCAGTTCATTTGTTTCTGTTTTCTTTACGGAGTGTATGGCTCATAAATGCCTCGTGAGAGAAAGTGTGTGTGTGTGGCACAGTTGATGTGGTGGTAAAGCTAAAACAGTGCAACTGCTAATCCATGGGTGCTACATAAGCAACAGCTGGCACTGTGGAATGGGAAATCTGGCAAAATGTGACACTGATGGATCTGTTTGGTCTTGTTGTCATAAGTTTGAGCTTATACACGTCTGTCTTTTTAAAAAGAAAAACTTGTGTTCTAGCCATGTTTCTCAAACCTTTTTAAAGATAGCAAAAACATAGATGCCAGGGTTAAATTAGAGCCGCTAAGTTTCTCCATATTAACGGGTCATATATGCAAAGGTAGATTTTTCTTTTTCTTTTTTTCACTAGCATTTTAGGTACGGCGGGGGTTAGGGTGGAGGGCCATTTGCAGTGTCACTGTTGACGTCATGCAGTCATTTGTGGGTCTACTTGCATACGTGCGCATTAATATAAATAAGCAATACAATAAATTTACCAAACCTCACACCTTTCCTTGTATAGCCACGGTGTACATATAAACATTGCCAGTTATAATTAAGAATAGCTACTAAACGGTATATTATTTAGAAATTCAAATCAATGTTTGTATTTTGAAAGACTATTTAAATGATTAAATTCTATTTTTTACTCAATTTACTGTTGTTTGTTGACACTGCTTTCTTTTTTTTTTTTTGTGTGATACTGGCTGTGAATTTCTGTGTGTAGGCTATTTTTTTTTTTTTCCCCATTTAGATCAAAGTTTGATGTCCGTGTCTAAACATGTCCACATAAAAATCACTGTGAAAAAAAAGTGAGATCTTCCACTGTCTGACGCAAAAAGGGAGTGGATTATTGTAGGTGCTTTGTGTTGTGTAATAAATGGACACACCACCACCGCATACCATTGGTCTCATCTCTCCCTGTGGATGTGTATGCATGTGTATTCCGGGGGGGTTTATGAGGGTACTGTGATGAAGACCACTGTTGAAGCTGTAAGTGTCGTTGTATTTTTGACCATATCACCTTTGCACATGCTCTTAACTGTTGATGAATTGGACCTTGCTTTGCCCCCAGGTTTTCTCTTTAGCACCAGTGTCTCTACACCCCCTTTTACTGACCTACATGCCCTAATATTGATTCACTGGACTGGATACAGTAATTTTTAACAAGCTTTATTTAGCAGTGTAGTTATTTAGATTGGTACTAATAGAAAAGGAGTAGATTTGCTGAGGTTTTGCAGTCAGTTTTCAGGATTGGGGCAGCCTAAATGAAGTTTATTGACATACTCAAATGCTAAAATAGAGAAGTGAGGTAACATGTTTTACATGTACAAAACTGATACAAGTAAAGTTAAAAATGAAGTTAAGATATATGAACACTATAAATTTCATCAAACTAATATTAATGTGACCCCCCCCCCCCCGACTATAAGAAAGCCTATGACTCAATGCCGCAGGTTCAATGCCTAGAACTTTGCAATATCAACAAGATCAACAGGACCATAAGAGCCTTCATCAGGAATTCAATAGGGATGTGGCAAACAACACTAGAGACCAACTTCAAGCCAATAGCATGGCTTGAAGTTGGTCTCTAGTACGATTTACCAAGGAGATGCACTGTCCCCACTGCTGTTCTGTATAGGCCTCAACCTTGTTGACAAGACTGGCTACAGATACCATATCGATTGCTTCATACTGACTACAGAATGGAGCAATCGTCAGCCACCACCTCTACAAGGATGGCATCAAGATGTCCCTAACCCTATCCTCCCCTAAGGTGGCTAAGAATGACCGAGCTAAGATCTTGCGGGACTTACAGATACAGACAGACAAAATGGTGATGGCTAACCAACCGGACATGGTAGTGGTGGACAAGGCAAGGAAGACAGCCATAGTGATATAGTAGCGATACCAAATTATAGCAACATCAGCAAAAAGGGACACGAGAAGCTGTAGAAATATCAAGGGCTGAGAGAAGAGCTAGAGAAAAGGGGGGGGGTGAAGGCAACAGTGGTCCCAGTGGTAATTGGAGCACTTGGTGCAGTGACCCCCAAGTAGATCCCAGAAACAACATCCAAAGAGCGTCCAGAAGAGTTGTTGGAACAGCAAAGATCCTGCACAGGACTGTGGAGCTTGAGGTTCCTGTGCAACATCCCCCCTTTGTTCCAGTAGCCTCCTGACATGGATCTTGCTAATCCAGGCAAAGTCAGAGTCGGTATGGCCACAGCTATTTGTATGTATAAATATATATTTCATTGTAGACACTTTTTTTTAAGTAAATAGTAAGCAACAGGGACATATTTAATGGTTTATGGTATTTATCGTGAGTTATGGTAATATGAAGTGCAAAATTCATGCCCCTCTCCTCTGTAATTTTTCCATTCTCCAACGCCACCTAGTGGCTTGGATTGGAAGATTTTTTTGGCCTCCAGGTCGTATATTTGCCCCCTTCCTTTATAAAATATATACCAGCTCCTGGTAATATGGGGCATAACGAAACAGAAATGTAAAATAAGTAAAAGAATAATTGTTAATATTGTCTGCACATCTTTATAAAAGTCTCCCATAGCCAATCATCATATGATCAACTACCTTTGATCATGTTGTTTACATGTATCATATAGCCTAACTGGCAAATTGTAAGCTAATCTTGTAGTTGCAGCGTAGGTGTGCCTTTACATTTAATTACTACAAAACAAAAAAATTACCAAGAACCTGAACAGGCTAGCGACCAGATTAAAATTTGGAAAGGGCCAGATTTGGCCCCAGGACCATGAGTTTACACATGCTGCTGACTCACAATATAAAAGTCACTATGGAAATGCTGGATCTCCTCTCAACATCACTACTCTGTCTGTAATTCCCAAATAGAGATTTCTCCCCAGTATTACAGCATTTAGTAATTAAAAACTTATTTTAACAGAGGCACCCAGTACCCAAATCAGCATGATGAAAATTAATAATAATGGTAGAAAGCATCTCTTTGAAAAAAGTTTTAAGAGGAGAGCTGTTTTGTTTTAGTTTGATCCCAGTCTCATCTGCTAACATGGACGGGGCAAGGTTTATGACTTATACTGCAGCCAGACCCCAGGGACCAATAGCGATATTCTGTCAGGTGCATGTTTTTTTTTTTTACAGTCATTGATCACAGCCACACATTTTAATTTTCAAACAGTGAATCAATACAGTTTGGCCCAGTGTTACAACAGAAGCTCGCTCACATTTTTGAATACATGTTTGTGGTTGAGCCAAACAATGAAATAATAATTCAGTCTTTAATCATTTAGTATGGTTAACTACATTTAGCCCTGGTTAATTCCATTTGCACACACAAGGCTGTCTTTAAAGTCTAAAAAAACACATAGAGGATGTTTTAACAGATGCCAAAATAGCAGGAGCAGCTTAATGGTGGGCTAAATGTGCTGTAGCATATTTTATACACGCAGGCAAAATGTGATGTGAGTAATGAAGGCGTTTGTGTCCCTGAAGAGCCCTTTTAGAGCCTGCTTTTAATTTGTCACAGCAATGGAAACACAGGTGTATAACCAAGGGCTGTGATCGATTTGGGAGGGTTGGCTTCATACAATGTGTGCCTACTTCGCTGCTGTGGCTCACTAACAGGCTTCATGGAACCAAACCATCATTTTTTCTGTGAAAAAGGCCCAATAGTATAAAAGTATGAATATTCGCTCTGTGTGATACTGCAAATTTGGATACTGACTCAATGCCAAGTAAATGCAGGGCCAGTATTGCCAATACCAATGCTGACACTTTCAACCCATAAAGCCAGCATATAAGGTATATTTTTGTCATTTACCCCCTCCAAAAAATTACTAACACAAGTGGGAATTTAGGAGGATAGAAACAAAACATCCATCCGATACCCATACCGTCACTGGTATTGATACAATCAATATGTGGACCATCTGCCCACCTTTAATGAATATTGGTATATTTAATTACAGGACACACATATATAACATTTTCCTGACTTTGGTGAAGTCTTCCCTTGCATTGTGCAAAGTTATTTTTCTTTATCGGAACTGCTATAGCTCCACGGGCTACTTTCAGTCTCTAGCCCAAACTGTAGATATGTGGGTTTGCTAGCAGATGGCGCAGTAAATAAAGGCTTAGCGGGCCCAAATCTGGCAACTACGTACCTACAGGCAGACCTAATGTGGGACAGCAGTGTAGGTAACTGTACCCGAGGTAAGAGTGACAAGTGAGCTTTGGGCGTGTCCAAGCGGAAATTAAGGCAGCGCGCACGGCACGATAAAAACCCCACCAACCCACAAACCGCTTTCCTAATACTTTGCTAACTAGCTTGCTAAACAGCTACAATGCTCCCCGTGACATCCGCTGTACTCAGAAGTTCCCGTGTGCTCCAGAGCGCTAGACTACTGCACATTACTCCGACATCCAAAATGCCGATTCAGGTAAGGCTTGCGAGCGTTTCGCTGCCGGGTATGCTCTACATGCACGAGCCAAATGCGACTGTGTCAGTGCGTTTTACTGTAACTTGCTAAATAAAGCGGTGACGTTGTTTATTTGTAGCTCACGATGCTAACTATCCGTGTGAATTCCGTCCCCGTGAGAGTCGTTATCTTCATCATTATCGATTGTTAATAACAGCCGTCCTGTCGGTGCTTGTCTCCGCACCTTCCTCCCCCACCTGTTAAACTAGTTTTGAGCGTAGCTTGCGTGTAAATCAATCTCACCTTCTCTTTAGTCGACTAGGCTTGTTTATTTTATAGATGCACACTCATGGTACTTTTTAAGGCCCGTCAAGGCAGTATTCCGCTTTGTTTGTTTGTTTGTTTTAAATACAGCCAAAATCACGGCCAGTATATGTGCACCTAAGTATAAGTATATATGTTGTATTTGGGTCACTTGTAGCTTTTCTGAATTCATTTCACGGCCATGCAAATCGTTGCAACATTGGGTTATTTAACCCATCTTTTGTAGGATAACGTTACTCAAGTGCATTGCAGATTATTGTCTCTTGTTATGGGTGATACGGCTTTTTTATGGGCTCAAATTGTGGTCATAAATGTTTTGTACTTGTAAATCAGTTTTGTACTTGTAAATCAGTTTTGTACTTGTAAATCAGGATTTGTATGTGTAACAAGAATTTGTGTGTGCGTAAAAAAAGATTTGTTTGTGGACTTAGCCAAAAAAATACGTGTGAAACTCTGCACTCAAGTTTCAAGTTACAAGTACGAATTTTGAACCTATTTGGTCAATGTCATGTCAATCACAAATTTAACAATCCAATCAGAGAACAGATGGGTTCTAATTGTATGGTTTGTCGCCCCCCAGTTGCCGTGCAAGATCCTGCAAGCCTTGTTTATTAATAAATAGGAAGCTGAATATTAGATGGGTGTGTTTTTGTATCTATCGTTCGTACATACGTAGAGAAAAACCCCTCTCCCTCCACTGTGTCATCCTGCAGCACTTCTGTGTAAGTGCAGGCTAAACGTAACACAAATAGCAGTGCATGCAATGTCCTCCAGAGACATGCACATTAGTATCACTCACTTCAGTAATGTGAAATGTAGGTCACCATTGTTCTGTATTGTCATCTCGCCTCTCATCAGGTGGGTGAACATCTTCCTGCAGTGGAGGTCCAGGAGGGGGAGCCAGGGAATAAGGTGGCTATGGATCAACTGTTTAAGGGGAAGAAAGGAGTCCTCTTCGCTGTACCTGGAGCATTTACACCTGGCTGTTCCAAAGTGAGTCCACACTGTTAACAGTGCCTGTGCACATTGATAATCAGCTGAGCTTATTAATTATTTATTGATTATTTTTTTTTGTTTTCAGACTCACCTCCCAGGTTTTGTGGAGCAGGCTGCAGAACTGAAGAATAAAGGTATACAGGAAATAGCATGTATCTCTGTCAACGATGCGTTTGTCATGGCTGCATGGGGAAAAGAGCATGGAGCTGATGGAAAGGTAGAGTACAACTGAACAACCTGCATTTAGATGGCTTTTCTGAACAATTGGAGAGCTCTGTGACATGTTAGTCTTGGACAAAGACCTGGGAAATGGCCAAAATGAACTTTAAGGATGCAGTAATGCTGAGCTTATGGCCACTTTTCCTCTGCAGGTGCGGATGCTGGCTGATCCCACTGGAGCATTCACAAAGGTAAAAACCAATATCTGCTTTATATTCCAGCTCTACTTGAAGCTTTAGTGACTGACTATTAATTCATCTTTCTTTGCCTTAGGCAGTTGACCTGTTACTTGACATTGATCAAATCGTGCAGGTACTTGGGAATAAGCGATCCAAGAGGTAACCTTTTTTGTTTGTCTTAAATGCCTGAATTTTATTAATAACAAGTTTGCACAGTAAGAAGGTTTATGCACTATAGCCCCACAATCGTTCCCACAATCATTCCTGCCTTGAACATAATAAGTACTTTCTGTGCAGTTCTGTGTGCTAACACTGTCACTACACAACAGTGCACTTATGATGACACAGTATGTTGACTTTATAGCTGTCCAGAATCACTTTACTGCTCACTTAAGAGTGGAGCAGTGAGTGAGTGGAAATGAATGCTTTTACATACGGCCTTTTGCACATTACCTGCTTTTGCACCTCTACCACTGCAATTGATTCATTGTGCAAAGGTTGCAGATAACTGCAGTGTTTGTGAAGTTTCTACTGATTTTTTTCAATCTTAGTTCTGTCCATACTGATTAAAGACAAACTGCACACCACATAACTGTTATTTGTTCTGTTGGTCTTAACTAAAGTAGATTGGCGTGTGTATTTCATGTTGTTTCAGATATTCTATGTTGGTGGAAGACGGAGTTGTAAAGAAGCTCAATGTGGAGCCAGATGGCACCGGGCTGACCTGCAGCCTGGCTTCCAGCATTTTGTCAGCTGAATAAAAGAAGCCGCACACCCCGAGCTACTGAAAGTTGCAGTTATAAACCCACTTAAGCTTTCACCTCCTCAACCCCCAAAGACTGATGCAAATGCCATGTTGGTGTCAGAAACTGACTTAGAAGATGATTAATGCGCACAACCACGACATGAAAGCCAATCCTAAGGACCGGTGCATCAGTCTGTGTATACTGTTACTCCCTAGTTAATAAAATGCACACTGAAAGCAATATACACTGTTTTCTTTGCCTGTTTATTACAAAGTATCTGCCACCTCAGCAACGTGTGACAGGCAAAAATTAAGACGTGCTTATTATAATTTATGATAAACGTGATTATCGAAATACCTCATTAAAAGTTGGTTATGCCCTAGAGCAGGGGTGTCAAACTCAAATACACAGTGGGCCAAAATTCAAAACTGGAACAAAGTCGTGAGCTAATGTTAATATTTATTGAAATATATTTATTCCTCCAGATATAAGAATGAATCTTTTCTTATGGACTCAAACACGTTTTGCTGAAAAACTGAATATGGAACAAGCAAAGCTTAATACTAAACTATATATATATATATTAGCTGTATAATACCAGTAGGCCAGCTCTGATAGTAATTTGGTATGGCTTCGCGGGCCAAATGTAATTAGGCTGCGGGCCAAATTTTACACCTATGCCCTAGAGTTTTGTCTGTTTATCCTGCGAGATCAAAATCAGGGGGAAATGACGTCACGCGATTTTTGACGTGAAGCCGCAGAGAGCCTGCGCATTGCATTGTGGTCGCCGGTGCTTATACAGAAATCGAAAGCACGTAGCTTTTCAGCTAACTACGTTAATATCAAGCTTGGACGGGAGACTAACGGGTAAGTTGATACGCAGCTGTGGGTTTTTGTTGTGATAAACGCAACCGTGCCCCAAAGGAAGAGGTTATTTGTAAATGAGCTTCATAGGAAAAATAAAAATTAGATTAGTAGCGTTAAAGCTTCATTAGCTCAAGTTAGGCTAATTTGTAGGCGCCTAAAATATGAGCCCCTGATTTCTAGCTTTACAGCATTAACTTGATAGTCTGTGATTATTTTAGGAGCAAGCCCTGGTTTTGAGATAGACATATCTCCCGCCAAGAAGCTGCGGCTATGTAGGAAAAAAGGCAGTAATATAAACTGGAGCTAGTGAACTTTAGCTCGGTGTGCTAAAACGCTTAGCATTGAAATGTGTTCCGCGCGCAATTCAACTGCTTGTACTGCACTTACGTTAAGCCATCAGCCGAAATATTTCACGGGTGTAGTTGTGTTTGGTGAGTCTGACTAGATGCTACTCGGTAATGACGATCAGTTGGTAATCCCAGATGTTAAATATATTAGCATTAGCACTCAGAGCTCCATAAAATAGGTCATTGCTGTAGAGAAAGATATGGCACTTGTTGATATGTTCGCACTGTAGGCTTGGTTCATAACTAGAGTTGACATGAGTAGCCAAACATTAAACCATATCATGTTCAACTACTATCTAAAGAAGTTTCTGTGCCGTCTATCAGTTACTGATAAAAATATAAATAAGTAAAATTAGATTTGCAATTTTACGAAATATTCTTTCTTTTCACGAAATTGGGTAAGTATTATTTTCACTTGTCAGATCTGTTTATATTACCGTTTAGCACCTGCTATTATTTGACAGACTCCAAAGAGACCATGTCATCGACATCCCAAAAACATAAAGACTTCGTGGCCGAGCCCATGGGAGAGAAGCCAGTGATGGCTCTGGCAGGCATCGGAGAAGTCCTTGGCAAAAGACTGGAGGATAAGGGTTTTGACAAGGTGACTTGGTTTTTGATTAGCTTCTGCAGTGTGTTTATTCACACAGTAATTTTAAGTTATTTTACCTAGTAGGTATTGATTACTTTGAATAATATTGAAATAATCTTAACTTACAGCAGCAGTATATCACAGCTGACACAAGCTTAACAGATTAGTTCTTATTTTTGGAAAACTAGCACAACTAAAGTTGTGATGTAAAGAAAAACAAGCTGCAGTTTTTCTTCTGGACATCTGTAAACGTTTGTTGTCGCAGAAGAGTTGTTCTCTTGTCAAATCAGCTATGAATTTGATCAAACACACCCAAACAAATACTCATCTGTGCAGTTTTTCAGGTTCAGTTAAAAACTGGATCTGCTCGTTATCAGAACAGATGTGGCTCATTCTTAGATACTCGCACATCGGTCTTAATTACATTCTTGTGTTGTCTTCACATCCACTTCCACAGGCATATGTCGTCCTCGGACAGTTTCTAGTGCTAAAGAAAGACGAGGAGCTTTTCCGAGATTGGCTGAAGGACACTTGTGGAGCAAATGTCAAACAACAAGGTGACTGCTATGGCTGTCTTAAGGAATGGTGCGATGCCTTCCTATAAACATTCAGTCATTTGTTTTTGTACTTCTGAAGTCCAAGCTGTACATTACCTCTTCTGATTTTCTTTTAATTCAGCCCCTGCTTATAATATCCATGTGGCCCAACTATTGGAATACTATGTGTACTTTCTGTTCAAAATTTAAAAAATGTAAATTTCTAGTGTGTTCATTGTTGACAGTGCGTTAAGAAGTTACCATTTTAAGCTCATTGTGGCAGTTTTAGAGGTAAACTCTTTTTACCTTCAAGATTTGTTTTCATTTATTTCAGCACATTTCTTTCTATTTAATGTGATGGTTTACCTGTACAATCTACACTAACACCTGTAGTCACCTGATGCTTTTGGGCTGCTTGCACCATTTGCTTGTTTTTAAATGCTACTGGAAGGTTTGATATGAGTTGTCCATTTTTTTTAAGTAGCACATCATATCACAGTTTCATGTACTGTAATTCCACCAGCAATGCTTCAACGATTTCTTGATAAGGATTGTCTGTTTGGCAGAAGATTTGGCTAATTTAATGTGAAACCTGAAAACTAAACCTAAAAAAAGATTCAACTGACACTGGTATTTAGAGATTTATATAGATATATATGTATGTGAAGTGTTTTAACTTTGTGTCTTGCAAATGAAGACACACCACAGTCCTACATCTAGTCTACTCTAAGCTTGTTTGGACTTGAAGATTGAAATGTATATAAATAAAGATGCCAATGTAACAAAACAATACTTTCAATAATAAAAGTGTCTCTATTGCTGGTAACTTAGATATTGTGTTTGTTAGAAAGCTTGATATCACAGCTAGTTGTGCTGCTAGTAAAAAAATGCAAACCTTCTGTGGAGGTCGTGAAAGCAAAGTTACGAGTTGGTGAGCGTCAGACAGCAGCCATCCTGATCCAAACCCACAGTGATAGATCTAGCAAAACCATGTTAGCAGCTAATTAAAGTAGGTTAAAAGTAGTAGGCTTTCTTTTCTTTCTGCAACTTACAAGCTGAGTAAGAGCGGAGAAACCCTCTTAATCCACTGTCATGTGACTTACAAATAAAATATCCTTTATTGGTTTGAGTGGCTTTAAATGAAAATCCTACACTGTGTGCATTTTGTTACAACAGCGAGCCTGATATTTAGGTCAGGTCTTCATAGCTGAGCTAGATGTATTGTCTTTGAATTTCTAGACATGAGATGCCTTAATGCCTGTTACTTTAAACATTTAACTTGGTCTAAAGAAGTGTAAAGTCCACAACACTGCATGTTCACACTATTCCCTAATCTTCCGTTCAAATGCTGAAACCCACCACCAGTTATCAAGCTGTATGAAGATGTAACCAGTGTGTAGCAGCTCTTTGTTATAACGCAGGCCCACGTGTTTGCATTTGACTGTGAAAAGGTTTCAGCTTTTCTATTGCTTTTATTATAAAACAATAAAAAGCAAGTATCACATTTGAACATGTTTTTTTTTTTCTGTGCATTTTATCAGAGAACACCCCAAGAGACAGAAAATGTTTGATGACAGGAGGCTTTATTTCAGTGCTTCGTTTCCATGGTTACCCTTTTTTCTGCCAAAGCTCCAGATTTGATATTTGCAATATGATGAAAATATGTCACTCTTTTTTTTTTTTTTTTCTTTTTGAATGCTCCAAAGCAGGGGGGAGGCGTTTCCAAAAGTTCCAGGTCACGGACAGGAGAAGAAGAGCAGTTTTTCGTTTCCTTTTATGAAAGTGGTGTTGAAACTTAACAGCTGACAGTACTTTAGATGGAGAAAGTGACACTGGTTGATCCATGACTTTTCTGGAAACCACTAAGAACCCCTGCTCTGGAGATCCTCTGATCATTTAAAATAACAATGATGCACACTTGTCCTTAAAAGTACATTAAGACTGCTTCATTTACTTGTTTTTATTTTCATGTCTTAAAGAATTAGAAAATTATTATTATGAGAGGCTCAGAATAACCGATTAGATGATCTTACTTTAGTGGCTTAGATTAGATGTTGAAAGTCCTTAACTCCTGGAATGTGTTTGGGTTTGTGTGTGTGTGTGTGTGTGTGTGCTATTTAACTACAAAATCTCAATTTGACAGTGATCCGATGCACAGAATTGTTGCTCAAGTTTCACAGTAGCACCTATGCATACACACACGTCCACATCCACACTACGGCAATAGTATAGAAATGAGCAAAAAAAGAAGAGGCTAAAATCTTAATACCCTCCCCCACCCCAAAACCCCCCCAAATCAATTGCATGTGTCCAGTTGTAAACAAGTAACTGCCAAGACGGGGCCAAACAGTGAATGACGAAGGTCAACAATAGATTAGATTAGAAAAAAAAATGCTGCTACTTGTGAGAGGAGCATACGTGTTATGACCTCTGCCTACGAGTAGACAAAGAATGAAAGTGTGTTTGATTACGCGGCATTAGTCTTCTCATTTATGGGGAATTTAAATGGGGAGAGCTGAGACATGTCCCCCATAATCCCTAGACCTAATGTAATTTAGGTTCCCAGTTTCAATATGAATCTGTTGCCTGTGACTGGTGGAGAAATAAGATACTTGGTGATCATGTTGTCCCTTCTGGCAGTTACTTGTAACCTATTTGAGCACGAGATGCATGTGTTTCCTTTCAGATGAACGCTCTTTGTTTTTTCCCCTTCCCTTGAGACTTTTAGCAACTTTGTGATTTTTCTAACTCTTTATTGATTAAATGTTAAATTATTCTTGTTTGCCCTCCTCTAACATTGAGACAGATGTTCGCAGTATAAGAATTTAGTTCAAGACATTTTGTAGTTGGTTATGTACTGTACATCGGCAGCTTTTATGCAACGTTACTATAGTACATTAATGTCTTATTCAGATTGGAAGTACATGTACACACTGTACATAGATGTACATACTGTACAGTTGTACTTTTTCATCACAACAATCCCTGATTTGTCTCAAAGCAAAGCGCAGAAGAACTTCTTCTCCCTGAAGGGGTTCTCTGAGGTGGGCACGGGGGTGATCAGGGGGTCGTCGCAGGCGTGTGCGTCACAGTACGCCATCAGGTCAGCTGCTGCCTTTGATACCTGGAGGTGGAGACGATGGGGTTTAGAGCATTTAATTACATTTTTCCCCTTTACACTTTCCCCTCATCCCGCCTCCGAGTGGTCACAGTAGGGAGCTGGCTGCCCCTCCCTGATCCTGGTGATTTGCAGGTAATTTCCCTGTAAAATCAGGAACTTAGTGACTTCCTCCCCACAGTCGCCAAATCCTTGCTTATAATACTGTGTGATTAATATTAAATGAATTTAAAGCACCTTGAGATGCCTCTTGTTGTTATAGGAGTCATCTCAAGATGCTTTACTAGCAACAGTTATTGATTTTTTGCATGCTGCTTTTAACCCGGGTGGTATAGTGGCATTGCAGACAGAAAATCCTCGATTTGAATCCACCAGCCAGGCTTCTGCGTGGAGTTTGCGTGATCTGTGTGTGTTAGACTGGTTATTCTAAAATGGCCATAGGAGTGGCTGGGAATGGTTGTCTGTGTTAGAGCTGCGACAGACTGGTGACCTGTGCGGGGTCCACTTCACCTTTTGCTCCATGGTAGCTGGGACAGGCTCCAGCCTCATCATGAGCCTGAAGTGGATAAACATAAGTAAACGGATGGGAGGATCGATGGATGTTTCAGACCCTCATCCTTGTTGTTTTGAGGTATGTCTGGGTTATCTTTGCTGTGATCGTTTATATATATGAGCAATATTTTGGCCTCTGCTCTTTCTCATTTGTATTTTCACAGGTACACTGTGGAACAGTCAGAACATGAAATCTTTGTAGGACCCTCACGAACCCCGCTACTGTACTGGCTCATAGTTTTAACAATGGCTGGTATTTCCCACTTGTCTCACTCATTTTTTTCTCCTTTTCTTTTCTAAGATCTGTTCTTTATCTTTTTCCCAGTTTTGTTTCCAAAATTGTTTAAAGAATCTGTTTATCAGTGTTCCTCATCCCATCCGGGTCCATCCATGTCACTGTGGAAATGTGTGTTGTTGTTTTTTTTGGATATCTCTTTATCCCCCATGCTCCAAGTAGCCTCAGCAGATGGCTGTGCATTTCTGAGACAGTTTCTGTCTCTTCCTGCTAAAACTGAGTTCCTTCTCTCCACTGTCACTAAGTTTTTACTCTTAGGGAATCATCTGATGTTTGGTTTCTCTCTCTAATTCTGTACTGTAGGTCCTTTGTCTGACGAGATAAAGCACCTTGAGACAACTTATAATATTTACCCCCATTTACCCAAAAAACCACACACACACACACACACACACACACACACACACACACACACACACACACACACACACACACACACACACAGTATCCAGAACCTAAAACTGAACTGGGTCAGAATTAGCTGGATAAAAATTTGAATGTGTCTGTATGGACATACTACTGTAGATTATGTAAAGAGGATAAAACATAGTAACACCACAAACACATCAACAACAATTAAAATTCAGTATGTTCTTACTTGACTCAAAATTGCTTTGATGGACCATGAAATGATGTTTGTATGTATGAATGGATAGTTTTCTTAATAAAATCTAAATATGAGCATGAAATGTGCAAACATAAAAGTAACTGAACGTTAACTGAATTATTATTTAGCTCTTGTGCTCCTTATGTGGATCTCTCTCTAACAACAATTTCAACCTTTGAAACATCTGGCTGTTCAATGTAAAGGTTTTGAAAGAGTGCTGGACCTCTGCGAAGACAAACATTCTGCTTCAGGTTCTAATTATTGGTGGTGGTGCCAGCAGATAAAGCTTATCTCTAAAACTTTGCTCTCATGGTAGCATGAGACAAGTTTGCCTCCTGCTCATTTTAACGCTCGTGGATTATTTCTTACAAAGAGGCAACGTGTCTCTGCAAGGTGGCTTTGATGCAATTAGGAACATCATGCAAGCCAAACACCATTTGGAAAGCCTCCAGTGGGAAGCCTTCATTTAAAGTATGTTTGAGAAGGTCATCACTGCCTACCCATCATCGCTTACAACAAAATCTTCAAACCAAACTTGCATTTAGTTTGTGCGGCACAATTATTAGCATCTGACTGACAGACCTGACTTATCACAACATATCAAAGAATTCCTTTCTTGATTTTTTTTAAAGCAGAAAACTTTCATTTGTGCTGTTTTGGACCAAACTTCACGATAAATACGTGCGCCTCACCTTTATCCTGCAGAAACTAGCCTCGATCTTCAGTTGCTCCACCAGCTTCCTGGCTTGGCCGACACTCATGGTGCTGTTCACTGGGGTGTCTCCTTTCATCCTAGCCACAAACACGGCGACGTATAGAAGAGACAGGAAAAGCATTCAGTAGATTTGTGCATTTGTTTGACTGAAATGAAAGAAAATAATTTATCTTACTGTTTTTGTGTTGCATGCATCCTTCACTTTGAATGGATTTTTAGAGCCATGAAAAATATTAAAAATGCAAATATGGTTGCAGTGAGCTATGGTGGCACTATTCATTTCCATTATACAGGTTTATTAAAAGGATTATTATTATTATTATTTTTTTAAATAACAGCTCCTTAATCAAATGGAATACACATGAGAACCAGTTTTTAGACAAATACATTATATAGAGCTCTTAAGTAGCATATGACAAAAAAACTGTGCTCAAAAATTGCATTATGTTATTTATGTATTTAGGCAAGCTGGGCTTTAACGCAAGCATGAAGCCAGATATTATAAATATCAGTCAATACTGTGTCACAGAATCGGCACAGCTGCCACATTATGTCATCTGATATCTGATATGGGATCAAATGCCCATATATTTTCAAAAATGCAAAGGCAACACACAAACTGGGCCAAATGGTAAGCATCATTCACTATAGCCCACAGATTCTCCCACTATGAACGGGAACAGGCACAGAAATATCAAATGTGGAATGAAATAACCACTGCAGGCATTCACGAAATGATGCCCACATATAACTAATGGGGAAAAAACGTGTCACAGATGGAAAAAGGACTGAAATTAAATGGACTGTCAGCAGGAAGGAAATGGGGAAAAAAGCATAGCATCAAAGGAGCGAATCTATTTGAACCATTCTGGACCTTTCCCCATTGTCTTTTTCCTTCTCCCTCCATCCACCCCCCTTTTCTCCTTACCCGTATTATATTCCTCTTCAGGTGCAGTCTTCCCCCCTCTTCTCTCTCTTTTTTCCCCTGTCTTTTTCTGCCTCTCTGGTGTCCCTCTGTCAGCTTATGGTTGGTGGTATGAGTGTAGCCGGACCCCACCCCTCACAGACAACAGCCTGGATGGTACCCTGCTCTGTACAGTCCAATGCACTGCAATTCTGCCACAACGAGGGCTAGATTTGCGGTGGATGGATAGGATAACCCCCTCGGCAGTGAGTGGTACCTGCCAGACAGAGGGAGGGGGGAGCATTGGTAAAGGTTTTCTAATGTGGGTGGATTGTACCACGTTTGTGATGAGGAAATTGGGGCCAACTGGAATCTCTCAGGTTTCAATCTCTGACATGGAGCAGGGCTGTCTGTGTGGTCTGGGATTAGTTTTCAGTGCTAAAATGCTATACACAGCTTGGGACGTGAGCTCCATTGGCGTGAATCATGATGCGTCTCTGTGCCATTTGTGATGCCCACCCTCTCCTCTGTTGCTATGGGGACTGCTGCAGTCTGGCTCAATGGTTTACATCACATTTTAAATTGGGGAGATGTCGGCTAGCATTTAAATAATTCTGTGCTACAGATAATTCAGATGAGTGGCTCAATTTGTACATATTATAATGTTAAAGAGAAAGAAAATGGCAGAGGGGACGTAGTTTTTGTCAGAAACCAGATTTTTACGACGCCGTTAGACCAAAGACGCTGTGAAGTTAAGAGCTCCGTTAGCTCACCGCCAACAACAGCTATGGCTGTCGCTATGTACAAGAAGAAGAAAAAACACCACTCTGTGTGTTTAACTCTACAGTGAAGACTGGACTATAAAGTAATAGAATACTGACCAATGCGCAAAGTTAATTATATTAAGAGAAACTCGAGTAGACAGCCTGAAAACCTACAACACGGAGTTGAAGTTTGAAAAAGCAGTCCGACGCCATCTTTGCTATGCTAGTGTTTTCTTGGCTTTAATGGCGCTGTGCTGCTGCCCTTCTCATCTCTTTTTCGACTGTGGTATCTTTTCATTTGTATGGTCTCTGGTTACTGAGGGGCGTATCGCGTTCCAGCCAGTTTGTCCGTTTTGCTTGCCATAAGTTGGAATGTTGGTATGAAATAATAATAATAATAATAATAATAATAATAATAATAATACAGTAGAACAGAATTTTAACTTTGTGTTTGGTGTAAAGTTGCCCAAATCAAAGTGAAATTCATTAAAAATAATTTGTTCTTTTTAAAAATGAGAAGGAAAAAGACATCTGTGCATATCAGTGAACATTATTTGTGCCATGGCAAGGTGTGAGTGGTTCCCGCATAACCTATAATCACCAGCAATAAATGAGCTCCAGTTACAGGCCATAGCTCATTTATTTGTTTTCTTCTTAAATAATAATTTTCGTGCCTTTTCCCTTTATTAGACAGTGTAATGGTGCAGCGTGGATGGGAAAGCATGGAGAGAGAGTGGAGGAAGACAATCACAAACTTAATTTCAACTAACTATTGTACTGTATATGGTGCAGACATGACTTATTCTACTGTTGATTACTCTGCTGCAGCGCAAACAATGGTGGAAGGTGAAAAGATAAGCTGCTACTGCGGTTCAAGTACTCCATCTGCTGGATGGTGCGGGCAGAATTGAATCAAATCTCAGCAGCAAGAAGCAACATCAAAACCTGAAAGGAAAGCCACTAAAAATGTGTCGTCATTAGTGGCTTTCTAATTATAAAATTATAGCACGATAATGATGATAACTGCTGTTCTTTTCTAATCTATTTAATGCTAACTGATAAAAAATTAACAAAGAACACAGGAAACAGGAATACGATACATATAATGTTGGATTGAACACATCTGCTGTGCACTATATATGTAATAAACCATACATCACACCATATTGTTTTGATATAATTTTAGTGATATGACTTAGAGGAATAGTTCATGTTCTTATTCTTAACATGTATGGTATAGAATACAGTATATACCAATATAAGCTGTAGAAGTTCACTGCTTTTCAGGTCATTTTTCTGTCGTGTATTTTTCTGCTGAGCAGACCGATTTCAGGCAGCACATCTGAGAAATGAACCCAGCAGGTATTTGGTAACATTACCTGTATTGTGAGAACCAGTTTCAACCCTATGATAGTTTTTTTGTGCTGGCACAAACTCTGAAAAAACAGCGACAGCAGGTACAAACCACTACATGACTGCAGGAGCCGTGTCTAAAGCACTCACCAGATGGTCTACCAGAGCTCCTCTTTCATCTCTGCAGGTTATTCTCTGTTATAATTAGTGTGGGTGCACATCCAACAGATAAGTCAGCTAATTATCTGATGCCGTACTAATGAAAAGAAAAAAAAATGGTGTCAAGCGTAAGTGGGAAAACAATGCAGGAGAAAATAGAGGTGTGGCTCGGTGAAAGGTCAACTTAAAATGTGCATAAATCCAGTTTAGCAAAATTTCAGGTGTTAACTCTGTGTTTCATTTTGCATCCTTTAAATGATGCCTTTAATGACCTTTTATTACACTCCTTTTTACATAATTAACAAAGCTTAATTAAGTTGAACATAATTACTGCCATGCCACACTGGGACCTATGAATCTGGAGACTCAAAGCTGAGAGACAACCAATCTTATGTCTTTACTGCAGCTTCACTCTATGCACCTGATAGGAAAATGATTTTTAGCTAACACAAATTTAGGACCATTTTCAATAACAAGGCAGAAAATGGCAGCGAGGATAAGATCTTGTCTTGTTATCTCCCTGCATAAGTAAAGAGGGATAACCACTTTCCTCCCAAACACACTGCAATTTCAAGAGAAACTCTTGTGACCCAGTCACTGCCTTGTTTTTGTCTGAAAGCATGTAGCACGCAGGGCACTTCTCTGCCTCGAGGTTGATGTCAATAAATATTGAAACAATGTTGGTAAAAGACTTTCATTTTAAGCCATTTGGGGCCATTGATTCCGCCGTGGTGCTGAAACGCTGGGTGTGTGTCAGCTCAACAGTCGGTGAAATGCTTGTATCGAAGAGCAAAATGCTTAATGCATTATCTGTGGGACCATTTATGTCTGATGATTTCTAGCTTGTAAAAAGAGCTGGCGCTTTTAAATAAAATCTGTGTGGACATTTTCACATTAAAGCATCCGTTGCAATAGCCTCTGAGTCATCACACATCACTGGTTGATGAGCTATCTTGTAAAATGCCCACACTTTGATAGGAGGCTGGTTTCAGGAGACTGATGCAATTGTAGCGAGTAGATCGTTGCCATCATACCGCCACACACTGTACTAAAGGTGGCAACAGATGTGCGAGCAGCTGAGATAAAGATGTGTCCGACAAAAGCTTCACTATATAAACATTCAGGAAATTCTCCATTGAGTAATATTTGAATGCGCTACAGCCAGTTTCCTGAATATCACATAGTGGTTTTCGCTGATATGTTTTGGAGTAAACTGCAACGATGCGAACATTCTGACGCCTCAAAGACAGCAGTCACCATCTTCACCATAGTGGTTTAGATTCATCAGTAGAAACGCAACAGATTACATGTGTGCCAATGAGAAGGAGACAGGTGTAACAGTAAAGCTGCAAGGAGCAGATACAGTGAAACCTGGGGTCAACCATCCAAAGAAAAGGACAAGGCAAAAGAGAGAAGAAGAGAGTCAAGGCAGGGTGGAGTGAGTGGAGATAAGCGCCAGGGC
Organism: Perissodus microlepis; assembly: GCF_051167445.1. NCBI lineage: Eukaryota > Metazoa > Chordata > Actinopteri > Cichliformes > Cichlidae > Perissodus > Perissodus microlepis. Next base: position 10,231,752 of record NC_140470.1, read on the forward strand.
AGCAAGACTGGGAGGAAAGGTTTCCGTGACGATAGTGGGACCTGCTATGATGTCTGGTTTGGAGACAGTAACACTGAAAAAGAGACAGCAAGCTGAGCTGGAGGTGACAGAGTTAAAAGATGTTAAGACTTTCAAAGTTAGGGAGGCAAGGCTGGGATGGTTTGGCATGTGCAGAGGAGGGATAGTGGAGAAGATTCATGGATGCAGTGAAGGAAAACATGGAGAGTTGGTGTGACGTTAAAGGATGCTAGACGTAGGGTGAGTTCAAGGCAGATGATACACTGTGGCGAGACCTAAAGGGAGCACGTGAAAGTATAAGGAGGAGGAAACGGCTCTTCTGACTGCAATAAGTTTTCCATGGAAAAACAGCTCTCGGTTCCTTTGGTCCACGACCTCAGTAAAAGCTTTCCTGATGACTTAATGGGCTCACATGCTGGTTTCAGGTCGTACTGAATAAAACATGAAGATCACTGTGTGAATCATGGTCATTATTAGAGCCACAGTCAGATCCACCCCTCGCTCGTCATATCTGGTTCGAAAACACACAGATGGTAACACCAAAAATATTCAGCTTAATGCTTCACAATAGGACATCATGGGAGCTTCTTTTATACTGTCTGTGTTTGCTAGGCAGTACAACATCAGACTGCTAACATGCACACAATGCTGGCAGGTGGCAGCAGAGACATTAGATAAGGCACTCAAAGAATCCTGACTAGAAATTTATGGGAGAATTCTGAACATGAAAGATAGTTATCACCCATGTAGTCCAATCAACAGCTGAAATGGGAAGGTTTTAAAAGCTGTAATGTGAAACAATGCATGTGCACGTGTAGTACAAGTATAACTTAATGGGGAAAAAAACTTAACTTGGTGCAACGTTTTGCCAAAACCTTTTTTTTCTTGCTTTACTGGATATAACTCTCAGTTCTATACATGCAGTTTTTATGTCCCACTGAACCAGTGAAGTAAAATTTATGGCTCTCCCCATTCACTTAGATACAGACTGCAAAGTTAATACATGGATTCAATCCAAGATGGCTGCTAAGTTGATTAGATGGAGAATGAAAGGCTCAATGATAAAGTTTATGTCTACAGAGAAATATGAATGTATGCACCAAATATCAACATAACCAACCAATACTTCATGAGTCTTATGATAGTGTTAAAAAAAAGAGCCAGGGAATTACCCCAGTCATCGGGATTCATCCTCCAGGAAACAAAAATTATTATACCGAGGCTTTGCATACACGTCACCCCTAACCATGCAATGTTAACTTGTCCACCATTTGTTTGACAATTATAGTGACAATGTAGGATCAAGTGAATAATGTATCACTCATGCAGGCCTAGGGACTGGTCTGCAACCATCTGGCAAGCAAATATGTGTATTTCCTGACTGGTTGCAAGTGGTTGCTGGGAAACTGGCTGCTAAAGCACCAGTCATGCAGGTCTACATCTTGTGAGTGACCTCCTGGCAACCACCTGTTGCTATGGAAATATGCTTAATCCCTAACCGGTTGGCAAAAACCTCCTCGTGGCTCCTTTGGTCACTAGCACATTGTATGGTCATAGTTTGAACAGAACCCCTCTGCTCTCTCCTTTTGCCCTCTCCCCGAACCAGTCGCAGCAGATGCACGCCTGATTCTGATGGAGATTTCTTTGTGTCAAAAGGGAGTTTTTCCTTCTCACTTTTGCCTTGGGATGCTTGAGATTTTCTCTGTATTATTGTAGGGTACTTACCTAAAAAGATAAAACACTTTGAGTTTAGTGTTTTGATTTGGCGCTGTATAAATCAAATTGGAGTGAAGTGACAGACTTGTCTACGAACACTGTCCAGGACTCTCCAATCTGTCGTGAAACCATGAAAACTGCAACACAAGGTTCACCTTCAAAGCAGAAGTTGTGACTTTTGAAACATGTCAGCTGCAATGCTGAGTTGCAACTTTTACTTTGAAGGTGAACAGTCTCCATTTATGTTTTTCTACTGCCCAAATAGTAGTTAGTATAGTTAGTAGCAAGTATTTGCAGATAAACATGAAAAGTTACAGGCAACCATAGCAACTGGCTAGCAACCAAAGTGATCACTGGTCCAGTCCCAAACCCCTGCCAACCAGCTGGGGAAGACATATTTTTCCCTAGGAAATGGTGGTTGTGTCATATCCAATATGGCTGACAACGTTCTAGCAATGTGTGCAGGAAGTCAGGTGACTTCATGCGACTAGCCTCAATAAATGAATTCATGGATATTTGTGACTACAAAATTCACAAATTGATCTAGACATGTTAGGTGCCTACATTTTGCAAGGTACTGTACTTCAGTATGGACTGATGCACAAGGAAAAGGTTCATTGTGATGTGGTCCCCACAGTTACATATAGTTGATGCAGTATTGCTTTTATTTGAAGCGGTTATTACCAGGCAGATGCTGAGTTGGTTTTAACCTCTCTGTCTCTGATCGATCTGCCCCGGGGTGCTCCATCGCAGTGCTGTGAATCCCAAACCAGTTTTATATAATGATGAGCAAAGCAGATCTGGGTGGGGTGATCATAAGAATCATCAATTGCAATTGGTCATTTGTATTGACGGAAACCTAAGCGTTCAATACTTTCCAAACAGACACTACTGACTCCATTCAGAGAGTGCTGGTGATCGGTCAAGAGGGCGGGCGCACATCAGCCTATTACAGTGCACTGGATGTTTGTGTTCTCCGAGCGTTTACAGTTTTTTTTTCTTTTTTTAAAATGTACACCACACACTCCCAGACATAATCATTTCTCAGAATTTCTTTATTAAAAGAGCCAGTTCCAGTGTGGTTACTAGAAATAAACATGGAGAACAACTTCACAATCCAGCCATCAGGTTTTGCACCACACACTTTAGGGATGCTATTATGGTAACATTATCATATTCAGCTATAACCAACAAAAGAGAGACAAGACAGCAGTTTAATCACGTGATGGGAAATCTTCAGTCATGTCACCAACACAGGAACCCGTGTAATCAGAGCTGCTGCTAATCAAACATGTAAGAAATGGAAGAGAAAGTACATGAATGAACGAGTTTGTTAGCAGCCACTGTCCAGACAGCATTTCCACAAAGAACCTTATTTGCAGCTGGTGTGCTTTTGTGTTGCACAAGACTCCTGCCTGGATAAGAATTTGAACCCACATCACTGTTTTCATCATTTACATTTCAAAACTTTAAGCTTCCAAACTTCAGTCCTCTCTGGCAGGTCCCGGAAGCCTCAATGAAGGCCGGTGTACATCAGAGATATATATCAGAAGGCTGACACTGGCTGATTTGCTAGTTACAGATTCTCTGAAGAATATTTAAGAATAACACCACTAGTTTTTTTGCATATTATTTTGTGCTACACTATAATTTTTTGATGTATTGTTTTGGACTATTTCTGAGGTCTACTCAATATTCTCAGAGTTTATAAGACTCAAAGCATGTTTATGCTAAGAATATATTCTGTTTTACACAGATAGAAATGAAACCAGGTCTAAATATATTCAGGCAAAATGCCTGAATGTGAAAGTCAGGTAAAGAGTTTTTCTTCAGTTGAAGGAACTTTTTCCTTAGGCATTATTATAGCTCAGGCTTCAACTTGTCGACCAATAAACAAAATAAAACAACAAAAACCAGCACTGCACCATGACAACAGTGCTGGTTTGGGCTATCATTTACCACTGACGCTGTACTGAAGCCAGTGCTGGTGCAGAGATATTTCGGCTTTCTGAGAAAAAGCCCACATTTCGGGAATAAAATGTTCCAAAGTCTTACGTAGATGACTTTTACTGATTTCCATCTGAAGAAAATCATGGGAGACAGTATCTGTGGGCTGAATCTGCAAACCATTGGTACACTTCTTGTGTTTACTTCTCTCATAATTACTACCATCGGTAGTCCATCAGTAGCTGTCCAGTAGCTTTGGAGCCAGCATGTCTGGTGCCAACTTCTTAGCATTGATAGCGCATCTGGACTCACATGTGTGTATAAAAACAGTTAAAGATCACTGTGCTAACCACTGTTACTGTGAGCATGCATGATGAAGTTTAGCTGGTGATGAACATCAAAGCACAGCTGAAGCTCACAGGCAGCAATGTTTTAATAATTCGTCATCTACTGATGAAGACTTTTAAAATGTAATTTCATGGCAATTCATTCAGTAGTTATTTTGACTCTATTTAATAAAAATGTGCTTTTTACAATAATGGCAACACAAAATTGAAACCACTGAATTTAGTGGCTGTAGGCGCAACTGCTGCAAAATTCTCCAATGGTTGTTAGATGCTGTCCCCCAGTTTTTGTCTGCCAGGATTTTCTTCCATACCTTCTGCTACGTAACAACTGCCTCTCAAACATGTCAAAATGTGGGCTTATTTGCAAAGAACACTGAAGCAGAACTGCTTCCACATCTGCACCATCACCTGCTGAAAAAAAACCTCACGATGGTTCAAAATCGGTTAGGAATAATCAGCTAATTAGAATTCACCCATAAATTGTTTGTTCTGTGTTTGGAGTAGATTTAATCTGCAGAAAAAGACATCACAGACTTTTTAACCACTGTCAGGAATGAGATGAGCTTTTAGAAACTGCTACATTTGACTCTTTCTTTCCATCCAGTCATGCTTGTAAAGGAAGACCAACAGGACAGCTACAGATCCTACAGTTGTGCACAAAGTCGCTTTGAGATTAATACACCGCACCGAGGCAGCACAAAGAAGCCTGGATTGAATTCAAACAATGGAAGCAGGGCCTCTGTATTCAAGCCCACTTTGTATCTGTCACCTTTAGCTTTTGGCATTGGCTAAATGTGACGTGCAGAATAATAGTCTTTGTGATATAGCAGCATTGTATTTGTCACAGTGCACCTCAAAGAATTATGAAGAGTATAGTCGGTACATGAAGGTAAAAATGTTTTCTAAATACGAGGACCAGTTATTACAATATGAAAATATTACATTTGCTTAAGATTAACAATCCATTATGAAAAGGGTGGGAAGGGGGGCACAGAAGAGCATCACAGGTTCGATAACATGAGGTTTTTTTTAGGTCTCTGGAGGAAGAAGGACAGCGAATCAGCACAGCATTACTCTGATAGGCAAACCTGAAGAGTTCTTACCCCCTTTAGGAACGGGGTGGTCTACTTTTTCTCTTAAGTTACCTCATCATCATCATCATCATCATCACACCAATGAATCAATATCCTTAAACTCAGTATTTGGTACAGGGAGTAACACAATATCTAAAAAGAAGCAGTAAAATACAAACCAGGTTAATCCAGTTCCCACAAATAAGCAATGCACTGGTTTACACACAGTAACAACTTTCCTCTTTTCAAGTGCAAAAAAAGAGAACAAAAAAAAAAAGAAGAAAAAACTGTACGCACATACGGACACTCACAGAGACACTGGCCCTTCAGTTCATGACAATTAAAGAGAAACTTCCTTTCGATTTGTCTCTCAAGTACAAACATCTGAGGTCAGCAACGACTCGACTGCACAGCAAGTCCATACAGTGTAGAATTCAAAGAAATTGCTTCGGCAGCCACTTTGCATATAAAGTCTGTATAAAAGGAGCAATAGTAAGAGGCCCTCTTCAAACGTTACCCCTTCTCCTAACTGCGAGCTGAGCTGGAGAGACAGGAGGAGCGAACTGCACGTTTGGTTGATGTTTCTCCAGCTGAAATAAAGGCGAGAGGTAAAAACAGGAATACGGCGAGTTGAGCCCCCCCCAAAACACCCACCCACCCACTCCCAAGTTTACAGAGGTCTGATAACAGTGGATGCATTGCAACTCAAAGAAGATCCGATCCACATTATCACAGCAGAGTAGGAAGATGTCATTCCGTACAGACGGTCTTTCATATACAAAACAAAGAGTCATGTAAAAAACAGAAAAACAACAACAGGCGTACGTGGGTACACTCCAACATGATGAAGACGGTAGAAAAATATAGACCTTTTCTTAAAGTCACTTAAATCCAAAAAAGTTTCAGGATAATTTCTTAAAGTCTTATTCAAACTGCTTAACCTGAAGGCATTTTGGTTTTAGAAAATTGTATCAGGGGATTTTTTTAAATTACTAGTTAAAAAATGTGGAAGAAGCAACAACTAGGATTTGGTTAACATATTGTAAAATTAATTTAAAAGCTTTGAATTTTGTGAATTTGTCTGCAAATCTGGATTTATTTGGGTCGTAGCTTCCACCTGTAACCTGACATATTGTCACATTGTGGTCAGCTATGAGATTATTAAGAAACATGTTCCAAATCCTTGAACTTTACAGTCATTGGCAAGTCTGCACTACCACTTCTTTCTTCTGTCTTTAAAGGACTAAGAGGCGAGAGCACGGCCTACGACAGCTGGGAGGCTACAGCCCCCCTGCGACTCAAGATAAACAGAAAGGTTGGATTAATGGAAAACAAGCACAAATGTCCCCTATTTGTAGACCTTTCTTTGATGGACTGAGTCTTTATTTCTGTGCCTGTTAAACTGAGGCTGGGAAGAGTACTGCACATATGTCACATATGATATCAGACTAGAAAATGTATAAACTAATTTTCTACCTTAGCAGATTTCAAAACAGCAGCTCTAATCAGTTCACAGATGAGTTATGCCTCATTTAAAGCCTCACATTTATGCTACAGACAGACCACCACTGCACGACCCAAATTACTGCAACCATGTGCAATGAATTTGCGATCTTGTCTTTGAAATTGTTGCTCTGGAAACGACGACCCGATATGCAACCACTCGCAGTCAGCCGTCTTTAAAATGACTTTGGCCCAATGCAAAGAAGCAGTGAGACAGAGGTAGTCTGCTATCGGTCTGGTATCGGCATGCAGTCTGTTTGTGATAATACATGAGTAACTGTAAAAAATCAGTAAGAAGTCAAAGCCTGCTGCAGTCTCGACATAACCATAGACGACTTCCATTCAGAGTTCAGTCAGAACCTCTGAAATAGATCTATTTATTCTGAAATAGTGACATAGCTGCTGCAGGAACAGCAAGTTTACTGCAAAATGATACAGGAATTCAGCACTGTTGCTTTTCTATAGGAAAACGGCCAGAATCCAACCAGCAGACAACAAGTTGAGTCGAGTCCTATTGCAAAGAGATGCATCACAGACAGGTTTCTCTCATCGACGCAGACTGACTATAATCGAATGCAACATGATGGCAATCAATGTGACTGAGAGTGATTGCAGTCAGTTCAAATTGGACTGCAACTGTTTAGAGACAGGCTGCCTGGCGGGAGGCAACCTGTCTCTAAACAGTTGCAGTCAGTTGGGTGCAATTTCCTTGTGATTCAAAGTGGTTGCCTAGAGGTTATTTATTAGCAACTAGTTCGTAAGCAACTTAAGGGGAAGTCAGGTAACTATACTTTGCAATGAGATCGTTTTTAAATGCAAGTCTCATTGTTTTAGTATGTTACACCTTAAACCTGAATAGGATTTACATTTGTACTAATTCACAGTGAAACAAATGCCCTTTTCTAATCAAACCAAAGCCTTCATAGTGAAAGAGAATGCATAGTCATGACGCGCACGAGGAAGAAACTCAGTATGGAAAGCAAGGCGAAAGAACAGGGGCTAACAACATTAGCATCAGCTAAAAACCTCCAACTTGTTCACAAAGGTATGAAAATATTAAAGTATATTTGTCTCGAGGACTTGCAAAGTAGTAAAATTCATGAAAAAAATAACTTCAGCCCCGTTCTGGCGATCCCATTTATGAAACGACACCTAGGTCGCAATTAAAAAACGGTACAAAATAAAAGCATCTATTTTTCGCATTGCTGTTTAGAAAAACAAAAACAACACAAATTCCCCACAAACACAGAAATGAAACAATTTAGCTCACAGTTTCCAACCAGATAGGCTACGCTAACATTAAACAAATGTTAATGTTATATCAAACTATTGTGTGCTCTTTAATTTGAAAAAATATTGGGCCACGTCCCCTAACAGGACAAATTCATGCTTAAAAAAACGTCTCTCTTATAAAGTAACCACAAAAGAAACAACGCACACTGCACAGTGTCATCGTAGCAGAAAAACCTTTAAATATTTTTTGAAATCATAGAGTGTAAAAAAAGGTGTTGCGCTCTCATTCCCACTTTCATTACAAGCTTCTTTTAGTGTATTAACCTGCATAATAAGTGTAATGTTCAATACTGCACTGCTATTCTTTTCTACTACACAGGCTGCTTCACTCAAATAAAAACTGCCATTACCAGCGTCAAGCTCTGTTTGTCACGTTTTGTGATACGTTTCCCTCCTGGCTCCATAATGCTCTATTGCACAGTGTTTAAATTAGTAAAAAACAACAACAACAAAAAAAAAAATGTTAATATGAACCAAAAACACTGTCTGAGGTCTGCATGACAAATTCTTCTCGTCTTTGTGACAATTCAGTTGGTGATACTAAAACAAACGCACGGGAAATAAAGTGCATCGAAATGACCTCTGTGTTGCTACATATGGTGGAAGCATCCAAGCGGTTCAGTGGAAGCAGTATTAAAGTCCCTCCTTTCCATTTCTGCATGCATTTATGATTCATGGCAACAGAGTCAGTATCTTCCAATGTGTTACTGTGACTGTAAACAATGGGAATGGAAAGGAAGAGGCATTAGACGAAAAAGAAAAACGTGTTGAGATATCTGAGTGATGTTAGATATATACAAAATATTGGCACATTATCTTAAAAACAAGACGCTGGATGGAGATCAAGTTGTCTAAGAACGACTACTTAAACAACTGAACCGTCCAGTCTTTTGTCTCACAGTATGAAAAGTGCACTAACTGCCAAACACAACAGCATTTTCCAGTCCTCCCTTCATGCCTCATCAATGCCACTTCAGTCCTGCTCTCTCTTTCACCTGCGCTAACTCCCTCCATACACTCGCGACCCCTGACCCTTCTCACACCTGCGTCTCCACACCGTTAAGCTTAGGCATCAAGATGCGAGGAGTCACCCCAGAGTTGAGGTCCCTCTCGAACTCCAAAAGCTGGCCCATGAAGTTGAGATTCGGTGACACCACAGGACGGCGGCTCCGCACGTATTTGTAGGCATCTGTCATTGTCATGAGGGTGTGCTTCATAAGGTAGGCGATGACAATGGTTGCAGAACGGGACACGCCTGCCTGGCAGTGTACCAGCACTCCCTGTCCACTCTGATATGCCTCCTCTGTGGATGAGAGCAACAAAACGGATGAGCTCAGTTTTCATTCAAGAAGAAAAAAAATGACCTAACACTGCAAACACAAGTAACACACATTTAGCAACATGTACATCATCAGCACTTGCTTTTAATAATTCATTTCATTTGTAACTTTAAAGAAAAAGTTTTACCAGCTATTAAATAAACTTGTAGGTGAATCACAGAGTGCATGGCACAGAGTCAGCAATTCACTTCATAGACACTATAGACACTAACACAATAGCTTTTAAAGGAAACAAAGGAACTAACGATCACATTGCAAGTCACTGCCTTTCCTCTCTCTTTCAGTACAAAAAGAAAAATCAGGTTACCAGGCAACAATTATCGCAGACTACTGACTTCAGCTGAAGTCACAGCAAGGAGTAATAAAGCATCCCGCAAACACTCTGACACTGAGAAACCACTGTTTGAACATTAGCTCATGATTGAAAAATAAAAGTAACAGTAACAGCTACCTACTCGACGTCTTAATAAACACATGCTCGATGTCATTCACATCTTCTGGTAAGGGGAAGCTTGTTAACCTTAATTTTGCTACACTATCCTTTTATCAACAAGACCAACTGCGGGTCCTACCTGCATACCATGCAATACTAATTGAGCTCACTAGCTGTCGCAGTAATGAGACAGAGGCTTGTTTTTGTATTTGAAGAGCAGTGGGACCGTGACAGTTGAGATGCTGGTACAAATGAGTTCACCAGTTCAGACCAGTGTCCTCCTAGAAGTATGCCACTTGGAAGTCATTCAGGCACTTATTTGGACAAATTGATGTATTACCTTAATTAGTTTTAATTTCATTGTTCACTAGTACATAAAAACTACATTTATAGAATCAACAGTGAAATCTACTAAAACACTCTAAAAGGTTTGCTGACTTGGCCACAAAATTTTATTTTAAAAATAATAATTTTTCTTCTTCCAGACTTCTACGTCTTCTTTGGCCTCTCTCTCTTTCAAATAAAGTTTCTTAATAAAACAGGATTATCACCGCTTTGCTCTTGGTTAATGAAGTAATTTGATGCTGCTTCATGCCCAAATGCAATGCATTCTGTACATAACACATAAATTAGCACAGTTAAAAATTAGCATTGCTCTGATGTTAGCATGCTAGCTCCCACTCACAACAAAATTGCTAATTCTTGGCAGTAGGTTGACCATTTCAGGGCTGACACAGCTACTAGTTAGCACCTAAGCTGACATTTTTGGTAAAGGCTAACCCCTTTTTACATCTGAAAGATAGCTAAGATAGCATGTACTACGTCTCTCTCTACGTAATGCAGAAACTGATATCAAGCTTCTATATAAATGCTGGTAGGTCCACAAACAAGCTAAGCCTCCCATTATTTGGATTAGTATTTAAAATGTAATTACTAGTGGTGTCAGCGTTAATCTCGTTAAAATGACGTTAACGCCAAACCGCGCTAACGCGTTGACGCCGTGTAGCCTTCGCACGGGGCGATTCACGTTAACTCGCTAAAGGAGATTTGCCGCGTTAATGCGGTTATGGTGTTAATGTCATTTTAGCAAGATTAACGCTGACAGCACTAGTAATTACTAAAGTAGAACTTTTAACCCCTTATTACCTAATAAAGTAATCCCACCACAGTGCCCAACACTGCACACATCAATGTACAAGAGGTAGAGCACTCACCAATAAACTCAAAAACCTCCTCGAAGTACTGTCGAAGGTTTTGCTTGCTGTTGTCGGTGGCTGGGATCCTTTTGTAGCGCAGTCCAGAGCTGACGTGGTAGAGAGGCAGGTGTGTGGTCACGTTGACCACGTAGCCGATGTTGAGGCGTAGGAGCAGGTCCAGGTCCTGAGCATCTCTCTCATTTCCCAGATACAGGAAGGGCAGGATGGGACTGACCACAGCGTTCTCCGCATCGGGAGTCATCACAGACTCATCGGAAAGAGAAGCCGGCAAGGAAGAGGAGAGCGGCAGAGAGAGGCGCACTGGGAAATGATAGTGTCGAGAGGTGGTGTTAACTGTGAGTTAACAAGTAGCTGCTACAACAAAGCACCAAATCAAGAGAATACTTAAAAAATCAATACAATGCAACGACAGAAAACTAAAGTGAATCTGCAATTCTGTCCCTGATGCAAAAGTGGGTCATATTATTCTGTGTGCGTTATTGGTAGATTATAAAAGCAGGTTGCACTAGAACATTAACACTGTCATAAAATGGAGCTAACCAAAAGATTTTTGATCAACAACTGTGATCAAAACGAGCTGACACCAGCTATTATGACCCAGGTTTACATCACTGACCGCAATGGCCTCAACACAATTGGATTTTAAGCTGTTCTTACTTCTGTTGTTCTCCTCATCTTGCTCTCTGTTCAGGGAGTTCAAGGCCAGGTGAAGTGACTGAGCCGACGACAGAGTGTGTCCTCCCTCCCTGTCTCTCTGCCAAGGCTTGGGTTTGATTAGCGTAGTGGGGGCGGATGGTGGAGGGGAAAAGGACACAGGTGACGGTGGGGAGGCAGAGCGGGGAGAGGAGGAGGAGGGATATGCTGCGTCTTCGTCATGGTCAGGCCCATCGCTCATTCCCGCATCCTCGGCTTTATTCAAAAGCCTCTTCAGCGAGCTCCGACCGTCGTCGTACTCCGGTCCTGACCTGCAGCCCATAAAATCGAGGGCTGCCATTTTGCCCTGCTGAAGCCGCCTCCGTCCAGCGTGGTCTGTGAGCTGCGTCTGTGCGTACTCCTTGAGGTTTTGACAGTCCAGGAGAACGAGCCCTGTTCCATTACTGCCATTCTGGGTCTGACTCGCACAGGTTTTCGCGACTCCTACACCTATCCCAGCACAGTGATTTTTTTGAGCTTTAGAGTGGGTCATCTTCTTGGCCAATTCTTCGGGCCAGATGGTGCGCACGCTGTAGTCGTCATCATCGGCTTGATACACAGACATCGGATGAGCTGCTGGAATGCTTCTTCCTGGGGGTTTGCCTCTGCGAGGATTGTATGTGACCACTATGGGGTCGCTGCTGCAGTAGCTGCAGGTGGAACTGCCCGTTTGGGAAGCTTTGGGGTTGCAGCCTGTGACGCAGCTCTGTATTGCCCGCAGAGGGGCAGAAGAGGACAGCGGGGTGCAGGGAAGACATCCTCCTACAAGTTTTTTGCGAAGAATAGCAGGACTCTCAAAGTTTCCAGCCTCACCAGAGCAGGAGGCACAGCGGAGAGGTTTGAACAGGCCTGCGCGACACTCAGAAGCAGTGCTGTTAGAAGATGAGGTGTTAGAGGTGGAGGCGTTGGAGAGACACCCACCCAGATTTCTCAGGCCCATTTCTTTACCTCCTCTCTTTACTGCTCCAACATTGTGACCACAGGAAAATGAGGTGGAAGTGCTTCCACCACCTCCTTGAAAGCTAGCCGAGTGCCCTTTACACCCTCTGCATCTTACCAACCTCCAGCAGCCACAACTGAATGGGTGCGCGCAGTCGATGGTGCAGGTGTGGTCAGGGCTGGGGAACCCTCCAGCGTGGGAGGAGCAAGGAGAGAGGGGTAAACCATGAAGAAGGTGAGGGCGGTGATCCCTGGGTTGAGAGGCTGGGTGAGGCTGTCTACGTTGCTGAAGAGAGGCTGCGACATAGGTGGGTTGGGAGGAAGGAGATGGGGGGTAGGTGGAGTTTAGGATGGCAGCATGGGGCAAAGGGACAGAGTTGTGACTATTTAGGCTTTGATGGACCGGTCCCAGTTTGGTGCTTGTCCTGTGACCTATAGAGGAAAACTCGTGGTCACCTCTGTTAAGAAAACCAGTGTTTTCCTTCTCCTTTTCACTCCTAAACTTATGCTGATGCGCCTGGGCGGGGACAAACTGTAGGACCCCACCAGGGGCTGATGACAGCTGACGAATTCGCTGTGGCCTGTGTTCGACGCCACCTGGCCTCCCTGCAGTTCCGGTTTTTCTCTCACACTGTCCTTGTTCGAACCCTGAAGAGACACATTTCCCTCTGCCACTTTTTATACTCCCGCTACGCCCTAATGAGTTGCTGAATCCTCCCCCACCACCTCTTCCTCCTTTGTCCAATGACACTCTGATATCAATAGTATGCGTGTGTGAGGGCAGACGCGGGCCGAGAGTTACCGTGCCATTGCTGTGGCAGTGGCTAGGGATGTGTCTGACGGCCGCCGGGAGGACAGGTTGGTCGCCCTTGAATTTCTGCACACGAGAGGACCTGCGCTTGCATTCCAGAGTCAGAGATTTACAGGTGGGTGAATAAAATTGGGACTGAGAAGGATGGAGATGAGCAGGTTGAGCGACTTGTCCATTGGAGGAGGCTGTGAGATGAGAGGAGTGCTGCGGGATAGTCTGTGGGGAAGCCTCGCAAAGGGCTAAATTTTTGGGGCGCTGAATGACCACTATGCGTTCGTCAAGAGGGAGGGGAGGCATCTGGGTTTATGCAAAGCTGTCCAGTGAAAGGGGAAAAAGAGAGATAGAGAAAATAGTCAGGGATTTAGTCTTAGTTCACATATACACTGGAAATGAGGGGCACACTTTACATTCCTTCAGTTTAGATGCAAACAGCACATGGTCATAAAAGATTATGAACATTGCCTTGCAGCTCCTGAGTTGTATGACGTACACAGATGCAAATGAAAGATTTTTTGTAATTACAGCTTTCAGTGGTTTTTTTTGAAGAGCAAAATTATTTGTGAAATGTAAAGTAAAGCTCCAAATCCTCAACAATAATGACAACTATTTTCACAACATCAACAGCTTTTTAGGTTTTGTATATTTTTGTAAGTCACCTGTAAAGGTGTCTTCCTCGTGACAAACCATGCCAAGAGTGAATACAAAACACCCGACCAACAATCTCTGTTTTGACCTTTATTAACTTGGTGGTATTTCTCTTCATACTTGCTGCAAATGAAAGAGAAATTCTATGAAGTGAAGACCCATAGAGGTGCATGTTTAAGGTGAATGGATATCACAGGAGTAATGACTTTTAAGGAATCCATTTAAACATGCACTGCACAGTCTCAGTCTGCTTATACCAGGGCCAGTGGACAGACGCTTTAACCTTCATCTGTATTTATAGGAATCTGACATTCAGTTTGAAACTGCTCCCGGGTAAACCTGTTGGCATTCAACTGTGAGATTCTGAATCCAAAGGTTCAAGAGTGTGTACCTGTTTGCTGTTAGCAGCAAATAATCCTAGCTAATCCTGATAGCAGTGAGGCTTCTTAGCAGCTCTGTTGCAAAAGCTGCATCAAACAAGCTTCAGTAACCTTCATCCCTCTGATCTCTGATAGGTCCCCAACAAGATGTGTGAACATGAAATAACAGACCATGTTAAAAGCAGCTGAATATACTGCTGAACATAGTATGTTCTGGATGTTAACATTATGTAGCCTTTATTTTGTTTGTATGCTGAAATATGTATGTGGATGCCAAGCTGATTTGGGCACTTAACGTTTTTCAATCTGTTGAATTCGGCACAAAATGTCTTTTTGTATTTCCGTCTCTGCAGTGCATTTTCACTGCGGAACATCCTAGTGACTCACAGTTAGCTAATGGCTCAGTGAGATTCTTCACTTTGTGATTATCTGAGATGAAAGACTTCCTGCCCACAGCCATTAGGCCGTTCACCCTGTCTTTGGTAGCAACTAATTTAACCACATCCTTTGGGCCAATTAAAAACAAGCATTTGTCCAGGCCATGGTATAAACAGAAGGTCACCACGTAGACAACACGGCTCAGCTGGAGAGAAAGTTTTCACATCATGACGCAGCAAAAAGAGATGAAGTCAGTGTAATAATAAAACACACATCGAAGTGTCTGTATAGCATTAAACCATCTGAATGAGTAATGCTTCTAATAACAGGTCGCTGCAGTTACTTCACTATGTCAGAGTTGAAATTTTTACACTTTTTTTGGTACATTCATTACAAACTAGGTCTGCTTTGAAAGGTTAAAATGACATATTATTGTAGTTGAGGTAAAATCCACCCACTGGCACGTATACTCTGTCTGTGATGTTCACTGTGCCGTGAGTTGTTTGGTTGATGGATGCTTTAATTTCCTTTTTGCCACACTAGCAGACATGGTTGCACTGGTGCCAGGGCTGGTCAGCTGGGAGGATATTAGGATGCTAATGTTCACGTTAAGCTCTAAACACAGTTTTCTCTGACAAAGAAAATTAAAAACTATTCGTTAACTCCTGCCTTTACTTCAGCCATAAAAGGTGTACAGCCTGGTTAACCTTATAGCCGGGGGAGGCTGTTTTAATGTCTGCTTGTTTAATGTTTAATGCTTTGGGATTGAAAATTTGGTATAAACTGGTAAAGTGTGAAAGGGGCAACTGATTTCAGTCACTGAAAATTGATTTCTGGACCTAAGCCTTTTCTGTATGCATCAGTCTCATAAGCCCAGAGCCCTGGAAACTGACGTTAGTTAAGAAAAATGTGTATTTTCTGTCCGGTTGGTTTGTTGACAGTTGCCAGATGAAATCTGCTACACCAAAAACCTCCTTGGTTGCTAAACATTTACATGGAAGATGTTGACTTGTCTGCAAACATTCACCAACTGGTTGCCCAGTGGCACTGAAACAATGCAAATCTTCTTCAAAGTTAAAGTTGTGCCTTGCTACTACAAACAGAACCTTTCAACTTTTACTTTGAAGGGAAACAGTAACCATTTCCATTATGTGCCACACTTTTCTGTTTCACTACCACACAGCCAGAAGTTAGTGACTGCAGATAAGTTGGTGCCCTCTATGGGTGTCCATGGCGATTGTGCAAATGAGCAATGATGCAATCTTAAGGAGGTTTCTAATGCAACCCTGTACACCTCGTTCTGACCATTTTCACCTACCAGCAACCATTTGCCGACCAGTTGGAGAAGTCGACCAGTGGTTGCCAAGCGGTTGCTGACCAGTCTCTAGGCCTGTGTCACTGGGGCTCTCATTGTTTTTAGCATTTTTTTGATAAAAGACCTAAATAAATGTTTAATTTGTCATCCACAGCTTTTTATTAGCACTGTTCATGTGTAGAACACCTTTAGGCTAAGCTTTTAGATACTCATCTACTTTAATACTTTAATACTTCAAAAATGAATCACAAACTAAGATGGTTTAGAAATGAACCTTTTTGTAGTACAATAAACCTCACAGCATTATATTAACTTCTAACCACCTTTTGAATGTTGTCATCTCAGACGCCTTCCTAGCTGTAATTTTAATTTTCGGTATTTGATCACACTGACTGCTGCTAACCAGGCACTTGCAGTGGCTGGGTTTCACAGACTGACCCTCAGTGTTTATTTCTTTCAATTTAACCCTCAGCCTAAAAGCGTAAAGGCACTCCCTATACTGATCTTTTTATATTAGCAGATCTAGCAAACTAGAAGACCATCAATCAACCTGGTAAATTACATAGAGCTGTTTTTAGAGAGTGATTGTTGAGAGTGGATTTTCTTTTTTAAGCTTACAACTGTGAAGCAACATTCAAAAGTCTCTCAGCACAATGGGAGACTAATAGGTTAAAGTGGGTGCTGGGAGGAACAGATAGCTCGGGACGACACCAGCTGACAGAAACAAAAGAGGGTAGAGATAAACTACAGGGAGGCAGATTATAACGTGACACTATAAAGCACAGACTACGGGGAAGGAAGGGACACGTCAAAGTGATCTGGGGATGCCTTCGGTCCCACCACAACACAGTTACCAACCCATAGAGAAAGCAAACCGCGCTCCAGTGTCCCCATGCTTATATCCACGCACAGAGTCTGGTGATGACATCCTCATCTTTTTTTCCTCTTTCAGCCTTGCCTGTGGTGAAGGGGGTGGGTGTTACAATGACCCAGTTTTGTCATGGTGGAAGTCTCTATCACTCTGATTACTTTTCTGTCACATGCTGTAAAGTGCAGGCTGGTTAGTGGCATTTTCACTCAGCTACAGAGAAAAAAGGAAAACACTCAAAGCACACCAGTGATGTTAGCATGTTGTTTCACAGCAAGAACAAAAGACACCACAGCTTTTAAATGAGGAATTCTGCCTAATCTTCTAAATTAAGCCCATTCAGTGCTTCAAAGGCAACATTAAAGATTGATAAAAGATCCTATTTTCACATCTGCCAAGGAGATTGGATGTGATTGGTCTGGTTGGCAGGGTTAGATGGATTTCAGAGGTCAGGTTTGGCCAAAATGGACCAAACCAAAAGGATTTCTCCAAGATTTCTTAACATTATTTATAACTGTGAGATAGAGCATTTAATTAAAATTGAAATAAGAAAAACTTGATGTTTTCAAGAAAATATCACAAAGTAAGAAGAACAAGAATTTCTTGATTTAACAAGAAATTGAACAAGAATTAAAGAGCAGCGGCTCCAAACTTTTTTTAAGCAGTTATATAAAACAAGTTTAAAGGCCCTAGTTACAATTGAGATGTTCTTTAGTTTTTATTTCTCTTATTCAAATAACTCCTCAAATTACACAACATTTAACAACATGTAAATATGTGTATGCAATATGAAACAACAGAAAAAGAGCCATATTTGTGCAGTACAGGAAATCCTGTACTTGGAGGACGGTTAACAAACCCCAGCAGAACAAGTACTTTTTATGCTAATACTTTAAGCACATTGGGTTGTTAGTACGCGAGAATAAAACAAGGGTATGAGAGCTGTTGATAAAACGATTAATCAAATTTGTGTTTAATTAGCCGTGTTTATGTAAAATCACTGCAGTCGGTTGGTCCTAATTAACCTGCTCGCCTAATGGAATCTGATAAAAGTCTGCCAACATGCTGTACATGCCGAGGGCTGACGCATTTCCAGTAATTGTATTTTTTTAAAAAAAATAATAGTGAGGGTACAAAGTGTACAGGGTTTGTTTGAAGCTTTTTTAAAAGGGCAAACTCATTGTTTTGTGATCACAGAAACAGGCTTGTTATTTTCAATTTAGGATTTGACAGTTTTACATTGCTGGCGCCTTGTTAATAGCTGAAGTTGACAGATCCTAGGCTGTCTCTAATTGCATCCAAAACACACACACACGCACACAGGTGCACAACAAAGAGCAGTCTGTTATTGCATATTGGCAGAGCATGGGCGCAAAAGGGACTGGCTTATCGCTCACTGAGATATTAAAGAAAGTTAGAAAAGAAACCCTTTCATCATTTTAATGGGACAAATTAATGTGTTACTAACTCTGACTCTTCACACAACATTTCAATAATGGTAAATAATGCTGTTGTATGTAATACGTAAAGTGTATTAGTCTCATAATTCATATCAGTATGTGCACAAAGCTAACTAATATGTTTTGAGCACTTTTCTGAGGATTCTGTATGAAACATTTGACAGCAGGCTACATGAAACTGAATAAACAAGCACCGCAGGATGAATGACACACACACACACACGCACGCTCATGTGTGAATACTTCAGGAAAAATATCTATACTCTGCTAAGCTTTTAAATCACATTAGCTGCTTCTGAATTAGAGCGCATAAAAGTGAAATGATTTGAAATACAAACTTTTGCACTTTAAAAGCAATATTTTAGGGGGGAGGAAAAAAAAAGAGTGCCACTCAGTTTCTGTTAGTAAAAGCTGCATGATCCTGCGGGGGAGATCATGACGCCCTCCCTCGGCTCATATTCCACCAGCAGAGCAGAGATAACGGCTTTACAGTCACAGGCGAGAACCAGAAAGAAAAGGTAGCCTTCCTAATGTTTTTCCATACGACTGAACTCTCCCACAGCAAAGAAATATCTGCAATAAAATTATAATTTCCTTGAATGAAGCATTAAGAGTGATTTCCTGTGTCAACCAGGCAATTTTAAAGAAATCCAACAATTTTTTTTCGAGAACAAAAGAAGTGCATCCTGATATGCATTACACAATAAGGCCCTCATATGCATGACAGGAGGACAGTGTAAAGCTTACAGTGGGAGGGCCATTGCTGCATAACCCCACAGTGATCAGTCACAGTGCTGATTTAGGCAGTGTGGTCCATTTCTAGCTGCAGAGGCGTTGCAGTGAGTGTTTTTGGGGACAAGCTGTTGAGGGGAGGGAGCTGGTATTTTTTGGGAGCAGATGGTTGTCTGGCTTTGCAAGATTGATAGCGATATTTCTGCTTTCTCTCCCCCCACCCCCGTTTTAAGTAGCTACTTCATCACAATGCACCTTACAGCAAACACAGAGCAGACAGCAGCAGAGCAAACACCACTTTGAGGATGCTCAATAACTCTAAATGGGTTGATTTAAAGAATCTCTTCCACTGCTATGTGGGGTTTTTTTTGTCATGCTTTTTTTAAGGGTTCTTGAGCATGAGGATGGCAGGAAACTTTGTCATCTTGAGTCACTTGTTTCCAGAGGCTGATGAACAGGCTGCTTCTGTCAGAGGACGATCCACATTTCCACATTTTTGCTTGTGTTGAGCTGACAGTGGGCACAAAATGACAAGAGGCGGCCTGCTGCTCTCTTTGCTCTTCCGCACACATAAGCAAACGGACAGATGGAAAGAAAGAGTTATGGGCACTGGACACAAGCTGGTGTGAAAGTTAGTTAACAGATTTCTGTAGTGTAAAGTGTCAAATGTAAAGGAAATGTGTTGATTCAAATTATTGATGGACGCTCACTAATAACATATAATAATAAAATGAATAAAGTAAGCTCTTTATGCCTATGTATTACCGTTTGGTGAAGATTATGTCATCATGTAATGTTATAACGCTGGATGACTCCCATTTAAAATCACGAAGCAATGCAAGAGCAGGACTATATGTTCTGCACTTTGAAAAATATATTCTTTTCCTTTCTTGCTGGAAGTAAAACAAGGAGATCAATACCACTCTCAGTTTAATGGAAGGTTCGCTGCAGGACTATTTCTTCCTGGAGTCTTGTTGTCCTCAAATTTAGAGTAACAATATTTCAGTGGTGACTGTTTCTGTTTTGGAAATAGCCCTACATGCAGTTCCCCTTAAAAGGTTCCCCCTCACTTTTGCACAGCTTGAACAAATTAATGTATTACATATTAAGCTTTAAAGGTAAGCGCATGAACATTCAGTAGCTGCTAACCAGCTGGCAGTCTTTTGCGGGAGAGAGGGAAAAAATCGATACAGCAGAGTATCACGATATTTTGATATTGTAGCAATACATTGAAACCAAGTATTTTAACAAGAGGGCTCATCTCATGCACCAGCACCCTGAGATAACATTGGCTGACCAATGAGTCTTTGTCAGTGAGCACAACTCGAGTTGACTCAACCTAACTGGCTGCCAGCTGGTTGTATTCTGGTTACACTGCTGTAGAACAGTAAGGTTGTTGAGGTCAAATGTAATAGTTAAATGTGAATTTCTGTCTTTGTTGACAGCAACACATCAAAAATGTATCACTTTTAATTGTTATATTATAATAAACAGATTGTATATAACTCCAAAATTTACCCTATTCAATTTGAGACTGATGTCAAACTGATTAATGGGAGTGTGCTTGTCAATCTCATCAATCTAACCCCCCCCCCCCTCCCCCCATAAGTAACTGATGGGATATAACTTTGGATAAAATACATATTGTCAAAGCTTAACTTTGAAGATTGTGATTTGTAGCTGAAAAAAGGTGATAAATCAAAATATACATTACTGCAATGCTAAACACATTGCAAAATCGCAATATTATCTTATTGTGAGTGAAGTATTGTGATAGCATCGTAGTGTCTGGTGAGTCTCTGAACTCTAATGGTAGCTGGTGGAGTTGCAACCTGCTCAGTCAGCCTGAAAAATCTGCCCCCATAGTAATGATGGGGGCATTAGACCCATGAAGGCTGTGGCAATAACACTGTGAATTGTGATCAATCAGCGGTTTGTTGTACATTTAGCGTTTGAATGTTAATCGACACATTTTGAAATTTTTGGGAACAGAAAAAAACAAAGACAATTGTGTACTTAAAATAACTTTTCTCATCACAAAACTCTTTGCAAAAAAGTGCAGACTAATCCTTTAAAATTCTAGCTTAAGATAAAAGCTAATTTTTTTCTACATATATGACTTAGTGATTTTAGTGGCTTAGTGAATTAGACCAATTACTCTATGTACCTCTATGTCTTCATTAAAGAGTAAACAGAGCAAGTTTCCTTGACTTGCACGGATGTTGATGGCAGAGAATAATGCACCAATCATCAGGGCCTGTCAGGACTTAAACACTCAAGCGTGACTTGGCATTAAACTTCAACAAGCCAAGCAGCAGAAAACTCCTCCTCTGTTGTACTGCTAAACACTGATAATACACTTGGCTGACCACCAAAGCGTTGTGGGAAACATCCAGTCCAGAAGCAGCCAAGTACCAAGCGCACAAAATTTGTTCTACATGTAAGCAAAACACATACTCTGCCCATCGTCATTGGGTGCCTTGACAGTGGAGTCACGGCAGTATGTAGTCTCCCCTTCAACACGCCCCAGGGTAGAAATGTTAATTGTGACAGCAGTGGGTTGCAGATAGGAAAAGAGAGCAGGGAGCGAGGCTCCGCCTGCCCATCTTAAGTATGATATGAATGATAATCACTAATAAAGCACCCAGCACAGATAGCTGGTTGCCAAAGTGGGTCAGAATCAGATGTGAATAACATTTTGACACAGAAACAAGTAGGTTAATGTGTCAGTGTCAGGTGTTATTGACCGACTGAGGTATGATTGTGTATTACATATTACATAGTAATTAATTACACTACTCTATGTATTAGTAAATTAAGCTTTGGCTGTTCTAGGTGTACACTCAGCTTTAACATCATTCTTAAGACGTGTGAAACTCGTTCACGCACTATAAATGTTTTTCGGACTCACCTATGCTTAATGTGAATGTGACCGTTCACAGCGACTGTGTAATTTTGTAGGACAAATTTGTGGCATTTATTTCTTTGGAGCAAACTCGATTTTCAAAATTTTCACATGCAAATAAACAATATTGACCAATCAGAATCCTGCAATTGGCAACAAAACGTACACCGTTACTGAATATACAATCTGACTATCTCTGAAATTATTTCTCTACCACCGCAGATGTGAGCTCAAACTTCCCCACTGAAATCCTGAAATATGTACGAAAGCCGGCGTGATACAGCTTCAACTCCTGAATCAAACCATGAAATTCTCCCTTCTGTTGCCTTATTGTGAGAACCCAGAATCTCTTTTTCTTCCTTTTCTTGTTTAGAAACATCAGGAACAGCTCACCATCGCTTCTCGTCGACTCAGTTTTTTCGTAGTAAACTTTACCGTCACATTCTTGTCCTTTTGTGCAAGAAAATTAACATCTACAACACTGTTTTACATTAATGTGTGTCAGAAAAAAAGGGATTGGATTGCAGTAGTATATTATTTGTAACAAAGCTTTGGAAGCGCATTTAAAATAGCATAAATAATGCGTTATCAACGTCAGGCTTTTCTGTAATGACATCAAGTGACAACTACTGACACCTCAGACTAAGTGAAGTTAGACAAGATAAAGAAACTAGTTTTTAAAAAAGTTTGGTTATTGTGTGCGTAAGAACGGCACAGAGATGTGTGCAAGTCATTGTGAGTCACACTCTAATCAGACGTTAGTCGCACATCTAATGATGCATTCACTTGAGACAAAGGAAATGTCTGGCAACTCACTTGTATGTGATGACTTCGTTGTGACTCAGATGCCCAAATCAGAGTATTTTGCCAACAAAGGCATGATAATGTTACAATAATGACACACGAGGATCGTTGGCGGCCATTCTTAAATATCCAACATCTCAAGTAAAACACCCTGCTGTTTGGCTGAAAAGGCATTTATGCTCTCTGTGCGTTAGTTCTTTGCATGCTTTAATTTTTAACAGCAATCGGTCTCAACACAGCTTCCACCACTACGGGCTAGGGAGGCAAAGTCAAAATAATTACATCACCTAATCGCCACAGTCAGCAGACAGAAAGTGATGGAAGCAACAGCACAAGCTGGCCAATCAGTGAGCATTAAGTCAACTCAGTTTATGAACATAGCACATTTGAACACAACAGACGTTGTCCAAAGTGCTGCACCGCAAGAAGGATTATCAAAAAGCCATGCAAATAATTTAAGAACAATTAACACCGAGACAAAGCAGTGATAGGACGTGTGGTGTTATAACCCTCACACATCTGTGCAGTTCTTCTTCTTCTTCTCCTTTTCTGAATTTAACAAAAATGCCAAATACAACCTACCAACTGAGGAGAAAACCAGTGCTAATCACCGGCTTGTGCTTTTACCTGGGCATGTTCATCAAAGCACTGGGTCAACTGTACAGCACAGCTGAATGATTAGCCTCAGCGGGGTGATCAATAAGCCCACAACTGACCGTGTCACATTTAAAGAGCCATATTAACAGGAAAAACGCAGCCCAGGGCACGTTTATGTTTGAAACTGGTTTGCCTCTGTGTTATGACGCTGCAGATGTGCTTTGGTTGTAAAGTTAGGTTAGCGAATCTAGCGCTAGCACTCTGTTTTGCCTCTCACCGTCGTCTCATCAGCATCACCACAAGCACAAATAAACACTCACGGTCTTCCTCTGGACTCTTGTTCACATGGACATTTTAAAGGCCATTAATTGTCAGTGTGTTTTAATTCGTTGCTGTTTATATGCTGTATTCTTAAACCTCACAAAAAAACAATGATGCTGTGGGGTGTAACAGCACAGTGTGCTGGTTAAACAATGAGGAAGGCGTTTAAGCTCTGTGCAGCTTTATCGGAACGCCAAAGAAATGACAATCCTAAAATAGAAATCTAAGAATAGACAGTGAGAAAAGGAGCTCAGGAAGAGGTTTTGTGGTTGTTGGGACTTGAGCCCTCTGTCAGGTAAAGATAAGAAGAAAAATATTCTTTGAATATATAATCTCTGTAAAAAGAACGCCGTCTCAATTACCTTTAAAACTCTTGAAATGTGCTCGTTTCCATCCACCGGATTTCAGCTCACACTGTAACTTTCTGACATGGCGACTCTTACAAACAAAGGTAAAAAAAAAAAGTCTTAAAGATTAACTGTCAAACAAGATGTAACAACGCGTAGCGAAGCCCTCTGAGTGACTGTGTGTGATCATTTGTTACAAGGCTTCAACTCTTCACAAGGCTAAACCAGTGAAGGGGGAAGGTTTAACTGGCGGGCAGGAAGGCTTTAAATCTAGTTTAAGACCGCACATACACAAGAACCTTTGGAGGAGCAGAGCAGAAAAGCTCCACTGGGTCCCAAATCATTTCGTCTCTTGCGGGTAACACCGAAACCTTATGCTATTTGACAGAGAGTTGCTCAACTCGAACAGAAAAAAAAAAAGTCAACAGCAGCATCTGTTAGTTGCAGCGTGGTAACAACACTCGGTTTCTATTTTTCCCTCATATCCTCGAAAAGAAACCCCCTCCCCTAAGAAAGTATGAGTGTGCATGAAAATAATAATACAGGACACCCCGGGGCTGTCGCGGCATCTCTCTCAGCGCCAAGGCCGGCCGACGGCGTCAACATTTAGAAGGAGGAACGCTTAATGATTTAATCATTACTAATGGTGGGAGTGATTCTGAGGTCACGTTGGGAGGATTCATTTGAGGTCTGGAGCCCTATATGGAGCCGGATCACATGTTTCAGTGTATTATTTCATATTAATCAGACAAGCTGTCATTGGCTGTTTCTTTAAAAAGAAATCATGGTAATCCTGTGGGTTATTCCGCACATTGACCTGGAAAAACTCATTCACGCATTCGTGACTTCCAGGTTGGACTACTGCAACTCTCTTTACATTGGTCTTTCCTCCACCCTTCTCGTTAGATTGCAGACTGTCCAGAATGCAGCGGCACGCCTTTTGACAGGTAGCAGGAAGTTTTCTTCCATCACTCCTGTTCTTGCTGGCTTGCACTGGCTTCCAATTAAATACCGTATTCAATTTAAAATATTACTTTTCACCTACAAAACCATTAATAACTTGGCGCCGAGCTACCTCAATGAGCTTCTCAGGTTACACACTCCTATCAGAGCACTTAGATCTGCTACCCAAATTCTTCTGGAGCAACCTCGTTCTCGGCTGAAGTCTCGTGGTGACCGTGCGTTTGCTGTAGCTGCCCCGGTCTTATGGAACAACCTTCCTGTTGCTATCCGGACGTCTGACTCTATGCCACTGTTTAAATCACGGCTGAAGACTTATTTGTTTAATCTTGCCTTTCCACCTAGTTAACACTTGGTGTGCGTTGTACATTTTTATCCGTTATGCTTGTGAACTACTTTTATATCTTATGATTGTCAAGGTTTTTATAATTGATACGTGCCAGGTCCTTTCTCTTTTCCCTCCCATCTCCCTTTTCCTATTTTATTTTTGTCAAGCACCTTGGTATACCCTTGGTTTTTTAGTGTGCTTTATAAATAAAGTTTATTATTATTATTATTATTATTACTCACTTGGCCATATTTAGTGTACGTTTGCCTTTAAATAAACTAGTAATGTTTCAGAACTTCACTTGCATAGTAACCACTTTAGTGTTCGTTTCCCATTTGTAAGACGTCTTGTTATAAATGATTTAGGATCCATGTATGAAAAGCAGTGACTTCCTGTATTTGAGCATGCAGATAACAACACATATTAGTTTTCCCTTTTTTAAATACCAGCTCGTAATCCAAATTAAATCATCTACTTTTAACTGCTTGCCACCAATTCAGAGCTCCCGTTTCAGTCAGTCATACAGTCCAGCAGTCTCCAACCCAACCCTTCATTCATTACCATCATTACCAATACTTCAATGTATATGTTATGTTGTTTTATATTATTTTATTTTTTATTTTTCTTCCTTGCACTTTTCTCTTTCACACTATAGAACGCTCTCTGCTCTCTCACTTGCCCCCATTAGGATAAATAAAGTTATCTGACTCTGAATCGTTCACTTCTCCTCACAGCAGGGTTGCAAATGTGATCAGTTAATCTCCTGTGGTCTATAACACGTCAGAGAGCACGAAAAGTTTTAAACTCAAACATATTCAATTTTCCATGAAACAGAGAAGAACCAGCCAGCTCCACTCTGGAGAAGCTACTGAGTTTGCTGATTCATTTCAGGTAACCATTACAATCAAACCCTGTGATCACTTAACAGTCATCCTGACTAGTCTGCTGACTCTGACTTTGGGTGTGACAACAGAAGACCTGTTTGAGGCCTTTGTCCATTTACAGAGGATTATGCACATCCACATGGAGAAAAATGCTACTACGGTACTAAGTGTTTACTCTTTAGTCAACACTAGATTTATATTTAAGATGCCAAGTTATCATTGCCATTTTATATCTTGGCCAGTGATTATTGTTGGATCTGTATGATGCAATGTACCTGCTGTACTTTTCCATGAGGAACTTTCTAAGGACACTGAAATACTGCAGACACACACATTATCATTATATATAGTGTAAAAGTAGTACATAGAGAGTGATTTTGGACACCTACGTGACTGTAACATTGTTTCTATGGTTTCCTGATGTGTGTGCCTTCTGACATTAAACTCAAGCACATAAAGAATATGCATACTCATCACAGGGAAGATGAGGGTGTTAACCTTCATGTCCTTCAAGCTACTACATCACTCTGATGTGATCATAGATTTTTTTTTTAAAGTAATCTCAAGTGATGCTCATGTTCCTGTGTTTTATATATAGGTTGAAAATATTTCAGAGTTAATCAGCTGCTGTTAATCAGTTTAACCACTTTTTAAATGCCACCTTGATGTCTCTTCCCTTGGTTTAATAGATGGAGGTTTTTAGCATTGTCTGACAGAAGCGTTGGACCATCAGCAGAACTGCTCGTGCTTTCACCTGGACAGGTTGACCGAAGCACTGAGTCAACACTGAACAGCAGAGCTGAACGATTATTCTCAGCGGGGTGATCACTAAACCCACAACTGACTGTGTCAGGTTAAAGAGCCATATTAATAGGAATAATGGAGCCTAGGGCAGGTTTACATCTGAAACTGTTTTGTGTCTATGCGATGCCACTGCAGTGATTCTCCTGCAGATTTGTGTCATTGGTAAAGTTAGTGAAGCTGCTAAACAACCTGCATGCTTCACTCTGACCACAGCCTAACTGTAATCCACCAGCCTCCTGTGTAAATGGTGGAGGTACAGGTCATCAGTCACTTACATAGGCTGGCATATTAATGTGTGTCTGCACCTTCATCTCTCTGTAAATGGCATCAAAATCTCTGGATCCTGCTATTTAAAACAACAAGCTCTCCTCATCTCATCAGCACCACTACAAGCGCAAATAAACAGTCGCATTCTTCCTCTGCACTCATGTTTACTAAAGGCCAGTAATTGCCAATCTTTTACTTGTTGTTTGTGCAGTCGGTAGATGGCGCACCGTCTAATTTCTCCGTATTTTAATCGCATCACCGTGGCACGGTCTTTTAACCTTTACTATGACGAGAAATGAAGCTAATGCGGGCCCGGGCCAGCAGGCCTGTACCTTCACTTCCTGCCTCTGATGAAGCGTGGACGTGCATAATTAAGAGTTCACGTGTCGTTCTTTGCTTAGCCCCTCCACGGGGCTGCAGTTATTTATCACAATAAATGGCACACGCCGCTTATCACTGCAAACACAGATGACTGATGGCATCCGGCAGCCAGCGCTGAAATGCACGATCATGCTTCTTCTTCTTGTTTCTCTCTCTTGCATTCATATGACTGCACAATGACGGCGTTCAGGAGCAGATCTGTGCTGTGAGATAAACCGTTTGAAAGCAGATGCTGATGGGGGACTATCACAGGCTGCAGGCCGACCGGACCGTGCACTACGACGACTTACTCAATAATAAATTTAAATAAAAGATAACATCACTTACATCAAGAGTGGCAGTCCCGTAGTGTTTTCATCATTTATGCGCAGCGGAATGAGAGCTCCTCATGTCTGCAGTGGCCCGAATAGCACGACCCGATGTGTTGGTATGATCCAGATGTGTAACACCTTCCCCTGCCTGCTCGTTTGTACGTGAAGCTTATTAGAAAAAGGAAAATCACAAATAAGAATAATTTCTTTAAAAAAAACTGCTTTGACTAGACGATGCACAGCTCTGCCGGACTCACAGTAAACAGATAAATTAGGAAATGTCATCAGGGGTGCTTGGCTAACTCAGCTGGCGTCACGTCTGAGCGTGTGTCACTCTGAGCTGCGAAGCGTGTGTGAGGAGACAGTGACGGGGGAGGAGGGCTCTATTGTCTCTACTGCGGATGACATCATCCCAAACCAATGGCTACACGCACGAGAGGAAGGACTCAGGGGCGAGCACGCAGCACGTGCGGGCTGGAGGAGGAGGACGTGAAAAAGTGAGGGGATAATGTAAAACTGGTGGTGTACTGCGAATTTTGGTATCGATCGGATACCAAGTAGTGCCGATACAAATACCGTTACCGATACTTTTGGAGACCTGGAACATAAATGTGCCTGTCTTTACGGCACTTTGGGTCCACTTCTGTCATTTAAGTTATAAGCTATAAATTAAACAGAAGGACAGTCAACGCAAAAAGGCACAGAGATTTTCCATATTGCATTTTTGAGGTATATTTTTTCATTAAAAAAATGTAACACAATTCAGTGGGCTACATACTGAACTTAAGAGGATAGAAACAAAGTATCGATGCTATCTATAGTATCGGTCTGATACCAGTACCAGCATTGATATGGACACTGTGGCTTTTTTGATTGATTTGCCCACTTCTACGTGGAACTCTCTCCAATCAAAACATTTCCCACAATAATTCATTAATTAAGTGATTAAAAATAAAATAAAATCAAAATAAAATAAAATAAAATAAATACGGAAAAGCTACATCTGTTTCTTTTGGCAGAGCTGATTACAGGTTTAAGATGAAGACTAAAAATGTTTTCTAGCTCCTGAATGTTTCATATTTTATTCAGAATTTGTTCTTTAGCAGATTTTGTCCTGAAACTGGCAGCACAGGCTCTGTACAGTATATATCCCAAGCTCAGGTTTGAGGGTTGTGCAGTACTGTATAGACTATTTGCTATTCCCAGGACTGCACCCTTCTGTTTCAAATTTCAAAGTTTATTTATAAAACGTATAAATTGAACTAATAATAATTAAAAAACAATAAAGACAATTATAAAGAACTACACTAAGCACAATAAAAGAAATACAATAGAAATATATATGACAAAAAAAAGTTTACAGAGACCGAGACCTCTGATGTGCCTGGAATCTGCTGGAGCCAACTCTCCAGTTTCAGGGTTACAGCTCCTAATGCTCCTGTTACCACTGGGAGCTCTCTTTGCAACCATTTGGCCACACTCATCCAGACCGAATGACATCCTGATGTCCTCGCTGTATATCCTGGTGAGGTGGATCAGTGACTTGATGTCTCGCTCAATCCTGGCATACAGCTTGATATCATCCATTTACAGGAGGTGGCTGATGGCCGCTTGATTCCTGAATCTATGCCTGTATCCGCTCTTAGCGATGAGCTGGCTGCAGCGGTTTCACTTTAACTTGCCATTTTGACCTCCATCATCCTGAATCACTAGAATGATATAGAGAAACAAACAATAAATCCAGATGTTTGGCTCAAGAGGTAGTTTGAACAGGTCATTGTGTCAATAGTCATAACTTACGCCAGCAGTTATGCATTATTTTCTGATATTCTAGTCTTTGGGCTTCAATAAGATGATTGTGGAGAAACAGCTATTTGGATTCCAACTATTGTTGCTACCACAGTTATTATCAGAATGTTCAGCCTCCAGTGAAATGTATGCTTTCAGAGAAAGTACAGTGAAAGCACTTCACATATCTGCAATAACGAGGCCCTTTTAAGTTCAGACAAAATGTAAATATTCACCTTTTCCACAACCTTCTGTCCTTTGCTTTTTCTTGCACACTGTTTCCTATCTGTCATGGTGCAGGGTTTGGGTCATGGGAGTTGGGGTTTAAAGATTCTTCATCTCTGTCAATGTGTTCTGTGTGGCTTCACTTCTGTTCTTGTTAGCTTGGGTTTCTCTTTCATTTCTGTTTGATCTCTAACATTTTGTGCTTTTTTAGTTCTGGTGAGTGTGATTATTTACCTGTTTAGCGGCCTTTCGTTTTGTGATATCTCTGAGTCTCTTTTTAGTTTTTTTTTTTTTACTAGTGATGAGTGTGTGAATGTGTTATTATTTGTAGCAGTCTCCCCATTGTTTCTATTTGTGCCTCCCTCTGTCTCCTCTTGTGCTTATGCATTGATCCCTTTGTATCATATTCTTGTTAGTGTTAGTATTCAGGTTGTTATGTCCAGATTTTCCTTATCGGTCCTGAATTAGTTTTACTTCCCCTCTGCCTTTTCCTGATTTACTGATTGCTCATACCCATGTCTCCTCACTCCCCTGTTTGTCATCCCCAATCAAATTACAATATTGTTACAGTCTTGCTTTTTTCATCACCTTTGTTAATTCTGTACCTTTTTGTATCAACCAATAGAGGCTCACTTTGTTTTCTCATGCCTCAGCCTCATGCTGAGTATGTAATATAAATAAATTAGATTTGATAGTTACATTTGATCTGCAACAAATGAATAAATAAAAAGAATACATTAATCCAGTCCAATAGCTAACTGACAAATTACATTATCACCCATTATGCATTTCATTAAAAACTTATAAAGTCTGTCAAATATGCATGATTGGTTGTTTTTCTCTGTAGGTTTGATTTGAAGTATCGTAAAAATAAAAATAAAAATTTAAATCTGCACTCCCCCTCACACACCATTAGCTATGTCAGTATGATATTTTTGATCTCAGCTTGAACAGAGGGAAGCCAGATTTCTTTCTTTGGGAGGAAGGGAGATGATTGACATGCGTGTCGTGCTGATTAGGAAACGATCTTCTCTTTGTGTGAAATCATGAAGTAGAATGTAGCCACGAGCTAATTTTAACATTTTAAGCAGTTTAGGCTGCTGAGACACACTGAAAATGGAGACATTTAGATGTTGCGGAAGCGGCACTCACTCTTTAAAATGAACTGACTTTTACGTGTTTCTCACTTTGGCTGGGATCTGTGTCCACCGGCTCCTATTACTCTTGTTTTTAACATATCTGGGAGTAGAACAGCCTGTAGCTATGACGCACTTGACCTATGTTGTGTGTTTACACATAGCATCACATTTACTATAATTTTCAGCTATTAGTTTTGCCAAACATGTATTTGCCACAAACTGTATCCTAATCAACACACACTTGTCTTCCTGTGCTTCTTTGAAGCCTTGGAGTAAAAAATAAAAACCCTGAGGCTTGATTGGCCCACCTCAACCTAATCTCTGTATTGACACTTCTGCAGCAGAATTATCACTGGAGCAATACAAAAACATTACACTGTCTGTCTGATGTTATCTTCATTCGTGATGTGCATTTCTGCAGTGATTCCCGAAACACAATCGGTCTGTGCTTCTCCAAAATGATACTAATTGCTGACAGATTGATCTCACCCTGCCAGCACTAGAGTCGCTTCACATAGCTGACTTAATTCAGGCCCATTCACGGCTATCACTGTAACAGCATGGGCCACACAATAGTTCACATCCTACTGGATGAGCGAGGGTGATCCCCCCCCCCTGCTGCATGTGGTTATATAATGATGAGTAAATCTTATAATGTGAATTATCAAGTTTCGCAGGTGCAATGTAAATTAGATAATGTGTCTATTTCTAATGTGTCAACTAAACGCTGCAGGAAGCCCCGTAAGGTATGACAATGAAATAGCGCAGGAGGTTTCAGTTCCACCTGCAGTACCTGTTAGGAGGAAATGTATCTGGCTGTGCTGAGTTTCTTTGTGAATTTGTTGATGATGAAACCGTCAGGATCTTGTCTTAACCTTGAAGGAACAAGTTGATCATGTTTATACGCTCTTGCTGAGAGTCTGATGTGAAGATTGATGGCATAATTAGTTCCCGCCGGCAGCTCGTTGGCTTAGACACTGGAAATATGTGGGTTTCGCTCCATCCAGAGGAAACAAAATCTTCCTACCTGTTCTTGTTAAAGTCTTGGCCAGAAAGCAAAAATGGCAAACTGTTCTTTTAATAAAGTGTGTCTCGGCCCAGTCCACCGAAAGGCTTACACACCAAACCCTCCAAAGACTGCTATCAAATGTATGTTTTTAGCAGCAGTGTTTAAGAATTTGGGTTTATACAGGTTCAAAATGGTGTGAATAGAAATGGGACAGTGCTTTGTGCCGCTACCTTAAAAATGCGTCTAGCTGTCGTCAGTTCGGCGCTATTTATTTTACATTTTTTACTTTCTGCACAGCCAAAGGAACTTGAGGGACCGAGAGTCTGATCTTCTCCCACGCTCTTTCCTTTAAAGACAGGAAATTTTCTCAGTTTTGTCAAAACACAGAAATGTAATAAAAAAGGATCATCAAAAAACAAACAAACTGCAGAGTAATAAAGCACACACTGCTTCCCGTTGCTTGCTGCAAAATATACTTGAAGTAGCTAAAATTTATATGAAAGGGTTAAAATAAGCCCCTAATGGGCCATGTATGTATTTGACACACTTTGTGTGAGTTTTTGAGGCTTCTACATCATCAGAGTGTTTCCCTCCTGTAAAATCTAAATAAATCGCACAATGCATTTTTAAGCAATAAATTGCACAAAAAAGCGAGATGTAGCAAATATGATACAAATTAAACTCATATCTGCCAATTTATATTTTGTTGTCTTTTTGAAAAAAATGTCAGAAGATTCAATAAACATTCCATTTTCAAAAGATTTGAATTTTCTGGCAATTAATTCAGGGTTCAGGCTTTAAAGGGTGTGGTGGCAGATTTCTTTTCTCATGTATTAATAACATATTTAATCATATCACATTAGTTATAGTAATATCACTTTCTCACTGTACTATAGTAAGAGCACTCCTGTCACTAGTTTACATGCATGTGGAACGTTAACACAGTGAGGCCATTGTAATGGGAGACGTTAAACAGATAGTGGGACTCCTTCTGCTTATCAGGGATGTAAATCTTTAGGTGACGGCCAAGCAGAAAACAAGGTCATAATTCTCTCTGTGAGGGAGGAGGTATAGCCCCCCCCGTGAGAGGGGCCAACATGTAAGAGTTTGTGGAATGTTCTTTGTCTGTGTTTCTGTATATAAGATGTAAGGGCGGTGGCCACAATTCAGAGATGGTCCTGGTGTTTCACTGGGATGCTCTCTCCACATTGCAATGTGTTTATTAAACCCATTTCAAATCAAGCTTGCTGGGTGTGTTGCAGGTTATTGTTAAATTTTCCACGACAAGGGATAAAAGGGTCTGAGAGTCTTCATTTGACTTCATTTGTTGACAACGGGACAGCCTTAAGGTATGGAAAGTGCAGGAATAAACTAGAGGGGGTGATATGAGGAATTTAAAAAATATACATTTTTTGAACTATTGGGAGTGTTTGAGGAGAGCAGTACAGTGGTGTGGTAGTTAGTTCTGTTGCCTCACAGGAAGAAAGTCCTGGGTTTGAATCCACCATCAAACCCGAGCTTTTCTGTGTGACGTTACCATGTTCTTCCCACAGTCCAAAGACATGCAGTTAGTGTGGTTAGGTTCACTGGCCATTTTAAATTCTTTGTAGGCTTGAATGACTGTCTGTTTCTCTGTGTTAGCCCTGCAACAAAGCAACCTGTCCATGGTGTACCCTGCCTCTCGCCCAATGACAGCGGGGAACAAGAATTGGATAAGCAGAATGGATGATTGTTGGACACATAAGCTAAGAACCGCTGTCCAAGGAAAATCAAATGTGGATGCCTTATTTTCCAAAACTTATTTTTTGACCACAGGGTAGTTGTAACACAGACACTGTCTCCCATTGAATTTGTTTGAGGATAAACTTGTTAGCAAACAGCTTCCTACTCACACAACCAGAGGACAGAAAATTATTAGCACCATTACTTTCATGTTATTTTCCACCTGGTGTCCTGTTATTCCTGGGTTTAAGCTCCTCAAACTCCTGGGGGAAACATCTGTCTCTTTAGCTGCTGAATGCTTCGCTATGTTCATATATCCACGTCTTTAATTCCGTGCTGCTGCTACTACTGCACACTTTTTAAAAACCTTTTCCTGTACCTGCTTATTTAGACAGCTAGCACATATCCAGCATGCTTTTAGCATCAAGCGTATGTATGTATGTATGCATATTAAGTCAGTCACTCATTTTCTATTCAATAATGCTAGACCCATCCAATATAAATCAAATGAATGCCATTCTGCAACGTTTTCCTTCTGACATTCCTGTTTTAGGTCTTCTTTCGAAATTGCTCTCAGTGCTATTGCAGGGCTGATCCTGGTGAACAACCTGGGGAGGGGGGATCAAAAGAACGTGATGTTCTGCATGTCTCGTCAGCTCCCAAGCATTCCCATTCAAAACTGTTTCAGACCGCAGCCCTTCAACAGATATGGCACCTTGGACCTTCAATGCAGAACGTGTCAGAGAGTTGACAGTGCGTGGGACTCCTTTTCTATAATTCAAAGGAATGAATTTTTCCAGAAAATGAAAAATTCATTCCTTTGAGTTATAAAGCAGAGCAGTAGCACTCACATTTTACTGTCACAAAAGTGTGAAAAGTGGAATGTATGCGCCTACAAGAAATGATAATATTCTCCTTTTACCTCAGCAGGGGCTCCTTTCCCAGTTAATGTGTTTGCAATTAGTACATTCTTCTGCCTGCAATAAAAAAAACAGTTATTAAGACACAGCATATGCTGCAACGAGGGAAAATGATGAAATTATTCTCCATTTTTCCTCTCTTTGAAATGATTTTCTGTTTTTGCTGCTGCTATTTATCAGGCAATTATCAACATGATGAAACCTAAATCACTTTTAAAATGCGCCTAACCTGTCAGACACTACATTCCCTCATATTTATTTGCCTCCTTCCAGGTATCTGCCGACATTTGTGAGTCTTTATATTGATGCTTTGATTTTTACTGTTATACTGAGGCTATAATAGTTATTCTCTCATTGATAAATTCAGGAATTGCAGTGAAAAAGTAGTTAGACATGCACAGTAGGACGTCAACAATGCCAAACAGGCCAGTCATGTACTTGCAGACTGCGTCCCGACATGTAGTTTAGCACATATGAAAAACATGCAGGGGCCTTTTCTAAATTTATGCTAACTGGAAAGTTCTGAATACATCTCCGCTCATTGTCTAAAGGTAATGTCTTAAAGTTATAGTGTGTAAAATCTCACCACCATATTTTAGTCAATTGTAGATTGATGTCAACTGAGTTCTGTTGGTGGCCTCTGTAGGACAAACAATTCGTCTGTAGTGAGTGTAGCTTCTCAAAATGCTGGGTGTCCACATGTATTTACTCTGGAGGAAGCTGTAAAAATCTGAAAAAAAGAGTTTCAATATGAGTTGATGAGTCAATGAAACTGACCAATAACAACCACACTAAGGTGAGTTGAAGATATTCTGTGCTTTTCTGTCAGTAAACACGGTTGTTTTTGCAGCTGTTAGCTGATGTTAGCTGCTGTTAGTTGGCATCAGTAAAACATTGTAAAACACAGTAAAACACCAAACATTGTTGGACTTGGACACTTAGTGAATAAACTGTTTATCACATTCAAAGCGTGATTTTTAGGAGCCTAACATTAGCTGGCATCATGTTAGCTTATAACCAGTTGTTGTTAATAATAATGGATTGCATTTATATAGCGCTTTTCAAGGCACCCGAAGCACTTTACAATTCCACTATTCATTCACTCTCACATTCACACACTGGTGGAGGCAAGCTACAGTCGTAGCCACAGCTGCTCTGGGGCAGACTGACAGAAGCGAGGCTGCCATATTGCGCCATCGGCCCCTATGGCCAACACCAGTAGGCGGTAGGGTAAAGTGTCTTGCCCAGGGACACAACGACCAGGACAGAGAGCCCAGGAATCGAACTGGCGACCTTCCGGTTACAGATGCGCTTCCCAACCCCCTGGTCGCCCCCTAGTTGTTGTTCAGTTTGTTCTCGTTGTCAGCTGTCCAGAGACAGGATGGTTATATGTCTAATCTGCTGACAATATCGGGAATAAATAAGCATGTTTGTGCATGTTTTCCTGTTTTAAAACCCTCACTTTAGTTCAGGAGATGAAGCTAGAAGTCAGGAATGATTATTTTTTCCAGATGCTAGCTGTCTTGTCTTTCTTATTTGCACTTTTGCTTATATGGTGATAGACTCCACTTCTCCGATGATAAAACACAGGTGTCATCCCTCATAATTGGAGCCTGACTGTACAGACATGAATTAAAATTTCTCTCCACAGCACATGAATGACTTTACTTTAGCATGCTAACTCTTTGGCTAGTCTCTAGCTGACTGTACTTTTAACTTTATTAAGAGTAGTTTGTGAGAGTCATTGACGACCTGGTTTGTATAATCTAAACCATCGTTCAAAAAGTTAAATTAAGATGACAAGGCGTCTAACGGCATAATAAATGAGCAACATTTATTTCCACTTTTTTTATACATTAAACGTGCATATCAATAAAACTAAAATCGATCATATAAATACCTCTACTATTATACTGTTACAATAAATATGGCTCTACAGATTCTAGGTTAAATAAAAAACAGAGTTCAGTATCAACTGCTGTGCAACACAAGGAGACACTCTCAGGACACACTGTACATGTCTTCTCTTTTAGCACATTTTCCATGTCAAATGACGGACTTGTTTGGTGATTGTGATATGATACAGTGTACTCCACTCTCATTTAAAAGAGCCTGTTTGCTCTCTGCTGTGCTTTTCCTAAAAGAGATATTGTTGAATAATGTTCACAGTGCCAGCATGACAGATAAGAAAACTGCAGTCCTTTTAATATCCATATTCAAATTCTGTTTCTCTTCTGTTACCAACAAACCACCCCGTACCATTTTGTGGAGTCAAAATGGAGACAGTGCCATGCTTTTTGACAATTTGTGCTGGAGTGCAAAGGAGCACACACTCACCACCTACACACACGCATACACAAAAATCATAAATGTGCTCAAAGTATTTGTACAATTAAAAGCAGGCACTCTGCTCCAGGTTGACTTAAAAAAAGGCTATTTTTCAAAAAAAACTTGGCTATGTCAAACATGACAGTGCACCAGGCAGTGAATAGAGTATGATACAGCTGTGATTCACATGTACACAAACACATCAACACATCAACACCCATGTCAAAATATTACATACAGTACTTTAAAATATATTACCAAGAAACTGTTGTTATCTGATAACGTGCAAAACTAAGCACACCTTTCACAACACTCTCACGCACAATGTTCATCTTTTACATGATATACAATGAATAATTGTACAGACTAAGTAATAAATATCATCACACAAATATGTTTTACTGGTCACTTCTGTCTTCCACTTAATGTAAATGCCAAGTACTATGTAATGCCGTCCCATGCACCATCTTTAAGTTTCCGCTATATAACAAAGGCCAAAAAGGAGAATTCTTCTAGACGTTTTCTTCAATCTTGTGCTTTCTTAACATCTACAAATTCAAATAATTTGTCCACAGAGAGAGAAAGGATCCAATGCCAAAAGCTGTCTGTATGCATCAAGTGACAGAATATAATTTATGGTGATAGAAATGATTAGATAAATGTGTCATGTGATATAAT
This sequence comes from Perissodus microlepis, assembly GCF_051167445.1. NCBI lineage: Eukaryota > Metazoa > Chordata > Actinopteri > Cichliformes > Cichlidae > Perissodus > Perissodus microlepis. Next base: position 10,269,578 of record NC_140470.1, read on the forward strand.
ATTTCAAAAAAGGAATAAAGTCAAGAGAGCTTCATTTTCAGTGGCTAAAGCTATCCTTCACAGCATAGGTGGGAGCAAAGTACCAAAGTCCAAAGAATCAGAGTCAGTCAGATACTGTGCCGTATTAATAATAACTAATGATACAAATAGTTATAAACCTTTGTGAAAATAGACAAAAACGGAGAGAAAACACGTTCAGTAAATTGTAAAAACAAGGAAAGGACTTGTGTCTGTGCCTTTCCCTCTGTCTCAGAAGCCAGGCACGTGGCAGTACGCCTCCAAGGAGGCCAACAGGATGTAGATGAACCAGAGAGAGAGGAAGAGGAAGAAGGTGAGAAGCTTGGCTGTCCGTGGGCCACCGAGCTCTCCTCCAGACACGGCGGGACGTCGGCGGTAGAGCAGCACCAGCACGCACACCAGCGCCATGATGGTGAAGAGGGTGACAGAGAAGGCCAGGGACCCCGGGTTCACTTTGAACACCTTGCCTTTGGTGTGCCAGTAAACTGCTGCAATGGTCCACGCCACTCCGATGCCTAAGAACACGTTGACCGCATTGCTGCCCGTCACATTTCCAATAGAGGCGTCAGCATATTGATCCTGGATGGCAGCCACCTTACTTGCAAAAGTGTCTGTAAAAGAGAGAGAAATAGGCAAATATATATAAGTAATCAGTAATGTGCACAGACAGAGTACATGTGCCACAAACACCAGGGACTGTACAATAAGCACTACATGTATTTAAGGAAATTCAAGCCTTAATTTAGGAAGTACCGCCATTATTATACTGTATATAGTTTCCCAATTTCAGAGGCTCAAAAATAATTGGACAGTTGACTTACAAGTAATTTCATGGCCAGATGAGGCATATTTACCTATTATTCCATGACAAATTAAGCCATTAAAGATCTGGAGTTGATTTAGTAGTTGTGACTGGAACTTTTAGCATGTAAGTCCAAAGTGTCCGTGCAAGTGCAACGAGGCCATGATTAGGCTGAAAGTTCAAAGGAAAAACTTAGGAACACAGCCTAAGCTGTAAGAGTGGCCAAATCAACAACCTAGATCATGGTTACAATGAATAAATGGACTGTTCAGCTTAGCAATACCACACATCCCAAAAGACTACAGAAGACTAAAGTGTATGATTGCAGAAGTTATTTCTTGGTTGGTTTCATCGATTCCGTCAAGAACACTCAATAGGAGGTATAAAACTGGATTATTTTATGAATCTACAATCAAGACATGCTTTTTGGAATGGAAATACAAAGACAAGAATAACAAGGTGCAAACCTCTGGTTACACTTAAAAACATGAAAGTCTGATTAGGCTTTCCTGGAAAAAAAGGTTGTCACAGAAAACAAAAATCATACTCAGATATAAATATAAATATATAAATATAAATAGATAATAAAATTAACATTGTATTAAGATAGTCATTTGAATCACTACTGATACAAACTCCCTCAAAAAGAGAGACTCAAAAACAAGCAGCAGCTGGAGATGACTGGAGTAATGCAAAGGAAGAAACACAGGATTTGGTGATGTCCATGTTTCCAGTCGTTGACTAAAAAGGGTTTTCATTCAAGTATTAAAAACAACACTAACATTTAAAGTGATGTTAGTTGTGTTTCAAAATTGTCGTAAACAGTTATTGTCTTGATGCATGCTCAATCATCCAGGTAAGTAAATCCCAAAGGGTTGAGACACATTTCTTCTAAACACTACGTCTCCTTGGCTTTTAAACGTGTTGCGCCAAAAACTGGTCCACCTCAAGGATCGGGTCCCCTGACAGAGTAGTGTAGTGTACTCTGTTAAGTGCCTGGAGGATTGCCATGATTTATACATGGCAAACAACCTCTGGCGAAGTGGATGGCACAACCTCGTCAGGCCAGGACTCCGCAGTCTATTTACACCTAGAGGCCAGTGGACACTCTTTTAATGATGAGGATGTACATATCCTGGACAGGGAGGAACGCCAGTTTGAGCGCGGAGTCAAGGAGGCCATTTACGTGAAAAAAGGAAAGACCATCTCTGAATTGAAGAGGGGGGGCCAAGGGTACATCTTTCACCATCTTAAAATGCTGTGATTGCAGCCATTCCCCAACTCTCTGTGAATGGTACTCATGGCCATTGATCAGTGGGCTTTGATCAATGGTCTAATTTTGCTCTAATGTTCATAATTCCACACATTGCCGAAAACCCAAACAGCACACGCAATAAGCAGCCTTATCTAAGCGTCCTGTTAATGTTGGTGGGGCGTCAGTTACACAATGGACCGAAAGGCAGCACAACAGAGCCAGCGGTGCACGGGCAAGAATTCATTTCTTACTTGGAAATTCCGACACCACGTCACATCTGACCGTGTAATGCAAACTCTGTTTGCCAGCAACCAAGCTGCTCTCAGCGTCAAACGACTCCACCTCCAACCATAAGAAATGTAGCCTACTGCAACTACCTTGTTTTAGTTGTGGTAGCTACCTGGGCTATGTGCCACTTCAGTATCTTTGATGTACTATTGCTGTGTGATTTATTACTATTAATGAAGGCTGCATTACAACCTGCTAGCTGCAAATAATCACGTGCAGTTCTGAAAGCAGACAGAAAGAAAACATATTACTGATACAGAAATAGTTTTCTATACAAGATCACTGCAAAAACTGCAGCCTTACCTAATGTCCACCCTACTGTTACTCATTTTATATTAAGATTTTAAAATCTAGTTGGTATTGCTTTCAGAACTGCACATGATTATTTGCAGCTAGCAGGATGTTAATGCTATCCATCAAGTCTAACCTCAGCTAATGCTAGCTAACAATGTTAGCTCGGTGGCGAGTAGCCTTCAGTAATAAATCACGCAGCAATAGTACATTCATGTAGTTGTAAAAAGCAAGACAATATATTAAGTAATCCAAAGTATTCAGAATACGTTACTCACATTAAATAACTTAACGGAATACATTACAAACTACATTTTGGGCCATGTATCCTGTAATCTGTAGTGGAATATATTTTAAAAGTAACCTTCCCAAAACTGTTTGTTGATCAATGGTCATGACAATTTGCATATTAATGATTAGCGACCTCACAGCCCCTTGTCCAGTGGGCTAATTTCAGTCATTGTGCGATGTACTGTTTATAAAGCTGGGGTCAGCTGAGACTGAAGAAGTCACTTGGATGAGTGACGAAACGTTTCTCCCACTGAAAATGCTTCGTCCATGAACAGAATCAACCCAGATTGTTGTGAAACTCAGTTATTTAAAGCTGAAAATCTGAAGATGAAAGCTGAAAATAACACTGTTTTTGTGTAATATTGTTCTCATAAAGCTATAGCCACCCATGGTACTCTATGTGTACTTAAATTGTTATTAGGCTGTTGTTGTCTTGTGGCCCTGCATTAATGATTAGAAGGACCACATCCTATATGTGGTTATGGGAATACAGCCAATAGCCTACTGTGAAACTGCAAAATAGAAAACTTTCTCTCATTGATGAAACATTGTTTGGCTCGTAAACAGATCTGACTTTTACTCACAGTAAAATAAAAATGGGCCCCCAGCTGTCAAGGAGTTCAAGACTCGAGAGAAATGCCGTTATGTATCATATAATATATGTGTAGCTAATAAACTGTGACTCTGTATGTGACAGATCACTTGTCTGCAGTGTAAAAAAGCACAATGTTGTTTTCTGACTGTTAAGAATAATTATTTTTAAGCTGGCTAATTACTGAAGTCAAGTTCAGGGATCATTGAACAACTGAAAACACGAGAATTTGACTCTTATATTAAGACCTAGTTTACATTCATTACTGGTGACTTTTTCAAAAAGGGGGGCTTCATGGCTTTCTCTTATTTGGCACGGGATTTTTTAGGGAAGCATGAGAGGATAAGATGGAGTCTCAAAGCGTGAAAGTTGGCAACCCTTGTTTATTAAACCAAAACCTAATTTTCATAGTCATTTTTTGTGTTCAGCGTTAGTGTTTAGGAAATAGCAAAATGGGACTATAATTAGGGCGAAACTAACAAGTGAAACAAGGTTTTTTTTCTCTGTTTACAACTTGATAATATCCAAGGCATGAGCTTTGGAGAGAATCCCTCTGACAGCACAGGTGGAGGAAAAGGTTACACAAGCAGCTGCTTCTGCCACAGGGGAAAAGCCCAGAGGAGACACAGGACAAGGCCGCTGGTAGGACTGAACGACAAGCACAGATGCCCACCTGGAACAGAAGTGCCGAGGGCCACAAACACCACTGCGGTGACCGAGTCTTTGAGACCGACTGTGCAGCCGAAATGTGAGGCCAGGTCCCCGGTCACAGCTGTCAGAACGCCAATGAGGGAAATAGAGACAAAGAAGCAGGCCCAGCCGTTCCAGTATTCAGTCGGTGGGACGAAAGCAAAGAGGACCTTCCAGAAAACTGTCAGGAAGTGCATAATGTAATCAAAGCAGGACGGCAAGCGTTCCTCCCCGCTCTCCTCCTCATCGTCGTCACCTAGCAAAGACAGAAAAGATGCATGAAAGCCTGCGAAACACAACCTTCATGTAGACCACTGTTTGGCTTTACAGAGCACCGTAAAGCCACTGTGAAATTGATATAATTTTAGTTTCAGTTACTGTGTTTGTTCAGACACTGGCAGTTTTGGGAAATGTTCTACAGATACTGTAAAATTGAGAGAAGATTTAATATGCACTGCTGTTGGATGAAACTGTGAATGTGGATATTGTTTGGACAATGGCTGCTTTTGTGGTATGTGGCCATTCACGTTGTTATCATAGCCATTCTGTGACTGCTCTATACTGCTCCTGTTATCTACAGCCAAGAAATCATTGTTAAAGCCAAATGGGATTTGGACCAGTTGTGCTTAGATAAGAAAGACGTGCAACAAATACACCACAGGAGGACAGGAATACAGTGGCTTCAATACAGCAGTCATTGCAGTTGTCACAATTCAGTGCACTACACACATGCGGGGGGCTCGTAGTTAGTGTCACACCATTTAAAAACAAATGTGTCATAGTGCGACCAAAGCACAACAATTAGTAGAGCTACCATTCCAGTGACAGCCATCGCTGAGGGCAGGAGATTACATTATAATTTATAATATCATCATATTTATCATAATACAGCTCAGACCCAAACTGTGGAAGTGAATGAGCACTAAAAAATCCTGACTTTTCAGAAATTTAGTGCCAATTTGTCATCATATTCATCTTCATATTTTAGATCAGTAAAACTTTCAGCGTCTTTGAGCAATCCTTTTCAAATCAGAGACATGCTGGAAGTGTACTTTCTATCTTAAATATGCACACTGCAAATGCAAATCTGAGTTTCTCCAGCAAGAGAGAGAAAATAAAGAAAAGAGCACGTTAACCAAATGACACATCACAGGAGTCTAAGTGAGCTTTTAGCCCAATGATTTGTGCACTAGTGCAGATCTAAAAGGTTCACAGACAGCTTTGGAAAGACCCCCCAAAAAAGATTCACCATACCACAAACATCGTCAGAAATTCTTCAGAACCATTAATTGTTGAGGAAGAGCCGGCCCTTTTAGTTTTTATGATGAGCCTCATCGTGCATTTTTAATAAACTATTTGGATTTAAATGGATGCAGCAAATAAGCTCAGAATGATCAAAAATGAATTAAAATAGCATTTGTTTTTGTAAGATCTTTCAACCCTTTCCTTTAAACTGGGGATGTTTTTTTCTTTATGCAATCTTAAACGGAGCATTTTGAATTTTATTTTAAAGACATATCTAAGTGAGCGCTGCACAACAGGCAGCTGGTGGACCGGATCCAGCCTGCAGGCTCAATCTTCTTCAGGACTGCCTTCAGAGGGATGAACAGATGAGACATTTCAGGACGCCGCGACTTACCTGCGCTGACAGTGACGGCACTAACAAACTGCTCTCTCCAGCTGCTGCTCCCTACAACAAGAGCCAGGTTCGTTTTCTTGATCAGCTTGTCCACTGTGCTCTGCAAGGAAAGCAGAAGAAAGGTGCATTAACACACACTGAATAACATACTCAGTACAATCTTAGTGCTGTATGACACTGGGGACACTGATGTGATGAATCAAGATACAATTACCAGCTTCTGTCCTCCCAGTGTGAAGCAATGGTGAGTCACCAAAACAGATGCGAGCACAAAATCCCAGTAGCCCCCAGGAGAAAGGGAGTGTGCGAGCATAAAGCTGCTTTAAAGCAGTGAAGAAACACAAGCCAACTCATGAAACTGCAGCTGTTAATATCACTGCGGTATCATGTTACAGCTTAAATGTTCCTAAATTGTCTCAGAGCGCTGCACCACCCATTTTAAGCTGAAGGATCAGTTTACTTGTGCAGAGGATTGCAGTATGAATCTGTGGTATCTGTGTAGCTCCAGCACAAGTATAATGGCGATGATGTCATAGTTATCTGATAAGGGTTAGCTCAGATTGTGACTGGAGACTACACATCAAACAGAGGGTTATTTATTTCATGATCACAAAAATAAAATGCCATCACTACATGTCAGTCATTGTTTTTTTGGATTATTGTTTTAAAGCCTTAAGTTGAATGGACAGGTCACATTCTTTATTTATTTAATTTTATTTGCCAGAGGTGACCATAAAGTGGAGACCCGATGCTAGCTAGCTTTGTTAGCATGATAGCATGACACATTTATTAGCTGTACAGGTGTATTGCACAGCCACAGGTTCCTAGAACCATAATATTATTTCCCGTAATGAAAAAAACAAAAACAAAATGCTAATTGACTTCTTTTCCAGGACTGAAAAAAAGGGATTAGCCACTTGTATACAGCTCATAGCTGTTAGCTAATGAGCATGTGGAGGCGCAGTCAGATATGCCCCTTCCTCACTACTTGTGGTTTCAAAACACCAACATGGCATCTTGAAAATAGGCAGTACTTACTTACTAAATAGTAGTAAGTGATGGAACATGTAATCTATACCACTACTGTTGTGCATTTATGACTCACTAGATAAGCACTGAAAAAGCACTGATTAGGCTCTATTCATGAACAGAGTCTATTGATGGATGAATCTCTCTGTGTTAGGAAGCACCTGCTTTTTTGACTACTACTGAAATGCATTCAGCTAGCCACGCCTAGCTTCGACCTCCAAGGTAAAAAGAGCATTATTCTACCTGTAGGGCTTACAGCGGAGCACAAACATTTGTTGATTGACAGTTGTGCCGATACTGATGTTTGTGTACAACTATGTGATAAAGAATATGGCCTGTTGTTTATTACAGCTCATCCAAGAACTCCAGATTTGGTGAGTGATGTATTAGTATTTTATTAGCAGGAAAAATAATCAGCAGGTCATTTTGTTGCTGCCATATAATCTATGGATGCTACTTGCTAACCAAGGTTGCTAGCGTTAGCTAGTACGTTAGCACACCACTCTCTCATCAATCAGATTTTCAGCTCCAAATGGCACTGGCACCACAAATTTAGCTCACAGGCAGAGTTCAGTGACTTTTCTTATGTGTCAGCACCTACCCGTCACAGAAAGACACCATGCCTCTAATAAAACACAACTTAAAGTCTGGATATAACTTAAAGTGAATTAAATAAATAGTCATCCTCAGCACATTTTTCATGAATACCAAAATTAGCCGTAGCGATCCCAGTGCCTTTTCTGACCAGGCTGTAAATTTGTTTAATTCTGTTCTAAAGAGAGTCTCTGGAAATGAGCTTGTTTTCGGAATTAGCAGCATTTGCTTTTCACTACTTTTTTGGCTGGCTTCCTTGTCCAGCTTCTGAGGTTGCCACTTGGGCCTAATATCATGTTGTGTTAAGGTAACTGAAGTTTCTTTCTTTTTTAAAAATTTGTACTTTTTCCTGAGTTGAGATCGATCCACTGCTCATCCAGTCCAAATGTCAAAGTATTCTTCAGCAAGATACTAAACCCTGAGTTGCCCTCAACACATCCATTGGCATGTGAGTGTGTCTGTGGACGTTAGATGAAAGTGTTGTATGAATATGTGTGGAACTGGGTGAATGAAACTTGTAATAAAAAGTGCTCTGAGTGCTCAAACCGAGTAGAAAGGTGCTATTTAAGTTCCGGTTCACTTACCATTTATTGTCTCTTGTAAAACACCCAACTTATCAATACAAAACAGATGGAGTACTGCTATAAATTCTGCATTATGGCAAATGATACAAATTCTTTAACTCTGACTATTCAACCTGAATGATGCGTGAACACATCTACTGGAAGATTCATGAGTTGCATAATTTATCACACATCAAAAGTAAAATATATATTAACCCAAAATACTGTGACATCAGTTAAATTGCTGCATTTTTCCAGGTTAATGTTGTAAGTCCATGTCAGCTGGCTCTGAGTTACAAAGCTGCTGATTTTGTGTTACCTTGAATTCATAAGACTCCTCAATGACCACCTCCAGCCTGGTGTGCTCTCCCAGACATGGGCAGCCCATCTTTGACACGTCCTCCGGACCCACTGCTGTCTTGTTGTCATTAGTGTCACCTAGGGCAGAGCAGCACAAGAATAAACTATCATCCAGGATTTCCCACATGGTGCTTGGATGATAATGAAAGTCAGTCCTCTGTGTGTGCTACGGTCCGTTACAGTGACTCTGAGTGACAGATCAGCCAATCATAATTGGTAAACCCAACACGAGAGATGTTGGGGAGACACGTATTGAAATAAATAAAACACGGCAGCCTGCATATTGATACTCAAAATTTAATCAAGAGCATAAAAAGTACTTGGAATAGAGGATTTAGGTTTATTTATGTCAGTGGTTTTATTTATAATAGTGGATTATGTGAATATGTATTCTGTTATTTATGTTTTGAATTCTCTACTTAGTAATTTACTTCAGGGATATATTTTTTCTGCATTCATTACTGGCTTATTGTTTCTTGTATGTGTTTATTGTCATTATGTTTAATAAATAATAAGCAGAATTGTATGTTATTAATATAAATAGGTCTCATAAACAGGACTTTCCCAAACATTTTCTGACTACACGTCACATTTTTAATATATCCACAGTACTTTTAGGTTGCAAATCATCAATCATTAAAATATGATCACATTTAGGAAAGAGTCTGAGTGAGTATTGATATGAGCACAGTTGTATTACAAGTACTTTTTTGATTTTAGTTAGTATAATTTAACATGCAATTGCAAAAGCAGCTATTGCACAGTAATTACAGCTCTCTTCCACAGTGTGTCTTTTCTCCTTCCTGTTAAAAGGGAGTTTTTCCTTCCTACTGTCGCCAAGTGCTTGCTTATAGGGGTCATCTGATTGTTGTTGTTTTTTTTCTGTATTATTACAGGGTCTTTACCTTACAATATAAAGCTCCTTGAAGCAGCTGTTGTTGCACTATATAAATAAAATTGAATTGAATTGAATGATTAACTGTAAAAACTCTCACAAATAACATTGATGAAATATAATGAAATTTTTACTCTAACCCTGAGCAAGTACATCAATTAGACTTCAGTCTTCATGAATAAGGCCTGATGAGGAAGTTTGAGATTAGTTGTGCTGTAAAGTTTAATCTGCATTAATCCAAGCATTTAAATTAAATATAATAGAGAGTGTACACATTTATCTCAAGCCACCAAATAGAGTGACATATCACTCTGCACATGTAGCACACGGTGATGTCATCCACTCACCGTGTCTCTGTCCCACCTCCAGCAGTATGGGCTCCTCCAACACAATTGTGAATGTCTTGTTTTTCTCGTACTCCTCATCATCAATGATCTTCACATTCAGCAATTTCCTAAAGGTCGAGGGGTCAGGGGAACAAGGAGAAGCGGATTAGCTTTGTTTAGGGGAAATAAAAGTAGCTGCCCGTATGAGTCAACCTGCAGTAACCCTCTGTTATCTAAACACGCTCAAAATAGATCCCAGGCAGGTAAGAGCAGCTTCCAATGCTGAGACTATGCTTTCGTACACATTCAAATAAAACCAGAGTAGCTAAGAGGTAGACTGCCTACACAGTGAATCATGAAACAGATCTGTTAGATAAGAAGGTGGAAGCTCAACATTTCCCCCAAATTGACAAATATCATGCGCTGCCGAACACTACGAAGAAAAAAAAGACTAAAATATAAATTTTCCTAACACCCCACAAGAGGGCGGACTCCTTCTGCACCATTAATTCCATTAGAGCACAACTAAAGCGAAATAGCCCACACCCCTCCCACACACTCAAGTTAGAAGTCATGAGGAATTGAATTATTTCCTTTGTCTCTGTGGAAATTAAGCGTCACCTATCTACACATGGACTCATGATAAGACATATATATATAGTTTGTGCTCTTAAATCCGAGAGCTCAAAAACGTGAGGCTGCTTTGTCAAACTGTGACCGACATATTTTCTTCAGCCCTCTTCGTTCGCCCACACTGTCACAGCCAGTCTCTCTCTCTCCCTCTCCCTCCATCTCCCTAATGATATGTGGGTGGCTGTCTATTTCTGTCTACACATATACACTCAGGGTTTGACAACACGCATGAAGAGCTTTTGCTTGCTGAGGAAGAAGAAGTTTATTTTAAACAGCAACGATACGTCACTGGCTGTCTAATGTCAGGCTAAGTCATGCCAGTGGGAGCAACGTGAATCGCAGCCTGGAGACCTCGCAACAGGAACAAAAGAGTTTGTGTGCATGGTATGTTTGCTTTGAATCGCCGTGCCGGGGCCTTGAAATAAAATGTGAAGGCTCTGCTGCTGTGGATTGTGCTAATGTAGCAGCCATTTTGACATTACATCACATTTTAGGCAGACACTGTTTGTCTTACCGTAGCGTACCTAGATAAGCAGAATATACAGACGAACATTTACATTTTCCACTAAAATTCAAACGAGAAATTAAAGGCTGTCGAGAAGCAGCAGGGGCCCGGGTTCATTTAATGCATCGGGCTGATTAGCTGGCAGTCTAACTCTAAACTGCTGCCACAGTTTGAAGCTCATTTGCACTGATTTCAGACAAAAAGAGGTGGGTGATAATGCAAAACGCGAGAAAATCAAAAGTGACTTTTTAAAACAGACTAAAAAACAGCTGTGGTGAGATTAGTTCTCCTGCTTTCTTAGTTTCGGTGAGTTGGTCCTTCATGTAAAGTAGTTCCATCCCTCTTTTTTAAAAAATATATTTTACTTGAATCAGTAATACCTTTGTTAGTATTTCAAAAGCATTAGTAGCGCAAATAAACCAAGCAAAACAGAGTGGCTAAAGACAAGCAGTGCTTGCTAAAGAAAAGACAGTTACGAATGGAAGAACGGATGATTTAATTATTGCTACACTCCAGTCCTGCACACTAGTCTGCAACCATCTGGAAACCACTGGTCACCAGAGAAAAATGTGTATTCCCCTGGCTGGTTGGTGCGTGTGGTAGGTTGTTTGCTGTCGCTAGGAGAAACTGGTGGCAAAGTGCTGCTTCACAGTCTGTATTAGGTTGGTGTAACTGAGGCCCATCACACAGCAATCTCAAAAGCCACTGGAGGCAGAGATGAGGAGAATGTTCTGATATAAAAGCTACAAACACAGGAATGGCAAGTCCTTAAGTTATTTGAAAGCATGGATGTTGCAATTCACGGTCACCGTGTAGCAGCCTGCCATACCATAAAAACAAGCAATCAGTGCCTGTTCAACACTAGAAATAGCTTTGGATTTCACAGAATTTATCTGAATTAATTTGAAATAATTTTCCCACATGCCAGTCTGACCTCCACACAACTTTCTTCACAGTGAAACAATGCTCTGCTGATCTCTGTGCATGTAGTGTATATGTCTGGTAGATTTTTATTATAGTAATTTAACTTGGCAGGAGGAGAGAGGCATGAGTATATTCCTTTGAGCTGATTTCTTTTTCTCTGCTGAGATTTCACTTTCCAGATCTTTTTTTCTATGCAGCTTGCTTACAATGTGAAGCCTCTGATGAACAGGATGTCACTCTTGTCATTCTTAACCAGCAATTTGTCAGGTATTTGTGTGTCTCTGTATGTGATGGAGATGGGGGGGAGGGGGGGGGGGAATCTCACACACAAAATAAAATCTATTCAAGCTGAATTTATGCTTCAATTCTTCAAAGAAAATGGTACCACCAGAGTTTGAAAGTTGCAGATTTTTTTCAAACGCCCTAAAAGCCCAAACCTTAAGAACATATTTCACATTTTTAATTTTCATGCGCACAGTGGTTCTGTCGTTAGCGACTCTGACCTGCAGCAAGAATGTATGCTGCCACATTTTGCGTAGAATTTGCGTTTTTTCCCCTGTGCCTACTGAGTTTTTGTCCTGGTGATGCAGTTTTCTCCCTCAATCCAAAGACACGCTTGTTAGACTGACTGGTTCTAAACTGTCTATAGCTGAGAGTGTGAGTGGTTTTGTCTCTCATCACCACCCCTACTATAGTTGGAAAAGCAGTTCAGATGATGACGTGATGCATTTTTAATTTTAAATGTTTCCAGCATGTAAATGACTACCAATGAAAGCATGTAAACTAATCAAAATATGAAATCAATGAAGTTCTGCCTTCATCTTCACTGTAGGTAAAAATAATCACGATTTAGCCGATTTGGCTAAAAAAGTTAGCTAAAGTAAACTAAGTCAGACACCCGCTAACTAGCGAAATATGTTAAAGGAATAGTCTCACATTTAAAAAAATATGCAATTTTGTGTTCTTGCTGAAAATGAAATGAGAAAATTGATGACAGTTTAATGTCTGCACTCAAATTATTAAAGTAGAATAGCAAGCAGTCGACTTAGCTTAGCATGTAGTCTGGATGGAGGGAAACAGCTAGCCTAGCTGAGCCCAGTCTACAGCTCTAAAGTTGACTAACAACACAGCTCTCACACCTCAGTTTAGATGATGTAAAAATGTAAGTTTGTGGATTTCAGCTTAAAGTTACAGATACTCATCATTTTATATGAACTTCATTATACTTTTGGGCTTTTGATGATTTTTTTAAACTGTTCTTTGTTCATAGTGAAATGATTGTACAGCACACATCTATAATGAGTTTGAAAAAACAAAAGAAAAAAGAATTGGGGCGATCGTGGCTCGAGAGTTGGGAGTTTGCCTTGTAATTGGAAGGTTGCCGGTTCGAGCCCCGGCTCGGATAGTCTCGGTCGTTGTGTCCTTGGGCAAGTCACTTCACCTACCGCCTACTGGTGTTGGCCAGTAGAGCCGATGGCGCGATATGGCAGCCTCGCTTCTGTCAGTCTGCCCCAGGGCAGCTGTGGCTACAACTGTAGCTGCCTCCACCTGTGTATGACTGGGTGTGTAAAGCGCTTTGGGGTCCCTAGAGGGAACTAGTATACAAATACAGGCCATTTACAAGTTTGAATTTATATTAGTATTAGATATTTTTTAAACCACACAGTGTCAAAAGCATCATATCCCCCGTTAACATTTGGTTAAATGTCCCTTAGCAAGTTGCACATCAACAAGATTTTTTTGGTAACCATTAACAAGCTTCTGGCCTAATTCTCACATAATTCTGTCTGATGTTTGTCTGGGCTTTTAATCATAGTCCTCATTTTTGTCATGGTAAGTATGTAAACCTTTGACCACAACTGTACAATATTCATGCTGAGCCAGTTATTTACAACGAATAGGACTCCCTGCAAAATCATAGTTGTTCTTTATCTTTTAAGTTATCTTTTAAAATTTGTGGTCCTTTAAAATTTCCTTCGTGCGCTTGGGTTTAAAATGTTCAGTTTAAAAATACATTTTCTAAACAGCACACAGTCCTGCTTTATGAGCCCTGTCGCTGCAGGTCAATGTAAACTCTGATTATTACAGACACAATTGGATTTTATCAACACTGTAAATCCTTCGCTTGCTCCATATCACATTACACTGCGGAGCCATCAGCCATCTCTGCTGCCCGGTTGGCTCAATTCCTGGGAAAGTTTCTGAGTAGCCGCAGTGGTATAAACCTCCAATTGCATCTGTCACACAGACAATATTGCGTGCATTCTAAAGATTGATCTCTGCTCCATCTGCAACAACCGTAATCTGTTCTCCATCTGCCTGGCTCTTTTTGCAGTTGTCTTACATTTACTGAGAGTATGTTGAATGCTAAAAAAAGTATGCCTTGTTTGTAAATTAATTATCAGGATTAGTTTGACTTAACCAGAGAAATGAGAAAAAGGAGGTTGGTCATAATTGTCACCTACAGAAAGAAAGCATCATACATATCGTCTGTGACTCTTAAAGTAGTTCTGTTTATATTTGGAGGTTCCCTCTCCTCCACATTTTTTGTCAGTTCCTTAAGGATGCTCCAGTTTCCTCCCACAATCCAGAGGCATATACAGTAAGGCATGAGGCCCGGAGACTCCAAACTGCCCACAGGTATGACTGTGTTCACTCTGTAGCCAGAGAGAGTGTCTCTAATTTCTACCCTCTGCCTGCTGCAAAGAAAAAAAAAAAAAAGCTTCTGCCCTCCCGAGACCCTGACAAAAATTAAGCCGGCAGGGAGACCGAGTGAATGCATGACAGTGTGTCAAAATCCACAGCTGGACCTAGCACCTCCGTTCATTTAAAGAGCCATGAATCAAAGTGGCATGTCAGCATCTGCCTACAGTGCTGAAGTGTCCTTGAGCAAGATATTGAATCTCAGCCAGCTCCAGAGAGGCTGCAGTGTAGCTCATTATAAACAGAAAGCAGCTGCATTACATTACATTACTGTGTCTCCACTGTGTTGTTGGGTTATTATGTAGAGAAAATTTCTACAGAAAGAAACCCGTTTTGACATTGATAATAACAAATTATTCCACCACTGATAACTTGTACTTGCAAAAATGTGTGGCAACATAATGGAGAATGGTCTGAACTAATAAGCACAGGGAGAGACAAGTGGGACGAGGAGAATTTGAAATTCATTTCTACCCTGCAGCCGTGTTAGCTTCTCTGAATTTAAGCTCAGTGGTAAATTTTAATGTCAGCAGGACAACACGCTGATTCTCCTCAGGTGTACTGTGTAACATGTTCACTATCTCAATGTAGTATGTTCACTTGCTAATTTGCAATAAATGTAAAGCACGGTTGGCTTTGGGAAGGATTTTGACCAGAGGGATGCTATCACTTGATTACTGTTCCTCTAGAGGTGAGCATTAACTGGTGGACCTAATTTCAGAGCACTAATTGCAGAGATATTACGCTCAGAGCTACAAATGTTAACCTCATATCAGCACAAGAGAAAACGTTAGGCCATCAAAGACATTAGGATCCATCCCCCGAGAACCATGACTGTTTGTCTGTACAATATTTGACCCCAGTACAAAACACATTGAGATGTTTCATCCTCTGGGGATCACAAATGTCTATTATCCATTGAAAGTCAAGAAATTTCACAGTGAATTATGGTGGTGCACTGATTGACAAACAGTGTTGTCCTTTGTGACATGGAAGCAGGAAGGCTAATATGTGATTAGCTCTGTGGCTACTTGAAAAGTTGATTTGAAGGGACAGGATAAGCAATAACTGCAGTTGGATGTTTTCATTCTTTTCAATGAGGATTTATAAAGAAGGTGCATGCCAGAGGTTATGCCAGGGGTCTGAGTCCGCCCAAAGCAATTCCTGTTTTCCTGTATGCTGTCTACACTTTCTTATCAATAAAGGAAAAATGCCATAAAAAAAGTTATTTAGTTATAGCTTCTGTCTTCTTTGCAGCAGTTGCTAAGCTAAAGGCTAACAGCCCAAACATAAACAAGAGTAGCCCACATTGCTGGTTTTTCCACATATTTTTGACACTACCTCCAAGTTACATTAAACAGCTATAATATGTAAACATGGGTCTGCAAATGTTTTGTGTTAATGTTACCAAGCCCTGAATCTGTGTGTCTTTCAGGAAGTTCAGTTTGTCATCGAGCTCGAGTACCTCAGGCGTGAGAGATAAAGAATATCAGTGTATTGATTTTCTTTTCAAAAGTGATCCCTTTCTATCTGTTTTATCTTAGCTTATGTAACTGCCCCCATTATCCACTTCAGACTCAACTAGTGCATAGAGGCGCATATTTAAGGCACTAACGAGAACAGATATGAGATTATGCTACATACGAGCATCAAAGGGTCTATTGCAGATCTTCCTCTAATCCATAAACACAGAATGTAAAATGGCGCTTGATGTCAGCTTGTTTATTTTGGCTCAGGTTTGTGTCTGTACATCATAATTTATTTACTGCAGAGCAGAATTTCAATGGTAAATTATTATTTATATGCATGCCTAGATTTTAAACTGCTCCTCCTGGCTCCACATCAAAAGCTTAAAAACTTGGCTTCCTCTTTTGCTCCTCTGCATGCTCAAATATTGACGGGGGAAGACAGATGTACGCGAGCACAAAGACACACAAAGCTTGAGACCCTGTAACAAACACGCAAACACAGAGGTGCCCAGAGGACCGTCGCCGAGTGTCATCTCTTTGTCGCGAACAAGCGGGGGAAACACTCGGGTATGAAAAGCCAGCTCGGTTTTGAACGATGAACTTTGGCAGCCTGCTGAGCAGTAATGAGCGCAGACGTGCATTTAACACAGAGAGGGTGTGAGTTTATAGGCTCGGAGAAACAAATAGACGCATACAACGATGGCGACGGTTCAAGATGATGCCATTTCACCTACATCTTTTAACGGGACTGACTGGCATAAAGAATTCACAAGCTGCGTAAAGAGGAGCACAATCTGGCCTGGCAGTCTTCGACTTAAGCTCTCCAAAAGTGGTGAACTTTTGGCTTGGCATTAAAGTCAAACATTAACACCTTCGGGTGGCACGCAGAGATGAGCGCATTTCCAGCAGCAATATTAGAAAACTCATTTAGATTCAGCTTAAAAGATAAGTCAGCTGCTCGACCTGGCAATTTTGATTCAAGATCTGAGTCAAACCTTTCCCACCTATGATCAAAGTACTCCCGCATTCCCCTTTAAGTCCTCGCTTGCTATTCCGAGGAGGACAGGAGTAGCAGAACACTGCTTTGGCATTTTTTTCTGCTGGGTCTGGGTTTTCTTTTCATCTGTTTTCTGATAACAAACTGTCCTGCCCCACTGGATCCCACTCTCCACAGTCACACCCCCAGTCCTCTCCACTGCTGCACATCGACTGTTAAGGGAAGCATGACTCCAGATATTATGAAGTGTACTTTCACTGTCAGCTTTCTACAGTCGGATGAGCACAGTCTTAGCTCAGTAGGTGAGGACTGTATCTGCTCAGTCTCCATTTGAATGCAGATGCCAGCTGCCTGCCTCTCATTTCACATTGTTATACACTATTGACTCATTAACTGCAGCCTCTGTAGCTGACTGCGCTATGAGGGGAACTTTTGGGACCCCTTTAACCCCTCTTCACTCTCTTTAATTGCTTTGGATGCTCAAGAAGCTCTTTTTAGTTCCCCTTTGGAGCGACATGTTGCTTGATGTGGGTTTAAAGCGGATTCAGCACTCTAATATGGCCTTAATTATACACATAGACTAATGCATAAAAAGGAGAAAAAGCATAGATTGTGCGCGAGAAAACTGCTAAAAACAGAGCAGTATATTCAAATTTCACCTGCGCTGCGAGGCAAAAAAAAGAAGAAAGACAAATAGGGAGATCTGCGTTTTCTTTGACACCATGTATTCACCTGCCTTTCCTCCCACTTGGCCAACCTACACAATACACCTACGCACGAGCCTCGCGCAGACGGATGCATCTGACACATTTGATTCCTTTGTTTCGTCCTTTGCCGTGCAGTAAATCATTTTGTAATGAGTTCGGTACGGTTGAGGGCATTTTCTTTCTTTTTTTAAAGTAAGAAATTTAAAAAAAAACCAGAACCGTTCTGTGTAACTGCCAGGTCTTTTGCTCATCTCGTCATAAAGCAAACACTACAAGTGTACTCATCATTCAGCCAGCCCTTTCAAACAGCGTTCAAGTGAAAAAAAAAAAAAGAAAGAAAGAAAAGCTGGAAAAACATCACTCTTTCAGCGCTCTCTCACTCCCTCGCTCTCTGCACTCTGCCTCCCTCATCTTTTTCTCTCCTCATCTCTGCCGGAGCATCCACGAATGCTTTAACTAAAATAACCACACGGGCTCCAGTGCATGCACCTGTTTTAGTAGCTGCCGTGCAAGTCACCTGTCTGATTTTTTCCCCCCTCTTCTACTCTGTTGCTCGTGTGGGCTTCCTTTGTTTTCCACAGGGAAGTCTTTAGAGTTGTGCATTACAATGAGCTTCAACAGAACTTCCACAGAAATCCCAACAGGCTGCATTTAATTCATTCACAGGAAACTGTTTCTGGGTTTCATCTTCCTCTTCTCCTCCTTTTTCTTGTTCTTTTAAATCTCCACGATCTTTCATTATCTGCCGCACAATTATATCCTCTTATCCTCCCACATCGTCCCTGCGAAAAGAGCTAAACTTCGCCGAGCAAACGTATCTGTGAGTCATAAAAATAGGCCTTTCATTCGTTACCAGAATAGATAACTTACAGTAATCTAGCAGGACAGTTTAATGTACCAATGTGTGGGCGGTGATGTTTAATCAAGTGATGAACAAGAGGAACTGGCACTCACATGGTCTCATCGTTCTGAAACTCCAGCTTGCCGGACACCTCTTCGTAGTCCTCCCCTGCTTTGGCGGTCCCCTCGACAGTGTGGTAGGGCACAGCCACTTTTCCCCGTGCCCCGGATGTCCTGTGAACCTTCACCTGCATGTTGCCAACGCTCTCGCTGACCCTTGTGGAGTTGCTCTCAAACGTAAAGATGCCAGCGTGGTCGTCGTCGTAGATGGTGACGGTGGCGATGTGAGGATTGCCCAGTGCCGCCTTTGGAGGAATATGGGAGGGAAGGCCCACCATGCTGTTGCTGGAAGTGATGGAGCTCGGCTCCAGGACTGAGACCTCGGCTCTGTGCACGATGCGCGGGTTGCTGAGGCGTACGTAGAAGTGCTCGTCCTCTTCAAAAATGTCATCGTCAATCACGCCAACAGTAAACTCTTTGGTTGTCTCGCCAGGCTTGAAGACCAACGTGCCCTCAGCAAACTCGTAGTCTGAACCTGCATTGGCAGTCCCGTCCTCCGTCCGGTATTCCACCTGTGCAGGGAAAAAAAAAACTTCATCAAATATGTAGTGGCTGGAGTTGTAATAAAAATATTAATATTAATACTTTATGCCTCAGGCAGTTAAAGGTGATTTAAAATTGACCTTGAGCATTTGCAATATCTGTGCTTTCCCCCCTCACCTTAACAGTGCAGCCACTTTCTCCTCCGTGCCGACTCACGGTCAGCTTTAGTGAGCCGCAGTTCTCAAAGCACTGATAATGAGAGTCTTCAAACTGCAGGTAGATAGTGTTAGGATCTTCCTCTTGCCCGCTGGCCTCGTGACAACTCACCACCTTCCTGGCCTGGTCAGCTGCATGCTTTTTCAGGATGTTCCCCGCTCCGATCATCATGCGCGTAGCTTGAATGCGATAAAAGGCCCGGCTCTTCTGCTGCTGGACCAGCACTTGATAGTTGGCCATCTCGATGAGCTGCTCCATGTCCTTATCTGGGTGCCTCTGTTTTAGGTCTTTTAGAGTACGAGCCATCTCCCTGCGGGCCTCTTCTTCTTGATCTTGTTCCGCACTCATCCCACCACCTTCCTCCACGCCCTCCAGCATCCCATCCAGAGCCTCTTTGGGGTGAGTGTGAGAGTTCACACCCTGTCCATCCATCTCCAAGTCCATTTTAGTGAACATGGCATCTCCCTCTGACTCGATGATAATGCCGCGGGTCTTGTCGGCTCGGTAGCGCTTGTGGACGTACTTGTAGAAGAGCAGGCGGCGGTCTGCGATCCAGGCTTGCAGAACGCACAGGGGGAAGAAGAGGAAGGTCAGGACTGCTTCCCAGACTTGCACTTCTCCGGGGGAAAACACTGACAGGATGAGATACAGCCAGATGTAGGCGAATATGCTCCAGGCTGCGGTGACAAAAAACACCCGCAGGTGTTTTATCTTGCGGGTTTCATTTTCCGGCACCACATAGACACAGATAGCGATGATGATGAACATGTTGAAAGCAGCACTGCCCACGATGGTGCTGGGACCCAGAGCTCCCGCTTCAAAGTTATGGCCGACCACTTCGATGACAGACAGCAGGATCTCTGGTGCCGAGGAGCCCAGGGCCATCAGGGTCAGGTTGGAGACCGTTTCATTCCAGATGCGCACAGTGGTTGTTGTTGTCTCACCATTAGGCTTCTTGATGGTGATCTCCTTTTCTTGAGAGGTGATGACCTCGATAGAAGACATGAACCGGTCGGCGATGATGGACATGCCCAGGAACATGTATATGAGAGCGGCAAAGTAAACAATGGCACGTGCCACCTTGTCACCCACTGCGGGGTTCTGGGGATTCCACATGGGCAGCACCACGCCCTCGGAGCAGTTGTCATCACTGGAGCAGTTGCCTGGGCTGCTGCCGATGTCATCATCCCTGCTGCCGTAGGAGAAACGGGTGACTCCCGGGAGGAGAACCAGCAGAAGAGAGATGAACATGCATGGGGTGGCAGGTGGAGTGCAGTTCAAGATACGCTTGTGTAGAAACATGATGGTGTGGTGATGCTTTGAGTCTTCTAATGCTAGAGATCAGTGCACGTGACATGTGAAGGTTCGCATGAAACTCTGAAAGACAGGAAAAAAAAAAGAAGAAATTTGCCTGGTGGATGAGAAAGCCACATGTCAGATGTTCATTATTCAGTTATATTCTCAAAATAACCCCGATATGGCACCACAAAAGTGCTCTTTTGTATGCAAATGATGTGGGATCCATCAGTTTCGTTGGTCCGAGTTTAGAGAGCCAGAAATATTGGCACCTACTAATCGTTGAGTCACTGGTATTGAACTACCCTGTACAACTCCCACACATATAATGTGGTCATTCTGTGCTAAACCGCAGTGAAAATGTTACCCTTTGCACCTGTAGTATCGAGGGAAAAACTGACTCAGTCCACCCCGTACTGTCGAGTTAGATGGGAGTCCAAAAATAATATCCACTGGCAACGAGAATAACAAGAAAGGAGCAGTTGTTCTTAGGTAGCCCTACTGGTACATATATTATAGGATGATTTAAAGGAGGAACAGCTCTAGTGTCTAGAGAGTCCAACACACCTCTCAGGTCTAGTATTAAATATAAAGCTGGATGCCTGAGTGCAATTCAATCATCACCACCTTACCTAAAAGAATCCATTCCACATGCAGTAATTTATATTTGCCAACATAGTTTCTCTGATTAAGTCAGACAGAGCATGACAGGGTGGAGTGGGGTTGCAAAGCAGCATGCATATGCACAGCAACTCGTGGGCTGGCTGAAGCAGCTTTAATACCATGTGTTATATATGAAATTAACCAGATTGACGCTTAGATGGGTATCAGCTGAGAAATCCGCAGATGCGGGCTACCACTGAGATCAGCCAATCTGCCGTTTAGCTTAGTTTAATTTAGTTTAAAATTTTACATAAGCAATGGAAACGGCATCAGGGGACAACTAAAAGCAATTCCCCAGTGCCAACCCCCCACCCCCCCCCAGCACCCCAGCAGTATCTTAATGGCCTGAATAGGCATTTCAAGGAGTACAGTGCTAAACTCTTCAAAGGATTAACATCTGTGAAAAAAGAGGAGAGGGAAAGATGTTTAGTAATGTGTCTGGTGTTTTCTAATGAAAATTTAAAGAACATCCTTATCTCAGAAATAGGTTGCACACCTACAGCAGGAGCAGTCTGGCAAAGCTGCATGTTTGGCACATGCTCTCATTGACATGCGGCAGTGAAAGGCAGCATTCTCCAATCTGACCTGCATAACAGGAGAGCACGGTTTCCATCAAGGCTACATTTCAGGGTGAAGTGGTGCAGCACAGATGCAGGATTTAAGCCGTCAGTTTTTTTCTTTCTTTCTGCTGTTAGCTCATAAATAAGTGACTAACAGATTGTATTTGTGCAACAACAACAGCAACAGCCCGACACCTGTCTGCTGATCAGATTGAGCGAGTGAGATCAGCACCATGGACAGCGACTCCTGCAACAGGCAGCTCCAATCAGTGACAATGAAGCAGTCTTTTTTTCGGACTGAATGAAATATCCCTCATTACTGTTATGTGAAATCACATATTGATATCATCACTGATTCCTTCACTTTCAAAAGCAGATTTAATTAATACGTTGCTTTCATCTGGCACACAATCCTGCACAAATTTTGAGTGGGCGATGTTTCTATGGCAAAAGCAAGCTCTCCGACTGGTGGAAATGCAGGAAAACTATAGAGAAAAAAATGTCTCTTTCTGTTCTGTGCAGTATTTAGTGATATGTTTTCCTCACTAAAGTCGCCAGGCAGCAACAAGTAAATGAGATACTGAAGCATATTATTCATTTCCCCTGAAGAATACAGATGTTTTCATTTTTTAGTCAACACAAGCACACACTCTGAAATCTCCTCACCTTCGTCACATTACATCTATTCAAAGTGTGCAAGTATCCTACCAGTGCAAAACTACAGTTCTCTGATCTGCTGATTTCTAACATGTTTGCGATTAAAAGCCCGAGTGCAACGTGAAGACTTTACCAACTACTGGCAAACCCAGCATGATGCCACTTTCCATCTAACAGAGTTACTAACCTTCAATAATTCCATAATTATCCAAGCCTTTAAAAAAAAGCAGACCCAAAATAAATTAATCCTCAAACATGTTCTTGTTTGCTAAGCAAAGGTCCAGGGTTGGCAAGTAAACACATAATGACTCACACTTTGATGCCTGCACTTGTTTTGTGTGTAAGCGTGTGCGCTTTTCAAATGGTGGCACACTCAGTTTGTATTGAGACGCCTCATAAATGTCATCTCTGCTATTTAGGGAAGGAAAAGTCATTAGAATTCATAAACAAAAGGAAAACAGAACAGAAACATGGAAGAAAATGAAAAGAAACCGGAGTTCCTCGAGATGTTGTTTTGAGCTCAAAGCACACTCATCAGTCTAAGCACTAAGACAAGTGTTACTGGATTTACATGCAGCTGTTAGTCTAAGAGTCTAGTATAATGGGGGGCAAGCAAAATTCTCATGCAGGGGCTTGCTTAGTTTCTTTTCTTTCTTTCTTTCTTTCTTTCTTTTTGGTTTAGCTTATAGTTATAGTTCCTATTTTAAACATTGTGAGAAACTGTATTACTCACCTGGATGCAGCTGTCAGTGAGTCAACCCAGAGTGGAAGTTCTAGCCTCGGGAGATGAACTTATCTTTCATGCTGCTCTGTGGAAATACAGCTTATCTTAAACGAGCATACCATAAAGTCAGTTTTTAAAACCATCATGAAAGTAATGAGTGTTCCACATCGGAGAATTTTGAGAAGCTTTAAAAAAAAAAAGAAAAAAAAGCCATAAATGTGAGCCAGTAGCAGCACAAAAACACAAAACACCGCTGTGGCAGATTCGAGACAATTCAAAACGCTAAGTTAGAAACAGATTCTGACACGGCTAGGCAAGTGATATTACAGATGTAGAATAAAAAGGGAAAAAGAAAAAAAAAATAGAGCCTATTAAATGATCAGTACGCTGAGCATGAGGGACAAACAGATCGGTCCATTTGGTGCGCACAGCTGCCCCACTGATACTCACGGAAAGCCCAGAATCTCAGTTGGATTCTGGTCACAGCGTGGCTACCCTGCACCAGTTCAACAGAGGAAGACACCCCGTGTGCCATTCACACGGCAGGCTGGTGTAATGGTGTTGGCTTGTTGCTGGTGTCTTGGAAATGACGCGTAGCTTTCCCCGGTGCTTGTTTTCTTTCTCTCTCTTTTTTCTTTGGCAAGTACCCTACCTCAGCAAACTTAACACAGCCGGAATAGTTCCCCTCATTAAATTCCCATTGTTCCACCACCGCGACACCCTCCGCAAAGCTAAGTAAATTATTCAAAAACCACAAGGCGCTTTCAGCTTTATCCCTTCCTGACTGCGTGTTGATGCGTAAAATAATAAATTAAATTACACCAGTCCAAAAAAACCCAACAACAAAATCTTAGAAAGTATTAATTTAAAAAAAGAGAATTTAATTGTATTTTCTATTTCCGAAAAATAAACTGAGTGCAAAAAATTCCCTCGCTCTTCTGCCTGAGCTGGAAAACGCAAGGAACCAAACAGGGCTGCACATGAGAGTGGGCGTGAATGAATGGTGAAGGATTGAGAGGACGCAAACCACACAGTACGCGGATCAGGACAAGATGGATATCAAGCAGAGGGATGGTGGCACACAAGAAAGAGGAGTGTGAGTGTGGTGTGGAATGGAAGTCTTGTCTTACTCTCGCGGTGGGCAGCACTGGCACAAGAAACGACGAGCCAGAAAGGGAAAACAGTAACACTGCAGAAACAGGGGAGGGGAGACGTTCAGAAGCAGTGCTACACGCACGGCTGGTCCTCCTGACTGCGCATCAGGAGACCAGGATTAATGATCATTTCCATCAGAAACCCTTTAGAATGTTTGCTCATTATCTTGGTTGCCCATCAGCACAAAAAACCTGCTGTAAGCTAGAAGATAGAGAGCTGATCTTCGTTTTTGACACTCCGAAATCCCAGATGTATCTGCCCGTACGCCTGCTGTGGGCTGCCGTTGTTGTAGTCTGGATGGTTACTTAGAGACAAAAAAAAAAAAAAAAAAAGCACATAGTCTCAAATAGTTTTTCTTCTGACATGTGAATTTAGCCTAACATCACTTTAAAAGATGGGAGCCATGTGGTTGATCTACTGTTGGGGGAAGACAAAACAAAGTAAATTAGACTTTCATTTGAGAGAAATAACACACCACCATCTCATGTTGCTTCTATCTGGTCAACAAATCTAAATCCAAGAGAGAGAAAATTGAGTGCTTTGTCATTGTGATCTGTACCACCACTGGGCCAAAGAACATGACGGGCTTTGGTGTGGTGCCAGGGTAAAAGCCAGCAATTTTAAAGCTTAATGTGTGGAAGATGATACTTTGTGTTTCTCTGGACAGTCTGCCACAGTGATGGGCTTATTCTGTTAGGTTTGGGTTTCATAAGAAACTGGAAACAGGGCATTTAGCAGCCAAGGATGATTATGTTTCATAAAAAGTATGTTTTGGGTTTTTTTTAACCATTACTAATCCTAGCTGTGTTTAAAGTGGTTCTGTTATGCTTTTCCTTATTTCCTATCATGTGTATACTGTTAAAATGATGGAAGCTCACATTACACAATGAGAAAGTTAAAAATAAGGATGTCGCTTTCTGGGCAAGAAATCCCTGTGAGGAGCAGCTCAGTCTTCAGACTGCTCTAAATCTTCAGATGATTTTTTTTAATACATGTGGCTACTTGTGTGAGAGAAAAAAACATATACCTATGTACTCACCGGGTACTCAGGTAAAACTGTTCAACACATTTTTAAGAAAAATACCTGATCTGCCAATCACATGGCATCAGTTCAATCCATTTAGATGTGTCAAGACGTCAAGACGACCTGCTGAAGTTCAAACCAAGCATCAGAGGTAATTTAAGTGACTTTGACTATTGGTGCCAGACAGGCTAGTATGAATCTTTCAGAAATTGCTGGTCTCCTGGGATTTTTCCCACACAGCCATCTGGAAGGTTTACAGAGAGTGATCCAAAAGAAGGATATATCCAGCGAGCAGCAGTTCTTTGAGCGGTCAGAGAGAGAATGGAGACACTCATTCCAACCAAAGTATACAGCAGAGCATCTCTGAACTCACAACGCCAAAACCCACTTATGTCAAGCAAGAACAGAAAACTGAAGCTACAAACTAGCTTCTCACAGGCTTAAGATTGGAAAAACATTGTCTGGTCTGATGAATCTTGGTTTCTGCTGCAACAGATGGTAGGGTCAGTATTTGAAATCATATGAAAGCTTGATTTGTATCAACAGTTAGATACAAGTTAGACACTTTTGGGATCTGGGTACCAACTGAGTATCGTTTATAAGTCAAAGCCTAGCTGAGTATTGTTGCTGATATCTATGCCTATCTTACCTATCTTTTGATGGCTTCTTCAAGTACGATAACATGCTGTGACACAAAGTTCAAAGCTCATCTGAAATTGATTTCTTCAACATGACAATGAATTAAGTGTACTTGGGATGGTCTCCACAGTCACCAAATCTCAACAGAACACCTTTGCGATGGAAGGATTCAGAATTCGTCACGGTACAGAAACAGCATTAGTCAAGGTTAATAATGACTGTCTTACAGTGTACTCATCTCTGTGCTTGTCCTGTTAGACCTCCGTGCAGCATTTTGTTAACACTGATCACAATATTTTACTGCACTCCGTTACAGTTGTTTGAATCGTATCCATCTAATACACTTCTGTTTGTTCATTTAATGCAGAGTCCTCTTCACACGCTAAGATTAATAGATTAATTAATAATGGAGTTCCACAGGGTTCTGTGCTAGGACCAGTTCTGTTTACATTATACATGTTCCCCTTAGGCAGTATCATTAGAAGGCATAGCATACATTTTTACTGCTTTTTAAATGATGTCCAGCTTTATCTTTCCATGAAGCTAGATGACACATATGAACTAGTTAAACTACAGGCATGTTTCAAAGGCATATGTATAAATAAAATAAAATAAAACAAAGTTAAATTAAATTGGTGGAACAGGATATTCTCATGTGTGATGCTATCGTGTCAATATGGAACAAAATCTCTGAGGAATGTTTCTGGCACCTTGTTGACTTTATGTAGACTTAAAGAATAAGACCGGCTTATAATAATATTTTAATTTAATAAATAAAACCTTCTGATTGCAGGGGCCAGCCAATCAGAAGAAGGTTAAGTTAAAGTTAAGGGGAAGGTCCTAAATTAACTTGTTTAAGACAGTGAAACTCAGGCACAGGCCTACTTCAAATAAATCAGGATGATTTTCAAAGATGAATCAAGCAAAGCTAACAGAATGCAGTAATAAAAATATGGTGCTGAAGATGAGCCTTAAAGATCTACTTTGAGGACAGCTGTTCCATTCTTAATGTACAAATGCTAGCATGTGTAAGGGTCATAGCTCACTTTATTTAATTCATAGCATGCTAGCTTGCTTCACTTCAAATTATACAGGTGAGGTATTCAGTCATTAACTTACCTGTCTGGTGATCACCAGCATCAGTAATCAAGCATGTCAATCAATGCCTGTATCTGAGGTACTGCCACCTCCACAGCAACTCAGCGGAAACCTAAAAACACAGCTTTCATTTGAATAACATTCATTTACTCTTCACTGGTGAATGATTGCTTGAGATGATCATGGAATGGAGGCTTGAAGGGGTGATTACAGGAAACCTTGGAGAGAAATAAAAGAGATTAGACAGTGAGTGGTGGGCAGAAAACACCAAAGAAGGGAAACAACCCAAATACCATGTGGCTTCTCTTCCTGGAAAGAGGAATCAGTTTAAAACACATGCTGACGACAGTGGAAAGGTTGCACGGTCAGCTGCAGAGACGTCTCTCTTTAAAAAGTCACTTAAGACACCCATATTTAATCCATCACACCCTGCATATTTCCTGTATAACATGTCTGCCCATGTCAACACTGACCTTGAACTAAAGAGAAATTCTAATTACTCATGAAGTGATGAAGGCTCCAGTTTATGACATACACATTTGTGATGTTTAAGTGGCAAGAGAAATTTTACTTAACTACAGAAGGCTGATAAATGAGGGCAGCCATTTATATGTCTTTGAATGCACCTCTTTTTTTAATAAAAAGAGGAAGCAGTGTATTCAAACACAAATAATCGCATTACACACAAGCCTGGATAAGAATGCCTAAATGGGATCTTTAAATTGAAAACACTGACCTACTCTTAGAACAACATACTGCTCTCCCTTTTGCCTTGGCAGAACAAATCTTATGAAATACTGAACCGCAACATTGTATCCAGTTTATTCATTCATTGTAGGTGGGAGCAGATGGTGATGTATGCGCCTTCAGAGAAAAAGGTGTTGCTCAGAGAAAACCGCGACTCTGATGCAAATGATACTGCTGCTTTCCCCTGAAAGCACACACATATATACTATTACATTCTTCAACGTGTTCAGATTAGCTGGTATGCTTGTCACATTTCGGTTAGCTTGAGTAATGTCGCTGTTGTTCAGCACCATGGACAGAGCCTCTTTTGATACACTATATGTGCCAAAAGTATTTGCCTGTGTGGCTTCACACACATATGAACTTGAGTGACAGCCCATTCTTAATCCATATTTTTTAATAAAATGTGGGCCCACCCTATGCAGCTATAACAGCTTCAACTCTTCTGGGAAGGCTTTCCACATGGTTTGCGAGTGTGTTTATGGGAATTTTTGACCACTGTTTCAAAAGCGCATTGTGAGGTCAGACACTGTGGTTGTACGGGAAGCCTGACCTGGCTTGGCTCCACTCTAATTCATCCCAAAGGTCTTCTATCGGGCCGAGGTCAAATATGCTTTTGTTGAAATATGTGAACACGTATAAGATCATAGTTAAATGTTGCTTTACAGGAATAGATTTTACAAAGAGGTGTCTTTCCTATTTAACTATTAAGCTGCATCCCACAATTTACAGCAGGGTGTTTAGAAACAACTCTTAATATAATGCACCGATTGCACTGCTAAAATATAGAATTGAAGGAACTCTGGTTTGACACTGAGATGGATAATAATAATAATAAAAGAACATCAAAACCACAGGCATTAATGGACTAGATAGCATTAAAGAATGTCTGCTTTCTTGCCCTTTAATAATGTGGGTGTGCTTCTGTGATTAAAATAATGGTAACATTTCACAATACAACATGCAACTGAGGGTGTGACTTCCCTAAAGTGACAAACACAATAATTTAAATGTATCACAGTCTGCACACCAACATTTTTGCATGGTTACAATGTGAGAAAGAGGTGGTTATAGTACGTTCTAATACAACCAACATCCATAATAGTAATGTGTAGTGTCAGTATAAGGAGGGGGGTAAGGATACTCTATAATATAGTCCAAACCCCATAATGATACAGTGAAAATATAACATGAGAGGGGGAAACAGTTTCTCTTAAAGTATAACCTGCTCCTGCCAACTCTCTTTTATTATGCCATAACTAGATTTTAAGTATCAGTAAGTATTTTCAGTATTAAAGACATGGAGCCTAAATTTAAAAAAAAAAAGATGAGGTAAATATTTGGAAATGAATCCAACACGGGCTGCATTATGATGTGCAACCGACCCCCCCCCCCAAAAAAAAAAATAAAAAATAAAAAATAAAAAAAATCAACCAACCCTAAAGTAGAGCTAGCTCAGGCATTATCTGTTGCTTGACAAAGGATTCCCCATTGTCTTCATTAATGAGAACCTGGATTTAAAGGATACTTGGAAGATTTTCTTTCTGCTCAGTAAAGCTCAAAACGCATAATAATATTGTAATAACTCACCTAATTTGTTTGCATCTGTACAGGTTCTTTTTCTCACCTGCAGCAAGGTGCAAAGAAATATCATTGACAAGGGAGAGCAGTTGGTCCTTTTTTCATTTACTTTAATTTAATTTTCTTTTAACAATATTAATTCATTTTATTGTTTTTAATGATAGGTGAATAAATAAGTGAATCAAACTGAGTCTCACAGATGATTTGCATAGGACGGGACTGGTCCACACCACTGGTGTCCAGCATCATTTACTCTGTCCCACTATGGCCAGCCAAAGCAGTGCCCTAGTTGTCCAACAGCCCCACCAATCAACTTAAATAGGTGGCCCAGACAGGCCAATAATGTAAAAGAGGTGATTGATAGCCGAATAATAACAATAGTCTGTTGTGTTTCTTAATAGTCAGACTGGTTGAAAAGACGAGACAGAAAAACACAGTTAAAGAAAAAACAGTAAAATCTCACTGAGTAATAAAGTAATATCTCTCCCTTCTCCAATTCCCTTCTCAACAGTAGTGTATCATTATCCTCATGGAAAAGATTTCTTATATCTTAGCGTCCAATAACGCATGCAGCATTTAAACCCCAGTTTCCTGATATGATGCAAAAGACATTCATGTTATTGTAGAAGGGAGTTATGGTTTAGAGAGCAGATACAGTATCTTGAGTTAGTTATGTGCCCTGTGGCCATGGACTATTGCAAGATGATTATGGTTAAAATGCAAAAGTGTTTATTCATAAGGTCTCCTTGTAGCAGTTATCATTTTACTGGTAAGTGCTTAGATGCTTATGTATTTGTGAGTTTCTCATTTCCAGTGCTGAGCTTGGATTTGAGAAACAGACGCCCTCTCTGCTTTTAAAGTGTGTCTTAAAACTTTCCTGTTTGCTAAAGCATATAGTTATAGTTGGATCAGGTGACCCTGAATGCTCTCTTAGTTATGCTGCAATTGGGCTAGGCTGGTAGGGGCTTCCCATGATGCACCAAGTGTTTCTTCTTCACTCACATTTTTCACTCTCCATGTGTTTATACACCACTCTGCATTTAATCATGAGTCACTCATCTCTGGTTCTTTTCCACAGCGTGTCTTTTGTCCTGTCTTCCTCCCCTCAACCCCAACTGGTAGCAAAAGATGGCTGCTTCTCCCTAAGCCTGGTTCTGGTGGAGGCTTCTTCCTGTTAAAAGAGAGTTTTTCTTTCCCACTGTTGCCATGATTGTTTTTTCACTTTACAATATAAAACATATTGAGGCATCTCAACATCCCTGGCTCTCTGGGTCTCTTCCACAGCATGTCTTTCATCCTATCTTCCTTCTCTCACCCAACCGGCCGCAGCTTATGGCCCCGCCCCTCCCTGAGCCTGGTTCTGCTGGAGGTTTCTTCCTGTTAAAAGGGAATTTTTCCTTCCCACTGTCGCCAAAGTGCTTGGTCATAGGGGGTCATATGATTGTTGTTTTTTTTCTCTGAATGTATTATTGTAGGGTCTACCTTACAATATAAAGCACCTTGAGGCGACAGTTGTTGTGATTTGGCGCTGTATAAATAAAACTGAATTGAACTGAATTAAATTGAGGCAACTTTTCTTGTGATTTGGTGCTGTACAAATACAATTGAACTGAATTGAATCCTTGTGTCAGTATATGCTGCTGCTTTGAAGGCTGCTGCTTTGCTCATTGTGCTCTATGGAAAAGGTAAAGGGAAGGGGATTCATGAGACAATAAAAGCACAAAGTAATTACAAGAATAACAATAGGTGGCTTACAAGTCAATGCATCTGTCTTAGTTTTACATGGAGACATAACTTTATCCCCTCAAAGAAAGACACAAAATATCAGAAGACAATAAAGCTTGCATTGTTTTCTCTGTGATGACATCTTGGACTAGTTATCTGTCCAGGGTGTTCTCTGCTGCTCACTCCACGACAGCTAGAAAACGCTTCTGTCCTGCTGTAATCCTGAATTCAATAAGGAAAATAAATGGACGGACGGATGGATGCCGTGGTAGTTTTTAAATGCAGAAATTCAGGTGGGATGTATTCTTTGAAGGACAGGCTTTTATTCCAGATTAGTAATTACTGTGGTGTTTAAAACAAAAAGAATTGGATTGTGAAATATGAGACACGCGTTTCACATTAAACAACATCTCCCAAACCATCTTTGTACACTTCTTCTCAAATCAACACTCTCAGGATGATCAGAACAACCGAAAG
This sequence comes from Perissodus microlepis, assembly GCF_051167445.1. Classification (NCBI taxonomy): domain Eukaryota; kingdom Metazoa; phylum Chordata; class Actinopteri; order Cichliformes; family Cichlidae; genus Perissodus; species Perissodus microlepis. The sequence continues at coordinate 10,301,154 of NC_140470.1, forward strand.
GGCACAAAACATTTGATTATAGCAAAGAGACTAAAAAGCAACCTTCCAGGGTTTGTTTCAGTTGCTATAGCAACTGTTGCTGCTCCTGTGTATCCATGGATGTTAAAGACGTTTTTCATCACGGTGGTCATGCTGAGCGATTTTATTTTTTTGGCAGACAGTTGTAAATTGTTTTCAACTTGTATTGAGTGTATTAAAAATGTGATAATATTCGCATCAACCGTCACTGTTGCTTTTACTGTACCTATGACAGCCAACCCCACAAAAAGTTTCTTGTATTTGACACACACACACACAAAACAGCTTAGCATTTCCCGGAGACTTACAAATCCATCATATTGTTACATATGCACATTTTTGTCCAGCATGAAGGGTTAAAAATGCATTTTAATCACTGTGCTGCACAGAGGCTTGTCAGGATTTTATGTTGTCTTCTATACAAGAACCTCCTTGAGCTTTTCCACTGGCAGCTTTGATGCCCAAGACAGCTTCCTGACAGCAGCATGAAGCTGTTTGGTGTTGCAAACTAACAACAAATGTACCACTTAGCTGTGGTAAGGTCAAATATATGCGTTAGGATTGTAAAGTGTATGTACCACTCTCTGACTTCCTGACAGTTGATTCTGATTGTTTTTTCTGCTTAAAGCAATCAATAAAACTGACATTTTATTTGGGACCAGAGGTCAGAAGGTCATGAGTCTTGATTTACGGCATATCAATAGCTGATGATTTCCTCACTCTTTAGTACTCTCGGGATGTTCTTTTACACTACCTCACTAAACACCTTCGACATCATTGTGCTGACACAACTGAGACCAGTTTGTGCCATGATACTCCCCGAGGTCATGTGACTGGGGATAATGAGCTAATAAAGCCTGCACATCTCTAAATTCAGGGGCTGCTTGATTTGTTTTCTCTGATTTCTCAGCGAGGTTGCTTTCTCTCCCTGAGACTACCAAGCATGGATTCCTCAAATGTACAGCAAACACAAAGTTGCAGGAATGCAGAATTCACTTTAGGGTTCTTTATTTAGCTCCACATCATTAGTCATCTCAGGGCACTTATATAGTCAGGTTACGAATTCTGCTTTAGTGAGTCATTCCTAAGTCAATACTGCTGTTAGGCACCTAATGCGACCATCTGTTGCTACCTCTGTCTCTCATATGTTGCCATCTTGTGGACAATTTAAAATCTGCCAGTCCTCATTTGTATTAATGCACCGAGTTAAAACAAAAAGGTCTGAGGAAGGTTAAAAGAATGACAGTGTTAGTAAATGATAATAATAAAACAACACCAACAACAAAAATAAGAATAATTCTTACATCTATATATCCTATATTATTTTGATATATTTTATACCTTTAGACTTTTTATATATTTATATTTGTATGTATGTTTATTGTAGAGTCTGATGGTGAATAAAAGCACTGATGTGCACTGTCTGGTGTAAGTTCTGAATGACAATAAAGTGGCTATTCTAGTCTGTTCTATTCTTCTTGTTTGTAGAGCTGGTGAGAAGAGCTGCGTTCATTACATTTACGTTACCATAACGAGGGTAAATAATACTCATAAATGTGGTTTACTTATATAATTAATTTCTTTCTTTCTTTTAAGATTTATTAATGGGCATTTTAGCCTTTGTTGCTGGGGAGGACTGTGAAGCAAAAACAAAAGAAGGGCACGTGGCACGTGGCTTTCCTGCTCAACCTTGTGCGCTAAACCATAGCTGATTTATTTCTTTTGTATTTGCTTGCCATTTGGAATTATATTAGATTTACATATAACAATTTGACAGACTACTGTCCTGTAGAGCTAAAAAATCAGGGGTATCAAACTCCAGTCCTCGAGGGCCAGTATCCTGCTTGTTTTCCCTGCCCTACCTGCTGCTGATTACCTGGATCAGGTGTGCTTTGCCAATAAGAAGTTACAAGGGCAGGTTAGTTGGAAAACAAGCAGGACAGTGGCCCTCGAGGCCTGGAGTTCGGCATCTGTGTAATAAATAAATAAATAAATACATGAAATTTACTGGCATGGAATCTGCAGCCTGATCAAACAATTAGACTCAATGTGCTAATGACAATCAGCAAAGTTTTTAATTTCAGGCAAAATCCTGAATGAATCCAGGTCCCTGAATGATTCTCACTTTTATTTTCATGATAGTTTGGTCCAGCTTTCCTGCTGGGCAACTCAAATAAGGGAACAAGTGTAGAATTTTTTGCATTTTTAATGAGCAAAGGGTGCTCACACCAAATACTAATTAGTTTTTTGTTTTGTCTAACTCACAATAAAAAATACAAATCACGGCATTGAAAGCATCCTCCATTCAAATAGTTTTTCGATAAGCACCTAAAGCTTTTGTCCCCAATATCCATTCACAAGTTTGCTTATTCCTCCTCTTTTCGTCCGCCTTCTATCTGTTATTAGATGCTCAATATCAATATCATGCCAATAAGGCACATGCGATAAACCGTAAATAGTTGTGTATCTGTTCTTTTTCATTCCTTTGCACATGTGTGTGGGTACTCTTGTGATGCTTTTGGGACCATGCACATACATGAGGTGCTGCAGTCACTGATTACTGCCACTAGTGGGAAGCCTAAAGCCACTAATAAGATAAGAGCAAGTCTTTTGTGGTTTTGTCTATGGTTTAAATGATTTTGCTTGTGCTGCAAGATTTGGGTTCTGTTCAAGCTTGTTTTTGAAAAACGTGTCAAATAAAAACCCACGAAAACATCAATACATACAGACAGCCAGAGAGGGTAAAAAAGACAAGCCCTTCAAATCTGACCTTTATTTTGACACAGGTTAGTCGGTGACACCAAAGCCAAGCGGTGGCCTTAGAGTTCTGTGAGGTGAAAAAATATGGGGCTTGTTTTCCTTTTACCATAGACGTACACCCACAGTACATTAAATACGCTTTCCTGTATTTATACATACATGCAAATATAGATGTAATACCAGCCTTAAGATCAAGTGAGGTCATTTTAATCAGAGAAACTCAGGAAATGTTCACTCTGAGGGCCAGAGGACTAACCTTTTTGGACTTTGTCCTATGGTTTCTGGGCCAGAAACACTCATTTCATGGTATAAGTTCTGAGCTACTGGCTCAAGATGGAGCCAAAACCTCATTTGGCAGCCTTTAGGACCTGTGGCATTTAACTGGAGCTCATATCCAGTGTGACCTCCATCAGTCTTTCAACACAAAAACACTCAAGGGATGCTGATTGTGAAATGAACAAGCGAACTGTGTGAGATATCTGTGATACTTTTTTATTGATTGTTCACTGTGCTCCCTGGTTTACCAAAATAAATGACATCGGGATAAGGAGGCTGAAGGACAGAAAGTAATTTTGATTAAAAATAACATCTTGACACAGTTTGATCAGACTGCAGGGAACCCCCACTGCCGACAACACAGTAACCCAAAATAGACCAGCAACCTCTGCTTTCCTCGGCTGTCAGATGGCTTGCACACTTACCCAGACTGGCAAAAAACAAACAAACAGCAACAACAAAACACCTCTAACTATTTAACACCATTTTTTTTCATCATCCAACTCCAATTTGCGAATCTGTGGTGTGTCAGTGTCAGTCATTGCAATACGCTCTTAGAGATCTGTTTTTGTTTTTGTTTTTTAATTAAGATTGGGCTTAGAAGCAGCTGTTTGGTAGTGTCTTTATGAGCTAACCGGATCTGGAGATGCTCACAAAGCACTGATCAATGTGTCACCCAATGTGATAAAGTCACACAGCTATAGTTTTATGGAAGATGAACAAGAATATCAGTCTGAGTGTTTTCTCTAACAGAAAATGTTACAACAGAAATGTTGCAGGATTGAAATCTATGTAATGACTTTTCTTCATTCTTTCCTTACAGTCAGAAATAACAGACATTTACAATACCTCTTAATATTTAGGCTGAAGCATAACAATAATATCAGCATAAAAGCAATGTTGCTCACTGCTGTATATCTTGCAGTACAGAAATATGGAAAGTAATAAACAGAGCGCGTCTGGTTATTGCAGTAATAAGAAAATCTCTATTATAACAACAATAAAATTAAATGTGATTTGTCTGAGTAATAAAAACTGGTTGATTTGAATAGTTAAAAAAGAAAACTCTGCCATTTCAGTTGTCAGTGTGACCGAACATTTACAGTATACTGTAAAATGTTGTGACACATACATTTTGTGATAAATGTCTGTTCTGTTTTTTTTTCTTTAGAAGAAAAAAAGAAGAGTGTTTTTAATTTTAATGGCGGTTGGTGCCAGATGGGCGGGTCTGAGTATTTCAGAAACTGCTGATCTACTGAGATTTTTCCACACAACTGTAACTAGGATTTACAGAGGGTGGTCTGAAAAAGAGAAAATGCCTCGCTGATGTCAGAGGAGAACAACCAGATTGCTTCAGGCTGATAGGAAGGTGACAGCAACTCACATTAAGCACTCATTTGGGGAGGCTGTGGCTCGGGTTTTATGAATGAATGTTAGTGGATTCAGAAAGTACTTTAAGTGTTCAACAGAGTAGAAAGGTGCTAAATACATTATATTGCCAAAATTATTCCCTCACCCATCCAAATCACTGAATTCAGGTGTTCCAATCCCTCCCATGGCCACAGGTGTATGAAATCAAGCACGTAGGCATGCAGACTACTTCGACAAACATTTATAAAAGAATGGGTCGCTCTCAGGAGCTCAGTGAACGTCAGCATGGTACCGTGGTAGGACACCACCTGTGCAACAGGTCCAGTCGTGAACTTTCCTCACTACGAAATATTCCACAGTCAAAAATCAAATTGGAAGTGATTGGGAATGACAGCAACTCAGCCATGAAGTGGTAGCCAATGTAAAATCACAGAGTGGAGTCAGTGGATGATGAGGTCACAAACTTTCCTTAGGGTCAGTCGGTACAGACCATCAAACTTCTTGTGGCCTTCAGATTAGTTCAAGAACAGTGCACAGAGAGCTTCATGGAATGGAGCAGCTCCATTTATTCAAGTCTTACGTCAGCAGTGCAAAGCATTGGATGCAATTGTGTAAAGAACGCTGCCAGTGGACTCAATCAAGCTTCTCTGTCTGGCAAAATATACTATATATAGAAAGTATTTCTACAGAGTACATATACAGTATATAGAGAGATATTGTTTATACAGTGCTTAATTTAACTTAGTCATACTAGTTATTAACCTCTGTCTCTCTTCCACAGCATGTCTTTTATCCTGTCTTCCTTCTCTCACCCGAACTGGTCGCAGCAGATGGCCCCTCCTCCCTGAGCCTGGTTCTGCTGGAGGTTTCTTCCTGTTAAAAGGGAGTTTTTCCTTCCCACCGTCACCAAAGTGCTTGCTCATAGGGGGTCGTATGATTGTTGCGCATTTCTCTGTATGCATTATTGTAGGGTCTACCTTACAATATAAAGTGCTTTGAGGCGACTGTTGTCGTGATTTGTCGTTGTATAAATAAAATTGAATTGAATTGAACTTAATCATTTAATAGACCAATTGCCATAAACACACGAAAACACAAACATTGAAATCTATCCATTGTTATTTATTAGGCAAACAATAATCTAATATCAAAATTTTTATACCAGAATTTGAGCTGGCACACTGGACACCTCGGATAAGTCCGATACTAATCATGGATAGCAGGTATGATCTTTAATTTGGCCTCTTAATCAAAAATAATGTGCTTTTTTAGTTTTTTATTAAATTTTTCTTTAATAAAATAGTGAATTTGAACATTCATGGATAGAAACAATAGTTATATACAAGCATTAAAAATATCATTTTGATTAAAGAGCCTACGCTGACTGGAGGAGTAACCGTCACAGAAACATAAAAGACAGTAAATACCAACACTGTTAATGTGGGGCAGCTAAAAAAGGGTGGGCCATGGCATAGATCCCTCTAACAGAGGAATTACTTTTCTGAATAAGCCTACTGTGGCATGGGTGTGGTCTCTGGCCAGCTGCAGAGGAGGGGTGACGCAGTCAGCTCCCGGGGCGGCGCAGGGGCGGGGTGAACAGGTGTGCTGGGATCTGACAGTGATTGTGTCTCTTTATATGTTGGCAGTGACAGTCGGAGGAGGAGGGCGGTCGTGACAGCAGAGAGAGAGAGCTGGAGTGTCTGTGTCCCAGTAAACCACAGTGTTAAATAAAAGTTCTGCTGTCGTCAAATTCGCTCCGGCTTATGTTTCTTGGGTTACACCTACATTGGCCACACAAATAATACGAGTATCAACACTTACATTAGGTGGCACTAGTGGATTCTGTTCATTAAAAGAGTGAGAGAATAATCAAAAAGTGAGATTGAGGTATTTAATGAATGCACTGAGAGGAGAGAATTGAAGGAAATGACAAATGACTGAGAACAACACCCTGTAACAGACAGAGTTATATTTTATGGAATGACAGATGACTGAAAGCTTGGGCGAAAGGGGCTAATAAGGAATGGGGTGGGGGTGGGGGCACACCAGACATTTGCAGCCTTCCCTGCCCCCTCATCAGTCTCACGGGAACAAGGGATTATGGAAATGTATAAATGCAAGAAAGGGGGAGTCTGACAGACAGAGAGGAAGAGAGAAAGGCAGAGGGGAGAGCAAACAAGAGAGGGAGGGAGACAGAGCGATGCTATTGGCTGACCGTTATAACATCAACCGTGATGGAAATATTTCTCTCGCAGTCTAAGAAATAGAGGAAGAGACAGCCAGAGACAGTAGACTCAGGAAGCACATTCAGGTCTGTTTTCAAAATCTTTGAAAGGGATGAAAAGAAGGGGGAGTTAAAGAAGAAAGAAAGAAAGGAAAAAGAAAGCAGGGTACACGAGGAGCAGGAGAGATGATAGTAAGGTGGACTCAGTAACTTATGACTCCTGAGGGCTGTGGAGATTTTTTTTTTACTTAAGAACAGGAGCGCTTTATTTTTCTTTTAAATCAGCACGAATGGGTTTCAACATGTAGACACTCTGCAGGCTTCTGTGTAAATATTTCCCTGCTAGAATTTAACTATTTAACCTGCACATCAGCAGAGACAAGGCTTCACGTTTTTCTTTTTGTTTTTTGGAGATAACTGAGGGATGCGCTTGAGACAAACATGCAGAGCAGACAGTTCTGACATGGTGTCGACCCAAATTGACAGAGAAGAGGAAAGAGTGGACTGTTCAGATGCAGACACGTCTCCTACCAGGCACAGGTATTCGCTACTCGATATTAAGGTCAGTCAAGATGTCGATCCATGCTAACTGAAATTATCAATAATGTATCGTGATGTCGCATCTCTAAGCCCTCTTGAAGTGCTAACTAATCTTTCGATTCAATTAGAATATCTGCTGCCTCAGTGATTCACCCTTCTCACTTTGTGAAATCAGCAGTGGCAAGTTGTGATTTGCTTTGTCAGAATATAACTGTGTAACATGCAAAGCAATACCTTGAATCTCAGCTAGGATGTAAATAATTACTCAGCAGTTTAGCCATCATTATAAGTAAAGACTCTGTAAATAATAACTCATAGATGTAAACCTGTTAACTATGATATGGAAATATATGCGTCATTAATTGTTCTGGATCCGGGAGCAACAGATGAACAGAAAGCCATACAACAAACTACAAAAACTACAAAAAGCCATAACCGACTGGGACAATAATTCTCGCTGTTTTTACTGCTCTTAGTATCGACTAGTAACCTGTGCTTCTGTTGTCGGCGTGTCAGTCAGACTCTTGGTGGTTCGTCAGTAAAAACAAAAAAGAAAAAAAAACATGATGTGTAGGCTTTCTCTAAAGAGAAACTGCAGGGAGGACAAGGAGGAGACAGACATTTTCCCTGTCAGAGACTGAAAAGAGGAGCACTGGGCCAGCGGCAGTCTACTGTGGCTGTGAACAGACACATAAGTGCTTCCTAGATCAAAGCAAGAAAGGAGCTGTCCTGCTGTCAGATTTACAAAAAGAAACAAAGACAGAAAGCAAGTAAGCAGTGGAGCTGCGACGTCAGCTGATTATTGATTGTTTCTAAAACTGAGTGCTTTACCCACCTGGACAATATAGACTCAGCTTGCATCAAAGGGGAAAACCAACAATAGCCTCTACCACAGTAAAAGGAGGAGGGGGAGTGACCAGTAGCCAGAGAGAGGCAGAGAGCAGGGAACCAGTTTCCTTTCTCTCCCTTCACCCGTGTCCTTGTCAGGCTGGCTGGTGCAGCCATGGCGTTCACCTTTGCGGCCTTCTGCTACATGCTCACCTTGGTACTGTGTGCAGCTCTCATCTTCTTTGTCATATGGCAGGTGAGTGGCACGGTGAACACACTAGAACTAAGACTGACACACGTAGGGCCTGCAGCATCCTCACTGTAGCATCCCACACAGGCAGACTAGCTCAGCCGCCTACACACAGGTGTACAGAGCTGCCGGCAACATAACATACACACTTCAGCCCCTCTAGAGATAATGACATGCATTAAAGGTGTAATTGTACTTATCAGACACTTCAAATGATCTCCTAAGAGCCACCAGATGACACTTTGACAAAAAGCACAGATTCCTGCTGGCTTCATCCCTCCACATAAAAGCAACTTATGATCCCAGAGAACTGACGATAAACATTTCCACATAAGACGTTCGGGCTTCAGCAAACTCCAGATAATGAGTACAGACAGTCAGCAAAACACAGTGATCATAAATCTCACCACCAGACTGTTGTGAATCTGTCTGCCTGCAGGCATTTTCAGTGGAATTTGCACAGCTATCGCTGGAGACCAGTGCACTCAGTTTGCCTGTTACACAGACTCAACAAACACCGCAGCTTTGATCTCTCACCTTTAACATTCCCTCCGTGGAGGCAGGAACACGGCGAAGCACAAAAACGCATCATTATGAATATAGGACTTGAAATGACTAACGTACCAATTGACTAAGTGGGTGAGACTACATATGACTCAGTGAGTGTGTCTGTGTGTGAAAGAGACAGCGAGAAGCCTGCGTCTGGCTCGGCTCTCGAGCATGTGACCGAAACGCTTATCAACCTATGATTTTGTTCACCCCTTCCCCCAGTCTGCTTCCACCCACGGGCACAGCACCCCAACTGTATGTGGCCGTCGACCAATCAGAACCTCGGTTCACTGGTATAGTAACCATGGTGCCCACTGAGGGGCTCATCATGTCGCCATGGAAACTGCATCTGTTTACAACAGAGCTAATTGTGAACGAAGACGAGGGAGAGCCATATAGGCTCGTACAGTATGTGGAAGGTGCTCTCCCCTTTGTGCCATCAGTCACTGCTGATGTTCACTTTTCTGCAAATGATGTCTGCTTGTTATGGCTTTTCAATGAGCCGTCAAAGGGAAGCTTAGCTCTTTAAAACCTGAGCCGATGATAAGCACAGCAGGTGGCCTTTACACTCCGAATTATTCGTGTTTTTATAGAGCTATTAATCAGGGAGCTAGTGAGAATAATTGTCACTTATACTCGCCTCACAGGAGGCAGTTAGAGTGTATTGGTGTATCTGAACAAGTGCCCTCAGTATATTATATTTCAATATGCAGAGAGACACTCAAGATAGTGTATGTACCAGAAATGTACCGCAATGCTCTTAAATATCAACCCAGCTAAAAAATGCTCAGTCAAAGACCTTCTTGCATTTTAAATTTCTCAAGCACTTCTTGGACGACTCCTGGCATTTGTGTCTTAATATTAATCTTCCAATGTGAACTTAATTACTGGTCTCAACGTAAGAATCAAGCCTTATGTAATTGCTTAGTGCAATGCATTTATCTACTCCTGCAGCTTTTCATAGTTTTTTTTACAGGAATCGGATAATGCAAAGCTGTATGGGGGTGAATTAACCATCCAAGCTGTTCTTATTCAGGGACAAATTTCAATCAAAAATCCTTTAGCACAAGCACTACTACATAATCACACATGATGTCAACACAACATGACCTCCCTAACAGCATAAAGGGCAATAGCAAATGTCTGCATTTACATATGCCACTAACTCACCATATGTACTCAAAGTGATCTGAAAGCAGCTGCAGCTGTGGATGTAGGGATCGCAACAGTGTACAGCCGACTCAACCAAATTTACGAGTGGTGAGAAGACAACAGCTACATTTGCATTACAGTTGCAGCGTAGTGGTGGTGAAACAAAAACAAGCTCACGTGTCCAATATTATTGTTTTATTTTATTATTTTTTTCAGATCATTGCGTTTGATGAGCTTCGCACAGACTTCAAAAACCCCATCGATCAGAGCAATCCCACCAGAGCGGTAAGAACCCTGCTGTTTCACTTCTTGCAAGAATGATCAAACCTTCATGTGCACACAGAGAAATCCCTTCTTTGTACTTTCAAGGAGACTATACATTTAAGGTTTTGCCCCCCAAATATTGCCTATGCTGCATATTTTCCGAGCACAGTTCACAAAGTTTCACGTTCATTTCATAAATAAACACAGCAAACGCTTTTTTCCAAGCCTGCAATCACCAAAAAAATGAAATCATCATGTTATGTAAATGAGAGTTTGGGGTTTTTGGAGCGAAAGCGTTCAAATATTTAATTCGGCTACATTTAGCCTTATTCATTAATATTTCTAAATCAAATATTTGCCCTACTTTGAAGACACTAATCCAAGCTTCCAGGTGATTGCTACAGTAACACCCAGGCAGTGTTTCCCTGAATGCTCATTTGTATGCAGATTGAAGCAATCAGCCTCCTACAAAGACCACGGCTCGTTGGCTTAATCAGTTACAGAGATTCATGCAAATGAAGTCGCTTTTTAGACAATGAGATACTGTAGTGTCGCCACAATAGGAGTGCAATTTGGAGTTTTCACCTCACCGTAACGAGAACAAACGCATTCACTCGATCCAAAGTGACAGATAAATAATTGCTGATTGAAAGTTAGCGCAACTATTTATCCTCTCATGTTGCAGAGCTGTTTGCTTACAGATAAGTTTTCTTCTGAAGATGAAATAACATTATCATGAGTCAGTAGTTCGAGCTATTATTCGCTTAGCAAGTTAACAGCAGCTGTGATTATCGTTTTCACAGGATAGCTAATGTTCTAGCAATCATGTGAACCTGCATCTGAACTGCAAAGTGAGAGTGATGAGGAGTGGGAGAGGAAACTGTGAAAGCAGACTGTAGGAGTGTGAAGGCATGCCAGCTACAAGGGGGTGGACACAATAACTGCAACACCTGTAAATTATAATGCAGTCAAATACAATGGAGCACAAAAGCCACAGTGGATCTTTTACTTTCCTCAGGACAACGATGGAGAGCTGTCTGACAAACAATCCCCATTAGAACTTTTCTGGTTTCACAGCAGTGAGATAAGTATTGAGGCCACTCTGTAGGACTGGTGACAACCTAAACACGCTGTCTGATGTCACCGTTTCAAATGTGTTCAGAAATAACTGGATCTGGCAGGACGCGACGCTGCCGGTCTCTCCCCAAAATCAATAAGCTGCACAAACAGAAGACAAGCGAAGGCAACAGCCATGGAAGATAAACAGCAATTATATTTGTGGTTAGCTGAGAGCAACACATGTTCGCTCGAGTGCGGTTGTGTACAAAAAAGGACAAAAGCAGTCAATATTTGTCGGGAAGAGAGAGAAAGAAATGATAGAAAGACAGAGCGGAAGAAGCTAGACATCTGTTTTTGAATCAGGTTTCTGCGTAAAGCCTTTAATCACAGTAACACTCAGAGGGAGAACCACCCCATCCATAAAGAGCCCTTCTACGGCTACTTCCCCCATTAAAACAACGAAATTAAACACATCATAGTGGTAAAATTTATTCCTTTTCAGGCCTCCTTTTATGTCAGTAGCTCTAGAAAAGTTATGAGGCAGATTGTCAGGGAGATCACTCATTTGCGTCTCTGATAATAAGTGCTTAATTAGATTACTAACTACAATCTAACTACAGCACTCTTTGCCCTGTAATTGTTGCTCCTTTATCTCTTCTGTATATTGTGTATATTGTGAAATGTCTCCGCTGCCTTTGATTAACATCCTCAGTCATGTTTCTTTATTGGAACTATTAAATATTCAGAGCAAACTGGATGACCTGACACAAATAGGGCCACCTCGGGGAGGCTACGAGCTGTAAAATCTGAGCAGCGCAATGATTTACACCGACAACAATAAACCATATGATGCACAGAAGCTAAGCTGGCACTTTCGCTCCTTAAATAACATCACTGTGGAGGAAGGACTAGAAAGAAAGAACGAAAGAAAGAAAAAAGGCAGGAAATTACACTGAGCATACTAACAACAGTGAGGGTAGAGAGCCTGTGTCTAATTCAGGGCAAAATCCACTTTCCCCTTTCAGGTCACCAGTTTTAATTTATGTCCACAGACTCATAAAAGCTGGATGTTGCTCCAGCTACAGGAAGCCGATATCACCGGTTGGTAGCCAAGATAGATGCCTCAATATGTCAGAATGAATAGACATGCTTATCCACTTGATGTATTATATTTAACAAAATAAATGAAGCCAAGCAAATTAACAGCCCTGTGATAATTATCTGACTATAGACATTATGGTTACACAATAACGCAATAACTTTCTGTTGATGGAAACGGATAAACGGGGCAAATGAAGCAGAGCAAAACATCTAATTTGCCTTGCTGACTAATCAATGGACAAGCAAAGAAAACATCTGCATGAGCCGAATATCTGATGTCAGGCTCATGTACTCAAAGACGGATGGCTTTAATTTTAAAACTGATAATTGAGCTTTCTATAATGGCTCACCAGAGACTCCGAGCTGATAGCTTTACAAGATAAGGTGGGAGATGTGCGCACAGGGTTTTTTCCCCCTGCAATATGAGATTTGCTTCTCAAATAGGTTTCAGCCACATAAATGAAAAACAAATCAACACCATTGTAAGTATTTTATTATTATTATTATTATTAACTGAAAATGAATTTATTCAAGTATAATATACAGTTTGTGTTTCTCAAATTTCATAAAAAATAACAAGTCTGATTTCTGCCATAGGTGGGCACAGGTATGATTAATGACATTCATTAAGGCTCTAGATCAGGACTGTCACTAGTGTCATTAATAAAACCTATATTTAACTCATATTTCATGCAAAAGTTGTACCTGTTGTATGTGCCCAGATCATGGTTATGGCCTTATAGTCCACAGCCAAATACCTATTCTGAGCAATGAAAAGTCCTGTCTGCACCAAACCAAGGTTATTATAAATAAAAATAAAAGACTGGCCTAAAAAACAAAAATAAATAAAACTAAAATACACTAAAAAAATCCATATGAATTGTCTTTGTATCATTTTGGTCAAATTAACCAACAATACCAGAATGAAGAAGTACTTGTGTGTGTGTGTTTATTAGAAGGGACGTCTACGCAACTGTGTGTGTGGGTCTGTGTATTTTAATATTGTAATACTGTTTTGTATCGTATTGTGTTGAATTTCTGACAGACACCACATGTATAACAACAAAAAGCTGCGGCTAAAAAAAAGAACTGAAAAACTGTATTAAACTTAACATTATTAAACAATAGAAACTAAAGTGAAATGAGCAAACTCCCTCTGGAAACTAACTTAAATAAAAATTAAAAAAAACAGATCTATGATAAAACTGCACCAAAGTGTAAAAATATGTATTTTAGACATATGATGAAAACAAACTCGGGAGTTTTAGTTTTAAAAAAAGTAGGTAGTTAATTAGTTACTATCAGTTGGTAAGTGTATTTTTCCATGGTACTATTGTTGGCCTGGACATCTAATGTAATATACAGCTGCATATTACAGTATCACTATACCCATAATACTGATATTTAAGCAGGAATGCTAATATAAAACGAGCCATCAGGTCCAGTTTTTAGATTTTATCACTATATTTAATTCAATTCAATTCAATTCAATTTTATTTATATAGCGCCAAATCACAACAAAAGTCGCCTCAAGGCGCTTCATAGATACAGAGAAAAACCCAACAATCATATGACCCCCTATGAGCAAGCACTTTGGCGACAGTGGGAAGGAAAAACTCCCTTTTAACAGGAAGAAACCTCCGGCAGAACCAGGCTCAGGGAGGGGCGGCCATCTGCTGCGACCGGTTGGGGTGATAGAAGGAAGACAGGATAAAAGACATGCTGTGGAAGAGAGACAGAGGTTAATAACAGATATGATTCAATGCAGAGAGGTCTATTAATACATAGTGAGTGAGAAAGGTGACTGGAAAGGAAAAACTCAATGCATCATGGGAATCCCCCGGCAGCCTACGTCTATTGCAGCATAACTAAGGGAGGATTCAGGGTCACCTGGTCCAGCCCTAACTATATGCTTTAGCAAAAAGGAAAGTTTTAAGCCTAATCTTAAAAGTAGAGATAGTGTCTGTCTCCCGAATCCAAACTGGAAGCTGGTTCCACAGAAGAGGGGCCTGAAAACTGATTTAATATCTGTCCTGTTTAAAAAATCCTCCAAAATAAGATTCACTCCAGTCTACGATCGTCTATTGTTTCTGCTATGAGACAGCTATTTCTGTTAGGCATTGACAGTAATACACTGATTGTTGACCGGACTTTCTTTATATCCTCTCCACAGAGAGAAAGGATTCTCAACATTGAAAGGATCTGCAACCTGCTTCGCAGGGTGAGTAATAGCTGTTTTTCATCTGCTGGTGGTGGATGACTAAAGCAGAGGGGCTTCACAGAGCCATGACCGTTTGTCTTTTTCCATTGTGAGGACCATGACACACACTGATTCATTTCACATGTAGCCCGTCCCCACAACACGCCATTACCTCTTTACAGGCACACAGTGATGGAGAGCACTGATACAGCCCAGATGTTGTCAGCTTTTTATTTAAAGGCTTTCAGAAAAAGAACTTTGTGTCTGTGAAAGATCACATACTGTGGAGGCCATTTTAAACATACTTGTGCTTGAAGATGGCCAGTGCCATTAGGTTTTTTTGATTCAAAGTTAATGGATTAATAAATAAAAATATATAAAATTACAAGAGTTTAATTTAAAGGCAGTAGCCACCATACTAATTGTAGTATTAGGGTCTATATGCTAATGTAGTAAAGAGCATTTTCTGAGAAGGTTTGCCCTGGGTTCAAATTGTTACCATTTTCTCGTTATTTTACGTTTTTCTTTATATAGCTGCTCAGTGCAAGAAAATAAAATGCCACTGATGCATAATTACAATACCACCATGTTATTGAAAAGGAACTCTTATTGCTGCAGTGGAAATATAATTTCAATTACCCTTAAATGCTACACAGGTTTAATCTAGCGTGGTAATTAGACTACATATGTATTAGTGATATTTGCTCTAACCAATCACTGCTGAAATTGGTTCCACTAAAAATATTCAAATAATATTGAAACAGATTGTAATGATTGATGGAGCCAGCTAAGGGTTATGATGTCAGTCAAAGAAATGTAAGTTGTTATTTTGCAGCCATATGCGTTATTTTTGAACTAGCATCAAGATCAAATTGCTACGTGTATGTGAATGTGATGTGATAGTTCTTATTAAATTAAGTTCACATTAAATAAGGTTCATTTGTATAGCACTACAAAGTACTTCCCAAAAACAGAATAAACAAACAATAGATTTTATTAAAATTTAATTAATCAATTAATCACTTAAAATAGACCATGCAAGACTTTATAAAAGTGATAATGTGTAAAGAATAAATTGAAATGAACATAATTAAAAGTTAAAACAAAACTTGGTGTTAAGCTAAGAATCTTAAAGATAAAAATGTTATAATAAAATTTGCAAGATATTTACAAGGCCATTTGCAAGAAACAGGTCTTTAGCAGTAAAAACACTAAAAGAAGACACTGGCAAAACTACCCTGAATGCTGCAGGCAGGTCACCCCACAACCAAGAAGCCTACTAGGGGTTACTGGTGGGGCTAACCATGCTAGCTTGTTAGCACGGTTAGCAAGGCACATCCATAGACTGTATGAGTTAAAATGAGAAACACAGATACACAAACCTTCTAACAAATATGAAATACTAGAATTTCACTCACCAAAACTGAAGTACAAAGCCACAGCATTATCTGTAAAACAGTTCTATTAAAATGTTCCCGCACACTGAAGCCCGAGTCTGACATCTGAATTAGCGCAGGTGAAAGCTTAAAAGATTTAAGGAGAAAAGCTAAATAAAGAAAATTTCACCTCCTGTAGTCATTTTGTAGGGGTATATTAGTTATAGCAACCAAAACTCTTTTTTGGAACAAGAAAGCTCTTTAACGTGGGATTATATGGTTACTCACTGACTTGTAGAACAACTTTCAAGTGGCCACTTAAGGAACTTTCTGGTGCTTGCAAGCTGGCCTCATTTAGCCATACATTACAGCATCGGTTCATTCTCAGTGCTCTCATTGCACTGCTTTTGGCTGCTACAAGCAGCTATTTTCAGAGAAAAGTTCTGAAAAGTGGTAACACACTCCCTGCCCAGCATGAAACACTAAAATGTTGATATGAAGTAAGTGTTGAGAGCTTGTTTCTGCTGCCCTCAAGTTGCCCCCCAAAAGTTTTTGTCCTTTCACAATAAATGTAGTTTTATCATCTTTGTTGCTATCCTGTTGCCATCTTGAGTCTTAACCCCATCTCAGATTTTCTCAAATAGTATTTTAACAACCAAACGCTAGACTTTACATCACAAGAAAAAAAGGTCAGCAACTTACATCACCTTCTACTAAAGTATAAAAAACAGTCCACGTGCAAGTGAACGTATATTTGCACCCGTAACAGCAGCTAGCCCTGACTAACAGCAACACCTTCCGTGTGAAAGTGTTTGCCCTGCAGTGTGGTCTTGTACACTGTAATTCTATCACATCAGTGTTTTCTAAAGAGTTGTTGGAGTGTTATCACTTGATCATTTCAGTTTCCGTCCTTCTTATATTTCTTATTAGTTGGTGGTACCAGAGTACTCCATCCACGGTCTCTTCTGCCTGATGTTCATGTGTGCTGGAGAGTGGGTCACACTTGGCCTAAATATCCCGCTGCTCTTCTACCATCTGTGGAGGTACGGTCCCACAGCAGATGTGTAACTAGTTTGTGTTGGTCTGATGGGTGAGTGAGCCAAGCCTCCTGCTTTTTCAGGTTTTTTCATCGGCCCGCTGATGGCTCAGAGGTCATGTATGATCCTGTCAGCGTGATGAACGCCGACATTCTCAACTACTGTCAGAAAGAGTCCTGGTGTAAGCTGGGCTTTTATCTTCTCTCATTTTTCTATTATCTCTACAGGTAAGTGGGAGATTCACAATGTTTCTCATTTCATAATGACACTTCAAGGAATCCTTAGACGTGTGTTACGATTCATAAATTTGTAAAATTAATTAAAAATTTTCATCCATTGCACTATTTCTTGTAGTATGGTCTACGCCTTGGTGAGCTTCTAACAAACAGGAGAGATGAAGAAATAAAATAACTGTAAAAGAAAAATTGGAGAACAAATGGAGACACAAACCTTTACTTTCTCCATGTATTCTGACCTTTCTGGCTTTGGGCTTTGGAAGTCTAACCTTGGACAAAGCATGAAGAACAATTTGAGTGAATGTGAATTTTTTCGAAAAAGCCTCTTTTCGATTGTATCATTGTACACCCGATACTGCTGTCGGACAACCGGATGAAATCTTGAAGGACTGAAATGCAGGTGTTTGTGTTGCCTTTGACCCATTATACAATTTAACAATATTTCTGAAGGGCTGGATTTTCCCCACGCTGCTCTTAATAATCCAGTCGCTCAACTCACTGTGAATCTCCAAACGCTTGGGGACTGGAAAATGAAAAATTATGTCTGTATTCTTTGACTTTGACAATGTACTAAAAGCAGGATTGTTTTGCATATGGAAACTCTGACATCAAACCGTTACTCTGATCGTGTTGCAGGAAATGGGTTAGCAGTGTAAGAGGTTTAACGGACCTGGCATGAGCTGGAGTGTGCACAGACACCTTTAACCAGGCCAGAGGATAAAGATTTGCCTGATGCCAGTCTCTGCCAAACGCAAAGTCAAATAAGACATTGGTTAAAAAAAAAATAAAATGAAATGAGAAAAAAGCAAGAAATTATCCAGGTTTGACTTAAATAAGTTTGACTTTAAGAGTCAATGTTTGTGATGTGCATTCAAAATAGGTGTGTCCATACGTGAGAGGGCATATTTTACGCTATATGCTAGGTTCATGCTTTCCAAAGAGCGTTCAGCTCAAACATGCCAAAATGTTACCGCTGAAAATCATTGTGCCAAATATAAAATCAAGGTCAAAAAATGATGAGACTAGAAAGTAGTTGCAGTATTTTGTGCTCTCAGACCTTATCTTTAATTCTACTTTCTTTAGCACATTATTTTTTTGGCACAATATTTTTTTTCCTCAAAAAAAAAAAAGAAGAAAAAAAACTTTAGTTTTGTTGTGTTTTTTAGTGTGCAGGAAGCACCTTATTCCTCTTTCCAGTGATGTTTACTCTTATTCATCTGCATTTATACTATAGTCATTTTAGCACAGCAACTCTTCTCTGATTCGAGGTAGAATAGCATAGCATAGTCATCTCATGTACAAAAAGCAATTAATAACAGTAATCTAGCAATGTAAATTGAGTCATGAGACATATCGATCCAGTGTTATTCAGTGTTTGTAACAGTGAGTGGGACAAAAGTGGCAGATGAGACAATAACGACTCTATGACAGTGTTTCAGCTGTTTAAGGAGTGCAATGACAGCATCGCAATACATCTACAAACATACAGCTGAAAAGGCAACAGACGTAAGAGACACACAATCTTGCTGATGACCAAGATTTATAAACAGTAAAGCCTTTCCTCGGCTGGCCTTTGCCGCCATGTGTTCATTAGATGGATCTGTTTGCAGATAAGTGATGGTTCAGATGTGTGATATCAGTAGGAAAACAGAAACTCTGGGGGCTCGAGAACAAGCTGTGATATTTGCCATACACCAACTCCAGGTGTACTAAATGATGTTGTCTGATAGACAAACTGTGGGCTCAGATAGAAAAAAATGAGGTAAGGAGTCTCCGGAGAACACGGGTGGGCATTTCTCAGCTGCTAGACATGGCTGGCTGTAATCAGTTACCTTGCCCCCAGCCCTGACTAACCACGTCTTACTGTCAAGGAATGCCCACTTAAAATAATGGTCTCAGCTGCTGCAGCCTACTGAAGTTCTTGTTACGTAGAAGGATTCACAGCAAAAATTGACATACTGTCATGACTTTTATCCAATAATTAAATAGTAGATCTGTTTAAATAAATTTAATTACATTTTATTTTGATAGCACAAAATCACAACAACAGTCACATTTATATTACAAAGTAAAGACCCTACAATAATAGAAACAAAACCCCAACAATCAAACGACCCCCTATGAGCAAGCACTTGGCAACAGTGGGAAGTAAAAACTCCCTGATCATTCGATCAGTGATAAAAGTAACTGTATAATTTTCCAGTGTGTGTTAGCAATATATGAAATTTATTTCTAATGAAAACTATATTTTCCTTAGAAAATGCCCACACTGCACTGTATACCAGTGCTTGAGGCTGTTTTGCTAAGCCCAGCAAATTCAATACAAATGTGAACACCAGTGTTTGTGTACATCAGCATTTCACGCTTTCTTGCCCTGCCTGTACGACTTAGCCGCAAGCACATATTTTTCACTGTAGTTTTAGCAAATGTCCCTCAAAACAGGAATAAATGCAATATTTCTTATAGGTGGAAACATTTTTGCATCAGCACTTTTTCTGGCAACAGCACTGTGTTTATCAGATTCATAAAACATTAGCCCCATGCACATTTGTGAAGCTGAAACACTGGGGGGAATGAAATGTACCAAGCCTTTGCTACAACTGTAATACTCACATCAGCTGAATTGTGGTTTGTTAATTTTCACAAAATGTGTTGGCAATTTGGAAAGGATGACTTTAATCCCTAATATTCGATTCAATTCAGTTTTATTTATATAGCTCCAAACCACAACAACAGTGGCCTCAAGGTGCTTTATAGGTGGAAGGTAAAAAAGTCCCTACAATCCCAGCAATCATATGATCCTCAGTGAGCAAGCGCTTTGGTGAAGGTGGGAAGGAAAAACTCCCTCCGGCAGGACCAGGTGTAGGGAGGGGCGGCCATCTGCCGTGACCTTTTGGGATGAGGGGAGGAAGGTTGTGGAAGAAAAGCAGAAATTAATAATAATTAATATAAATCTGTGAAGTGTCCAGAATGTACTTACAGTTCTAAACTCACCTTTATTGACTGACATACAGTATGCTCTACATTACAGGAAGCCTAATTTCTTCAAAAAATATATCATATATTAGTCTTAAATGAAAAAAAACAAACATGTTTTATAGCCATTAATAACCCGTGTTGTTAATGTAGCTGCACTGTAGATGTTCAGGACATACACATACATAAATATAAACAAAGCCTTATCTAAGTCTGAAATCAAGGCACGCAGAGCAAATCAAACTGCCTGTGTGATCTGAATCGCAAGCACTGAAGCAATTTCAGTAGGCTGTCAGTGTGTCTGAAGACAAGACGGTGTATGCTGTTCCAAATAATGTCAAAAGTAATCACAGGACACTGAGACCTCAAAACTACAGTGTGAGCGTGTAGAGTCTGGACAATCGCTACTAAAGCACAGGAACATGAGGAGAAAAAAAAGGGGGGAGGAGACATACAGCTTGGTTGAATGTCATGTAGTTGCTGTGAACAAAGCCTTTTAGAAAACTGTATTTGAGTATAATTATTTGTATCTGTCTTTTATACATTTCTCATCAACGTACGCTACAGTAAATTTGGTGGATGACTTTATATATATAGATATTAGGCTACACTATGATGTACAGCTATTCACATGCCGTATTCTAATAAAACAACGATGCCAAAATGTCCATTTCTAGTCGCTCATTTCCTGCCTGTTGAGGGTCAGCATTTATTTGTCCATCTGTGAAGAGTTGTCACAGAAATGCAATGTTTCTTCCGAAGATGTGCTGGAAGAGAAAAAATAAAACTGAAGGATGATGGGGACACTGAGTGGTGCATTAGACTGAGGGATAGGAGACGAACTGCCTCATTGAGAAGCTGTTGAAAAACAGCTGCATTTAGAAGTGGTTCCAGAGACATTCAGCCAACCTCTCTAAAGGCACCAGAATAACTAAATACCAATACTGATGTGGAAAAAGCTTCTACTGGAGGGCAGCAGAGAGAGGATTAAAGCCTTTCATTAATGTCTGCACCTTCAGAATACTAACATTTCAAATTATAGAGCTCTGGATGCCTATTAGATTACATAATAAAATGAAGCTGACAGAGTTCGTCTCCACAGAGAGACATCATCACTTCTGAAAATGTCACTGTAGCTATATAACATTTAAAATTCACAAGTTGTGATTCCTCAGAGAAAGAGAGGGGAGAGAAAAAAGACACACAACCTAAAACACTGAGTGTGGGTCTAAGCTGGCTCTGGGGCTCATTTGTAGAGTCTGAAAGGTTTGCCAGGTTATCACTTGTTTAAATAATGATTCAGACAGAAAACAGAGAAACAACAAGGCTTCAAGTTGGCGTTTTCCCCTCTGTTTGAAGAGGACAGATCATTCTCCGCTGTCACCATGGAAACTAAACTGTATTAGAAATTCCTGTTGACTCACTCTGAAGCTGAAAACACAGAAAAATCCAATAGAAGTTGGTGCACATGCCTGGCAGCACTGCTTCACTGCCCAGTGCATTTATATTTATTACATCCACTACATACATATCACTTTCATATAAGCAGTTATGACACTTGCTTACACCAAGACACAGACACTGACACACGCGCATATATACAACATTCACACACACACTAAACCCGCTCACTCACAGCACATGCATCTGTTTCTCGTTCCCTCTCATCCCACGATTCACACTGTTTCACACTCATCATCGCGGGCTCTTCCTTTTTTCAGCACCCTCCACCACAATAATTGTCTCAACTCCTTTCCCCTCTCTCCTACGTCTGTGCACCTCTCAGCCAGGCGTTACCATGGAAACTGGCTAACAACTGATGGGCTTGAAAACGTCAGGATTGGCATGCACGATTGGCAAGCGCGCGCTCGGAGGTGCATGCACAAACACACACATACATATTGTGCACATTCATTATTATACAATTCTAGCTTGGTGCATGTTATTCTGGCTCTATAGGCATGCATGCATAAGGAAACGATAGGTATGGTGAAGGGGTGCACACCAAATTTAAAGGGGGGGGGTTAATTTAAGAAAAATTAAAGAAAAAAGGAGAAGAATAAAAAATATGTAGTTACTGACTGTCCCTTTTTTGAATGCACACTCGAATTCCTGTAAAATGCAAAATGATTTTGGTTCGACATTTATCATAAACACTCTGCGCATGCAGTGAGACCTTTTTATATGTTTGAAAACTCAAAACAACAAATGAAAATGTAAGCTACTTCCAGCTGCTCCCTTAGACACAAGGGGTTACCACAGCGGGTACCTCCGCATGTTTAGTTTGGAGGATTTTCACACCGGATGCCCTTCCTGACATAAGCCCCCCCCCGCCCATGAAATGTATGAAAATTAACAAATCAATCAACCAGATTTATCACTGCATATCATGGATGTATTACAAAATTAGCATGATGTTTTTGCATTTTTTCTGTAGTCCTAAGTTTGTGGAAGGAGCAGATGTGCTGTCTTAGCAGTCTCTTTTTGTTTCCAAGGATGTGTCAAACCTGTTCACACTTATGTTTTTATTTGGACTGTGCATCGTCTGTCCAGACAGAGACACGAGCGTGACTCACTCTGTCAGCTGCTGTCTCACTTATATAAATAAATTTCATCAAACTAACTACTAACTTCATTTTCAGTGACTGGCCTTAGAAAGTCATGACTTGGCTGCTGTTGTCTTCCCCTCTTCACTGTTATGTGAGACTGCTTTAAGACGAGTCTGAAAGTTCCCGGGTCACGTTTAAGGCCGCTTTATAAACAGAGTATTACTCGCTTGTAACAGACTTTTTAATCAGCCACGTCTGCTCATATCTAATTTTAATTTTCAATTATCAGATCAAATTGAATATTTTAAATGGATGAAGCCCTCAGGCTGAGAGTTTTTCTTTTCCTTTGGTAATGAGAATGGCAGTCTAATTTTAATCCTGATGACTACTGTAATGCTGATAGTGTAGTTTAACACCTCAAATATCTATATAGCATTTAATTAATACACAGGGAAAGCAACTTTTCACAGATTATACAGAATCAAAGTGACAATCATTTACAGAATAATTTGGTGCTACGGGGAGTGAAGAATGACAAAGTCTTTACCCACACATGTCAGTTGTCATTATATTCATTAAAGATGGCAGTGTGTTTGCACGGCATCATGTCAAAGAAATCATGAGCTGATATAATGTAATATAATAATGCCATGAGATGGTTTGTGATGTCCTGATTTAAAGAGTTACGCATTTAGTTCTTATTAAAACTGAACACCTAATCTAAGGGCTAATTACTCATTTTGTATAGAGACTTGTCAGTCACAAGTGTGATGATGACTTGCAAAGTAGACATCGTATTGTATTAAATAATGCTTGGAAAAATAGAGTGTATATAAAAGATGGAGGTGTGTCATTAATATCTAGTAGTCTTGGCTAAATACAAACAATGCATTTACATTCGAACTCCAGGTTGAATGACCATAAACAACTATATTATACAAAATGGTGTTGACCAGAAGTTAAAACAGGTGGGATTTAGGATTTAGCTAATTGCAGTAGTTTGCTGGTAGTCCTCAGTCACACTGACCTAGAAAATGGTCAGCAACCCCTTGGCAACCACCGGTCACTGGGGACAAAAAGTGTATTTCCCAAAAGGATGGGGAGCAGTTGCTGGAGACAGCTGGCAGTCGCTAGGGGAAATCTGTTCTGCACCTTGTGGTGGTCCCTGTGGTTATTATCAGATTAGCAGATTGCTGGAGTCACCCACAGTTTGCATGGACGTTGCCAATTTGTCTGCACACACCAACTATTTGCCTCTCTGTGCCTGTGTGACAGACCTAGCTGACATATATTAAGTGATTAAAGTAGTTTAATTACCTTTTGTCATTTATTGTGTGGCTAACTACTGCAACAACAACAGAAAAGGAAATAAAAGATATTTGGCTGGTTTTTAATGTTCTGAATCTGAATTTATAAGCCACTATATTAGGTGTCAGCCATATTTATTACTGATATATATTAATAAGAAGCGGCTTGGTGCAATAGCCACACCTGAACTTACTGACTTCAAAGCTAAAGCTTACATTCCAGGTGAGATTTGTCATTTAGTTGGTTTATGTATGATGTGTGAACACTTTTTGCGGTTGACTACAGTTACTTTTTGAAGTTATATTTTGTTATTATTTTGTGTCACATGCACAGGTAGCTGTGGTGTAATCCAGCCTTATAATTACCATATGAACAAAATATGTAATAAAATTAAAAAAAAAACAAAAATAACAGAGGAAAACAACACGCACAGTACATGCTACACATGCACACAAATATTTGCATATCCTATAAAAAGCTAAGAAGCTTATGTAATAATTCAGCATGAGTCTAGCCACCATGTAGACACGCATTCACAGTATAGAAGCCCGTTCCTAATTAGCACTTAGCATTTGAAAAACAACACAAAATAGCTTGTGTAGGCGAGGCCAGAGGCCAACAGTACTGTAAATGGGTTTAAAAGGTGAAAAACGAAGGTGTGCATCAGCAGAGTGCTCTGTCATTTGTACGCACACGCCTCACTGCATGTGAGAAAAACATCATTTGCTAGTGTAAATGCAGGGTGATTTATAATGGAATAGGTCAAATATAATACAAACATTATTTTTAGACGAATCTGCATCGTAGCCTAATAGAATAGACGTCTCAATCTGTTTTTAAAAAGGGCAACAAACAAGCTCAAGCATTAAAGCGCCATAAAAACCAAACTGCTGATCATCGCACAGTCATGAAAGATTTTGAGATTGCCTAAACAAAAAAACCTCTTCTCAAAGTGATGCATCAGTTCAGCAATAATGTGGCCACCTGTCACCTCCACAGCAAAAGAAGCTACTCTAATGCAAAACCTCAAGAAGAAGTAATTATTGCTTTAGTGCTGACAGAGGCCATTTCAGCAGCTTCTGATTGCATTTACTGGTACTAATATCTGCCGTGTACTTGTTCCTTTAGAATAATTTGAAACAGAGCGAGCTCAGAGATGAAGCCTAACAAATGTTTAAAAAGCCTAGAGGCTTGGCAAACATCTGCTATTGTAGCTTGGAAGCCTGGAAAGAGAATCCATTTGAACAAGATGATAACAGGTTCTAAAAGGTTAGCAGAACGCGATACAGCTAAAAACAGACATGTTCATAGCAAGTGGCTCCTAAAAGCTGCTGTGGTTTTACTACTAAAAATTACACTCCCTGGCCACTTCGTTAGGTACACCTCTACAACTGCGCATCAACACAAATATCTCATCAACCAATCACTTGGCCACAAGTTAAGTGCATTTAGACATAATTAAGAAGAGCTAGTGAAATTCAAACTGAGCATCAGAATGGTGAAGAAAGGTTGTTGGTGCCAGATGGGCTGGTCTGAGTATTTCAGAAACCACTAATATGCTTTTATTTCCCCCACACAACCATCTCCATGGTTTGCAAACAACGGTCAGAAAATCTCCAGCGAGCGGCAGTTCTCCGGAAGAAAATGTGGAGGAAAGTCTGAGAAGAAGGGCCAGATTGATGCAAATGGACTACAGCAGCAGAAGACCAGACCGAGCACCTCTCCGTTGAGTTGAGAACAGGAAACAGAGGCTACAGTTTACACAGGCTGATCAAAGGTGAACAGAAGATTGCAAAAACATTGGAAAAATGTTGTCTTGTCTGATGAGTCTAGATTTCTGCTGCTACACTTGGATTGTAGCATCTGAATTTTTTGTGAAACAATGTGGATCCACTCTGGTGGCGGTGGGGGGTTCATGGCACACAGCCTCCCTGGGTATTGTTGCCGACCATGTCCATCCCTTTATGACCGCAGTGGACCAATCTTCTGAAGGCTACTTCTATGCTGCAACGTCACAGAGCTAAGATCAGGTCATACTGGTTTCTTGAATGTGGCAATGAGTTCACTGTGCTTGAACAGCCTTCACAATTACCAAACTCAGGCCAATACAGAACCTTTGGGATGTGGTGGAAACCCACTAAAGGGATGTGTCCACTGAGTGTATGAGTCACATTTTCACAAAAGAATGGGCTTGACTTCTACATACATAATACAACGATTTAAAACATCATCACGTTTTATCTTCATATTATAATATAATTATTTTATTTCAATAACACTTTTGAATACTTGGTGTTTTGTAGTTGTTTATTTCCAATGTAGTTTACTGTGGCACTACATTTTAAAAACAAAAAACAACAACAACAACAACAACAAAACAAGACACTGTAAAAAACGCTTTTACGCAGACTTTCTTTGAACAAAGGCACTGATATTTATGGATTTGTTTCTGCTGTCCAATCAGTATTTAAGTCATATTTGTTTTTCCAAAGAGATGTGGAGCGCAGACGCTAGTCATCTTTGTTTCACTGAAAATAGATTTACATGAAATTATTGCTAGGTTTGTGTTCAATAAGTTGTAGGGCAGTTCAGATCCCTCTCCTCCACATCTTCTTTTCTTCTTAGTATATATAAGGGAAAATCCTGTAAGGCACACGTCGGCAGTATGTGTCCCAAGCCAGCCCGTATTTGGCTCTACACTGTCTTTCATCACGGGCCTCTCGGTGAATCAGTAAAACGGTGAAGTATATGACGTAGAAATAAGGCAGAAGATGTGAGAATCCTATAAATAAAGAGGCACATATGACAAAAAACACAAGACAGTATTATATGATTCAGTAATGAATGGTGAAAAAAAAACTAGTACCTTCTTTTGCTACTAACATCAGCATTTGTGATTTGTATAAAACAAGCTGCAATCAAGTGTACATCTTCCTCTGCAAATAGCAGTTTACTTTCTATTCAGTCTTTATTGTACAAAAGCCCTGCAGTGAATACCAGTCTGATTAAGCTCTTAATATTCAGTGTTGATTCATCACAGTAATCAGAGCAGTACCCCTTGTCCCTTTAGTCAGCGCTTCCTCAGTCCAGGTTTACAGGGGACCACTGAGCTCGTTTGTTAGGGCAGCTTTCATCTGTCATCACTTTTTTTTTGGAGTGCAAATTTTTGCAGTTTGTGCTACAGCGATAAAAAAAGGATAAAAAGCAGAAACTAAAGAATGCGTCTCAATTACAAAAGCAGAGAGACAAATGAGTCACATAATGTTGAATACCAATGAGAGAGTGTCAGCTATACAAAAGTCTGACAGTCACTATTTCAGGAAGTGGGTTTTTGAGAGAACAGGGCAATTTACAGAAGAACAAAGAGAACAGTTTCCTGCTGCCTTTGTTGGAAGCACACCAGTTGCAAATGTAATGCAAATACTTCATAAGGACATGGAGGTAGTCTGAAAAAAAAATCACAGTGCACAAGGCCATTAATACCTTATATAACCAAAACCACATCAAACTGTACTGAGAGCACACAAAATGTGGCATTAAATGCTTAGTTAGATTGAGACTGTTTTCCATCCGGTATTTACCACAATGCAAAAAGAAAAAGAAAAAAGAAAAACAATAGCGGCTCGGTGATGAGGGGTAAAATTCAGAGAAAGAAAACCTCTGAATTTTCAACAAAACTGTTACAAATCTCCTAGAAAACAACTTCCCAGGGAACAGGTCTTAACTGTTGTTTGTTCCTTATGTGCGGAGCAACAGTTCAGGGTACCCCTGCCATTAAGACTCCACCGTGGGCACCGAACAGGTGAGACCAGGTGGGGATTGATCAGGATGAATGGCCTGCCTGATCTGAACCAGAGTGGTGTTTATCTGTTGGACTTCTGTGCTAAGTACAATTTGTCAAAAACAAACACCATGTTCAAGAAGAAGGGTGTTCGTAAGCAGGGTCCTGGGCAGGTCTCGTGCACCCAAATGTACAGTGAGGACCATTTTGCAGAGCCCCCAGTCTGTGAGTGAGATTTTCATCCCAATCTCCAGCACAACTTCTGAAGCATTCAAAGGAAGGTTGGGTTAAAAAGAGGAACATGCTGCACGAATCTGCAGCTGCAAAGTGGCTGGTGTCTGTTCTGGCAGCAAAGAGTCCAGCCCTGTTAGTAGCTGAAGGAAGGTCGGGGAGGACTGGGTGAGAGCAAGAAACAAGACTTTTGGACGGCCTTGAAACGATTCAGGGATACTGTCATGTGACAGAATGGGAAAGCAGCTGACCTCAACTTAATATAATCAAGCAGTGGAAGGAATACTTCCACTGAGGACCCCCTCAATCTTATTGTCACACCAAGAGGAAGAGAAGAAGTGAGGGGGATGACCGACCCATCACTGGGGGTGAGGTCACTGAGGTAGTTTAACAGCTCCTTGGTCACAGAGCCCCTGGGGTGGATCAGATTCTCTAGAAGCATCTTAAGGCTCTTGATGTCCTCCAGGACCAATTACACAAGGATCACACTTTTAAGCCTCGCTGGAAATATTAAGCTACTAGATGTACTAGAGAAGATGTTTGTCCACATTGGTTCTCCTGAAGCTCAGTTAAAGAAGTTGTATGTAGTGTATGTAGTAAAATCTAGTTTTCGTCCTGGTTGTGGAATACTGGACTGCTTCTTTATCCTGCTGAGCATGTTTGAGGGTGTGTGGGAGTTTGCACAACCAGTCATGTTCTTTGTGGACTTGAAGAAGGGGTCCAACTGTAACCCTCAGTGGATCCTCTGGTATGTGCTTCAGGAGTGTGGGGTATCTGACCCATTGCTATGATCCATTTGGCCCTCATTTTGCAGTGAGAGCTTGGACTTACTGACAATTATTTGCTCCTGGTGTTGGACTTGGCCAGGTTTTCATGGTTAAGTTTAAAATATTTGAAAATCCTTGGATCAGCACCCCATACAAAACGCTATTTAAATACCAAAAACACATCTTTCCAATCATATTATAAAGGTAGATAAACTCAAAGGAGTTAGAGCACGCCGCAAACACTCCCCTACTAGCCATAGATCTGTAAATCTCTACTTGTGCGACACACCGATTCATTCTCCCTCCCCTGTTTCTTCTGTTGGTCAGTCTTTCTCAGAGCTATCAGTTGTATATGCCAGGCTCACGAGTCACCCCTGATCCGATAAAGGCTTCCTCAAACCGCAGCTTGCTGCTTCATTATCAATAAATGCATTTGGGGTTGGGGTCCTTGCAGCTACAGGGAGTGCAGAATTATTAGGCAAATGAGTATTTTGTCCACATCATCCTCTTCATGCATGTTGTCTTACTCCAAGCTGTATAGGCTCGAAAGCCTACTACCAATTAAGCATATTAGGTGATGTGCAACTCTGTAATGAGAAGGGGTGTGGTCTAATGACATCAACACCCTATATCAGGTGTGCATAATTATTAGGCAACTTCCTTTCCTTTGGCAAAATGGGTCAAAAGAAGGACTTGACAGGCTCAGAAAAGTCAAAAATAGTGAGATATCTTGCAGAGGGATGCAGCAGTCTCAAAATTGCAAAGCTTCTGAAGCGTGATCATCGAACAATCAAGCGTTTCATTCAAAATAGTCAACAGGGTCGCAAGAAGCGTGTGGAAAAACCAAGGCGCAAAATAACTGCCCATGAACTGAGAAAAGTCAAGCGTGCAGCTGCCAAGATGCCACTTGCCACCAGTTTGGCCATATTTCAGAGCTGCAACATCACTGGAGTGCCCAAAAGCACAAGGTGTGCAATACTCAGAGACATGGCCAAGGTAAGAAAGGCTGAAAGATGACCACCACTGAACAAGACACACAAGCTGAAACGTCAAGACTGGGCCAAGAAATATCTCAAGACTGATTTTTCTAAGGTTTTATGGACTGATGAAATGAGAGTGAGTCTTGATGGGCCAGATGGATGGGCCCGTGGCTGGATTGGTAAAGGGCAGAGAGCTCCAGTCCGACTCAGACGCCAGCAAGGTGGAGGTGGAGTACTGGTTTGGGCTGGTATCATCAAAGATGAGCTTGTGGGGCCTTTTCGGGTTGAGGATGGAGTCAAGCTCAACTCCCAGTCCTACTGCCAGTTTCTGGAAGACACCTTCTTCAAGCAGTGGTACAGGAAGAAGTCTGCATCCTTCAAGAAAAACATGATTTTCATGCAGGACAATGCTCCATCACACGCGTCCAAGTACTCCACAGCGTGGCTGGCAAGAAAGGGTATAAAAGAAGAAAAACTAATGACATGGCCTCCTTGTTCACCTGATCTGAACCCCATTGAGAACCTGTGGTCCATCATCAAATGTGAGATTTACAAGGAGGGAAAACAGTACACCTCTCTGAACAGTGTCTGGGAGGCTGTGGTTGCTGCTGCACGCAATGTTGATGGTGAACAGATCAAAACACTGACAGAATCCATGGATGGCAGGCTTTTGAGTGTCCTTGCAAAGAAAGGTGGCTATATTGGTCGCTGATTTGTTTTTGTTTTGTTTTTGAATGTCAGAAATGTATATTTGTGAATGTGGAGATGTTATATTGGTTTCACTGGTAAAAATAAATAATTGAAATGGGTATATATTTGTTTTTTGTTAAGTTGCCTAATAATTATGCACAGTAATAGTCACCTACACACAGATATCCCCCTAAAATAGCTAAAACTAAAAACAAACTAAAAACTACTTCCAAAAACATTCAGCTTTGATATTAATGAGTTTTTTGGGTTCATTGAGAACATGGTTGTTGTTCAATAATAAAATTATTCCTCAAAAATACAACTTGCCTAATAATTCTGCACTCCCTGTAAATACAAACGTAAAGATTTTCTTAAAACGACCAATTTGAGGTATAATCACAATAAAAATGAAAAATTATGACTTTTGCTATGAGTTACTTGAATGTCACTAATCCAGGGATTAGTGACATTCATAATGAGGAGGTCAAAACTTTCGTACATGCATACATACATTTAAGTTTCCGAGAAAAAAAAGAACCTGGATTTCACAGTGGATCATTAACACAACCAGCCATCATTATCCATACTAATAATAAACAAGGCTGAAGATGATTAATACTCAGCCTGACATTAATCTCTTATCCATGACTTCACCCACATATGCTAAAAAAAACTGTTATGTCAGCGTGGCCTTCTTTTCTAGCAAAAAAAAAAAAAGGGCAGAGGGCTTTTAAGATGTCTTACCACACAGAAGGGACCAGGCAAGGGCCATGAGGAGGTCCCCAAGGTAATTGGGATGACGAACGAGACCCCACCAGCCGGACACCAGCAGCCGGTTCCCTGTTGCTGTGGCAATGGTCTCCAGTCCTGTAGGGAGTCGTAAAACGCAACGATATTTCTGAATAAGATTTACCAACTCTCTGTCTCCCTCCCCACTTTGATGTGAGGAGGAAATCAATAAAAATAAAAAAAGACTTTATCTGAATGCATTAAAAGATAAAGATAAAAAAGGAGGGAAACAAACTGACTAGTGACACTTGGATGAGTGGGGTCCCGCCTGAACTGATTCTTCTGTGAGTTGGATTGTCTGAAAATGTAATATCCAATACCTGACAGCAAAAAAACCCCCCAAAAAAACAAAACAAAAAAAAGGTTCATTATTCATTTTCAGCCACTTTTCAGCAGAACAGCAGAAAAGAGCTGACAAGTGATTACCATTCAGTGCTATTATGGCTGCAGCCTTGAGTGAACTTAGGGTCTGGGGGTGCACAACCAGGAAGGCTGCCTGCAGGCCGTACGTGAATGGAACCCAGGCCAGATCACCGAAGACCAGCATGAAACCAAAACCATCGTGCACAATGTCCATGGTGGTCAGGACAGCCTCCTGTTACAGCAAAATGAAGCAGGCATTAAATAAAAGCAGTGATCAAATAAAGTAAAAAAAAAAAAAAGTGTGACTCTCACCTCATTCCACAGAGCGTCCGCCACATACAGCAGCTGGAAACTGTTGACCAGAATCATGGCAAGGGAGGGGGATCCTCGGAGCTCCACCTCCTTCATCAGCATGCCGAGGTTAATGACCACCTGAGGGGGTCGTGAATAATGATGAACACAAGTGGGGCTGCGTGTGTTCATTTGCACGGGCAGACAAATTCCTTCTGTGATCATGAGATTGTCAACTAAAATAAATGGATGCTGTCATTATTCTACTATTTATTTTGCAATAAATAAAAAGCTTCTTTTGGCTGGTCACTTATTCTCGTGCGGATGGATCCACATATGCGATTTTTACAGATGATGCCCTACCTGATGCTACCCTCCCAGGGATTTTCATCTCCTCCCAAACTCAAACAGGGGCTCTTTCATGTGTTAGGCAAATTAACCACTACACTACAGAGCCACTGTTTAAGGATTAATAATCTGCCAAATAATGTCTCACTTAATCGAGTCTTTCGTTTGTGCGTGAAATATAAGACACATGTCACATTTTCTGTCTTTCTAAATAAGAAAATTCCTCCTGTGATGAATTGATTATAAACATACAGTAAAAACCTACTCTGTATTTAGGTACATTTAATCTAACATAATATGAAACAGTATAGACTTCATTAAAAGTCAAGTCTTAGCCTTATCCATCCATGAGATCATTTGCAAGTCTTGTTCCAGTTTTCTTGAGTGAAAATTAAGAATGAATCTAACTTTTGGCAAACCAGTCATGTCGTCAAACAAGTCCTTGATATCTTCTTCACCTCTTCTGAATCACCTCAATCTGAATGACAGCTTGCAGTCAACTCTGGGTCACATGTGAGGTCTTTTGCGTAAATGTCCAATTTACATTTTAACTATTTGTGATTCAGGGCAACACGTTTAACCGTATCTCGCACGGAGTCTTTTCAGTGCTCGAATGAAAGCCCAGACTAGACGCTGTGATCCATCATTTTATGTCAAATGGAATGAGCTGGAGTGCAGAGTCTAGAGAACAAAAAAATGTGCAAATAATTACAGCGTGCACGCCAATCAATTGTCTGCCATTTGGACTAATCGAATAAATGATTAATAAATGCATTATCACACTCCAAATGCTTTCTGAGTGAAGGATATTCTGCAGCTGCATTCATTCCCCAGACTGTTGTCATTTATGTTCCCAGTGGGGAAAAAAATCCATACATTGTGTACATTTTTCCGACTTGATGATACACGAGAATGCAGAAACAAAATAAATATTTCACACTCGAGCTATAAATACTTCCATAACTCAAACTGAGTTATTAAATATGAAGCTGATTTAGATCTAAGAAGCAATATTTGGCACTATTATACCAAAGCCCAAGGAATCCATTAAATTATTAAGAAAGCCCATTGTGCTTTAATATTTGAGACTTTATCAGCAACTGTGAAATGCTGAACGTTAAAAGAAAGTAGTTTGGACGTTGAACAGGAAATGAAAATATCCCACACAGTGTCTGTAGCCAGTTGGTGGAGGCTTTTTCTGGGCTCTCCCACGCACATGGCTTTAAAACATTCACATGTGCAAAGGTTTTTCCTTTGTACACTGTAAATACCAAAGGAAAACGGCTCCTCGCATCAGTGCTTTACCGAGACGCTTTAACCTTCTGCAGTCTCGGTGCTGTCGTTTTTGTGACCAGCGATGACACTGAGAACCTCGTGGTCATTTTAGGGATCTTGTTTGAGGTTCTACAGCACATTTAGTCTAATTTAGTCTGATGACTCAGACACAGACAGCTGCGCGCACCCCAGTCCTCCAGCAAATGTCTTACTGTGTCAGGTCAGCAGGGAGAAAAGCTTTTGATTGTGACTGTGTCAAACTCACAGACTGCAAATTATTATGGAAGCTCAGAGGAGAGCAATACCGCCACCTGTTGGTTATGTTGGGCTCTTGGACAGAAATGACCATCAATGTTATTTAATGCATTAAACGTGAATCTGAAGGTGTTTTACACACTTACAAATACATCCGGGTAAGACTCTATTATCTGGCCGGGCCTTTCTGTGCAGAGTCTGCATGTTCTCTCTGCGGCTGTGTCGATTCTGTCCGAGTACTCTGACTTCCTCCCACAGTCCAAAGACATGCAGTTAATGGGGTTAGCTTAACTGGTGATTCCGGTGTGATGTGAGTGTGAACGGTTGTTTGTCTCTTTGTGTTAACCCTGAGACATAGTGGTGACCTGTCCAGGGTGTACCTTGCCTATAGGGATAGGATTGTGGAGCCACTTGGATAAGTAGAAGAGAATGAATGGATGACGACTAACTTAAAAGGACCTTGTTATCTCATTAGAGACAGTTTTCAAATGTGTCTCTTATAGAGTACTGTATCTATAAACCTTTAAAAAACACTTTTGAACAGTGTTAAGGTGAGCCAAGTAGTTTGCTACTCTGGGTAAACTCACCCAGCCAATCAGACCCGGTCTGAGCTCGCAGAAATATTTCAGGTCAAAATCTCCAATCCGGGGGTTTAGCTCCCGCCCGATGAAGAAGTCATAGAGCAGGTTTCCTAAATCATATCAAAGAGAAAAATGGGTTAAATCACAAAAATCAAATGCTATAATTACATGCTGACATAAAGGTAGCAGAGTAGCAAGTACAGGAGCGCTATCTCACTTAACAGTTTGCCTCATACATAATGCCTACAAGCTCCTGTTGAGCGTGGCAGTTAGATAATTACCCACAGGAACACCCAAATCCTCCAGCAAACAATACAACAAGCCTGTGGACGCACTGAATGCTGCCAGCTGCTGGGTTCAAACCGTGTTTTAGCATGGATTCAACCTTTATTAATGATCCTCAACATCTCACCTGTGTTTCCCCCCAAAGCAAGCGCATGGGAAGGAGCCCAGAAGGAGCGGATGTAGAGGTAGATGGAGAACAGGAACGACACTGCTATTGCACATACTGCCAAAGGCAACAGCAGCTCAAACAGATACCCCAGAGGAGCCCCGAGCCCCAGTAACAACATCAGGAACACACCGCTGATACACAGGCCATGAAAACCTGAGGGAGGGAAACAAACAACACAAAATGTTGTCGCCTGGAGGAGCGAGATAAGCAGGCTGACAGAGGCTTGCATGGAGAAAAAGGTAAAAGTTGGAAGAGCTGAGTATTATGTAACTTCAACTTTTAGATCAGACCTGTGGATTTTAGATTTTCTTTTTCTTTTCTTTTTTTTTTAAATATACTACAGTCAGCAACACAACTGTGAACAACACATTTGTAGTCAAAACATGTATAATACTAAAGAATAGCTGTGAAACATTGCAGATAGTGCTGCAGGATTACAAATTATTTCACACTTAGGTTTAATATTTAAATCTGTTTCTTGAAGGCGCACAGATTCTGTCCTAAACAGAAATACTTGTAGTTATATTGCGCCCTGCTCAACGATACCATTTATGGGATACTTGAGGCGTGTTCCATCTCTGAGCACCAGCCCCTCAGACACCTGCAGGCAATAAGCAGAATACAACACAAATCATATGCTGCATACCTATTACAGTCTCATAAGGTCAATAATTCAACCCATTCTTTCTCATTTCTTCATAATTGTG
The DNA here is from genome assembly GCF_051167445.1 of Perissodus microlepis. Classification (NCBI taxonomy): domain Eukaryota; kingdom Metazoa; phylum Chordata; class Actinopteri; order Cichliformes; family Cichlidae; genus Perissodus; species Perissodus microlepis. The sequence goes on from NC_140470.1 coordinate 10,336,740, forward strand.
CAGCTTAGAAAGTTCCTCTGTAAAAATGCTGGACTCTATAGGCAGAGAGCGCCTACAGCCACAGATGAACTGTATTATACAGGTCGCTATATTTTATAAACTTTTCAGTATGTAGCAAAGGAGAAGTCTTTGAGGCGTGTAGCTCTGAAAGAACTCTAATTGCAGAGTACAGTCATTTAACCAAGAGGATGATCACACTGACTGGAACTTAACAGACAATAATTATCTTCTGATTTATTAGTATTAATTATTACACACAGCATGTTATAAAGCTATGTTTACAGCTTCATTATACACATAAGCTAGATCACAAACCCACAGCAGATTTCACTGTAAGTTTCACATTGAATTGGTCTGATGAACATGCCATACCTTTCCTAATGGCATCAAATAGATGACTGCATGCAAAGCAAACCACCCAAGAAGAAGCACGGGGGCCAGCGGGTCCCACAGCTGGTCAGCTGAGGGGAGGGGGGGCGGCCATTGGAACAAACTGGCCTCAGGAGATCGGCTCAAACAGATCAGGAACAGCACCGTTAACGGAAGAAAGATGGGAATGCACACGGCACCTGAAAGATGAATACAATTAAAGAGTCAGACAAAAGTGTGAAGACAGGTTAGATGCGTGTTAAGACAGCATGGCTGAGACAACATGTAAAGAAGTGAAACAGCATCCGTGGAGATTTGGCATTGCAGCACATTAATAATGCATATGCAGGTAAACTGTGGTAACTCTAATAACTGCAGAGTAGCAAAACAATTCAGTCAGCTGACTGTAAACATCAGTAGTGACGGATGTGAAATCTGTAGTTATCTTAACTGGAAAAGCACGACATGAAGCATCATGCACATTTCACATCAGCAATAATGAATCTGACATAGGAGGCTGCCTTGATTCTTGATTAGAGGTGTAATGACGGAGATGATGCTGTGATGCCAGCGATCATTACTACAGTGCAACATCCTACATCCTATTAGTTTTACTGAGGCATCAGTCTTATGGTCCACCAACCAAACTGCTCAATTTAATAAAACAACACATCTCTAGGCAGTGTCAGCATCATAAATAGCGCATTAGTGTAAACGTTCTTTTGTATGTCAGCTAAAATGATCACCACCGCTTATTTCTTCCTTTTATAAAATCAGGATCCTCTTAGCTTCTATCTAATTTGTATATAAAAACAGCATTTAGCTGCAGGGAAATGCAGGTAATGTGATAGCACTGCATTTGCAGACAGCAGCTTGAGCTTCAGAGTGCATGAATGAATCAAAGGAAAGAAAAGTTGCTGTTGTTTTTCTAGTTTAGTGCAGCAATGGCACATGCTGCATCAATGCTCAGCACTGTGATCATGGCAACGTGACATCAAACTAAATCAAAGATGTCTGCTAGCACGACATGAAGACACATTGCTGTGACTTACCCAGGGTTCCTCCAAATTCCCTCTCTGAGTCATGTGACAGTTTGTGTTTGAGTGCTTGACTGTTTGGTCTCATTATTGTGCTCCTGTTTAAAAAGAAGACAATATATACAATAGGTTAAAAGGTTGTAAAAATGACAACACAAACCCCTCAGAGACTGTATTATTATTAAGATCTTGAAGCTTGAAGATACTTTTTCCCTTGAGTATTTCCATTTTATTGGGCACTTTCTACCAGCAATCAGTAATGATTATCTAAAACCGGAGATTTAAAGAGCATACACACTGCAATACACTTATAATTGATTTAATAAACCCTGTAAACCCACAGAGGCCCTCCTCAGGTTAGACAAACTGAGATTTCCACCAGACTGTACCAACAAGACTGTCAGCGTTTGAACTCTTTCTGTAACAAAGCTGTCAGGAAAGTAAAGTTGACTTCAAAGGCATCTCTCCTCTTTCAGTAAAATCTAAAGCTGAGGGCTTCCGCTTGCAGTAGAGCATTTTTTTTAAATGATTCTATTTGTACTTTTACCAGAGTAGATCCAAGTACTTCTTCTACAGGTGCATACTTGTCAGACTATATTTGATGTAAACCCCTCACACTGAATGGCGAGGCCACAATAATGATGCCTTCAAATACTCAAAGGGAATTCTAAATGTGGGCTAATAATCAAACTTGACAAAAAGCAAGAGAAATGGTCAACGAGACGATTAAGAGTCATCAAAAAGTCATTATGGTTCGATTTAAAAACCTTTTTCTTATAAAATTTTAAATTGCTGCTTATTTCTGCACACCCGTGCTGGACTGTTGCGATGGGTGCCATAAATAAATAAGGCAAAGTTCAGGTCAAGCTGCTGTCAGTTCCTGAGCAGTTCTGCTGTGGACAGTGAAACACGGGTTGGACCAGTTACCTGTGAACGAACTGAAGGCTTTCCGCAAACACGAAGAGTGCAAATCTGTAGTCCTGTTTAGCTTCTTACCGGTTACTGCAAAATAGGATGCTTGCAACAAGGCAGCTCGTGAGCGTCCATCCAGCAACCTGCACACGGACACGCCCCCACCTACGTTACCGCAGCACGAAATCCTCCCCGCGCCAATCAGGAGTCTCCGCGGTCATCAGAAGAGGGTGGGAGAAAAAGGCTTAGCCAATCAAATGCGATCGTCAGGTGGCGACAGTCAGCTGTACCCTCCAGATAGTAGAAAATGTTGTGAAATTCGCCTCAGTCACCCTCATGCTCACAAGTTAGATCGGTGCAGGCGCACAGTGCTATATCTACCAGCTGATTTCAACAGGGGCAGCACAACCTCTGAATCCCACATTCATACACTTTTATTGCAGACAAGCTACATTTAAACATTCCTTACATGGAAACAAGCCCAGAAAACAGAGACTCAAACGACCTGAAGGTAGCAGGTAGACACACATGGATTACATAATCAGAAAATTATTATTCAGCAAAGCACTCTTAAAAATTATTTATTAATACATGTGATTTTCACAGGACACAGCTTCTCTCTGTAGTCATTAATATTATGTACTCAAGGTCAATATTTTATCCTTCAAGTGAAACAGGTGCTAAAAGCTTCAGCTTGTACAGTGGATTATTCAACTCTATCTTTGTATAAGGAGGAGATGGAGATGATTTTGTTAGTTTGTAACAGTTACGATATCAAACCAAAGTGGTACAGGCTCATTTGGACTTTAATGACAAGCACTTCGATTTAAATCTGCCACAAATTTGCCGTCAGTTAACAGCTACTACTGTTTGATTTAGTGTTGAAAAAGTAATCATTCCTGACTCGTTCGATCTGGATCAGCAGACTGAACAGCAAGTGTTGAACAGAAAAGAAGTGTTTAAATTTGGATTCATGATTTCAATGTAAATCTTTCCATCCCTCGAGCCTTAGCCTCTTTCACAGATAACTTCGATAACACTCTGCTCCATCGGTGCAGGATCCAGACAGCGGTGGGCGGCACTTCCAACGATCTCATCTAGCAGGAAGTGCACAAGATTCTCATCGGAAACAAAGCGCCACAAGTACATCTGCAGGTAGTGGCAGTCCACCTGAATCTGCTGCAGCCCGTATCGGCCAAAAGTGCGCAGGCGGACACACTCCAGGAATGTTTTTAAGCTGATTTTGATAATTCCCGTCATCACAGACACCTGAGGAAGCAGAAAGATGTGCAAGTGAAAATCTAAGATTTTTTCTTTTTCATTTTGTTAAATGAGGACCATCTGCAGATCTGCACCCACCTTGTTGAACTCCACTGAGCTAAAGATGTCGATCCTTTCAGAGAACAGCTTGTGTATGTTGCTCAGCAGATTGGTATCCATGGGAGCACTGAAGGTAAACAGAAGACAAGTGTTCAAGTAAATGTGTTTAAAAATAAAATTAAAAAGTTAAAATATGATTAAAAATGCCTATGAAACAACTGACATCGTACTTTCAAGTATAATGTAACACTGTATCTGTGCCTTTTATTTATAATATTTTAATAACCACTCAGTGGTTATTAAAACGTCATTACAATGTCATTACTTTATGCTGACATTTCCAAAATCACTCACTGTACTCTACCAAAATAAATAAATGAATCAAAATCAAAAACAGGGTGTCAAACATAAGGCCCATGGTCCAAAATCGGCCCAACAAAGGTTCCAATCTGGCCCTCTGACTGGCATGGAAAAATGTGAAGGCAAGCATCCATTTTGGAATTTTTATTGTGTTTTCAGAAGTTTTAAAACTTTTTCTTACTTATAAAGAGCTTCCCTGTGGCCATTCACAGCAAAGTAAAATAATTAAGAAAAGTAAAGTAAGATAGGCAAAGAATTACAGAAAGATTCCTGTTTTTTTGTATATTGTATTTTTTACTGTGAGTCAACAAATTTTCAGCCTTATAATTATAGGACGGTATGGTAATAAGCTACCAGATCTTTCTCTGTAATTTTACAAATTTTTTTCTCACAGTTTAAGCCCAATGAGTCATGCTGACAGTTTTCTTTCATTAACTGCAGCAGCATTTCTTCATCACGTAGAAAAACCGAGATGTAGTGTTGAAATTACACTTCTTTTTCTTATATTGGGATATATTAGGGATTAAATGTTTGGTTAAACTTCCGGGCCTCTTACGGTCAAAATAGGCTGCATGTGGCCCACAATATAAACAAGTTTGACATTCCTGATTTAAAATTTGCTTTCGCCCCATTTATAGGTAGCTCTGCACCACTGCTAGCACTATTATTAACTATTTTAAGGTCAATCGTTGAAAATCCCATTCTGTCCACTTGCACTGGTGTGTTTGCAGTGCACACTGGATCACATGCTGTGTGGTTAAGAGGACAAAGTTACAAGCCAGAGAGCCATAACTTGTAAACAGGTTGAACATGTGCTGCATGCTTACACACCAGTCAGTTAGTTTCTACAGAAATATTTATCTTCAGATACCTCTAGACATAGACCGTTATGACCTTGCAGACAAACTCACAGCACAAAACTGTGTATATGTTGCAAGTAAACTACACGAATTCTGCATTTTCACCTTTGACCTAATGCACGGCCTCTGAGCTTGAACGCTCCAACCTTTTCCACTGAAAACTCCTGTTTGGGAGTTGGTATTTGTTCTCTATGGAAGTTTGAAATCACAGATGTTCAAGAACATCCAAGCACCAATTGAAAATCTTGACGGGAAACATTGGACAAATTTATAAAGGCCCTTCTATTGTTTCATTTTCTAGCACATTAGACTCTACTTACTCTACTTTTGCGCAATGGTGTAAACCAGTGGTGTCCAAACCCAGGCCTCAAGGGCCGGTGTCCTGCAGGTTTTAGATGTGTCCTTGATCCATCAAAGCTGATTTAAAAGCTAAATTACCTCCTCAGCATGTCTTGAAGTTCTCCAGAGGCCTGCTAATGAACTAATCATTTGATTCAAGTGTGTTGACCCAGGGTGTTATCTAAAACCTGCAGGACACCAGCCCTCGAGGCCTGGAGTTGGCCAAGCCTGGTGTGAACAGAACCAAAAAAATAAAACCACAACTGCCACCAGCTGAGCAGTGTGTGTAGAGCTATGGTACCTTGGGGTGTAGCTGGCAGCATAGCGGGCTTGCTGCCTGGAGCTGCTGTAGACAGAGAAAGTCCTTTTGCTGGAGTCGCTGCTGTGCGCTTTCCTCACGCCCTCTTCATACAAGAGACCAACCTATCATGCAGAAGGTTAATAAAACAGCCCGTTCATGTGGGATCATGGGTGCATGAGGACATTGGGACAGTTGCAAAAACTCTCACCTGCACATCAATGGATGTGGTGTCCTCTACTACTCTCTTCATGACAGCGCGGACATTTCTTGGCTCAATGGTGTTAACCCAGTCTCTGGTTTCAACGCTTTTTCTTAACATTTGGGAAATAATCAGACCCTGAACCTGAAGCAAAACAAAAATAAAGCAACTAAACAAAAAGGTTGTTTCGCTTTTGTGACTTTTAAAGGTTGTTGATAAAAAGCCTACCTTGACATAATGGTTGAGTAGTTTCTGTGCTGCCTCCCTGGCTTCTGCACATAAAGTTGTAACAGGTGTTACGGGACTGTGGTGCTGAGAGAGAGAGCAAAAAGCACATTCTTGTCATTACCTTTGGCAGGGTGACTGGCTGATAAAAGAGATCAAAAACATAATGAGAGCTAGTTCTCCTTGTTTTGTGATACCTGTACAAGGAACTGTTCATCTGTGAGAGTAAGTATGTAGGAGATGGTAGAGGTTTCGTAGTCCAAGCAAAGACGAGACAGCAGCAACAGAAGGGCTGGGGGAGTTGAACCTCCTTTGTCTCCGGCGGTCTCACAAAACTGCCGAGAAGACTGGCACACAAACTTGATAAAGCTCACCACCAGGCTCTCACGTACACCCTGGCTGCAGAATTCACCCTAAAAGGGGGGGGGGGGGGGGGACGACGACACACACACAAACCGGCATCACTCGCACAATGTAGAGACAACACGCAGGGTTACAGTAACACATGATGTCACACATCGGTTCAAACTCATGAAAACTATAACAGGTAGTTTGGGAGCAGAAAATGTTCACCTTGAAGTACGGCTTGTTAGAGAATGTGATGTCCTTAGCTGTAAAGAGATGCACTGACGCCAGCACCGACTTGATCTGATTGAGAATTGAGGCTGACAGGGAGGAGAGCAGCTCTGGTAGGCTGGTTGGAGCGTCTCTGCCAGAGGCTGGCCCAGCCACAGAAGTGCCAGCCACAGAGAGACGAGGAGTTGCCAGAGCCTGCCTCACGTCTGTCAAGCTGTCCATGTAGAAGCTCTGCAGAGCGGAAAGGTACTGCTTGACTCGCTCCGTCGCCGCCCGTATCACAATCTCTGTCCCCTTGTTTGGCACAGCTGAGCCAGGCAGAAGTTTGGCCACAGCCTGGAGTCTGCGGTGGAAGCGGTCCAGCGCACGTACAAGTAGGGAGTTATCCCCAACCCCTTTCTCCTCTTGTATTCTCCGCTCGACAAGCATGAAATATCGAGCAGCCAAATCATCCACAAAGGCATGCAGCTTGCCATTTGCCATCTGGGGAATATTTTTGGATGCCAGCTCGCCCTTTTGAGCATGGTTGATAAACAGTTCTTGATAGGAAGTGATTACCAAGCATAAGCTGCTCACAAACTCATTGCAGCCTCTGTCAATGAATTCCAGGATGTCAGTATTTGATGCGGGGGAAGGCAGAGAGCTGTTTTTGGGGGAGCCGTCGGTCGGCGATCCGGGGGCTGTTGCAGACGACAACCCGTGCGCGGAAGCATCTTTTGTGGCTGTGGACGGGTACGACCTTATCTCTGCTTCCAGGCCCTGAAGATCTGACTCAAGGCGAGACCGCGCGTGGCTCAGGAATTTATCACAGAGCTCTTCTGCTGGCTCATCCAACTGCAACAGAAGCTCCACACACTCTGATAAATCTTTGGCACTTGACCCACCATCCCTATGATCACAAGAAGAAAAGACAGAAGCAGAAACGTAATGAAACGTGTGATTTTTTTCCATGAAGTTTGGTCAGTTTTGGCTCACTCATCAGCCTCTTATAAAAGGAAAAGTTTTTGAGTAACGTTCCCTCAAGTTGGCATCTAAAACTACACTAAAAACTAAAACTAGGTGTGAAAGCACATCCAAGTCAACTTAAATAAAACTAGACTATTTAAACTAGGCTTTGGAAAAAAAACTTACTGAAACAGTATAGAACAAAACTACCCAAAATAAAATAAAACAAAAACTGTATATACGTATGAAATTTGTCAATAAAACCTCTCTGATGAGGCTTATGTCCATTTGTTTATTGTCTATGAGTCAACTCAATTTGTGTTTATTTACTTGTAATTTTAATATCTATGCAGTTGTGTCAAACATGCTGTTTATCCTAATTAAAATTATTTTTCTTATATATTATAATAACTAGTCATTGTCACCTGAACTTCTGTCGAAGCTCCTGTGCCAGCTTGTCCATGATGGCGTGACAGTCATCCTGAATTCCCTTGAAGGAGGGCAGGTGGCTGTACTGCTGCAGTACGCAGCGGGCACGGCGGTGGGTGTTCACTGCCTGAGCGTAGGCCTGCAGCTCCAAACATTTATTCAACCTTGCGGGGAGTTCAAACAGAAACTGCAGCTTCCTCAACAGAGTGTGAACACCTGGAGTGAAACATGGTAAGACCCCAAAAATAAATAAATAAAATATGAATCAACCTATTAAAAAGTTTAATCCAAACAAACAGTCAGGTTAGGTCTCACCAGAGAGTTTGGTTATCTGCGCGTGCTGGTCTTGAAGAGTGCCGCTGATCCGAGCGCTGAACTCTGTGATCGCTGCCATGTTAGCAGACAGACAATCCATTTCATCTTCCATTTTCTTGAAGTCATTCTTCATCTTTCTTATGGTGTCTGGAAGAAGGAAAGAAAGAAAGGAGGATATTTCAGCTATCCAGGTTTGCACAATTTAATGTCAGCTTACGTTAGGGCAGCAGTGTGTGTGTTTATGATGTTCCTTCACCTGTAGCAGATATAAACTTGTTGTAGTTTTCATACACCAGGGTTTGCATGTCGCTGTCCAAAGAGCGGATCTGCCTGACCATACAGGTCTCCTGGTCCATCAGCTCCGTGAGAGAGCACTCCCTCCTGAGCTGGATTTGGATATTTAAAATAAAAAAGTTACTGTACGTATGCTTAGTGGTCATTTGTGTCTTCTAGATATAGTGTGATATAGTATTAAAACTGATTCATTCCTCACTGTTTGGCAAAGACAGAAGCAGATTTTTAAAAAGTGTTTTAAAATTCACAGCCATCTACATCTTCACCTGTGGTGACATTACAACCGGGACAAATGAAGGAAGTACTCTGGTGTTTTCTTCAGTTCATGTAACATTACTGCAATCTGCACTGTGTATAGTTTTGTCGATTTCAGCATTTCATTTTCTATAATCTGGCATCAAGCTTACGCTAAAATTCTGAAGCAGTCCAGCTTTGTGAGCCACTGAGCGGATTACAATGACAGTAGCAGTTTCGCACCTTGTTGAGGTAGAGCTCCGGGTCGAAATGAGGCCCATTGATGTCGCAGGGATCCAGGGACTCCGGCTGCTCCGGGGCCTTTCCTTCCTCATTCAGCCCGTAGTAGAGCTTCAACATGCCGTGCACCCTCCGCCTCCTTCCCGGGTCTTCAGCCACCGGCACCGAGCCCTCGTCCATAATGAACGGCGGCCAGCTGTGAAACGTTTAAAGTAAAATAACGATAAACAAAGGCGACGACAAACCAGCTGACAGGAGACAAACGACAGCCACTAGCACTAGCAGCACACAGCTCCTATGTAATCGCTGTGTGTTTAGCCTCGCTGCCAACTGGAAACAACAAACTCATTCAGGATAAATATTCAGAAAATGTCATATTTTCTCTGAGACAGAAGCAGCTAGGTGGAAGCGCTGTTGTTTCCGGGTTTCTAGCCTATCCGGTGTTACGTCGTCCACCAGTGCACGTAATCTAAACAGCCAATTAGAGCAGTTTCTCTTTGTTGAGCGTTTTATTCACTAAAGGCTTCAAAATTTATGTATTTTATGTAAGAATGTATTTTTTTTTTGGCAAAGTATAGACAGAGACAAAGCTCATAACTGTTCAGGTAAGTGTTCTAGTTATGCGCACAACTGCGCATGTCCTAATTGGCACGTAACGCCATATTAAAGTGCTTAGATTGAAGGAATCTTCCATTTGTTTTTTGGTTGTAGGGAAAAATTAAATGACGGCACCAAAATGGATTAAATGTGTATGATAAAATTAACATACAGCATTGATTGTACTGCAATCTGTGATCATAGCAAATCCTACAGTGTTGAAATCAAGAAAAACACAAAAATGTTAATCCCTTGAGTGCTCAGAGGAAAAAAACACTTTTATTATAAGATTTAAAATGGGACAAAAGTCTATATTGTATCATGAACATAAAAATCATAGAGGAATAATAATCTGGGATATAGTTCAGGTATCTGAAAATCATTTGTATAAACAGAAAATCAGAAGTTTTAGGTGCATGTTAAATCATTTCCACAGGAGCACTCACCAAGCTTTCTACAGATATATATCAACTCTTATCATACCTGCCATATATTAAAACATAAACATTTAACAATGAACTTATTTCCTCAAACAATTTGAAATGGATCTAGTTAAGATGGCACCTCAACTAAGAAATTTACATTTACCATTTACAACTGCAAGTGTTAAAGTAAAACAAAATGCCACAGAAATACTGATGAGAAGTTTGCATGAAGTTATGTTATTAAATCATATGAAGAATAACATGTTGGTTAAAATATGGCTTTAGTACACTTAAGCAGCAGCACTGAGGAAGGAATATTTGATGACAGGTATGTTCAGAAAAACGGGGCCACTTTGCATCATCCCATAATTTTAATGAAGGCCGAGCTGACAACCGAGAGGAATTACAGTACACCGTTCAACATCCGCCATCCAGTTACTCAAATATACTCACATCAGATAACATAAAGGAAATACATCATTTTAAACCATAGCAATACCACAACTGTCCATTTTCTGGTTTCAATGCACCAAAACAGTAATTTATATGTTAACTTAGTAGAAACAAAAAAGGCACTTTAAGCTTCTGTAAAGTGTTTGAGACTTATTTCTTCATTCACATATACAAACACTGGCAAGTACATGAAAACAAACCAAAAGAAAGTAAAAATGTTCTCTCATAAAAGCTAACAAACAATACAAAACAAATCTCCTGCTGTAAAATGTTTAGAAACAGTGTATTAGTATTAACAAGTGCAGCATCACATGATGTGTAGACTGTCGGAATGCCTATCCTACAACGTGACATGCATAGTGTTTGTTCGCAACAACATACTGAGCTGCTGCCATTAGTATACAGACAGCAGCTGATACACAAGTCGAAGCATAGAAAAGTAAGAACATTCTGCCGTTTGCGTGCTGAGGAGAGTCGGGAAGAATAGACCGCATGTGCCGCCACATCTCCAACAAGGGCACGTGTTCAAGTGGAAGGCGCTATTATAGAGATGTGGAGACAGAAACTGCCTCCGTTAGCATTAGGGTGGGGTTCAGAGTGACACCCGGGGGACTCTGCCAAGTGCTGGAGGCTAAAATCTGTCTCTGCAGCGTTAAGGTAGCATACACTTGGTTGCAGCATGTCAGGCAGGCTTGCTTTGGTGGAAAGACTTAAGATTTTCAACAGTGTGGCCACAACTTGGTCCTTGTTTTGTGTTCAGAACACACAGTCGCTCTCTAGTGACAACTGGGTCAACAGATTGGGTAGCTTTTGGAGATAAAGTGAAGCAGAAATTGTTTTAATGCTATATAAATCTAATAATCTAGTAATGAAATTCTTCGAATTGTCGTAAAGCTGAAAACAAGGCCTTTTTTCCCCCCAATGATGTCAACAGTGACCGTGTTTGCAGAAAACAACAGTTAGTTTCTTTAATGTCTACACTTTCAATTTACCTTCTGTCATGTCAGAAGTTGCACAAGAACAGTATTGCATCAGTTTTCTTGCCCATCAGGTCCAACAGTCAGGTTAGACTGTGTGCCGAGAGATCGCTTGTACTAATCGTCCATGCTTTGAAATTTAACATTTGAATACAAGCATGGTGCAGCAGTGCTGGATGATCTTTAGATGAATATATTTTTTCCTACACAGGTTCTACAGTTTTATAGCTTTAATTCGATTCTTTTATTAGTGCATATCCATTTAAACACTTGATACTGTGACTACAGAGTTGCAGCTTCTTTAACAAGAAGTTTTAAAACTCACATTTTTTAAAGCAGGTCGGTCGTGCCACCTCTTTCAAACTAGCTGCAGATATCGCTTAATATTGACTTTGTCAAAAACTCCTGTACTTACAAAAGTCCTCCACAACACAGCCAATGTGCTCCCATAAGGATTGTTTATGGTCAGGATAGCCGGACGCGAAACGTTTCTACTTTTTCTGAAGTGGCTTCACCCTTTCTAGAGATCAAGGCACTGGCAGTTTGAAAAAAGCAGAATAGCGGAAATGCACCCTTAGATAGTCCCCTGAAAAATGTTTGTCATGCTGACTGTTGCCGTTTGTGGTATCGCTTAAAAGTCTGAAGTGGAGTTACGAAAGCTTTAAATATTCTTAATGCTCAATCCCCGATAAGATGAGTAGAGGTAATGCAGTGGTTATACTCATTTGAGGTGCAACATGTTTGAATAATAGCAGTAAATCCGCTTCCAGAGCGCTGCAGAAAGGTCAAAAACAGTTATTGACTGGAGTCACTGTTTGAAGATTATTATAAGGCTTGTCTCACACTTATTCATCATATGATCTTTATAATAGGCTGTTTAAGGAACAGCCACTTCAGTTGAACCTTGGAAGCATAGCTGCTAGATCTTTTTTCACATTACTGTACTCGCTTAATGTACACAACTTCAGAAGATAAATATTGTCACTCACACTTGGATCGCTGTCATTTGGTCCTTTACATGTTCATATATTAGCAGATAAGTGTCTCAAGCTCAAAGTAAGTCTCTCCGTTTTTTTTGTTTTGTTTTAAATCTCAGTGTAAAATGTTCAGATTTGGTCTCTGAGAGGATCGGGTCAGATTTGATGGGCGGCTTTAACCCTGCTCCAGACTCTCTGTTTGCACTGCAGAGTACGACACTGCAGACGCCTGTCGGGCGAAGAAAGACGCAGCTCTCTTGGGCTTCAAGCGTTTGATTTCTTTTCCTAAAAAAAAAACAAGCAAAAAAACAAAAACACAAAAATGAACAAAGGCTGAAAAAAAATCTCTGACACTGTGAAACGGCACAGAAGGAGCTACCTCCAGAAAGGATAACTGCTGTTAAACAAGTGTGGCCCTCACCGTCATCGACGTAGCTGATGGTGTTGAGCGATTGGACTCGGCTGCACACAACGCTGCCTTGCCTGTGCAGCATCCCGCGCCTTCCGCCACGCCCATTCTTGCTCCTTTCTTCCTGTCCGCCGGGCTGCTGTGACAAACTCACCCCGCCGTCCATCTCGGCTGCAGCTGCTCCCTCGGACGCAGACTTAAGCTCCACGCAGAACTCGATGAAGCCGCTCATGAGCTCCGCCTTGTTGGAGGGGGAAGAAAAAAAAATCAGAACTGAGTCTGCTGTAGTCTGCCGTTTAATGGCCTATTACAGAACACAGACGTCCTAAGACTTAGGGGTGGGGGATCTAATATCACAATAGAAGTCACTACTTCACCACAATATAGTGCATTTTCTGTAAATTCAGTGAATAGTTTATATAATCGCCACACATAAAGTACAAATTCTTTTTTACACTTAAATTAATTAATAAAAAATGAACAGTACTCATTCATACGTGATTATTTTTGTGCTTTTATGTATGACATCTTGACATATGTTTGACATATGACACTTTTCAATATCAAATGACTAAAGACCCAACATAAAATACTCACAACATATATGAAATGCAAATGCACACTAAAAACTACATAAGGCTAATAAACACTTTAAACAAAATAAATATGGGTCTTATGAGGCATCATCCTTTGTGGCACATACTAGATGACCCTCACACAGTCCCCATGACTCGAGAGCCTCCCTGAGGGCTCTGGCTAACATTTCCCCTGCATGGTCCTCAGGAAAACAGCACGTCTGCAAACACTGACTGCAGTGTGTCCGGTCTCGGATGAAGTGCACTGTGCTTACATTTGATGCTGCAGTCTAGCATGACACACTATAGATTTCCTCCAATGTTTTGGCCCGACACTCATAATATAAATGAGGCAACTGGACTTGTGTGAAGTGTTTTCGGCTGGACATGTCAAGTGTTTTGACCAATTTAGAAATCCCTGTTTCTCGACATTCTAAGTTAGGACCGTGTCTTTATAGATAAAAGTTGCAATAGCTGCAAAAGCAATAATTATCTCCTTCCATCTTTGTGATGTTCTAACACTTGACTCCGTTTTATTTTGAGCACTTAACAGTTCTTTTTTTGCTTCTCATTCGTGAACCCTCTCCATACTCTTTCATGTGATCCTTGCATAGGTGCTAGAACAGGTTTGTTTTGTCGGAGTCTGTGGTGGGGACTGGTTTGTGGTATAATTTTGCAAAGTATAGTTTTTTGGTCCATGTCAGACTTTTTACAACACAACTATGTATGTGCTACAGAAGTAGCCCCTCGTTTAGGAACGAGCTCTTTGATTTGTTTTGCAGTAAACAGTGTGCGTGTGACAGCACAAAATAAACAACAGTTTAATATGAAACAACGGGCATTTTAATTCCATCTTCCGATATATTTCGTCATATCCTACAGCCCTGCTTAGAGCCTGGTGATTATGGTAATAATGCTTTTACTATTAGGTAACAACTTTTTGGTGCCACGTTCACCGAATGAGGATGATAAACCTGAAGCACAAAAATGACTTGATATTTTTTAGGCTTCAGCACCTATATCAATTGTAACACTCATCTAAACATAAATATGAACAGCTGCTTCATTCAATCCTGGAAATCTCACAAACAGCAGGTGTTCTTGACAAGTGACTGCATCTTTTGTCCAAGTTGAAAACATCTCAGTTGAAACTGCGTCAGAGGACTACAGCTGACAGCCATAAGACATGCTTGAATAGAGCAAAGAAAGTGGAGATATTCACACCATATTATTTTTTTAATTTCATAAAAAGTTTTCAAACAGCTGGCGTCAGTAGTTGAGCACAGAGGATAGTGGATAGAGGCTTTCTCCAAATGGGCGTAGACCTCTCCATTAAAGATAGGGTGAGGAGTTCAGGGCTCAGAGTTGAGCTGCTACTCCACTGTATCAAAAGGAGCCAGCTGACAAGGATGTCTACTAGAAACTGAGATATTCTGAGCATGTCCTACCAAGAAGATTCCCCAAGGCCTGGGAATGCCTCAGTGTTTCCCTTGGGTGAGCTGAAGGAGGTAGCGAGGGGAACACAAAGGAGGTTTGGACTTCTCTGCTAAGGCTGCTGCCACAATGCCTCAGCCCTGGATGAGCAGATGGATGGATGGAAAAAGTTTCTTACCTGTTTTGAGTAGATCTTTAACAACTTGTTGACAGGAGTGCCGTCTTCATCTCCGTCAAACTCCAGCCACAGGATGTGTGAATCCCCCTCCTCCTCGGGGTAGCTGTGGTCCCAGGAGAGCTCACTAAAGCGCAGGCCAAGCAGCACGTGCTGCGGGAAAACATTTCCAAAACAGGAACAGAAACAGAGTGAGAACCACAGCAAGTGTGGCTGCTGTTTTAGAAAAGGTGTGAATCACTGCTCACCTTCTCTTTGACATCCATCACATAAACACCTTCCAGGCAGATCCCGATGTTGACAGCTTTACGTTTTCCTCTTTGCAGGATCCCCTGCGCTGGTTTGTCAATCTCCCCAAAGAAGAAAGCGCACCTGTTTTCACATTTAAAGTTAATCATTTGCCTTCTGTGGAAAAATACAATGCAAAAATGTGTCATTATGCTACATCATACCCATAATAAGGCAGCGTGTGACAAGTGTTGAGGTACTGGTGTAGGAGCTGCGTGGGCTCGGGAGAGCTTCCAGCAGATGTGCAGATCTTACTGTACTCCTTAAAAAGGTTCTGCTCCAGCCCGACCTGACGGCTTGACTTCCCTCGCAAAGTAGAGAACAAGCCTCCGCTCCCCATGGTGACATGTGCAGGCAGATAAGAAGACAGCTTCTTCTCCCTGTGGAAAACAGAGGACAGAGGTTTGCATCGGATCTGTGAAGTATTTTCTCTCGTCTGCTCCTCTTTCCTAATTTACCCAACTGTCAATCTTTCTTCCTTTCATGTTGGTCTCATTTTAATGTTCTTCGCAGCACGTCTTACTGTGACTTTTTGTGAGACCAAAGGACAAAATGCACTCATCTCCCAATTAAATTGTTTAGAGCATAGCTCTAGTTTTTGACCTTTCCTCCTTAAATGCTACCACTCACATTCTTAGATAAACACGCTCCTTAAGTGCAAGAGGACTACTTCCTTTACAGAATCTTTTTTATATAATTATGTAGAAATCTTCTGATGAGAGCATCTATATTTAAAATAACCCATAAACATGCCTCAAAGAATTGCCCGGCTTTGTCTCGTCATCGGCCATCATAGGAATCTATTTTGTTCTACTTTGGACAGTTAACGTGAATGTTTTATGTAGAGGACAAAGCAAGTATCTCGTCTCATTTTTAAACTGGTTGGGGTGCAGCATTATTGTTTATGTTTATGCAGTAAGAACATCAGATTATCTTTCGTAGTATAAAACTTATGGATCAGTCAGTAAATTGCTTTGAAACAGCAGGCAGGAAGTTCAGACACCAGATAAAAACACACAGTAGGATTTTGCAACTCCATAAGCAAAGACTTCCTTAAAAAGTCTATAAATATGCATGTTTTTGTGTAGCTGTGGGTGCCTGTAAGATGCTTCTAAGAGTAGATAGGTTACACTAATAATAATAATATACCTAATGCTGTATTGTATGTGCAGTGTCAATTTGTAGTATTTCACTTGCAGTGACTCTTAGACAACCTGACAGAGAAGAAACCAATGATGAATGTTGTCATTAGAAATGCCTTATCCCACCTGCACACCAACAAGTACTTAGAAAAACACTGCAGTGTTCAGGCAACTGTTAATATAAAAAAAGCTTCTCAAACAAAAGGACTACTGACCTTATTCACAGTATCTGTGTACCTTTTACAGGACTGCATCACATTGTCATAGACTGTAGTGAAGCACTCAAAGCTACTCAGTCTATCAGATCCCTAATTGAGGAATATGCAGGCTGTGGGAAATGGTTTGGGTGGTGCTTTTTACATTGTTTATTTTTTCTACTACATTAGGCTGTGCAGTAGAAAGGAATCATCTCCGAGTCTGACAGATTTATGAAAGGCAGATCGACCATTTCTTTATAAATAAATGGAAGAGAGATACTGTTTCATTTTGCATAAACTGCAAAGTCTGTGTGAACGTGTATGAGCACATTCTCTAAGTGCAAGAGCAAACATACACAGAGTAGAATACTGGGAAAAACTAGGATTAAGCAAGGATTACTTTTCTGAAATGGCACGCAACTGGCTCACTTTCACAGATATGTATTAACCTCACTGACTCTGCAGTTTCCTTCTCTTCTATCTATGCTTTAAGAAATGTGTTTTAAGAAAAATGAATCCCACTAAATTACCAAGGCCTTAAGCAAAAATTATTTTAAATACTTTAGGTGGAGGGTACATAATGTGAATAAGGCAATGACTGAATGTTGCCAGACCACTAACAAAACACATAAAATAAACATCAGTAGGGTCTGGGGACTGATTTCTTCCTTTTCTATTATGTAAAGAGGAAGATATAAGTGAAGTAGAAAGAAGCAATTGCTTTCAAATTGTCATTGTCCTGTAGATAAATGACTGAAACTGACAAAATCTAACCATTCCTTAAGCTTGTAGCTCACAACTTACCCCCCCAAAACTACAATTTCGGACCCAGAAGCACAACTGATATAAGACTTAAGACATATCGGCCAATATTTTTTTCTTTCAGGCACATGAAACATAAACAAATTCCCCCTAGCATCATCATGTGTAGTTATTTATGAGCAGTTGCTTCTCACCTTATAGTTGTCGTAAACTGTTGGCTGTCCAGACTAGTTCCCTCATCGAGAGCAATAGACAAAGCTCCAAGACTAGTCCAATGCTCAGGGTCGCAGGGGTATCGACCGGTGAGGATGTTGCTCCTGGCTTCCTCATAAAGAAGTCGCAACACTCCCTCCTCTTGTATCTGCACAGGAGTGAGACAGTAACTCCCAGTAAGCACATTAAATTTGAAATTGAAAAAGAGTTTTTGTCTAATTAAGTCAAAATTTGTATTTCATTTAGCTTCGTTTGATTTGATTTGACATAATCTTATGAGTCATCAACTTTAATTTGCTGCTATGTGTGTAACACAAGGAAACACTGTTAGTTTTAACAAGCTATGTGAAGTCAATAAATTAGACAAAATCTTCAAAAAAATGAAATGCAGACCTCTGTTACCCCTGGAGTATAACACCGTTTTCACCATTCTAAGATTAGTGAAAGTTGTAGCAGAGTTAAGAATACCTGCAGCTCTTTAGATTTCGGATAAAACACACTGCGCCTGTACTGGAGACATGGTTCATCTGTAAAAAGGCAGAGGACAATCATGCTTTACTGTTTCGCGAAGTATTCAAGTCCACATTGGATGACAATCAGCCTCATCATCCAGTGTGGAGGAGTGAGGGTAGAAAGACAATGTGAGTCCCCTCAAGCCCACTCTGCTGTGGCTCACAGTCCTGTACCGTGGGTGGAATTTACTCCACAGGAAAAGTAACAGCTTTTAAGGGATTATACAATACCTGTGTGATACTTTTTATGCTTTATTAGAGGAAAGCTGTCACTGTAGACTAAAAGCACCTGCCACACTGCAAACGTGTGGGCTGATCGTCTCTGAGGGGGAGGTTTTAGGACAAAAAAACAAACAGAAAAAGAAACAAAAAACAGCAGACTGAGTCAGTGCCTCTTACCCCACCTGCAACTCTTTTAAAATGTGCTGTACTTAACACAAGCAGTAACTAACTGTAAAAACTTTTGCTATTCTGTTCTGCATAACATATGCTAAGGGATGCTAATGATTTAGCTCATAAGAACTGCTGTAATCCTAAAAGGATCACATAATCTCTCAAAGTGTGGAATATAACGTCTGTTTTTCTCTTCCTCCAAATGCTTGTTCCATATTCACTTTGATTTTCTACCCGTTTCAGTCATTTCTTTTCCTGTTCAACAACAGCAGTTCATGTCAATGCCTCCTTTTCCATGTTTCTCTTTTATCGCATCCAAGCAAACCTGACAGCCCTTTTATCCATTATTTACCTCGAGTAAGCCAGCAACCACCATTAACGTATAAGTAAGCTAGAAATAAAGAGGAAACAGCTGCAGAAAAAGAAACAAGCTGTTGTCAGCACGTAAAAATGCTTTGTTTGGAGGCAGAAAACCAGGCTGGTGACAGAAGTCAGCTTAAGGCAAACAGAGAGTGCCAATTACTAGACTGGACTGATGTTTACATGCAGCTCATTGGTAACTACAGTGTATTAGAAACTATAGAATAACATTCTTCAGTCTGTAGAGGATTGCAGCTGTTTAATTGTAAGATTTATGGCAACAAGAGGGCATACTCCGTAAGCAAAAAGCTTTACTTTATCTTATTAGGAAGGATTTACAAGAATAATCTACCACTCAGCAGCAGAAGCCATTATCTTTCCTTTCATCTCTTTGTACACTGCAACACCCATTTCCCGTACAAAGTTCGAGTCATGCTTTCATTACAGAAACTAGATTTCTTGCGTTGACAGCTTTTCTTTAGTCCAGTGTTTGGTGGCGCACGCAAGTCAAAACTCTGACCTTGTGAAATGTCTTCCTCTGAAGCCTCGGTGAAGCGATACAGCAAGTCGTGCCACTGCCGACACAACTTGTACGGTTGATGCCTCGTCTTTAACTGCAGTTCTGAAGATAGGGAGTGAGGAAAAAAGTTATACAGCAACATGTTTTACTCATATCAAGTGATATCACATAATACAGTTAAGTGATAGAAATATGAGGAGGAGGGAAAGGGTTCTAACCGAGCAGTGGAGAGCAAAGCCATAAGGCAAAAACATCCTGTACAGACTCAGGAGTATGGAGAGCTTCACGAACGTTGCGGCCCAGCTCTTGCACGGTGACAGTGCCGAGCCCTTCTAGAGTTAAGTGTACTGCACTGTCACCAAACAAGTATATAAGCACATCTTGAGCTGTGTGAACAAACATAATTAAACATAAGCAAAAAGATTAATAACAAAAACAATAATAATAGATTAACTACTTTGGGGTTTTTTTGCATGATAAAATAATCTGGGTGAGACTGTTTGACATCATACCACGAGATAGTGTTGCAGAGGAAGCCACACTTCCTCTTAGCGAGTGATCATCTGATGAATCTGGAGGAAAACTGCACTCATCTCCTTCCATCTCTAACCTGAAATGAAAACACCAAAAATTCAAACGAGTAACAACACAGACTCACGACAAGATACTTTACAGGGAGGAGCAATGCAACGGGAAGGGATGGCTAGAAATGTACCCAAGTGTCTGATGGGTGAGACAAAACAATCACCAGGAGTGAAAATCAAAACAATACTGTAAACTGCACTTGAGGAACACAAACACGTCGCAGTTGAACACAGAAGTGGCAACAGAGGCAGCACACCTGCAATATATTACAGTCCCACTCCCAACCCAAATGGACTCTCAAGTTATTCATCAACAGTATACTAAAAGGAAATGCCAGCAAAGCGGTGTAGGCGTGTGTGCTGCTTATACTGACATTCTTACACATGTGTGTAATAGCTTGGGAATAGCCACATAATATATCTCTAAACAAAGCATTACAGCTAAGTAACCTCTTCAGAGATAACTAGACCAGCAGGAATTCAATTCAATTTTATTTATATAGCGCCAAATCACAAGAACAGTCGCCTCAAGGAGCTTTATATTGTAAGGTAGACCCTACAATAATAGGGGGTGCATCTTTATCACTTTATTCCACTTGGTGCTCTTTCTATTATATTTTGTTCAAAACAAAAGTCAGGGTTCAATACATAACCCAGCGCCACCTCGTGTTTTTAACCCGAGAATGATCCTATACGATCACTACATCCCAGTCAGTCGACTGCTGACCTCACCCTGTTCAACTGCAGTGCTCCGTGAGCACCAACATTTTACTGTTACGCTTTTTAACGTGGTTTCGATCATTTCTAGAACAGCCTTCATACCGTTACAGAGAGACAACAAACACGGGCGTCGTTGAAACGGGCAACATCTCGCCGCCCGTGGATAAAACAATAGCTAGCTCCCCAGTTTTAACAGGGCTGCCCCAAACTCAGCCGGGGATTAAATTTGTGTGACATTATAGAGAATAACTCAACACACAAAAAGTGAATTGCGTAGACTATTAGCTAAAAGGCAGTTGAAAACACCGTGCTAGCTAAATAAGCTAGGCATCGGAAATATTACCAACACTGGACGTCACTGCGATCATTTTAGACGTGTTAATGCGCTTCATTTATCTGCCAGTAGGAAACAATTTAGATGCCGAAGCTATCTGGCCCATTGGCTAACTTTGTGTGTGTTTTGTTTAACAGAGTGACCCACTATTAATAGCAAGTGATGAAACTACTATGTTCCAATGTCTCTGTTGTCCACCTACCTGCCAGTTCCTATAAGTTTCCGTCCACTCGCTTCTCTAGATGGGATCCTGTTGATTTTGTAAATACTGTGGCCAAGTACACCAACTATTAAAAACCCGCTGTTATTGCCCTCACCACAGCTTCCCAGCTACCCTGAACTAGCTCTTCTAGCAGCTGCAACAGTTTCAAATTTTGCGACTCCCGAACGACTTGATTATTCTAACCCGTTCCTCATTACTTGGGTGTGACAGCCAAGCTAGAAGATTTTTTTAACCACAGCAATTCAAATATTTCTAAATTAAACAGTCGCGGAGGCAACTGGAAGCGAATATCCATACATGTTCCATCTGGAGGTACTTTGAAAGTTCACTGACTGACATAGAGTGTACACTTTGAAGTCGTTCACATGAGATCGGGTCAAAAATATTTGATCCTCAGAATGACGGGGAAAAATGAGGCGAACGTCAGAGAGTGCGTCGTCCCGTCACGTGACTGAAACGTAATCGCAGCTGTACTTCAGCAGGCAGCGGATTAATTCTGTTTATCTGCTGAGTGTCATTAAATTTACCTGCGAAAAACAGATTACAGCCACGGTAATACAATCGATTCCACGCAGTCACAGCTTCAGACGTCCTCATGAATCAACTTTGATCTGATACAGTCTCAACCCATGTCTCACAAAGTGGTATTTATTGGATTGCATTTACTCACAGTTTAATATCACCCATTGTATTTTCCCATATTCATAGACTTCTTAAATTGTATGTGTATATATCCTTGGCAGTATATTGACCTGTTATTTAAGTTTAATGCACCATGTCAGGGAGTATTGCCATAATTATGTTATCCTTGCATAATGACAATAAAGAGTCATGAATCTTTTCAACAGATTTAAAAACAGTGACTCTAAATATACACCGACCAGGCATAACATTATGACCACCTGCCTAAAGTTGTGTTTGTCACATGTCACCCTTTTGCTGACTCATGGAGGCATGGACTCCACTAGACCCCTTGAGGTGTGCTGTGGTATCTGGCACCCAGATGTTAGCAACAGATCCTTTAAGTCCTGTAAGGTGCGGCATGGGGCCTTCATGGATCGAACTTGTTTGCCCTGAACGTCACACAGATGCTCAACTGGATTGAGACCCGGGGAACTGATCAAACCTTATCAAACTCTCTCAAATCCTTACATTCGCATCATTTCCCTGCTTCTAATACATCAACTTTGAGGACAAAATGTTCACTTGCTCCCTAATTTATCCCACACAATAACTCTTGCCAAGATGAATAGATAATCAATTATGCCTGATAGGTGTAAATAACATGATGGAAATACTGCAATTTGTAATGTGCAAAAAAGGCATGTATGTAAACAGTAAAGTGATTTTTTTTTTTTTTTTTTAATAAACTGCCTTGTACAGTTTTAGGGAAATGCATTACATTACATATTGGCATGCCTATATAACTTTGTGTTTGAATGATTATCTCTCAGCTTTACCAGTCTTCCCTTTTACCAGTCTCAGTATTATTATTTTTCACCTTTTCAAATTTGTATAAGGAGACAAAGCCTTCATATGGTTCACCGTTCATCTGCCAGCCACCTGACGCAGGCGTCTAACTGCTAAGGCAGCAGGCTGGGTATTAACTAATGGGATTTGGCAGCTAAGGTGTCAGAACAGAGGACACACTCGATGGCTTTCACTGCATTACTGACAACGATTAATCAGCCTTTGTAATCTGATTCCTTTTACTGAGTGAGAGAAGAGAGGCGAGGAGAAAGTGCTATCTCACAGCCACTGTCATGGAAGGTGACAAGTGAAGTATTTTAATGTCTCTGCGTGCTGTATTTACATCACAAAGAAAATAAGAAAACAACTCCACTCCATGAGACATTTAGTAACCTCAAACTTTAATAAGTCATCTTTTATATATTATTTTCATAATCCTGTTGCGCAGCAGAGCATTGTGCCTCATGTCTCTCTACAGTCAGCTTTACATCTTCCACAAAATATATAATTTTTGTACACTTGCTCTTCGATTAATGTTTATCCTCTGATTGATGGGTGACTGCTTTATTGTGTTTGAGACCAACAAGTCTTGTGAGTGTGTAATTATAATCCAAACCACTTTCAAAAGCAATATTGGTAATTGCATATATTTGTAGGACTGTAAACATATAACAATCAATAATTTGTTAATCTTGTGCAGTGAATAACAGGCAAAATAAAAGTGATAGACAATAAAAAAAGTTCTCATTATTTTAAGCATCTTATTCATTTTAAGGAGTACAAGTGTCTGAAAACTGGATTAATCATAGCTGCTATGGGTACATTTACTGGCAATAAAGACACCAAGATAGAATTTGACTGGGAATTAGAGTAGATAGGTGGATGGTCATCTGACAATAAAAAAACAAAAACACTATCCCTAAATTTGTGAAATTCACAGAAATTTGTTATTTGTGTTCTTTTTTAAAAATTGAAATCATTCCTTAGATGCCGTCTTGTACAAGTTATTTACACGTGATGTTTGATGTAAAATGTGGTTTAGGTAGGAGTTGTTGTGGCTGCAGCACTCCCTTCTTCGACCTGGTTTTTGAGCAGGAGGAACTTCAGCACAGGGTCGAGGTACTCCATGATGGTTTCTTTCACTCCCTTCTCTAGCAAGTACCCTTCTGTCTCGATTTCAGTGTTTTCCTTTCCTGCCACTGCCTCCATGGCCGTCTGCAGGAGGCGCAAACTCACCAGCACAGAGCCCTGCAAAAGTGAGAGCGATTGGGGAGCAAGTTAGACAAGGGTAAGCTCTTTAAAACCCAGTGTTGTATGTCTCACATTTTATAAATTACAAGCTCGCTGTGGCACCACAATCTCTGCCTGAAATCATTGTCGGGCTTACCTGTAAGAGGAAGATTGACAGAACTCCAGCCCCAATTGTGTTCATCAGGCCCATGTAGTAGTTGACCAGAGCCTCTCTGCACCCCCGGAGGTAGATGTTGAGCTCCTCGGTTTGGTAATCATAGTTATAGTGAGCTGAATTGTTGGTAAGCTGATACTGCATGCACGGCCGTGGAGAACTGGGGTTACAGCAACTGAATGGGACTCCATCTACCAAGTAACGGCCATCCACGTTGCTCTTGATGCGGCTATAGAAACAAATGAGGGATTACTAACACTGTTACCACATGATTGTTTTCTTTAGTCACACTTTTTCAATCCAAACTCTTTCATTTTTTAAGAATATGCACAAATGTGAAACCCACTACCCTCCAGCCCCTTACTCTTTCACTTCCTTAGAGCTGAAATCAAGGTAGCGGTTGCTGATCCACTGGACCTCGAACCAATCCCTGAAGTCATTGTTCCCACAACACTGAAACTCCATCTGCAGACGATCGATGTTCTGCTTCTGGAAGCAGCGGCCTGGTGTGTCTGTATCCTTGTAGAAGCGGATGCCATTCCTCAGGCCAGCCTTTAGAGAAGACTCCAGACTGCCCTTCATTGCGTAGCTCATGATGACAGCTAGCAGCATGAGCACGGTGAAGAAGCAAGAGACGGCAAAGTAGGGCTTCAAGAAGTTCTTCCAGCGAGGGAATCGCCCAGCGTCCAGGGCATCCTGACAGATCTTTGATGCAAAGTAGTTGATGCCCAAGGAGGCGAGACCAACAATCATGAGGGTGTTCGGCACAATATGAATGTCTTGGTTATCCATTACCTGAAAGTGAGTCACACAGCAATGTATGGAATATTAAACCATTCAAATTTATTTCAATAATTATGCAGAACAAATAAACAAAATTAGTGAAGTATGAAATTCTATGAAAATCGCACTCACCAGCCACTTTGCGAGGTACACCTGTTCAACTACTTGTTAACAAAAATACCTAAGTAGCCAGTCACATGGCAACAACTCAGTTCATTTAGGCATGTAGACATGGTCAAGATCACTTGCTCAAGTTCAAATTGAGCATCAGAAGAAAGGTGACTTAAGTGACTTGGTTGTTGGTGCCTGGTCTGAGTATTTCAGAAAATGCTGATATACTGGGGGGGGGGTTCTACACAACCATGACTGAAAATTGCTTGTAGCCAGTGAGCTTCAGCTCACACTGAAAATGTCTCTGTGATACTAAAGGTTTAAGTAGAAAGGCCTGACTACCTCAATCCGATAGGTAAGGAATGGTAACTGAAAAAAGAACACTTGTTACAGACAGGGTATGCAGAAGAGCATCTCTGAGTGCACAACACATTTAAGCAATGGGCTACAGCAGCAGAAGACCACATCAGGTACCACTCCTGTCAGCTAAGAACAGGAAATTGCGGCTACAATTTGCATGGCCTCTGCAAAATTGAACACTAGAAGACTAGAAAAATGTTGGTCGGGTGAGTCTCGTTTTCTGCCTTGTATCAATGATTTACTTTGTTGTTTTGGGGTTGTAATGATGTGGGGATATTTTCTTGGCACACTTTGGGCCCCTCAGTACCAACTGAGCATGGTTTAAACCCCAAAGCTTACATGCTCCTGACCATGTCCATCCCTTTATAATCACAGTGTACCCATCTTCTGACGGCTGTGGCCTTGTACAGGACAACACACCATGTCACAAAGCTTAGATAATCCCAAACTGGTTTCTTGAACATGATAATGTTCACTGTCCACAAACAGTCTCCACAGCCACCAGATCTTAATCTGGCACCTTTGGGAGTGATGCAACACCAAAATTCAAGTCATGGATGTGCAGCCAAAAAAATCTGCAATAACTGTGTGATGCTATCATGTCAATATGGACCAAGCTCTCTAAGGAATGTTTCCAGCACCATGTTGAAACTTTGCTATGAATAATTAAGTCAGTTCTTAAAAGCAAAAAGCAGTTGTGTCAGGTGAATGTCTAATAAAATGTCCAGAGAGCTTATGTTCACAGCCATAAACATAATTGCATGTATATGTAAACTTTTTAACCAATTTTTTCTCCTCTAATAAGTCAGACTGTTCTTCTCCAATGCCTACTATTTTGAATATATAGACACTAATGCGGAGAGTACAGTCCTGATATGAAAGTTAACATTTTTGACATCACAACATGCGTTGATGAGGCTTAGAAGGCTTAAAAGGATTCCACCTTTATTTATGAAGAGACGTCAATTTGTAAATGTGTGTAAATATATATAGAAATAAAACATATTGTCAGTATTACTGTCAGATGCTAAATCTCATAATGAAAAACTAGACCAGAATGTATGAGCCACAAGCAGCTGGGGCTTAAACGTATCGTTCAAGGATACCTGTCGTACATTTAGTAACTCAGAACTCAGTTTGTTATCCACTTCTACCATACAGAACAGACACAAACACCACAACTGCATGAAATTGCAGCCACTTCCCTTTTAAATAAGGTAGTGAGGTTCTACTGAATGCTGCACTATTTGTCTTTGGTTTGTCTTTGGTTTACGTATTTGGTAAACCAATGTGATTCCAATGGAACATGTTTGTAGAGCACATTTCCTGAAGCTATATGTCAAGCAAACTAACATCTGCAGAGATTCATTTTGGTAAAATGGAAATTTAAGAAAATAGTTCAATTTTGAAAACACAACAAAGTCTTGTGTTCAGTCAAACGTTCTCTGATGATTGGATTAAACCTTTACTGTAATCTACATAATAAGATAATATTTTCTTTGCATTTTTCAATCATTCCAAGTGTGTGTTATAATAAAACTGATCATACAAAGCTATGGTGACAGCTTTAAGTAGCAGTAGGGATTAGGGTAATTAAGACTGACAGAGCCTAATTTATGAAATGATGAGTCAGGATCCAAAGTGGGTCACAGGTGTGTTGATTGCCGATTAGCACGGAGATTTCATTTATCCTCTAAGACTTTTTCCTTTTGCATTTTCCCTGAAAATCTAGTGTCTACAGTTAAAACCCAACACAGAAGGCATTTGTTGAGTGTACTCAGGAATATTCACACCTGGTATTATAGCGTGTAATCAGATTCTTCAGGCAATTAAATATATCGTCCCTGATATTTAATGCACAATTTGATGTGAGATTAGAAATATTAGCACTTATTAGTGGTTTATTATTTGACATTATTTGTAATAGTTATCATTGCAGACAACAATAATTTTAATGACTTTCTTCCCATTACACACAGTTACAGTAACTATGCATACTCTTAATACTACATTTCATGCAAATAGTAGTTACCCAGTAGTAATTTTCAGGCATCCTACATGACAAAAATGGGTAAATTCAAAAAGTATAAGAAAGTATTCACTCTAGGAGGTCAAATTTTAAGTACCTCTGCCCTCCTGCGGAGCTCCGTCTTGAGGATGCACCCCAGGGTGAAGGTCGTGGCCCCAGCAACTGTGGCACACCAAGACAGGATCCACAGTCCCTGGGCTAGCTTCACCCTTTTCTGAAAGGGGAACTTCATCTTCATTACCACCATGGTTGCAGCGGGGGAATCTTACCAGGTCTCACCGGGGGGGTAGGGGAAGGAGAGCGACGAGGCCGCGGGGGACGATGCTGTGCTCTGGCTGTGAGAGAGGAGAAGAGATGAGAGGGAGGACTCCAAAGGCTTAAAGATGAAGACGGCAGAACTGAAACACACCTGTATAAACAGTGTGAGGACAGTTCAGACACAAAAACAGTAGTTTTGTGAGAAACAAACAACCAAACTAAGAAGTAGAGAGGTTTGCAGAAAGTCCCTGGAAACTTCTGAGTTTTAGAGCTTTACATCACAAGTGGTGCATCTTCAATTAAACTGATGTTGGTGGGTCAAATTTTACCTTATTTTTTCCTAAAAGATTCTGAAAAAAGGTCCAGTTATCTCCAGCAACCACTGTGTACCATCCAATGTGCCACACAGTGGATTTGGCACACTGGATTTGGTAAACCTGGATGCAGGGGGGCGTCTTACCACTAATACCTACCTATCCTATTAAACTGGTTTGTGGATCCAGGCCATTGTCTGCTCAGCATCTGTCACTCATACAGAGGGACATGGATGACAAGCCAAATTGAAATTGACAGGGAGGTATTATTAATACACAAGTCATTATCTGTGTAATGCAGACACTTGGGACACATCTACTGGAAAAAATTACAAAGTACAAGAAAATTACATGAGATTTAAAAAAATATTTAGACAAATAGGTCTAAATATTTATTTCCATTTTCAATTTGCCATTATGTAGAAGTCTACAGGTTGAGAAACAGTCAAAGTCCTGTATGTGACCCAGAGTCACTGGCTCTCAACTCTGTGTAGTAATATATGAGGGGAAGAGTAGCCAACTCTCATTACTGCCTGACTAATACTCTGAATCCAAGTAGCATGGTCCCAAGGTGGGAAACATTCTCACCTCCTCCTCCATACTGGTACCAATTTTCCATTAATATTTCTGGTCAATATGGTCTCTTTCATTTGCTCTGACTTTGCAGAACTCCTCTTATATGTAAGAAAACAAATCTACAATGAATATTTGTCTCCACCTTCTTAATCAGAACATGTATACAGTGAGATGATGATTTATTACAGTTCACAAAAGGCATCTGAAAGTGTATCACTACTGTTGTACTAATTTTGGTATCAATCCAGGATCAAGTAAATACAGGGTAAGTATTGACATTTTTGCTTTCCACAATTATTAGTCAGTGCAACAAAACACACCTTTCAGCTTTTCTTGTATTTTGAAACTGGAATTTGTGGAGACCTGGAATGTAAACGTGCTTTTCTTTAAAATGTGATATAGGCCATAAATAAAATAGATGTGACAGCAATAAGTTTCAGACGTTTTTCATGTTTAAGGTGTATCTATAGATTTTTTTCATTTCCAAAAAATAATTTATTTAACTCAATACAGTGGATTACATCACTTAGATAATAGAAACAAAGTATCCACGCTGTCATGCTAGTATTGAATTTTTACTTCTTTTTTTTTTTTTTTTACTTTGCTCTGCTCTACCAATAACTACCGTACTGGTCCATGAAAAGCGCTATATAAATCCAATCCATTATTATTATTACTACAGCTATAGCCTGTACATGCTTATAGTTATAGTATATTCATAATATACCTTCATACCGTGTACATTGTAACATACCTATAATAGATCTATATTCTGTAATATATCTATATTATTGCTAAAGCACTTTCTGGATGGATGCAAACTGCATTCCGTTGCCTTGTACTTGTGACATGTACAATGACACTAAAGTTGAATTCTATTCTATTCTATTCACAGCTGAAACCGTGTCTCACTGTTTTGTTTTGGGTTTGTTTTTTTCATTTCAGTTAGATGTGACATGGACAGAGACACAACTGTAAAATCTGTTCATTTGCAAGCTTTTATTTTGGCAGGATATTGTAATATGAGGAAAACAGCAAACATAAGATAATTTTCACATTTTAAAAGCTATAGCAATACCGTATTTATAAGTATATATATATTATCAGTAGCATGTAAGGCAAGCCTATCATAATTAAATTTTACTATAAACTGAAAGGAAATCAGGTTCAATATGATCTTTTTAACTGTTTTAAATTGTGCTTGATGTTGTTTATAGCATTCAAGAGTATCTAACAGTAGCTAGCTATGTAAATAAGTATAACTTATATGATGACTTTTTAAAATTCTGCAATGATGAAAAAAGAAAAGGAACTGCACTAATCAGCCACAACATTAAAACCACCTGCCTAACATTGTGTATGTCGTCCTTTAGCCACAAAACCGCATTTGACCTGTCAGAGTATGAACTGTGGCTATTTTGTTATCTCAGCAGTGGAACCTTTGGCTCATGTGGACTCTGTGGTGGAGCCTTGGAGGCCCACCTGTCAGTGGTTTTGGCTGACCATTCTATTTGTATCTATGCAACAAAAGTACACATTTACATTTTACAATGAATTAATCAGTTTATCTAGGCTGTACAGGATTTTCCAAGGTGCACATTTATATATATAGTATTCATCGACCAACAATCACTTTCAGCAAATGCCAGCTATAATAATTTAAAGCTAGAAACTCATCGCTTTTATTGGATACACCAATTGGACAGTAGGAAAGTTACAGCATCAGTTTATCAAAGTAAATCCATAAAATCTACTTTTCAAATTCAGAAATTAAATTACATCAAACATCAAATTAATGTGGCTGAATCCATAAACCACTCAAATGAGCTTATTCATTAAACTTGCTACTACAGCTACATTAAATTAGGATTTTGGTGCAGTCATGTTACTGTCACAGCTTTGTTCGCTCTCCTTTCAGCACCTCATCTGGAATCCCTCCTATCCAGCCATGTACTTCAGCCCTGTCCTGCTCTCTTCCCTCTGTAGTGTAAGAATCACATATGAAGTGGTTTAGCATCCGCTCGGCTGACTGCAGGCTGGCCAAGCTGCTTTCTGCCTCTGACATACTGCTATCTATTGGCCTCCCAATAACCCTGTGGTTGCTTGTGTTCCAATGATGAATGATCTCATTATCTAAATCCTCAGTAGCTTCATTCCCTCGATGGCGGAGGTCCATCATGGCCTCTGTACCTCTCAGCTCTTTTTGCATCTGATGGCATGCCAGAGGAATTTCCTCCAGGCTTGCTGACCGGATAAGAATGGCAGATCCGTGATTTGGACTAGAGGACCTGTAACTTCCCTCACCTGTAATGCCATCAGAAAGATTCTTCATGCCAGAAGGGCGAGAACTAGTTTGTGGTGCAGGTAAATTGTCACTGTGGGAGGTGAACTGAAGATGAGGTATTTGCAGTGGGCGTGGAGAGTGTCGTCTGGGAATTTCCTCACTTCCTGACTCGCTGTCTCTGTCCAGGTCTGCTTCCCGGTGTCTCCAGGTCTGACCCCTGTTTGATCCTGTCAGTATAAGCCGTGGGGTCTCTTCTCCCATTTCAGACCAGTCAGATTCCTCCTCCTCTGGGACTGACCCTAGAGGTTGCTCCTGCCCAGCAGCTTTAACCTTTCCATAATTATCGTTGTCCATAAACTGAACTGGAGGGGGAGCGATTGGGAGAACCACCTGATTAATGGTATCATCTGACTGAAAATGATGGTTGTTTTTGTGTATTGCAGAAGTCACCTGAAATGAGAAGAGAAACTGATCAGTTCAATGGAATTTGGAAATAATAAATACGAAATATGATTGAAAGAAAAACAAAGGTTTTGTATGAACAAAATTATACTAATGCCAAGTGCTACACTGTCCTCTAAACTATTTAAGACATAGGAAAAACATATTTATACTTCATACTGTATGAAAAGACTAATATAGCTTGCATGTCATGTGGACTCTCAAATTTGACATTTTGGTCAATATCGTCTTCACAGACATCAAAAATCACAAGGGATGAACGGATCCGACTGAGAAACCAACGACACTCCCCATACATATGCATTTTGTCAGTCACAAGCTAGAAACACCATAAATCATGTGGTTTGTCATCTATTTAACAAACTTACAACTAGAATATCAAATTATTATTGCGGTATTGAATCCAGTGGGAATTTAGGTATTTTTCCATAAACTTTTAAATAAGCCATTCCTGATATCAAGAGTGCTGCGGGCCTGCTTAAAAACCAAACATTCCAGGGCTACCGAATCATAAATCTCACTCTAATCAAATTACAAGAAAGAGTGATGCATTTCCTTGAAAACTGTATTCAAAAAACATAAACTACACAGGCTGTTGGTTATAAATTGCTAATCCTACTCAGACATAAGTGTTTAGGCCAGTGTGTGACCCACTTGCCTCTGGGACACAAACTTCAATACTAGAGTGGTACATTTAGGTGAGAGTAATTATTAATACCACAAACTAACCCCCTCCTGTTACCAGTTTAAAGTTATTTTTTATATAATGAAATACATTTATATAAATATCTAACTGTATGTGACTAGAAAGCAATTTCAAAATGAATTTCTGTTTTTACTGCAGCTCACTTGCAGCACCTAGAGATACTTTCCACACTTAGGGAATCACTATCTAAACAATCAGATTTTTTTCTGCAACCTTAGCAGCCGCTACTTTGACATTTGCAAGGAATGCCAGAATTAAATGTTACTAATATTTTCCAGACCTAGAAATGAAAGAATGCCAAAGAGCTTACACTGAACACTTCGCCAGAGTTGGCAAATTTCACATTACCAAGCTGCTGTGTCAGCTCTGAAATACGACAGTTCAACCTTTGTCGTTCTTCTTCCATATTTTGAGTCTGAAACAGAAGGAAAATGGGGGAACATGATGTAATAGCTCACATATATGTTTATAGTAATGGATGTCTTACATCAGATGTATAGCCATGCTTGCTTTCTCACCACTGAGTGAAGCTTTTGCTCCAGAACATTATTAGTCTGCTGTGTGGAGGAGCAGTTATCATGTAGTCTGAAATAAGGCAGAGACAGACTTACTCAGCAAACATTATAACTGTTATCACTATTTGCAGTTAGTCTCTGGAAAAGGCATTCTTAACCTCTTAAATTTCTCCGTGAGGTTGCTGAGCTCTGTGCGTGTCCTCTGAAGTTCCGCCTCCAACAGCTTTTGGCTACTCATGAATTCCTCTCCCAAACACTCCATCCTCACAGCTGTCTTCAGCAAACTGTGGTGCAGACCTTCATTTTGTTCCTGTATTATCCTATAATACAGACAGACAAAAGCAAGAGTTGTCAAGCTTTGATCCATTTATTTTTAAATCGCTGTTTTTCTTTTTAAATGAACAGTTCCATATTTTCTATGTTACACATCCAAATACCCAAACACCCAAACGAATAACATTACACTTACATGATTCTACCCAGCTCCTCTTTCTTCTCCTGCATTGAAGTAATAAATACATAAATTAATTTTTTTTTAAAAAGCATTCAACGGGTACTCTGTTAGGCGAAAAATGAAAAATGAAATGAAATGAAAGATGAACACAGAATATTAGTCTAGGATGTCAAATTGATTGCTATTAGTTTGTATTTAGTAGCTAATCTATTGTTCTGTAACTAATCTATTGTTCTTTAACACGTGAACGTCATTTGCAGATCTATTGTCTGCCATGGTGTGCAAGCTGTTGCCCAAATCAATATGAACGGAAATTAGATGAACATCATTACATAACCAGATAATAAAAAACATAAAACACAGGCAGCCATGTGATCCTGGTAGTTACTTGTATGTATGCACACCATAATAGAAAACATTTTCAGTGAGTATAATAATGCCATACTTGTTTTAATGATGGGCCAGTGAAACTTGTTCGTTCCTCTTCGTGGCTGCTGGGGTTGCTTGTTGTTGTCATGGAAGACTCTGGTTTAATGGAAAGAGGCTCTGTCTTCCTGTGTGCCGGTGGACTGCCAGCAGAATGCCCCTTCAAATGAGTGTGGTGGTCATCGTGGTCAAGATCCTTGTTTCTTGAGTGGTGCTGGTTGGGATGTAATTCATGGTGGTGATGACCTGATCTGTAGTGGTCTCCATGTTGTACGCAATGGCCTGGATTGTGTTGGTCTTCATGATGCTGATGGTGATGAGATTCCCTATGTTGATCTTCATGGTGATGATGGCCTGAACTATCAACATCATCATGATGATGATCTAGACTGTGGTGGTCATGTTGATGGTGAATGTTCAAAATATGATGGTCACGGTGACGATAGTGATGGTCTGGACTGTGATGGTCTCCATGATGACGATGATGGTCTGAAAAGTGGTGGTCTCTATGATGATGGTGATGATGATCTTGACTGTGGCGGTCTCCATGATGATGATGGGGATGCCCCAGATTGCGGTGGTCTCCATGATGCTGATGCACTGGACTGTGGTGGTCCCCATGATGATGTTGGTGTTCTGGGCTATTGTGGTCCCCATGGTGATGGTGATGGTTTGGTCTGTGGTGGCCCCCATGGTGATGGTGATGGCCTTGGCTATGGTGATCTCCGTGATGATGGTGATGGTCTGGCTTGTGATGGTCCCCATGATGATGGTGATGGTCTGGACTGTGGTGGTCTCCACTATGATGGTGATGGTCTAGACTATGGTTGTCTCCATGGTGATGGTGGTGACCTTGGCTATGGTCTTCTTGGTGATGATGGTGATGGTCTGGACTATGGTGGTCTCTGTGATGATGGTGATGGTCTGGACTATGGTGGTCTCTGTGATGATGTTGATGGTCTGGACTATGGTGGTCTCTGTGATGATGGTGATGGTCTGGACTATGGTGGTCTTTGTGATGATGGTGATGGTCTGGACTATGGTTGTCTCCATGGTGATGGTGGTGACCTTGGCTATGGTCTTCTTGGTGATGATGGTGATGGTCTGGACTATGGTGGTCTCTGTGATGATGGTGATGGTCTGGACTATGGTGGTCTTTGTGATGATGGTGATGGTCTGGACTATGGTTGTCTCCATGGTGATGGTGGTGACCTTGGCTATGGTCTTCTTGGTGATGATGGTGATGGTCTGGACTATGGCGGTCTCTGTGATGATGTGGATGGTCTGGACTATGGTGGTCTCTGTGATGATGGTGATGGTCTGGACTATGGTGGTCTTTGTGATGATGGTGATGGTCTGGACTATCATGGTCTCCTTGGTGATGGCCTTGGCTATTGTGGTCTACATGATGATGGTGATGGTGATGAACATGACCGTAGTGCTTGCCATGGTGGTGATGGTGTGCATTACTATGATGATGGGATGGGCTATAGGGTTCTCTATGTCGATGTTGCCCACGGTAATGGTGATGTGATGCAGTGTGGTGATCTTTGTTGTGGTAGGTATGGCTATGTGAATCTCCATGGGGATAAACAGGACTGTGGTCCTTTCTGTGATGATGGTGAGGACTTGGGCTATTTCCATGGTAATGATGATGGTGATGGTGACTAGAAGTCTCATGGTCTCCTTTGTGGTGGTTATGGTAGTTCTTAAAAGAATGGGAGTGACGCTCAGGAGATTGAGACCATGAGTGACGTCTTCTAAAACAGCTGAATTCTGTGCAGCTTTTTGGCCTATGATGCATGTGATGGGGTGACTCTTCAAAATAGCGACTTTCACCGTGGAAAGATTTAGACTGAGACAACTGCGAAGAGTGTGAATATTTGCTGGAGCTAATTGAGTCCGCACTGGTGGGCCGGCTTCTTTGCTGTCTAGGTTTGTCAGTCCTGCTGTCCGCCTTCCTGGATCTAAGAGAGGCCTGCCCTGGACTGCAGGGTCGTTGTGCATCTGTCACGCCAAGAGTGGTTAGCCTCATTGGGCTGAGCACCTGCCGAGTAATCTCATTAAGAAAAGCAGAGAACTTCATTTTTTCTTTCATTAAATTCTTCTTGGCTTCATTTTTCCTCTTCTCCGATTCATTTTCATCCTCATTTCCATGTCCTTTGTCTTTGGGTGTGGTGAGAGCCTCCATTGATTTGGCCTTGCGGAAACTTCCATCATTTTCAAAGCTTCTTGCAATTTTCTTAGGGCTTTTTGAGGTTCCCTTTTTGGGGCCACAACGAGAGGACTTGCTTTTCTCTTGTTTCTGTTTGTTGGGCAGCTCATTTAGATTAGCTGGTTTATTTATCAAAGGAGCCATATCATCTCCTTCATCAAAGTACTTGTGTTTTCCAGAGATATCGGTCCAGGATTGTGAATGCTGTGGCTTCCTGAAAGGATTGCTATCTGAAGTGTCACTGCTGCTGCTGTTCTCAGAAGACAGACTAGAAGAAGAGGAAGATGTTGTAGAAGAGGAAGAGAAAGACGAAGGGGAGGAGGAAGAAGAAGAGGAGGAGGACAAAGAGGAAGATGAGGATGTCGATGAAGATGAAGAGGATGAAGAAGAATGGCTTGAGGAACTTGAGGAAGTTTGTGAAAGAGAAACATGACGATGGTTTTGCTTGTGGTGGTAATGGTGAGATTCGGACTGATGTTGACGGTTGGTATGATGATCACTCAAAATGCTCTCCTCTGCTGTAGAATGAGTGCTATTTCAAAAAGAAAACATGGGTGTTAAAGGGCACAGTGTCTACAGTAAATGAATTCTGATACTTGGTTAGCCTAACTACCAACCAACCCCAGAGATTCATTCCCCCAAGACAATTTTAAGAAGAAACAAAAATTCTATTCTGATAGCATATGACGTGATTGGTGAAAAGGTTACTTCTCATCACTGATAATGGAAAAGACCTCACATGATTAATCCTTATTTTGTAAAAAACCCAAAAATCTATATGAAATGCTTAAATAATTATTGTTAACATACAGTTAGAAAAAGGATGGACTTACTCATGACTATCGTTGCCATCCGACCTTTGTTTATTATTGTGACGCTGATGGCCTTGATTTTGATGGTGGTGCTTCACATGTGGACCTTTGGAGCCGGCTGGTCTTCTGTGCTTGTGCTCTTTTTTTTGATGATCACACATTTCTGCCTTGTGACTTATGATCTCCCTGGTGTTCTGATGAGGATGTACAGGTCTGAATTTTTTTCCATCAGCTGGCAATGCAATCAAGAGTCCTCAGAAACTTGCACAAACTCAGTTCCTGGGAAAATATTTGCTTTATTTACAACTTTACAATATAAATCCCTCTGCTTTGATCACATTGTTACCTCTGCTAATATAAATGTGAAAGGTTTTTCACTGAATTGTGATAAAACATTGTAGGGGTGTAGAGTAGGATATGTCAGCAGTCCATTAAAATTTGGCTTACATCCACCAATTCTTCAAGGTCAATGTAAT
Organism: Perissodus microlepis; assembly: GCF_051167445.1. Lineage (NCBI taxonomy): Eukaryota > Metazoa > Chordata > Actinopteri > Cichliformes > Cichlidae > Perissodus > Perissodus microlepis. The sequence continues at coordinate 10,373,621 of NC_140470.1, forward strand.
GATTTATTAGTCAAGAATTGACTAAAAACCTTATAACTTAGAAACAAAATTGTGGTGTTTATTGTACCATAGAAAGATTTAAAATATTATGTCACATTTAACCTCTAACCTTTGCTTCAATGTGATAATAATGATATATAGATGTATTTAAAACTATATATCTTATTGTCATTGTTTGTACTGATAAGGTATTGGTATGTAGTGAATGATATATGAGGATTCTAAATATCACATTACTTTGGACCTCTGACTTCTTCAAGGCCAAATAAGGAAAAAACTTTGATAAAACTTTCTCTTAAACTATGCTTAAAATTCTGTTGCCTTTGTTTACGTTGGCAGAATAAAGGAAATGAAACTGGTATATGATGGGGATTCTTACATTATAGTTTGCATCCAAATGTCATGTCACATTTGACCTCCGACCTCACGTTTACATTTCACATCTGCCTGTCTTTGAAGTTGACCCCAAGAGAGTGAGCTGCCTTAATGGACGTTTGTGCTTTCAGTCTTGCTTATTTTTCTACCATATTCAAAGTGTGCATAATAACAGGAACACAGCAATACTTCATATTTGCATCTATAAAATCTGAGAATGCCTGTTATAATACACATTCAGTGATTACAAATTCATAGATCTATTCTAGATTACTGCAATCTAGATCCAGAATGAAAACAAATAACTTAAACTTACTTAAACTTAAAATTACAGCATTGACATCAGTGTCATTTCTCACATGTAATAAAAAACAACAGGTTTCAAGAGGATGAAAAACTGTTTCAGCTGCTTTTTTGTGACTAACTAAGCTGCCATAGAGACAAGAGCTGTACTCACAGTCTTCCACGGGCCCTGACGTTCACAGAAGCTTCCCTTGTGTGATGCGCCTTCTAATTGAACTGGGAGGCACATGTGAAGCACACACACTCCCATTTCAATTTATACTCCTGCACCGTCCAATGACAGAAAGGAAAGCTGCCGTGAGCAGCTACTTTGAACTCTATTAAACTCTATTGAATACTCTGTATGACACCTTTTGAATTTAAAAATAACCAGCTGAATGAGGAATGTATTGGTCTGTGCATGTACGGTATAACTCCAAAATCAATACAAGCCACATGTTGACATTTCTGCAGTGTACATTAAAAAAAAAGCCTGAAACATTAATTTTCACTGCAGTTTTCATTCACTTTCATTTTTTTTTTTTTTAATATTTCTGGATTTTTGTACTAGTTTTGTTCTGCTGAAGCTGCAAGACATCGAAGCAGCGCTGCATTATTTGAACTTTGTCTTCCTGTCTCAATATATCACCAAAGAAGTCTCAAAAATCACAAGAATCTATCTTTATTTTGGAAATGGCCTGAAGACAGCGATAGAATGAAGCCTTAATGTCACTGATGTGAGCTGCTATGCCAGCCAAAAAAACACAATGGCTTCCAGCATTCATTGCTCAGTGTGCACAGGGGCACGTACAGCTGGGCTCATCAAAAATAGGAACAGCAAAGGGAACAAAATGTGAGGTAAACTGTTTTTGAAGCGAGTCTGTATGACTGCAAGGCATGGTGGTGGGTGGGTATCAGATGTTATCTTCTTGTATCATACATTTCACAAAATGCTCTTTTTTGTCTGTTAATGTGTTAGAGATGGGAAAATGAAAATTCTTCTGTTAAAAAGGCCAAGCTAGCCTATAAAACTCACTCCAGATGTGAGAGTTCATTACAAAGACATTTTTACCGCCTACGATTGGCATCAGGAGTGCAGCGAGGTGCCGGAAAAGTGTGCAGCGTGTTAACAAGAAAGTGTGGACGTATTGATCAGGATGTCCCTATTATGTCAGTGCAATGGACAATCTAATAACTCAGAGTTACTGAGAAATGCATTGAACTCCGATAGAGTGACAAAAACCATTAGACTTCACAAAGCAGTCAAGCGGTTATGTTAAACCACCAAAGAAAATTTTCATGTATCGAGTAACATGTCGGAGAATACAATCAAAATATTCTGGTGTATACCACAGAGCTGTGATCCGCTTTGTAATTTTTGCAACATGTGCATGTTGATAACTGCTGGCAGGTCTCCCCTCATCAATGTAACCGTGGCTCAGAACCACAGACAATCAATAGCATGCACAATGGAAAGCTGGGAGAGTCAGATAATGCTCATGCGCATTGGTGGATATTTATAACACTAATATCTGCACAGGACTCAATAAATCAGGATGTGACAAAGTTACATCACGCAATAAGTCACTGCAGGCAGAAATGATTGCTGTACTCTCCACGCTAAAAGACTGTGACTGTCCTTTTTTAAATACATTTAATTATTATAGCTTTTAAGTAAACTTTTTATGCAGGGAAAATATGACTGTTGAATGGGTATCTTGCCCTATCATGTGATGCAGGTTCACTTGGTACATCACATGAACAATCCAAAGGATGCCTTAAGGTCACTTCCTGAATCTCAGACCAACTGTTTGGGCCCCTGGCATTTTAATAATAAACAAACAGAAGTAATAAAGAGACTTTAAATGTGGTACAGTTCCTAGTGCCAGGTGTGCTGGTCTGAGTGTAGCTTAGGAACACCAAGCAAGGGAAGAGCCAATCACAAGTGAGTCACACAGGTGATTGCTGCCAGCTGTAGGGCCTGCTTCCTGCCTGACTTCCAGATCTGACTAATACTTTTGCCAGATAAAATGAAATGACAGATATTTTATGAGTAGTTTTAATAATTGCAAAGCTTTACTGTTTCTGTATTGGTGTGTTTTGTATTTATTAATTCATACGTTACTTTTAATTATAGGCAGAAAATGAGCAGAGTACTGGCTGCCTTTTATTTAAGGATTGTTTTAGACGCCATTCACAGAACTGACTTGTTTAGTAATTCTAGCGGCTGTATTTAGTGTAGATTTTTAATTCCTTGTTTGCTTCTAGGACTGCAGCTGGTGGTTGCCTCCAGTCACGGGAGTTGTTGCCATACAAGGAATTCAATGACTTTTGCGGTCATATAATTTCTTTGTATGTTTGTATGTTTCTAATAAATGGCCAGTTGTGGTCTGTTAATTGAAGCTCCTGCATCCTATTGCCATTTTCACATGAATATTTCATTGTTATTCATTTCCACATTGGTATTTCCCCACCCAGCCGTCTCCGGGGTTTACAGAGGATGTTCTGGGAAAAACGGGAGAATATCCAGTGAGTGGCAGCTCTCTGGGAGAAAAGACAATGTTGTTGCCAGAACAAAATGCCCAGACTGCTTTAAGTTGATAGGAAGGCAACAGTAACTCTGATAACCATGCATTAACAGCATCTCTGAATGGAGAGCACATTGAACCTTGTAGCAGATGGGCTACAGAAGACCACATCAGGTAACACTTCTTTCCGCTAAGAAGAAGAAACTGAAGCTACAATTTGCACAAGTTCACCAAAATTGGATAATAGAAGAGTGGAAAAACATTGCCTATTCTAATGTCTTCTGCAACATTTACATGGTAGGGTGAGAATTTTGAAAAATGAAAGCATGGATCCATCCTGCCTTGTATCAACAGTTCAGGGTGATGGATTGTTTAAAGGTCACAGCCTGCATGAGTATTGTTGCTGACATGTCAGTGTCCTTTATGACCACAGTGTACCCATGTCCTAATGGCTGTATTGTTGCTGATCTATGAAGTAAATATGGGCCAAATATCACAAAACCAGAGGAACGTAGTATTAGCAATGTGTTCCTAACAAAGTGGCCAGTGAGTGTGTGACAAGACTAAAAGGTTTAGTTAATATGATTCTGGATCTTTAAGCCCCAAATTGTAACTATTATGCTTTTGAGCACTGACTGCTGTCATATGTACATAACTATTCAGGAAACCCCTGCATAAAGTATTTAATTAATAATAATAAATTTTAAAACAGGGGAACTGGGAGTCTGTTCAGAGGCCAGACTCTGATCTTTAAGAGCAAAGTTAGACCAGCAGGGGGAGTTGAGTTAGAGTTTCTTGCAGTCACATGGTTTAGCACCGTGTATTCATCAGGCTTTGTCTACACCATGTAGGCCTGCCTGTATTTTTCCCCCTAATGTATCAAGTCCGAGCATGCAGCTCCTTCAAAACATATAATTTTAAAGCCCATGCATACTCCCTGTGGAAGAATTAAAAAAAAAAAAAAAAAGTATGATTTTAAATATATCCTGATTGAAAAACGTGAAAACCTACTGAAATAAGATACAAACTCCAAAACCTTTCAAAGTCACCATTTATTAGAACAGATGTACTCTACATGTAGTGTTTTGTCACAGTGAGATACTGTAGAAGAGAAGACGCACTCCTGCAGGCTGCTGTCTGCCTGCAGGAGTGACAGCAGTTGTTTTTTCCTTTCTTCCTGCTCTTTGAAGGCTGGAGAAATCATCCAGAAATGTTGTCATTTATGTGGGATCTTATTTACTCTTAAAATCACTGGTCTGCATCGCCAGCAGTCAGCAGGAGGTTCATTAAAACTGGGCAATAAGATAATATGTTTGATATACGACACTATAAAGTGCAATATAACATCCCCGCTGAAGCTATACAAATGGTATTTCAAACATAGCTCACGCATGATTTTTGTTGCGCACAGCAGAAGAATACATCACCATAAAATAAAATAAAAAAATACTGCCTTTCTGGAGCATTTCTATTTAATGGCCAGTCAAAAAAAACATCAGGAAAAAATGTACACACGGTATGTATGGAAAATCTAAAAGCAAAGCATTCAGTTTTCAGGAGTAATGCAGACACTTATAAATAGTTGTGTATTATGTGTGGGGTACAACTCCAGTTATGAGGGCAACACTTTCTCAATGAGAGATTCACAACCCTCAAAAACAAACCTGTAACTGGAATCTGTTTACATCTGGGTAAAGGTGGCTTTTTTTGTTACATTCTGGCATTTCTGCCAGCTTAAGATGTTCTTTCAACATCAACAGTGTTTAGTTTCTAGTAAACTTGAAGAAAAAGAAAAACAAAAAAGAGAAAATCAAATTAAAGAGATCAGTGACAAATATTATACAAATACTGCCCCTCTTTATCAAAGCAACAGTTACCAAATCCTTTGCCAAAACACACCAACCATTGGTCACGTCCCCAGGTCCACGGCCCTGTGTAACAGAGAGAAATCAGGGATTGCCTCCACTATAAAGTACAGCCTCTTCCCAGTGGGTAAACAGCACCCTCTGGTGAGCTAACCCTATAATAGTAGTCCATTTTCAGCTCTTTTTCTACACAGGCATACGTTGTGTAACGCATGACAAAAAGGAGGGGTCACTGCATGTCATTAGTTTTTCCCCACACGGATGTTGGGGTTAAGAAGAGGATCTAAATTTGGGTCTGAGCCAGCCGACGCGCGTCCAAGTTTAGCCATGATGATTATCAACGTAAAGAATCCCAGAACTCCGACCAGCAGAAGCATGAAGACGCGCTGTTTCCAGGAAAGAGAGCTCCGCTTTCCAGTGCGGTTCCTGGAAAGATCACAAGAACATTCCCATATTATTTTCTGTCACAGTAAATAAAGAAGTCTCTGTCCCAAAATGCTGTCATATAATACTAACTTGAGTATTTGAGCAAACCAACTTAATGCTGGTCGCCGCCGATACTTGTCGTCATCAAAGTCAATCTGTGTCACAGAGCTGTGACCACCGTCCCGTGTGTCATAGACCTTTCTCGGTGATGAGGCTGGAGGAAAGAAAAGGATCACGTCTCATCAAGAAAGGAAAACTGCTTTCATATTATATTTTGAGCTACTGAGTTCAATAAGGTTCTGGGCTCAAACCCATTAGCCAGCTAAGATCTTTTTATGTGGAATGTGCAGGTTCTCTCCAGGTACACTGGTGATTCTAAACTGGCTGTAGGTGGGAATGCGAGTGTGAATAGTTGGCTGTCTCTCTACTTTAGCGCTGCCATGGACTAGTGACCTGTTCAAGGTGTACCTGCTCATTTCACCCTGACAACCGACACAGGCTTCAGCTCCCCCCATGCAACCCTGAATAGGACAGCTGGAAGAAAATGGATGGATAGAGTTTTGACAGGAGAAATTTATGACACGTCCTCCAGCTGCTATCATGGCTGTCCCTGAGGACGCAGCACAGAGACGAATGGGGGAGAAATAACGGACAGGCATCTTGGCCCAATTTTGTAAATTTCAATTTCTTGGCCCAATTTGGGCATCAAGGTTGACGCACTGCTCCACAACATCGTGGACTGTCACCACTAGAATCTTAATCATTGTCTGTACAAAGACATTTTAGGACAGCACTTGGGGAAACTTGGGGTTGAAGAGGTTGGGTATAAAAGTCAGATGGTGGTAAAAGGACTTATGTTTCATACCCTGAATGCATTTTGACATTTATGAGAATGCTTATGAAAAGTTTAGCTTTGTTTGGCAAAAAAGGGTGGAAGGTCTCAGCAGAGAGTGGGAGCAGATTGGGAGGGCTTTCTGAGCACTGTACCTGTGTGTATTGTGATAGTGTCACCGGCGGTGCCAGTAGTAAAGTTGATCATAGAGTGCTCCTGCATGTTTGGATCCCCATTCTTATGAGGACCTCCAATGTCTCCCTGTTGTGGAGGTGAGATGTAATTAGATGGTGCGCTGCTGGTGTAAGAATGGCTGGGGTACATGTTGCTTTGTTCTTGTGCTGTAGAAACACACACACAAAAAGAGAGACAGATGATCTGATCTGATGTTTGCTACTTTTATTACAAATGAAAACACTTCAAATAGAACGGAGAAGGAAACGGAGTAAGGCTTACAATCAAATGTTGACCAGTCTGCATAATCTGTGACATCATTAGATGCAGTCTCATCAAGGACCTGGACAGGCTCCTCAATCTGAGATAGTCAAACATCACTCGCTTCATTATCTCAGAGCATCACACGTGTAAACTTGATATTTAAATACAACCAGAAAATGCTAAGAATGGCTGTGTGTGCCTTTTTACTTTATTAGTTTTCAGGATACAACGACGACAGGGAGATTACACAACAACGACTTACCAGTGGCAGCCCCAAACCAGCTCTAGCCCAGTTAACAGATGACAGCTGTTCTTTCAGCACATCAGCAACTGGGCTGGCCATGTTGGTAGGGGGGAAAACTGGACCCTGGCAGGTGGGACACTGGTATCCTGCTGGGGCCGTATGGAGGGGCAGTCGAGATGCCAGGTTATTAAGACATGCCCAGTGAAACACATCTGTGAGGGAAAAATAAAGTTTCACTTTGCAGAGATAGGATCAGAATCGTATTTATTTAAGCTATGAGCACAATTTTTTTTTTTTAAATAGTCCATTAATCTTTGCTGCTTACAATGAACTGCTGACTTGTACAGGAAAAGAAACTTGAATCTCACCGTAGCAGATCAGTCTGACAGTGTCCTGTGCAGCGAGCGGATTATTGCACAGAGTACAGTTGGGGTTGTAATCACTGTCCTGAAGCCATTGCAAATATGATTGCACAATACACTGAAGGAGAAAATGTTAAAAACACAAAAGGTTACTGTGATGCTACAAGTTTTGTACAAATATGCGTGACACCATGCGTTCACCCACTAACCTTGTTGTGGTTGGAGACAAGGCAATGCTCGCACACGTTCACACGGTGTTCGAAGCAGAATAAATTGGTCACTTTTCTCTTTGGACACTTGCAGAGACCCATGGCCACCTGCAATCTGCTGAGGACAAACAAGTAGTTTGTGTTGGACTCCTAAAAAAGCATGAGCTCAGACTGAGGATCAGAGTTGTCATTTTGTAACTTCAAGGCTACACTCCATTTTTCTATGAGCAGAAGCTACAAACATGAAGCATGCCTGTGAAACATGAGACTTTTAAAGGCTCACATTTAATCTAGTTATCCTGAGGTCAGCTGCACTTTAAATACAGCTTAGAGACAAAAAATGACAGAACTTTATTTGTTGATGTTTTCCTGACAGGAAATGTTTGACAAAATTCCTGACATTGAGTGTAGAAATCCTCCTGAATAAAAAAAAGTAATGAGTCGGGTTTTAACTTAAGTTATGTTGTGCTCAAGAAAATAAACCTATTCAACATCTGGCATGAAAAATATTTAATAGTTTTAAAACAAATTGAATTTATAAAGAGCTAGCTTTGTCTGCTCTCTCATTCACAAAGAGAAACACATATATTTGGTTTAAACCAAATATATTCCCCAAAGAATCTTTGTTTCCTCCTGGGATCAAACTGTGGATCTTTTGCTGGTCAGGCAAATGTAAACCACCACACAATGAAGCCAGTATGTGGCTTTGAAAACAGACAAAATTTACGTTTTTATAACGGTGTGCATATATATATATATATATATATATATATATATATATATATATATATATATATATATATATAAAACGGGTATTTCATTTGCTGCTTTCGCCTAACACACATTCTTTACATATTTCTCCAAAGAACAGATCTTATCTTGATATGTTACAGTACTTCATACATAGTTCCATACAGAGTTACAAACGATGTTAGTATTGCAGGGGCTGAAGTAAACTTGACTTCAGCTTTTCTGAATTTAGAATTCTGTTAAATATAAGTGACGTTTGCTGTGTGTTTTGCCCTAGCTAGGTGATAGTAAGTACAAAGGCTGAAGCAAGGGTGGTCTTCGCTACTTCGCTGATGTCACCCTGTTGTCATGTCACAGTCAGCAAATGAACTGTCCCAAACAAACCTAACACTCTTTGGATATTCTAACGCAGTTTAAAGGCTGTGGTTTCAAATCATCGCCACCTTCTGCCAACGTGCCATAATTTAGATAAGAGCAATATACCACTCAAACACGGCAATAGATGCTACTCATTGTATTTACTGTCACTACTTTTCATTTCTTTATCTGTAATAGTTGCACGCAGTGTTTGGACGTGGGAACTTCCCATAAGTAATTCGGAAACCCAGCTGCTCAGCATCCACGTCTTTTTAAATATCAACTAACACGTCTTGAAAGCTGTAACACCCGGCCACAGCTTAATTCTAACATTTAACTGAGCTAACAGCGGCTAGCTGCTAGCTCAACTGGAAGTTACCAGGTAAAGCAGCGTTAGCGAGCTAAACTAGCTAGCTGTTGGAGTTGACGAAGTTCAAATATAGACAATAATTACTGACGTTACCTATCAGACAGACATTAATCGAGTCGCTTTAGCTTTAGGTGATGTGGTACGCCTGTCATTTAAGCTTCCTTGCTGAATTCACATGGAAGGCGGCTCCAGAGGTTGTCATCAGTAAAACTGTTTCCTTCCTCCTTCTGTTTATGTGCCACGTCTCTTCCGCTTCTCTTTCTTCTTCGTGTGTTTTTGTAAACAAACTGATTGGCGTATACTGCCATCTGCTGCGTCGAAGCGCACAGGACTACCCCGTTAGAATGATTTGTAAAAAGCTGAATGTTGTCATATCGGTAATTAAATGTACTAAAGTGATAAGTATAAACCTTAGCATGAGCCAGGCTTTGTTTTGTAAATCTGTTTCTAATCACAACCCTCTTTGGCGCTTGTGCCAAACAGACATAAGTTACAGACCCTGGGCCAAATGTTGGCACTAGCCGACATGTTTTTTTCCTTTTTCAAAAATTACTCATGATACAGAATACTTGGAGTACGGCATCTGAGATGTAGATTAAAAGCAGCGTTTTTCATGAAACGATAACACCATTATACCCCCCACCAACCCACCCACACACACACACACACACACACACACACACACACACACACACACACACACACACACACACACACACCTCCCTTTTGTTTCTCTTTCCCCTTTTCTCCTAGTCTGCTCTCCAGGGGCTTGTGTCTGACTGATGAGCTAAATTTGTCTTCCCTTTTTTTCTATTTTCATAATACTGATTGTACAATTAAACTAATTATATAATTCAATCGATCGATCGATCGATCGATAGATAGATATCGATAGATCGATAGATAGATTGATTGATTTCCTGCATTTTCTATCAATTAGAAATCAGCTATAACGCCAGATAAAGACATTAACCTTTCATCATCAAACCAGGCTGCACAATATAGATTATCGACCTATGTTTGTGCATGCAATTTTTGAATAGCTGATTAATGAATGTCTGTGATCATTTACTCTTGTAGATCCCAGCGGTTTGAGCTTCAGTTTGGTTTAGTAATATATCATGAATGCAAATGGGAGTAAAGAAATACAGCAATAACAAACGTGAGTAGAATACTTGATCATTTCAGATGGGCATCAGTTGCGAACAACAAAAAAAAACAATAAAAGAAAAAGAAAAATCAGAGCTTCTGCTTTAAAAAGTAAAGCGACTTCATATCTTCCACATTGGCCACCATGACGGATCTCAATCCTGCCCTGACAAGCAGCTTTTAAATGCATCGTAATGACATCTCTGCGGGCATGATGCTGCCTGCTCATGCATAATAATGACTTTTTGTCTTTACAGATGCATGTATGCTTGCGTGTGTAAATGGGCATGGATGTATTTGAGAATGAGGATACAAATTGTTTCCTTCACAGTTCACCGCACATGTGAATTGCCTGCAGAAGGAAGCGTTGAGAGTAAAATGAAAAGTCAAAAATAAAACTCCCCCAAAACAAACACAATGTAAAAAATGTCAAGGAAAGAGACTGGCATGTGCTGTATAAGGCTCAAGCCGCTATTCCTCATAGAATTGAAATGTCTTTTTTCATTAAATTCTCACTTACAATTTAAGTTCTTCTAATTAATTTTAGTGAAATTGCATCAACAAGGAGATTAAAAAAGTGGAGCAGTTCACTCTCATCCACACACTTGTGTGTCTGGGTGGTTTTCTGAAGCAGCATTATTAAACAACTTTGGATACATGTGGGACTGTATCACCACGAGTGGCAAGCTGCATAATTCCTTCAAAATAAAAATATGAAAATGAGATTTAATGACTTTGTGCAAATGAGTATGGACTTGTGGTGCCCTTGCTGACAACCAGGGACGAGTATAAATCACTGACAGGGGGTATGAGGGCATGTGGAAAGGGCATTTGAAAAGATTGGAGCTATCAGATGGAAGGGAAATCTAAAGACAAATGACAGAGGCACTGGAGGACAAATCACCCCTGGAGCTGATGCAGCTCGGTCTGAAACAGCGAAAGAGCGTTTAGTTGGGCGAGGCTGGGGGACATTGATTGATCGAGTCTGGCAGTTATTGATCAGTTATCAGCCCTATCTTTGAGGGAAAGTGTTAAGACTCAGGCATAGCTTCTTTGATTTATCTGTGTCACTGTGAACTTTTTGTGTTATTTTAAATATTTCTACATTTACATTACTAAAGAAATACTAATCATTAAGAAATCCAAACACCATTTAAATGAACAAATAGCTTTGTTTCTGCAGCGTACATGGCAGGTTCAGGTCTGTAACGTGGAAGAGAAGATTTAATCATCAGAGCTCGAGATTTGTCACAGTTTCTTGGACCCTAGACAACAATTTTCTGTACACCAAATTATGACTGGACTATAAATCTAACCTTAATTGTAAGTCTTGCAGCTGCACTGTGGAATATGTGGAATATGTGGATTTGTTTCTATGTGGATTTGTCCACATATTAAAAATACACTCTGTGTGTTCCTGCAGATCACACAGAGGTTTTTTTTAGATTGTGAATAACACACTGTGTGGCCGATTGCACAGTGGTGCAGTGGTTAGCACTGTCACCTCACAGCAAGAAGGTCTTGGCTTCAAATCCACTGGTGGGCTGGAGCCTCTCTGAGTTTTCATGTTTATCCTGAGCCTGCATGGCTCCGACTTCCTCCCACTGTTCAAAGACTTGCATGTTAGGTTAATTGCAGGTTCTGCACCGTCTGTAGGTGTGAGTGTGAATGGTTGTCTGTCTCTGTGTATTAGCCCCATGAATCTTGATCTTTCCAGGGTGTACCCCACCTCTTGCCCAATTTTTGTTTGTTGTTTGCATTGTTAATTTCTCTTCATTGGGATTAGTTGAATTTGATAAGTATAAAAACTAAGAATATGTTTTAAAAAGTAATTTAAAAAATAAAAATGAACCAAAAGTAAAGACACTGTTGTTTAACAGTATAAGTATAAAACACTTTATTGAGCAGAATCAAGTACAGTACTGTGCAAAAGTTTTGAGCCACCCCTCATTTCTTTATATTTTGCAAAGAAATGGAAAAATATGCAGCTATTCATTAAAGCATGTGAAAAGCACATATGGAAATGTAATATATATGATAAAAACAGAATTTGTACAATTCTAATGAACTTGAAAGTCAATATTTAATATGACCACCTTTATTCTTCAACACAGTCTGAACTCTCTTAGGCAGCTTTCTTGTCATTTCTTTAAGTAGGCTTCAGGATGATTATTGCGCATGCATCAGGATATGAGGCTTCAGGAATACTTTTCCAGGCTTCTTGAGGGGAATTCAAAGCTCTTCTTTGGATGTTGGCTGCCTTTTGTTCCGTTCTCTGTCAGTATGATCCCACACTGCTTCAGTAAAATTAAGGTCAGACCTCTGGGGAAGTCAGTCCATGACTAATAGTGTTCCACAGTGTGTTTTTCTATTAAGGTATGTGTTTGGGTTCATTGTCATGCTGGAAAATGAGCCATGCAGGCTTTGCAAACAGATACTTTTCAGATGGCATTGCATGGTGGATCAAAATAAAATGGCACTTTCCTACATTCATAATTCCATCAATTTGTTAAAATTCCCAATTCCACTGGTTGAACTGCAGCCACAAACCAAGACAGAGTCTCCAACACGTTTTACAGATGACTGTACACACTCACTGCTGTACATCCAGTCTTCCTGTACAGTCCAGTTCTTGTGTAATTTGGCTACTTAAACTTCTTGACAGCCACCCTTCCACTGGGACCATTTCTGCCGAGGCCCACATGCACCTCCCAGGTCTTTGCTTGATCTTTGTCATTTTGTTTCTTGTGGGCATGACTTTCAGATACTGTTGATCTGCTGTAGACTGGTTATTTATACCTGGCTCTCCCACTTTCGTCCTCAGATTTTGTTAAGGACACATTGCACAACACGCTGAGATGTGCTAACTGCTGTACCTGTAGAACTATTGCTAAAGGCCACTATAAAACATCACAAGAAAGTCTGAAGGAAAAAAAACTATAAAGAAATGAAAGGTGATTCAACACAGTGCTGTAATCTTATGTAAAACCTTTTCCATTAGGAAACAATTTCCCACATGCTCTGTTTATGAAAGACATGCAAATGAAATCCTTCCAGTGATGTGAAGTTGGACATTCAGGATATTTAAAGGTAAATGTTTGTACATGTGAATATATGAATATGTTGTATAATAGATTATATAAACCACTGCAAATACCATCCATTTGAAAACATAGATTAAAGCTTGTGAATAAAAAGAATGCAAACATTATTGGCTGAGCAAATTTAACTTTACTGAATTGAATTGAATTTTGTGTCAATGCGTTGTTGTTTTTGTTCCTCTTGAAGCATTCAAGCAAATCCAAAATAAAAACAATCCTGTTTACCCCATTTCTGAGTTTGAGCTATATGTTTGGATTTCCCAATGCGATGTATCTGTTTGCATGTGCTTGTATTTTCTCTGTGTGCGCGTGATTAGTGAAAATGACGCAAAATCGAATCCATGGTCACATAATCACATCATCTAATTCAGAACATAATTACACTCTGGATACTGTTACTTTATCAGGACGGCAGCTCAGAAGCAAATCCATCAGGCTTTGCTCTGAATGAAATTGGACTGACTGATTGATTTATGTATGTCAAGTGAAGGGCAAAGAGATGGACACAAAGAAACCGCAGAGTGTGAGGGAGCGGGTCGGGGGAGGGGAGTCGCAGCTATATGGATGAAGCACGGGCCCCTGATGAGGGAAGGAGAGGATTGAACCTGACAGAGACAAATGGAGTGTGAGAGACAAAGAAATTTAGACATATGCCTGCTGACCTTAAACCTTTTTTTTCCCCCCAAACTAATCAATACAGGGAAATGCATGTGTTTGAATGTGTGTGTGCTGTTTGGAGGGAGGGGATGGAGGTTCTGTCTGTGCTCTTCTCAATAAAGCAGCAGTGACAGTGACATTACTTCAACCCTGCCTGACTCTTGCCCGGCCCTTTAACCTTTGCACATGCCTCTATTTAATTTTGGACCCCGTAATCTTATAAAAGACAGAGAGGTCCCGAGCACTTAGACTGTTCTCATCACTGAGCTGAGTGAGGAAAGTAGGAAACGTAGAACATCACTGCTGCAAAAATGACTCAGGCCAGGCGTGTAATGCATATACTAAGACTGGTTGCACAAATCCTTCCCATGTGTTTAATGCAGTTTAGCAAATAGAGCACTTTATTGGGCAAAATCATTGCAAAGAACAAATAAAAATGGACGGTTTAATATTGTGTGATTCTTTCTTTTTCTTTGTCTGGCTGCTCGACATTCTCTCCCACTCACTCACAGTGAAGAAAACACACAGAGGCTGACAGAGAAAAGACATTTTCCAAGGAGTAATCTTTTTTGACAGATGCCTGCTGCATTCTCTATACTGCTCTGAGCAGCAGCAAATTCCTCAGAGGTCCATGTATCAGCTAAAAAAGCAATGTATTTCACCAAGGAATCTCTCATCAGCACTATTATTACCCCCACCATCACCAGCAGTGTTTAGGAGAAAAAAAACGCTCATCTTCAACCAATTAAAGGAACGCCAGCACTACGCAAATCCAGAGTGCAACATTGGCACACTGCACCACATTATGCAGATCTCTTTAAATAGCAGATAAAAGCAGAGATGTTGGCTCTGCAGGTAAATACAGAGAAACTCTGCGAAATCAAGATAAGACACCAGGAAAGCAGCCTGGATGTGACGAAGTAAAGGCTGATGTTTGGCTTCAGCCGTGAAGACAGAGAGCGTGTAAAGATTAAGTGCCCTGGCTGAAGGGGAGTGGAGGTGTGCAGAGGACCAAGGTACCCTCCCCATCCCGGCTCTCAGCTGTTATTGGTTCTCTGAATAGCCTGTAATCACCATTAAAGTCTCAAAGGGCTCAGCTTTATGAGACAGTAAATTAAATTGACACTCCTCGGTGGGAGATCCTGGTGAGTATGCGATAAAGCTCGAGGCTCTTGTGATGGACAAGAAATGCTAGAGACCTTGAGCAGGATGTCACAAAATATCACAAAGACCTGATTATGGCATGATGATAAATCGGCAGCTCATCACCACACCGATGTCTGTGAAAACATCAAGCAACTTACCTGGCAAGAATTGACAGTAAGGTACTTGATTTCTAGTATTTTCACACTGGAGTTATACAAGTTGAGGCCCACAAAGAACACAGGGTGTACAGAAGCTTAGAAAAACGGACCAGAGTTCCTACACCAGGCCAGATGACTCACATATCATATCTCTGTATCGAGCTGTTGACGACTGAAGTTGAAAAGAGTATCTTATGTTGCTAGAACTCTGGTTAAGAAGTCCATCACTTCTTCCAAATATTTTTTTGCACCATAAAATGTAGTGAATATATCTTTGAAGAACGCCATTAAAAGTTGGCTTTGAAATCCTTTGTTCAGCCATTTTTTCCTTTTCCACTGAGACAGACAGATGACCGTCCTTTTTACTGAGACAGAATTACTCAGTGATGTCTAAGGGCTGTGCTGCCTCATTCTCTGGAAACTTGTGTGCTTGACCTGCTATTAGCATCCTCTGCTCACCACTGGGCTGAATGTTTGAACCCAGTCTATCAAATCCTGCACCACAAATGTTGTTTATTCTTGGAGAAGAAGCAGAGTGTTGTTGTTACACTTATCATATTTTGAGATAGGAGGAGAATGCGGGATTTTGATTCATGTTATGACCTAGCATCAACCTCCAGACCTGAAAAATGAAGCCAACACAGAAGTGCCAAAAACATATTGTGGAGGAAATGAATGAAGGAATTCGTTATCTGATCCTCAGCTGAAGAGTTTTCTCTCTCTTAAAAAGAAATGAATAGTCTCTAATGTTTTATTGTAGTTTTGTTCTAATAGGGAGACACAGAATATCAACCAAAAAGTCAATACATAAAATTTATGAATTGATTTGCATTTCATTGAGTGAAGTAAGTATTTGATCCCCAGGCTGGAGATATTTCATATGTTGGTTTGCACACGTCTCAGGGCAGATTTTGGTCCACTCCTCTTTACAGAAACTCTCTAAATTCTTGGCTGCTGCTTGAAGCTTCACAGATTTTCTATAAGACTGAGGTCTGAAGACTGGCTACCACTCCATGACCTTAATCTGCTTCTTCTTTAGCCACTTCTTTGTGGTCTTGGCCGTATATTTGGTGTCATTGTTATACTGGAAGACCCATCAACAACCTATCTTCAGTGTTCTGGCTGAAGGAAAGGGTTTCAAGTACAGTACATCCAAGATTTCACAGTACCATGTCCGTCCTTTGGCACCTCAATGCAGTGAAGTCATCCTGTACCCTTGGCAGAAAAACAGCCCCAAAACATAATGTTTCCACCTCTGTGCTAGACTGTGGGGATGGTGCTCTTTGGGTCATACTCACAAAGAGCTCGATTTTGATTTTATCTGGCCACTTTCTCCCAAACCTACTCTGAATCATTTAGATGTTCACTGGCAAACATAAGACGGGCCTGTGCATCTGCCTGGTTGAGCAGAGTGCTGCATGATTTTAATACATCATGTTACCAGTGTCTGTCTGTGAGCCGATGAGGGATCTGTGACTTACTGTAATCAATATCAAATTGCACTTAATCGTTCAATATGAAAGCACAGTTAACAATCACCAGCCACACCTTCTGTTGATGAGAAAAATAAAGACTAATGGATACAAGTCAAACCTGAGAAGAGAGAGTTTTTCTCTTTTTTCTTTTTGCACAGCTGGTGTCAGTGATTTAATGAGTATAATGGATATGTTCATTCAGAGCAAAATTAGGTGAATCATTAAAGTGATGTGTCAGTATCCCCCATCTTCGAGGTGCTTGATCAGAGTGGCTTTGTTGACAATATCAGAGCACCACTCAAGTCTCAAATAATTAAAACTGAACACTCCCCTGGATGTGTCATGGATTGATAATAACTCATGATAAAAAAGATAAGTAGTCACTGTCAATTTGTCACAACTGTTTCTCTGACTCATGGCCAAAAGATAAAACTGACAGACAGACCTTCCTAAATGTTGGTAAGGCCGTCTCCTGAGGCTATTATACTTTCTTCTTACCGCAGCAGAGAAACACCCACTGCCAAAATGTTTCAGCCCACACTACACTCTTTGTTACGGCTGTATCTTTAAATATAAATGTGACAGCCAAACATGAATTATATCTCAGTGTATGAAAATGTATGTAGCAAGAGAGAAAGTAGATATTTACACGTGGTTGTATAATGATGACTTTGATGGTTAAAGGGAACAGAATGGTGTTAAGAGCTGGGCTGACATGGAAATGTCCATTACACTGAAAGCAACTGGGAGGCTGTACTGTAGAAACTGACATTAAGGATGGGCAAAATAACTCTTTTTTTGTGGGGACACAATTCATTTGATTTAGCAAAAGAGTTACTTCCTGTTTGTGTGACACTGATGTGAAACACTATGTTTTGTATTCAAATAAAATTTGCCTTTTATTTGAGCTATAAAACTGTTAAGAGATGACTTGAATGTCATAAGTCAAGAAAAATAACTATTGATAGCTACTGAGCAAACTGCATCACATGGCCTTTGAGTTCAAACACTAAGGTACACTAAGGAAGACACTACGACACATCAACTTTATTACAATAGTAGATTATTAATACCAGTTTCAGCCAAGGTCAGTATGACTGACTTGTCTCTATGGCCTTCAGTAAAAGCCATGAGGTAACTGCATCTTAGTCTCTCTTTCTCCCTTTTCAGCTTCAGAATATCTCAAATCCCAGTCCTGGTCTGGGATCAGACCGGGGATTTTAGAGAAACCATCTGCTCTTTAGCTGGGATGCTGTGTGAAATTTAAATAGAAACAGAATTCAAATCTCTTAAACCAATTTTTAAATTCACCTTAGAACACAGAAAGCATATCAAAAGTTTAAAATAAGACATTTCCCTATTTCATGAAAATAAACTTCAGAGTGACTTTTTTGAACTCACTTTTGTAGAAGTCACTTGGATGCGCAATGAAACGTTTCTCCCACTGAAAACGCTACATCCAGTTGAACAGAATCAACTTTTTGGGGTCAGTAATACGACTGGGTATAAAAAGAGCATCCCAGAAGTAAAGATAGGCAGGGGTTCACCAAACTGCAAAAAAATGTGTCTACAAATTGTGGAAGAGATTCAGAATAATGTTCCTCAATGTAAAACTGTGAAATTTGATATCTCATCATCTACAGTGCATAATATGATCAAAAGATTCAAAGAATATGGAGAAATCTACATTCACAAGCGACAGAGCCAAAGATCAATAATGGACACCTGTAATCTTCAGGCCTCCGGTGGCACTGCTTTAAAAACAGGAATGATTCTGTCACTGAAATCACTGCATCCCTGTCTGTGAATACAGCTCGCAGTGCCATCCACAAATGAAGGTTAAAGCTCTGTGATGCAAAGAAGAAGCCATATGTGTATGTGATCCAGAAAGGCTGTTGTCTTCCCTGGGCCAAAGCTCATTTAAAATGGATTGTGGCACAGTGGAAAACTGTTCTGTGGCCATACGGCTCTGGACTAAAGAAGAGAGGGACCATCTGGCTTGTTATCAGCATTCAGCTGAAAACCCAGCATCTTTGATGGTATGGGGGTGCATCAGTGCCTGTGGTACTGGCAGCTGGAAAGGCACCATCAGTGTTTAAAGATACATGAAGGTGTGAAAGGTATATACAGGTTTCCAAGCAATATATACTCTCATTCAGATTAGGCCCTTTTCAGACAAGTGCTTGCATATTTCAGCAGTACAATGTGAAATCACATACTGCACCTATTACAACAGCACGATTTTAAAGTAGAAGAGTTTGGGGCTGGAATAATGGGCAGAGGTTAGCATGTCTGCAGTCACAACCTTTTCACCAACTGAAAAGTTTTATCACATCATGAAATGAAAAATATGGCATAAGAAGACCCCAGACTGTTAAGCAGCTAGATTCCTATATCAGACAGGAATGGCACAACATTCCTCTCCAAAATGTCCAGAAGCTGCTCTCCTGAGTTTCCAGACATTTACAGATTGTTGTTGAAAAAGGGAATATTACGTGGTTCCATCACAGGTTTCTTTGATATATATTGAGGCCATCAAATAGAAAATGTGCTTCTTAAAGTTGTCATCTAATAAATAAAAAATAATTTAAATTATAAAATTGAAAAATAGTTTGTTTTTAATTACATTTCACACAACGCCCTTTTTGTGGAATTGATGTCTGTTCTTACATCCCTGGCATTCATTGGTCATTAATGAAGCAGATTTTAAGTCACATGTCTTAATGAGATTAGCAGAGAAATTACTTATTCTGTTGAAGCCAACACAAGCAATGTGAAGAAATCACGTAAACAATGTGAAAGAAATTAGAGATGAAAAAACAATAAATGACTGAACATATAGAAGATGTCTATAATAATAACTTAGTCTGGTAAGCTACAGAGGAAAGCAGCTATCTTTTAACAAGACTAATGCTATACTGTGATGATGGTGGTAGTGAGTCTGAAAGGTCAAAAATTCACTGCTTGTTAGCATCAGTTCAGCTACATTGCAACTTTAAGAAAAGTTCACTTTCCCAGCTGTCATTAAGATTAAACAGTGACGTGACCACAATTATCAGTTTGTGGTCACCAGCCAGGAACCTTTGGGCTAAATCCTAACAGCATGCTAACATGCATAAGTACAGTGCTAGCATGCTGATGTATAGCATAACTCAATACAAGCCCTTACTTACAACTAGGGCTGCCACAAACGATTATTTTGATAGTCGACTAGTCACCGATTATTTTTGTGATTAGTCGACTAATCAGATCATGCATCCATTGGACGTACAGCTTATTGCACCAGCATGCATCTGCTCTTATATAACTATCATTAGCTTACAGCTTTAAGTGTTTCAGGTATGTGCTAACTAAAAATAAAGACAAGATGATAGTTTATTAAATTTTAATGAAGTTTGCAGATTGTTTCGGTGAAGTTTAATAAACTCCTGCTATCTAAAATATAACAGGACACCAGAGTATATTCTAGAGCATCTCACACTTCTGATAATCAGCTGTCTGCTTGACATTTATTCAGCTGTGTAAAAACAATAACTTTAATCTCAGCCAAACCGATTTACTCAGGAACAAATAAAATACTGAAAAAAGCCAAACAATAACATTTTTAAGTTATCTAAGTGACTTATACATCATGTTTAACCTGAGTAGCAAAAGACCGCGGGGGTTTGAAAACGATTTGCCGGGAGTCCGGTGTTCTCACGGGCTCTAGTGAGCCTTGCCCCCGGCTAGCTATCGAGCTAGTGGGTAACAGCCGTCTCCGAAAACGTCAGAGCACTTTTGAAAATATGTGGTGTCTTGCTAAACCGAGCAGATATTTGAAGTTTACACAGCTACATTCTCGCCTGAAAATATGTTAAACGTTTATTTTGTGACCCAGAAAGAATAATAAGAGTAATATTAAAACTAACTAGCTGCCGCCATTGTTGGAAACTGAGCAGGGCCGCGCTATGAATTGTGGGACACAGCTTCTTCTTCTTCGGGGTTTAACGGCAGCTGGCATCCTTGTACATGCAGTGCTGCCATCTTCTGTTTCAGTCCGTTATTACACTCTTAAATCCTACTACTTATTCCCATGTCTTTTAGGATCTTACAAAGCTTCAAACGACGCCTCGACTATCAAATTTGTCGTCGACAATTTTGATAGTCGACGTAATCGTGACTAGTCGACTAATCATGGCAGCCCTACTTACAACCTTAGTTTAACATGTTAGAACAGAAAGAACCGCTGAGGGTTCTGTAATATTTTAGGTTTAAATTAAACCGACGCATTGGACAGACTGACATTTGGACCTGATGATCCTGAAAGGGACATTGCTAAAGCAGAGTATTGCTGCTAACATGCTACAGATTACTGAAAACTAATAGATGCTAAAATGGCCATCAAACAAGCTAAAACAATGAAAGTGTCATTTACTCACCTTGAATTTCATCAACAATGACCTTTGACTGCTGAGTTTTAAGTGTCATTTTTGAAATAATCGTCATTTTGGGGGGGAACAAAGCTCATCCTGTAAAGGAATCGAATAAATTCTATTCTATAGTTAATCTATAGTTAATCACACAATAGCATCCTTGCTACAAAAACAAAACAAAACCCCAGTTTCCTAGAAATATTGAAAAAATATAAAGATTTTCTTCATTAGTGCACTTAAAACAAAATCCAGTGCACTGGCTCACACACTGAGGCAAATATAGTCTGACTGCCTGTCTGCACCTGCCCACATCAGGTCCAGTCTCTATTAAGCAGGATGTTTTTCATAAAGAAAGGCCAAAAACTTAATCTCTCCAAGTTGCACAAATTCTTCAGTATGCACATATACGTTTTTGTAATTGTATTAGTTTTATTAAGTAGCTGCTATAGAATGTATTTACTATCGACCTCAATATAGAACAACTGTGTCAGTGATATCCTTCTGTTCTAATTGTGAAACAGCCATGCTAAATTGGTTGGCAAAATGTAATTTTATTCCATTCTGGAGCAGCACCTCAGTAATTTGAGCCACATCACAGTGATTACTACCACTCCAGAATAAATAGCTCACTTCAAAAAGATGTTATGCTACCTACAGTAGATTTGCTCAGCAGCAAATTTGTCTTTGATAATGCTCCGCTTAAATCCACTCCTGAAGTAAATCTCTCACACCTACGCACAGACATTATGTCTCCATTTATCTCCCACATTAGCTAATTAAAAAGAATGCAAGCTTAATAGTAGCAAGGCAAGGAAATAATGCAGAACGTTTGAGCATCTTGAGCGACTGCCTCTGAAACCTTGAAACAGATGAGAACAACATGAGTGAGTTAATGTAATATTGCTGTAAGATCATCGTGCAGTAATAAAACATCTAAAGCATTATTACCTAAATAAATTAAAGTCACAGGGTAACTGCAAAAAAGAGCATGCTGTAAGATGTTTAAAACAACAACAAAAACCTTCTTTTTTTTGTGCTTTTTTACATAACTTTGGATAAGTATGCAGCTTCAATGATGAACCAGCATTAGAGCTCAGCTGAAGTCAAGACAGGTTCAAGAAGATATAGAGCAATTCCTATAAAGCACTGACATCCTCTTCATTCCACACTCATACCAGTAAGCCCTAGCTAACAAGCTCAGCCACGTCCCTCTGAGACTCGGATTATGTCTGGCTCCCAATCTGCAGTTGTCTGTTTGTTTGCTGACACCAAGGCTGCTGGAGCACCATCAGTGTCAAGAGGGAATTGGCAATCCAGGAGTTAGCACTGTAGGGTTTCCTGCGACATTCTTGTCAATGGTCCTTCCTTCTGGGCCATCAAAATTAGGTCCCTGCTGATGCATGTAGTACTACATGTTCCATCTTACCTTTGCTGCTCTTATGTAAAATTTCTACACCAGCTCACAGGGTGAGAGCTGTTTATTATATTGAGTTCTGCTGAGATTTGTAGCTGACAGTGGACATTGTCAAATGTCTTTAACACCACTTCCTTGTCAGTCAACTCTGTCCGATGCTCCAATTGATAGTCACTTAAATCACTTGCCTCTAAGATGAGGAAAGTTTAATCTACGCACTTCAAATCTCTGTTATTTTGGCTGTCAAACCGTCATACCGCTGAATTTTGTTGACAGTTTGTGATTTCTAGCTGCCACATCGGTGTTAGTGTTAGATTATATTTTGTAAATACGGGCAAACAAGACAAAGACTGGATATGGGTGTCATCTTTAGTGCAGAGTTGCAGCTACAGCACCACTGAAGTCTAGAACGTTTTTTTTTTAATAAGAAAAAGAAGACAAAATTAGAAAAGTTTAGGAAAAAGTTTCACCTGCAGAGTCATCAGTACAATTTGTGTCTGCACTGTTCGAATCAACAAGGTCATGCCTCGGGATTTTAGGAGCTTAGACAAGGCGTTCCTTCCAAAATCCCGCTGTATTATATAAAGCCTATCTACGATGATCAGACTGATCAACTCTTAACTCTTGAAGTCTTGTGAAAACATTATTAAAGCGTCTGCATTAGAAACCAAGCAAGCCCATCTGCTTTGAGACTCTTCAACAGCTCCCAGCGCCAACATTTCCACTATCTCCACTATTCCCTTGCAATATCCCCCTTTGGCCTCATTTTCAATATTGTATTTCTCATATTTCATTCCCCTCACATTTTTTTGCAAGAACACAATGAGATTTACAGAGACCGGTCTTAAATCGTCTAGAAGTGAGCCAAGAAATAGGTTACTGCCCAACCTTCAGGTCACTGTTATTTGAATTGTGATCCGGCTGACCATGACAATAGGATACTCTTTCATTTCCAGAAGCACAAAAGCTGTTCAAAAGAAGGAGTGCACAGTCCAAGATCAGCAGCATAGACATCTGTACTGTTGGCAGTAAAGCCTTTCTGGGTGATATAAGGTGAAGTGATGGCTCTCCTTTAAAGCCTGCAAAGGTTAAGGTATTTCTAAAACAGCTTAATGTGTTAGAGCTCCAGTTTGCTCGGTAGGCCTCCTCTTTCTCTCTCTTGCATTCTTTTATATGCAAGTTTCCAAATCAATCCTTACCCTTAGAATTACCCCTGCTTGAGTTTCTGTGACGCATTGCATTGCATTCCTAGCTCTAAAACTGCATTCTTTTTAATGGCCAGGAGGGGGAAACTGCTCTACTTGCAAGTAGAAGTCCAGCTGTACTGAAGTCTTTCCTCTCCTAATGAGTTTAATGAGTTGGTCTCAGTTGCTAATTCAAGTGGTAGCTAATGGGCCATGGATATCATTGGCTATCTTGTGATTTACAAGGGGCTGCAAAAAGATGCATGGTTGAGAAAAACATGACAATGACAGCTAAAATGCTCGACTTAAGTCTTTAAAACAAGACTGCTCTAGTAGCAGCCAATGTAGCTTCGGTCTGTGAGCCTTGGTGGAGCTGGTAAGGCTCACTTATTTCTAAACCCAACTGACATTGAAAACTTGATAGAGTTTCCCTTTAAAACCAGGCTTGCTTTGTGTTCCAAATGATTTAGCTGTTTTTGATTAATAAAACATGCAAGCTTTACTTTAATTATACCCGTCCAAAGGGAAAAGACAACTGGAGAAGTAAAGTTCAAAAGTGTCATTCAGAATCTAAGAGATGCAGTATGAATAAAACGTATATTTTTAAGCATTAATGATATTTTATTAGGTTGACTCACAGCAACAGCATGTCAAGGAGAGGTGAATCCAATCAACTTCTGTTATTCTGCTTGGAGGATACTGCTCTTCACAATGCTTTGCAACAGCTGTCACTCTGTTCATCTGTGGAAACACTCATTAAATCTCTCGCAGACCCTCTGCACTCCCATGGGCATAAACATTAACAAATAGCAGCATACTGCAGTTCTGTGGCAGTCAAATGTGTGTCAGCAAGAAACTGAAGCAGTATAGAAGAAGGCAAAGAAAGCAAATCCCCAAACTGCGACAGCAGAGTAACAAAAGGAGGGTGTCTTCTTTTGGAATATCAGCATATGTCAGGTTCGTGGGGTGTTTTTAGTCCACCAAAGACATTAGAGATAAGCCTTCTTTTGAGAGTCAAACTCCACATGACTGCGGGTATACAAAGGCTGCTAATAGCTTCTCCATTTATACTCAATCAGTGGAGACTGGTTACCTGCAAACGAGGTAAATGTGCACTGTTTCTTCAGGGTCTGCAGCTTGAAACAATGGAACTAGCAAACACTGTGGATGTGGGGATTGTTTTAATGGAAGATTGAAACTGTATGTTTTTTTCTCCCTCCCCTAACTCTGGCTTTTCCCAGTACTACTGTAAGGTCTTTGCCTTACAATAAAAGCACCCTGGGGCAACTGCTTTTGTGATATGGCGCTATGTAAAAAAAAGTTGAATTTCATTAGCGATTTGCTTTAAGAACAACTTACCCCTCCTGAGGTTTTGCTGTCCAGTGGTGTATTTTCTCAAGTTTCTGCAGAGATGTGAAAGTGAACAAAGTGTGCTAGTACACCACGGCACCACTGCCTGGTGCTGTAAGGGCACAGGTTCTTGTGATCCTGGGTATTGTTGAATATGCTTTCAACCAAAGGCTCCTTTTCACCCCAGTGTTGCTCTTTAAAGTCGTTATCTTTTAATCATTAATTGACTGACTTAGTAATTTGTATTGCAAATGCAACATCTTTGTTATTCTCGACTAAATTAGCAAGAGGCTGGATCAGGCAGATGAAATCCAGAGGTAAGTGAAGGGCATCCAGCTGATGCTCCAAGTCCTTCAACTGGACTAAAATGTCAGCCCAGCAGAGACTGATTACTCTGTTTCATCTGAAGTGTTTTGATGAAGTTGTTAATTTAGAGTTGAGCACATTCGGTGTTGCATGCAAACATAAAGTCACTGCGGGCAGCAGCTTGTTGATTCCTCTCTGCTCCATTTTATCTCTGCTTTTCTTTTCTCCGAGTGTCTCAAACTCAGGTAGTAGTTGATTATCCCAGGAGTACTCGGCACCCTCATCCAATGCAAGCAAAATGTAGGTCTAATTCGTGCATAAAAGCCAGCTTGCTCAAATAGAATTTTATTCCCCACCAATGGCTCCCCTGGCATAAGGTAAATGATAGGTTGCAGTAATAACAAGATTATAAAACTTTTATTGATCCCCTCTGAAGATGAATTTATAAAGAAAAGTCCACATATTTTTCAGGTTCACATCATTTTTTTTTTCATTTTTTCTTTACGCAAAGTAATGGCACCATTACTTTTTATTATTTCATCAGAAAAAATATTTATGTGACTGTGGCCATGTTTTGTTTTGTTTTGTTTTATTTATACAAATGATGAGGAAGTATGCATCTTAAATAGACCCACATATAAAATAGCAATTACACTATATCAACATTCCCCGAAACAAAATTTAGCCAGGCCAGTAAGATGTTATTTGTTTAAAGCCGGTGATTCTGGGTGCAAAATAATAATTACATTCCACTGACATATTGTCTGACAACAGTGTAAAACTCTGCCAGACTCAATAGTCAAGGAAGCACAATTGGTGTCCCCTTTGAGAGCAACACAGTGGTAAACAACTGATGGACAATATTAAATCCAAGGGTAGAAGCTAATATGCCAAACAGATTTATGCATGGGTGATCCTCACTGTGCCAGAGCCATCAATCCTGCGTCTTCGTCAGCGCATGGAGATGTTTCTTTACCCTCCGTCTCCCCGTGCCTGTCGTTACATTTATCCCTGTTCCCTGCTAAGTGCTAATACATTTACATTTTTAGTGCTGCTCAGTAATAAAAGAGGTGGATCGAGTGGAGGCCTTTTAACGTTGCTAAAACAAACATCAATGAACTCCCATCGCCAAGGAGTCACCCTGCTGCTAGCCCAACCTGTCCGTCCACCCGCCCACACAGCTTGGCCGCCGCCCCACAGTGTAGGTCAACAGTGTTGCGGTTTAAACTCTCAGTTGCGCTCACAGTTCTTGCCCTCGAATTTTGAAGTTCACTCGCAAGAGTCTGCCTCCCCAAAGAGACTCCACATTAGTATTTTGTTCAGTCTGGGTGCTTTGAAAAAAACAAACCAAAAGCTGTCTTAACTTTAAGAATGTGGAGAAACATTTTACAACCAAAAGCCACCAACTGAAGTCACATGTGACGCACACAGGCACAACATCGGAAAAGAAGGACTGAGGTTGATCATTACTGTCTCAGCAGGCTGACATGCTTAGTCTTTGGGCGGAGTCTAATTTTTAAAAATGACATAATGTTAAGAATGGTCACAATCAAGAATTCACTCAGCTGGTTTTAACAGAACATGAACCAGGAGACAGCCATCGGTATATTTTCTGCACTTGTTTAGAAGAAACAAAGCCACAGTCTTCATCAGAAGCTGGGATTCATCAATAATGAAAAACACGGGGGCGAAAAGAAAAAAAAGCTGTTTTAGCAGAGACAAAAACCATCACATTGGGAACAAAATAAATAAATAAAGAGAGCTGTGCAGGATTTCATTACTAAACAAACCACTGATAAAAAATAGCAAAGCATTTTTCAAACACAGCCCAGTCGGTACCAAAGGAAATTATCTACACACTCGTGCTGCATTTTATCCGGTGCAGCACTACAATACTGATCTCAGGTGAATGACCTCAAGAGCTATAACCAAGGCTGACCAGCCCTTATAAGATCTTCACCCTGCCAACTACTTAATAAGGTAATAACAAGCCTATTTTAAGACAAGTGGTTATTGGGTTGTTTGAAATCGAACAATTCACAGCTTTACAAAGCCCTTTCCTTGGATAGCTGGTAGGGCACATCAATATAGTTGAGGCATTTGGAACAATGAGTTGATAAGACTACATACTGTGTATGACCGGTGAGCAGGAAATGAGTACCAAAAATGTCTGTTTCTCACCAGTCCTTGAGCTGACTGGTGTGGCTCCTGCGTGTGAAAGAGGAACTCTACCTGCTAAGTTTGCTAAGTTTGACCTTTCCACAGAGGATACATTCTTTGCTTACATGTCACAGGGAAAGAGCAGAAAAGGAAACATACACAGGCCATTACTAAGATGGTGAAAAAAACACTCAGCTGTGCATTTACACCTGGAGCATTGGGTGCTGCTTCCTGCAGTGAACTGTTCCTGCACAGTTTCAGTTCCAGTTCATCACATATACTACTCTCAGTTGAGCAAACAGCAGGTCATTTGGAATGGGAGACCAGAAGAAGAAGGCACAGAGGGGTGCTTCAGTGTCCATGCGAAGGGATATTGTGCATCTATACAGTTTACCAATAACACTGTGAAGAGAATCAGGTACAGTACATCATGTGTAACAGTAGTCTATATCTGGGATTCCTCCTTCTCTATAGCCACGGTTGGAGCCATGTCCTGCATTAGAAACATTGTTGGTACCTTTATACAAGCCAGTGCCATTGGAGGGGAATATGGTATGAATGATGTAATCCTCTCGTAAGGGTTTTGGCTGCATTGGCTGGCAAGTAGCCATTGGCGTCATCTGGAACCCTGGGCCACGGATTTCCAGGATGGTATTGTCCTTTTTTGTGCCAGACTCGATGTAATCATCATAGGTTTTGCTTTTTCTGGAGCTGCTGCGAGTATAGTGGTCACGGGTGCACAAATGTCCAGTCCTATGTCCATACCAACAAAAGACACCAAAAATAAGAGCCAAAGATACAATGGCAGTAGCCCCACCAATGATCCCTGCCAGGGGTAGCGTTGTCATCTGCCGTGAGTCTTGACCTTCCTCCTCCTCCATTGGGCTGATGTCTGACGTTTCAGCTTTTGCACAAACCAGAGCTTCATCGGAGTCAACATCTCCAGGAATCATCCCTTTGCTTTCTGAACTGGCAGGTAGGGGCACCATGCAGATGATGTAGTTAGAACGTGGTTGCAACGAGGTAAGCAGATACTCTCGATGATCACCCCGGACGAGGGTCTCTGTGATTGATCCCATGGTGTTCCCAGTTCCAAGTCGAAGCCAGCTTAACCTAAAGGAAGAGCTGGGCTGTGCCACACTCCAGGTGACCCGGATGCTATTGTGTGACAGAGGCTTCACGTTCAGGGCCAGGCTCTTCCCGACACCACTGCTGCTAAGAGTGTAGTCTAGCCCGGAGTCAGGAAACCCCAAACCTGGACGCTTTGAACGAAGGGTGAAGAGAGAACCCTGTGGAGGAGTGTTGGTGGTCGAGCTCTCAGCTCCACCTATGCCCCCTTTTTCTCTGGACCCTGATCTGACTACCTCACATTCTTCCATCTCACTTGTCAGGTCTGTCAAAGACATGTCTCTCGCCCTGTCAGGCCCATGGCAAGTTAGACCTCTGACAGTGATGGAGTTACCACGGGCACGCAGCCAGTCATACAGCCAGCGCAGGTTGCAGCCACAGTGCCAAGGATTTCCTCGCACCAGCAGCTGACTCAGGTTGTCTAGATCTTTGAACAGTCCTTTTGGCAGTGTGGTCAGGTTATTTCCTGACAGATCCAGCCTCTGCAGCCTATGCATGCCATCCAATGAACCACGTGGCATATGAGTCAAGGCATTATCCTGTAAAGACAGTCTCTGCAGATGGGCACTGGGTAGGTTGACAGGTGGGGTCTGGAGGGAGTTGCGGACTAGAGATAACTCGGTCAAGTTGGAAAGGCGAGAGAATGTGTCATCAGCAATGCGCTGGTTTGCCAAAAGGTTCCCATCCAGGACAAGACATCTAAGTGAGTTCAGGCCTCGGAAGGCATGGGTTGGGATAGTTGAGATCCGGTTGTCATCTAGACGGAGTTCTTCCAGAGAAGCAGGCAGGCCTGAGGGGATGCTGGACAAGTGGTTGCGTGAAAGGAAAAGCAAGCGCAGCCGCGGGTTATCAGCAAAGGCTTGGTCCTCAATAGAGACAGTAGAAATTGAGTTGTCGTCCAAGTGGAGCTTCTCTAACAACGGCATCCTAGCCAGTGCGGTACGAGGAATAGTGCGGATGTTGTTGTCCTGCAAATGGAGTTCACGCACAGATGGTGGCAGGTGCATGGGAAATTCATCCAGTTCATTATCGTAGAGGTAGACCACACAGACAGCAAGATGGTGCTCCAAGGATATCGGCAAGCCTGGGTTGTTTATGTGGTTGTTTTGAAGGTACAGGACGGACGCAGAAGGAGGCAGTGATGGAATGGAGTTCAGACCACGATCATTACAGTAAATAAAGTCCTCATCGCACCTGCATACAGACGGGCATGTCATATCTGTGTCTCCAAGGTACCCTTGTATCGTGGCTGCAGCAAACTGAAGCATGCTGGTATGTAGTGTCAACCAAATGAACAGCATGAAGAGCCAAGCCCTTAGTTTGGCTGCACACACAGGTGCCATTATGGTGAACATAAGCACTGTCTCTCTTTCCCAAGGGTGTGGTTAATCCTCAAATCACTGCAGGGAGCTGGAATCCTGTGACCTCCATCCTGCAAGACAAAGAGAAATTAACCGTTAGCACTGATGCACAAATGAACTGGTAGATTGTTCTGGTAAAATTTTAATGAGCTCAGAAATATTAAACAGCTTCATGCTGTACTTCAATCGTCTAATGTTTAAACATTAATAGAATCTCGGAATATGCTACAATTATTGTGTCTAAACTGAGACATCTTGCACTCAGTAACAACACTTAGGTTTTTTTCAACAATTAACAATCATATCATCAGGGGGGATGTGCACACATGGATGGATCTGTGAGGATTCCCAACAGAGCCTCTCACAACATTCTGCCATGGAGCCAAAGCCAACAAGATTTACAAAAAAAACGACAACTGCACAGCCAACAATCATTTTGTTGAATTAGCAACAATAATCAAAGATTACAGACAGTTATAAAACTACACTTTTGTGTGCGCTGTTTTGAATGTTCAATGGAGAGTAAATACTTTGTCTCAGGAAAAGCAACAACAGAAGTGACAAATTCAAGCTTACACGTAGAATTAAACCTTGAGTGTAAATATGAAATCTTGACACTCCTCTCCACTTTTGAATTATATAAGAGCTGTTGAGAGGCTCCATACTCCAACTCCATTAGGAGTTGCTAGCAGATGGCTGTATTAGCTAGACAGATCTGGAGATACTTTTCATTATCTAGAAGGAAAGGCATGTTTTAGTCTTGATCGAACGTCATGAAGAAGTCAGGATGGCACTAGGAACTGTATAAAAACTTCTCTGAAAATCATGTCTGCTTAATTGAGTTATGTATCATAGGTGGAATGGAAAGATATACTCTGTAGCTGGATGCAGATGATGTGACAGCTAATTAACTATTTGCAGTCACCATAACTGTACAATGGGAAGCTGTACTCAGACCTTGACTGGCATCCCAGTTTTTTTTGTTTTTTGTTTTTTGTTTTTTGTTTTTTTTTTGGGGGGGGGGGCGGGTTGTTTTTTGTTTTTACTGACTAACTGAGACACACCACAACAGTCAAACACAGTATTGACGATGGAGATTTGGAAACCGCTAAATTGCAACACCATCAGTGACAACTTGGGCCAATCACAGTCTTCAATAACCAGAGCCATTAGTCAGAACGTTAAGGCCCACGCAGCAGCATATAGCCAGGCTGTAGTATTGATTTCCTCACAAATCCGAGGTGATCTGCCAGAGCCAGTCGGCTTTCATACAGAGCGTAGGTTAGACGGCACCATAATGAACCAAAACAAATGACACATTTGCTGCATGCTGAATTTGTTAAACATGTATTTGCAAAGGTAACTTTATGCATGCATGTTTCTTACAAAAACAGTGAAAATTGTGAGGACAAACTTCGTTGACATTTCACTCATTTTCAAGTGTAATGAACCACTGAAAAAAAAGGACAAGCACAGGCCTCTGCAGTTGTTCAGCTGTGGCAGGTCAGAGATCGTTTTAGTGGAGAATTAATGAATGTCTTTCACTTTTCAGTCCAAATGTTGTATATTTGTTTTCTCACAAAGGGAAGATTGCACTTATTCTCCTCTAAGAGTGGCAGATGTTAACAGGTGAGTGCATTAATAATTCACTACTATGTTAGATTTCCAGTTGAACTTCAAGGTCTAGATATCCAGCCTATTTGGACACTTTTATGTTTGTAACCATTTGATACTTTCACTAAAAACATAGAGTGCAGCAGAAAAAAGTGGATGTCTGAGATTGAACTAGGCTGAAAGCAATTTATATCTTGGCTGCAGCAGAAAGTGTCACACAAAGAAAAATTGAATTTCTATAGATGGGAAG
Organism: Perissodus microlepis; assembly: GCF_051167445.1. Lineage (NCBI taxonomy): Eukaryota > Metazoa > Chordata > Actinopteri > Cichliformes > Cichlidae > Perissodus > Perissodus microlepis. The sequence continues at coordinate 10,405,524 of NC_140470.1, forward strand.
GGTGATATTTAAAAAAAAAAACGCACACAGTTTCTGGACAGTTTCTCTTAGTTCAGTCTTCATGAGTTGAATAGAAACTTGGAAATACATTTAGACTGTTTTTCCCAACCCTCTCAAATGTGGTTCAAATATTTCTACATTTATAGCCCTTACAGGGCAGATTATTGCAGAAGCAGAAGGAAAAAAATGCATTTGTCACACATTATTTAGGACTTATTCTACTGTACTGTCCTTTAGCATCTCCTCTCATGACACTTTGTCAGATATGAAATGAGACTAACATCTGTGCTCTGTGTCCCGAGCTCCGCAAAATATTCACATTCAAAGCTAAACTGCTACTCACTAATCCCTTTTTGAGCCTATTTCCTCTTCAGTCCTGTTGACACAGCAAAGTGGTGTCAGTGCACTTTAAGTGGAACCTGAAGAGTGAAATAAAACATTTAAAAAGCTGAGTTTTTTTACTTTATGCACTTTGATATTGATTCATTTTTATGACTATAGTATAATGTATTCTGGTGTTGGGTTTTCCAGCGCATGCAGGTTGTGTGTTCGAGACAGCGAGAGGCAGAGTAGTGCTAAAGAATGGATGACTTTTGAATCCCAAGAGCTTCAGCAGTGAGTCTCTTCAACACTGGAGTATTTGGGTCAGCCCTATAAAAACAAGATAGATGTGGTGTGGGATTGAAGTGGTGCACAGAGCCAGAGGGATTAATAGAGCATATTGAGCTGTGATTCTCTGGATTAAGCAGGTGCCACAAAGAATAGCAAACACACATTTCAGCATTTTTTTTTCTTTTTGCCTCGTGGTTGCTCACTTGTCTGCACCTATTAGAAAATGGCATGAAAATGTAAAGAGCACACAACTGTTATTTGTGTTTGCGCGTGTGTGAATGCTTACTGTGTGTTTGTCTATCCATGCAGGATCAAATTGCAAAAACATTAACCCACATGTGGACAATCTATATGTGGGGAGTATATAGAGTATATATAGTGGGGAGTAAAGCAGGGATGTGGGGTAATGTGTTAGCCAGACAGCCAGCCGCCTCAGGCACAGTACAGTACACACAACAACCCCCCAATCTAATACTGGAACCCAAGACTAGATCGATTTACATAAAAAAATAAATAAATAGAAAAACAGAGACAGAGGGGAGGGGGAGTGACAGAAAGCAGCTGTGTGCAAGACCTTTAAATCCCATCTCCCCATTAAGACCCCACAGAGGGATAGGACTGAGACATCTGCAAAAGTGGATTTTAGATGACCAAAGTGGCCGCTGACGTTTAAGGAAACCCACTTCACTAATGGCGGTGAAACGATAATAGTGGCCCACAGCTTATCTCACATAGAGAACATTTTAGATGTGCAGATTGGACACGGGGGAAGGAAAAGATGACGCAAAGCATGATGCTTAGGGCGATGACAAGGAACTCAAAACACCTGAGATCATGATAGAAAAACATGGCCTGCTAGGCAAATCCTAAAGGTTGCAGCAGGTTTATATGACTCTGCGTAGAAATAGAGCTAGAGGATTATACACTTATACTCTATTATATTCTATTATACGAAGCTAAAAGAAAAAATAAATCTCTGTTGTACTCCATGTTCTGCTTCTTTAACATATGCAAGATGTAATTTAGCTATACACCTGGCATATTTTTAAATCAAATGTGTCCCTGTGTTTGGAGCTCGTAATACAATTTCATTATAAATTAATTAATGAAACCAATGCATTACAATCCTGTTAAATTTCTATCAACCTCCCCTCTCTGAATATGTCATAGAGGCAGGTTGGGCAACACATTAAAGGCTAAGGCAGCATTAATGGATTCGCCCCACACCAACGTACTTTTTTCCCCTTTCCTTGTTTATGTTTACCGATTTCCTGGCATGAAGGAATGATTGGATTTGCGTGCAGCCGTTTCTTATCTCAGCTGCTGACACAAAGACCCAGTGTATATAACCTATATAAATATTAAGTGACACGGTGGCTCAGTTAGCACCATTGCCTCGCAGCAGGAGGGTCTAAGCTTTGTAATGACCCTGATTTGGATTTATGTTCAGGAGCTCCAGATTCTTCCAAGACCACTAGAAAATAGATGCTATACTAATATTGTACACTACATCATGTAAAAGAGATAAATAACTGTTAAAATGCTTAAATAAATCTGGACACTTCGCTAAAAAACAAGTCCAGTGCTTTCATTACTCAGCTCTGTGTTTGTGACGCTTTCACAAACTCAGCATTTGGCATCTCATTCCCTTAAATATCTTAAAGGAATAATGAAATACATGTCAATAAATAATTAATACCATGTATTTTACCCCATATATATTTGAGAAAATGCTGCTGCAAAATAATACAAGCTGTAGGGTAGCTACAGAGTGCTTCACCTGATTCATAGCCTGGGATTCATCTCCAGGGTTTTGTTTGCGGGTGGGTATGCAGCTCACGGGACCCTAGAAAGATTTGATATATAGCTCCACAGCACTATAACGTGTTTTATCTTTACAGCACTGTAATACGTTCTGTCGGGCCACCAGTTTAATTCTCTGTCCTCTTCACTGCAGCTACTTCCCCTGAATTATTTTGGCTCAGCGTTTCTTCCTCAAGACAGCCAGATTACAGGTAAATCCTTTCAGCATTAACAAAAGGGCCACAGATCCTCGCAGCGATATGCTCTTGCGCTGTGTGACAAGGTAACACCAAATCTCCCGTGATGTTGACAGGATTTCAGGGGGATTTTGGTTCAAATGTAATGCATGCTAACCCTGATCAATGGTATGAACCAGCTTCTTAAGGGTGTTACAGTAATAGAGTCAACTGAATTGAACTTCATAGCCTTACCAACAACAGTTGCAAAAATATCCTTGACTTAATAATTGAAGCACTTTATAAAAGAATTGCTGCATCCAAGAGAGCTTAAGATGTTTAGCTATGCTACTGGTGTCTCTCTAGGGACAGCAGTGCTGGTCAGCTTTCAAGTCACAATTAAATTAGCAAAACTGTAGTTCATGACCACAAATCATCAAAATATTTCCTTTGTCACTGAGGTGTCTAATAAACAGGGGAATACCCAGGATTCAAAATATCTAGCTAGTTCTACAGATGGGCAGTGAGTATAAATTATGGGTTGTTTTGTTTGTTTTTTACATTGATTTTTAAGTTTATTGATTTATTTAATTAAAATCAGATTTTTAAACACCTCAATGATTATCACCAAACACAAACTAACACTTACTAAAAGTACATTTGTTTTATTTTGAGAGATATGTTAAAGTGAGGATAGAAGATCAAGATTATTGTTTAAATCTACCAACAGCTCAGCTTGAGTGAGATGCCCTGAGTCATTTTAAAAAGATCTTTAATCTGATATTAGATCTGTACAGGACGTGTTGCTTGTTATTTCATATTATAACATGTTTTTATTGTACAAACTGAATAATACTAACTGTGTTATTCAGCTGCATTATTGTGTAAGAATAATATAAAAGTGTGGGCTCAGCTGGGTAGTGTGCAGTGTGCAGTGGGCTGTGTAGTAAAACTCACAGTAACAGACTATGTTAAAGAGCAAGGTGTAAAGTTCATGGTCACTGTTTGCTAAACTGAGGTGTTTATAGCACCTTTACACTTCCTAGGGCTCGAGAGCAGCAGCAATACAATGGAGTCAGCAGCAGAGGTCAGCTGATCACATCCTGTCCACACAAAAAACAAATCTACTGCTAGATTTCACAGTTAAATTAATTTCGGAGTTACTTTGAGTCAAGTCATTTTTTCAGGTTTCCCACTACACCAGATCTTAAGCTTCAGTTAACTGCCAAATACTTCTTTGTTCATAATCCTATGCTATCATGCTAGCATCCTTGAGTATTTAACATTTTAAAGACTTGAAAAAAATGTTAGACCGAACTAAGATAATGATTATGTAAGAATTTTAACTTTAAAGATGTTAAAATATCAACATCAAAAGCTCAAATGAACAGAATTAAAACCACATTTACAGCCTGCTACAAAAAGCAGCAATGGTTTTTGGATAATATTCCAGTTAATGAGAACTGTTCACCAGTTTGAATTTTCTTGAGACCTAAACTTCTCTCCCTCTGGACCAAAGCTATAGGACAGACTTTGTGACCAATCCTATGACATACCTAGAGCTAATTAGTTGTTGTTGTGGGTGTCCTTGCACCTATAAAGTATTTGGATGCAACTTGCTAACCAACCTTACTGGTTATGGCTGATAACTTTGTGTTCCATCCATCCATTCTCTTCTACTTATCCAACTCACAGTCAAACAGAAGTGGTTCTAGACTATCCTAACTATCACAGGGTGAGAGGTGCTACACCCCAGACAGCTTCCCAGTCTATCACGGAGTCACTAATTAACATAACTCCAATAAGTGCATGTCTTTGGACTCCCAGGACCTTCTTGCTGTGAGACAGCATTGCTGCCATGATGCTAAAATAGCACTTCTCAGCACTTCTTGGATCTAAATATGACAACAGCTGGCTTCAAAAAACAAACATAACAGCAGTAAAAACTTTTAACATTGAGGCTTCAAAGTCTGAGCACCAGAAACCAGTTAGTGATATTAAAGTGGGTACATCCATCTTGTATATACAGTCTATTGGAAAAAGCCATAACACAACTTCGGTATAAAATAACTAGTCAAACTTAATAAACGGCTTTGCTCCCGCCCCCCAAAAAATGTTCAAACAGCTTTTTTTTGCCTGCATTTTATACTTTTAATACACTTTCACAAAGATTTACACCATGGCTTCATTTACAGCTCAATCCAGCGTGCCAATATGATCAATGTCTCTGGCTCATCCCATCACGTAGATATGCCTGACACTGGGGAAAAAAGAAAGGGGAAAAAAGCGGTGACGTTCCACTCTGAGGTTCAGTCAATGCATCAACGCGGCCGGGTTATGGGTTTGGTTCGGCTGTTATAAAGTAAATTATTAACTTTTGGAGGGCCATAGATTTTCATTCAGATTGTTTAGGTGGCAGTTATCTGCCTTAAAATGTCTCTAACCCAAGGACAAAACTGCTAGCTTGTCTATTGAGTCTCCTTTTACAGTATAGTTTTTCACAGAAATTTCCGTTCTGATGTGAAATTAGTTAAATATTCTCAAACAGAAATTTTCATGTTTTTTTTGTGAAAAAAATGAAATCTACTAAAGTAATCTACTGTAAACACATCTGATCTACAGTTTTATTTAAAATAAAGCTCTTCATATATCTATATTTTAATGCAGATGCAGTTCTGCCACACTGATGTATGAGACACGGAGACAGAGTTGGCTTGGCAGAGTATCTGGGAAATAAACTTTAGATGTGTCACGTCTGTGTCAGTGCGCATAATGCAGTGTTTGATCAAGGCCTCACTGGCTTCTGAAATCATTTGCATTGATTTTAATCTTTCTGCTACATAAAATAGAGGAAAGTCTTTAAACACGAGAAGGGCCAGCGTCTCCGTTTTGAGAAAACACTAATTTCAAACGGGACTTACAAAGGCAAATTTATCGTCTGCCTTTGAGTCAAGGAGTCAGCCTGTGTTTGTCACGCTTCAGCTAGGACTCTGATTGGATTTTTTTATTTGTGAGGGGGGGGGGAGACAGTGAGATTGGTTAGCTTAATTGGTTAAATTTGAATTCAATCCTGATAAGTTGCAATATAAATACAGGGCTGTGGTGGGAGGCCCGGGCAGCTGAGCCACAAAACAACATTGTGCCTTCGGGGTGAAAATTAACCTCAGAAATAAGAGAGGAAATAGAAAATGATTACATCAGTTGAAAACCTCTCTGTATCCCTGACACCTTTACAGGACTGTTAGGTTGTGCCTGGCAGCCATGGTGGAGGTCCAACAACACCTGAACATGCCTCTAAACATAAAAGTCAGCCATCTAAAAACTGCTAAAGTAATGTGACAAATACTGTGTAAACTGACTATTTTACATGAGTCTACACGACTCTGTCTTGTAGCTGATGCATAGTCATGCTGTAATTATTAAAGAGAACAAAAACTACATATTTACATTTTTATCTTTATTAACTAAATGTATGACCGTTCTTTATTTCGTATTCTTCAATTCTGTTTCAATTCTGAATATTTTTTCTGTTTCTGGATGAATATCAGGGGCAAAAAAGTTGTTTGCACTTTGTTCATACATGGAACACAGATAGTGTTACTTTGTTTGCATTTATGCTCTGACTTTAAGTCGTTTATGGCAGCCAGTTGTTTAAGTGTTATCATTATTATTGCAGACAAAGTGTATTTTGTTTTGCATCATTATGCAGAAATATAATAATTTATATGAAATTCCACAAGACCAGGTTGAAGCCTAAGTGCGGACTGATTTTTAAAACTGTGTCCAAATTATGACTTTAAACACCGTTATGATCTTAGCTAACATGAGCTAGCTAAATTCAGAAACTATTTCACTTATAGTCTTTCACATCCTGCTTACTATGTATCAAGATCACATTCAATTATTAATTAGTATGCGTAAATCGCTACATTTTTAATGATCTCAAAAAAAACCTGATTTTTTTTAACTACCAAGCAAACGTCGGTGATATTGGTATGAGGCTAAGGTCAACAGAGCGGTAGCTACACTGGTGGCGGTGAAGAAATGATGATGATCTTGCAGGAACTGTGATTATGTTGTTGCAAAGCTGAAGAAATGCTTGGCAATCTGGTGATTTTCAGCAGCATTTTTACAGCCCTGAGTGGACGTGGATGTTGTATTTAGCCATGTCATAGTAGTGTAACACAAAGAAATGATTCTGGGAAATGTAAATTAGGTGCAATATGCCCTCAGTACGATACATTACTCTAGTGTTGTGGTGTTGAAATAAAGAGGAGAAAACCCAGGCTTGTATGGTTTTACAGCCTGAGAACATTCGTGCATTGAGTACAGTTTGTCCTTGGACTTCTCAACATTTCAAAATAAAAATGCCATCCTACTTCAGATCTATCAAAATAGGAACTCTGAGTCAGAAAGTCTGATGAATAACTCATCTATTATAGTCCTTGGCTGGGTTGATCATAGGTCAGTTTCCAACATGTTGCTGCCATTATCTCATCTTCTTACTTGCCTGTTGACTGTATGACTCATTTCCCTTTCCTTTGCTCAATCATTATATTCTCACCTACACATTGCCACACATTTCACATTCTATTCGTCAGACTCTATACAATACTTAAAAAAAATAAAGCCGCTCCTGTTTACACGCACGACCTCAAAATATAAGGACACAATTAGAGGCTGCGCTGGTTTAACCGAACAGCTCTATGTATCGCTTAGAAGACACAGGCACCGTTTTCGTCCTTGCTCTCCCTGTCGCATTTTTCTGGTGGGAACAATGAAGCGGCTGACTGAGACCCAGTTTTCTTTTGCTTCATCATCATGCCTGCCTTTACAGTTGTGTTGTCCTTTCACGTTTGGCTGCCATGTCGGCTGTCTGTGCCGCATTCACAAACATCATTAAATCCCTTGTCCTAAATTGCCTACATCAACTACATTTCATAATGCTTTCATCTTCCCTTCTGTGACTTTGTTCTTTTTCTGCACAGTTAATTCCTTTGCTTTTTCTTTTTTTCTCTCGCTCTCTTTTTCTTTTTCTCCACGTCGCTTTCTGTTAGTGCACGGTTCGCCTATTAGTCTTTATATCGTCCAAACTGGGATGTGAAGCAAAACAGATGCTTGCTTTTCCTTTAAGTAATATATGTTGGCAAATACCAATCCACTTTTGCGTAATAAAACTTCATCCAAAGAAAATTACAGCAGCTATGCTACGCAGTAAATTAATTACAGAGCCATTAAATGCATCTAACATCGTGTTGTGAGACTAAATTGCAGTGGTGGATTAAAACAACTAGTACAAGTAAGCAGGCTTCTCTTAATAAATACGATTTTGTGTTGTCACACTTGAAGCAGTTTGAGTTTATCCTTCACCATATGAGAAATTAGAGTGGATAAATAGATACAGGCCGCCTCCGGGGCCCGGAAAAGATCCTGTGCAGTGTACACTTCGCTTTGACTTCTCAGTGTGTGTGTGGGTTTCTGCTGCATGAAATATCAGCTGTGGGAGTGTTCGGATCTTAAGCAAAAGTTGCTTTGAATCCCGAGATGCCTTGCACAGTTTTTTTGAAACTTTTCGCTCTTTTATGACTCCACGCGACCTCGTTTTCACCCCCACAAAATCCGGTCAGACTGAGTTAGAAACACAAAGGGTATTGTGTTATTCTTAATTTAGAAGCTATATCCATGAAAATTATATGTTGGTGTTCCACTTTCACGAGAGGCAGCTCACTTCAGAGCATTGACCAAAGGTAGCAAGTTAGTATATTTTGCTAATGGGTGCTGGCTTTTAGAGAGACTTTTACTGATTGCTTTGTTTGGCCTCATGCCCAAAACGAGAAAATGAGGGGGATAATCGAGCTTTATTGCTCACTGTTTAACTGTTGATAAGTGTTAGTTTGTTTAATGGCTGCATTTATGTCTTATTTAATTACTCCCACCATTTGAGAAAGAGGTAGTGCAGTAAAGGTGTTCCTCTGGCTCGGTTTGTTGCTGTGGCTTTAAATTCAATAAATATCAACACTTAGTTGAATCAGAGTGGGGGGGGGGGGGGTTCCATGGAAGTACTAAAGGATGAAAGAAAATCACAGTCGGGGACGGTCGCAAGTAATTTTGTTCAATTTATAAAAGTGAGTCTGTTGTAGGCAAATGCTTTTAAAATGTTGCTCCAATACAAAGGTCCATTGAGTTAGAATCACATTAGATGGGGTTAAAATATATTACATTAAGTTTGAGCCTCAGTGCCAAGCTTCAGTTTCACTGAGAAAAAAGAAAAAACCTAGAACAGCACTTAGCTTAAGGTAGAGCTCCTCTAACCATGGATAAAAAAAGTTCTGTTTAATAAAAGAAGAAAAATGTGCCTGTTTCTCATCTGTAATGTAATGTACGGACATATCTACGCACATGTCTATCTATCTATCTATAGATGTTGGTGCCAGACGGACTTGTGTAAGCATTTTGTTCTTGGGACAAAAAAGCCTTTGTGAGGTCAGAGGTCTGAGCAGAAAAGCAACAGTGACTCAAATAACCACTCTTTACAACCAACGAAGGAGCATCTCTGAACAGACACCGCATCGAGTCTTGAAAAAGATGGACTACAGCAGCAGAAGACCACACCAGGTAACACTCCTGTCAGCTGACAACATGAAGCTGAGGCTACAATTTGCATGGATTTTTAAACACAAAATTCATTCAGATGGTATGATCAGAATTTAGAATAAATAACATGAAAACATGGCTCCAGCCTGCCTTGCATCAACAGTTCAGGATGCTGGGAGATATTTTCTAGGCACACCTCATGTCCTCCACAGTCACCTGATCTCAGTCAAATAAAGCACCTTTGGGATGTGGTGGAATGGGAGATTCACATCATGGATGTGCAGCCAACAGATTTGTAGCAACTGTGTGATGCTGTCATGTCAGCGTGGACCAAAATCTCTGAGGAATGTTTCCAGCACCTCGCTGAATCTGTGCATCTAAGAATTAAAGCAGTTCTAAGGGCATTAGCAAGGTATATATACATAACAAATAATCATCAAATAAAACAGCAGAAGGACAGACAAGTTCAAACACAGAGGGCTATGCTTTAATTCCATTTGAGTACATCAAGAAACAGCTAAAAGCATTATCTAGATTAAAGATAGGGTAAAAGAAAGTCCACACCATAAAGCTTACTTTTTGAAGCGAAGCTGGCAGGGAAGGAGGTGCAGCCGTATCATTTGCACCGTTCTTCCCCACACGATTCCTTCAAAGTCCCCAGGCTGAGTCTCCTTGGACTCCTGTCGGCATGTGGTCCATAAACTCTGGGAGGCTGAGGCAGGATGTTGGCGTGTAGGAGTGTGTTCTCACTGTTTTTAGGAACAGCTCTATCCGCCGTGTTTTTATGCTCGGCTTTGACGTGGATCAGTTGTCACCTCTGACTTCAAATCTATGCTCTGCGGAGAATGGGAGCGAGAGGAAAATCATAATGGAGCACATTCGGCCATCAGTGTCATTCAAGTGTCACATCTCTGATTAAACTGGAGCTGCATTACATATCCCGTTATTACTTTTCCTCATCTACACTAGGTTAGCGGAGTGAGTTATCTGGTCTTCATTTACCCAACTTTGATCGCATTTGATAAAAAATATAAAGTCTGTGATCTTAAGCGACTCATTTCCTTTCACTTGATTTTCCATCCAACTGATTGCTTCTTTCAGTTAGGAAGGATGATCGCCTCGGTATGGTGATGGATGAGAAACTGTAGAGAAACTGTTCGATGAATTGTGTGACGTGTTCCACATCTTTGTTTCTAACCTCACTAAATTGTTACTTGTCCCTCCTAAAGCTCTGTCACACCTTCTTTTTGTAAAAGAGTTAATGGCATTTGAAGCTCCCAACTAGCAGCCACCTCTGAAGCTCCACTCTGTTGTCTCTCCGTCTTTGCGTCGCATTGATGCTGATCGCGTCTCTTTCTCACGGCTGCGTTGTGACACGAGACAGCACGCCATCTCACTTCAGCTTACTTCTCATGTCGTGAAACCAAATCTAATCTGATACGACTTGTAAAACGAGAAGGGAAGCACTGCTCCTTCGCTCTTCCTCTTAATAAATGTGCCGACTAAAATTAGTTCTGTGCAACTCTCTTTCACAGTGAACTCTTAAGAGCAGCACAGATGTTCTCAAAGAAATTTTAACTTCAGTGTTTTGCACATGCTTTAGCTCAGAATCAGCACCTGAAATAATCCAACTAAATTCTGATAATTAATAATTACAAATCACTAATCTTCATCACGCTGAGAGAAATACTAAAACATAAACGGTAATAGGAGTGTCATCTTTAACTCCTTTAATAACACGCATATGTTTTTGAAAGTGAGCCCCACTTTCTCTGCCAGGAGCAAACAAACTGTGTCTATTTTATAAAACAAAGAAATGTCTCTACAGAGTAGGAATTTGTTATCCAGGAAATGCTTCAGATGTCTTATGCATACTTTTCAATAAATATCAACCAAGCGTTGAGATTTGTGGTAGAATTTAGAAGTTGCTGCTTGTAATTGGGTTTACAAGTCGGCAAACGACTGTTATGTAAGTCAGAGGGTTCTAACTTTGATCAAACTGGAGAATAAAAAGCTTAAAGTGTTTCGGAGTTATGTGAAAGATCGATTTCTGTGATTTTGAAGCAGATTTAAGCATGCTCATTTGTAACGGTCAACCGAGTGACACAATCTGAAAATGTGTTTGTTCTCTTTGTGTTAGAATTTCAGTAAGTTGTGACTGATTTTGACTGATTTTGGCAAAAATTAAAGCTAGTGGGAGTTTTAGCTTCCAAGTATCTTAATTGGTTCTGTGAGCTGAGTGTCACAGTCACTGCTACAACCCCAACTGATACTGATCCCAGGCCAAATCTGGCCACACGGCAATGCCACATGCTCTTTCATTTCATACACATTGTTGTGTCTGGTAGAATCGTACAAGTGGCATCATCATTAGACCCTAATCTTTTGTATCATTAAGCACAGACATGCTCGTGCTTTTAACAAAAGAGGGACTAAAATCTTTGCCATCTTTCTAAAGATAAGTGAAAATATGAATCTAATATTTTTAGTTTGTCTAACTACTTTTTGCCCCTTTTTTGCCAAAAAACTAAAAGCTGGGCATTCTTGTAAGTCTGTTAGCAGTCTTTCTCTGGCTGGTAAAGAAGAGGGAAAATAGATGAGGAAAAACACATGAAAAAATAACAACAGCTGTTACAACTGTGCTGCATCGACACTACAATGGTATCCCAGCTAATTTGTCCAATTATGCAGTTTCTATTATGTTAATGATTTTGCACATTAGAACAAGAGCAGGTCAACCATAATAAAATATTTTACCTGTCAATAACCAAGGTTAACATAGTTAACTAAAAGTAAACTCAAAAAAATTAAACTAGATATAAAAAAAAAAAAACACTTTAGTTAGTAAAAAAAAAATCTAAATTAGAACTTTTTAGAAAATTTAAACAAACTGAAATGATTTTGTGAGAAAAACATATAGAGGAATTATTTTTGGTATTTGTTAATTTGGTGAAATTTGTTATCACAAACTGGCTGATGAGGCTTTTACAGATGTGTTTATTGAGGCTTTGGATGTCTACAAAACTGTGAGTCAACCTCTTTCAAAGAGTTGTGTTTATATTGTAATATTCATGCTGATTTTCCTAAATCTTGCCTCTGACACATGCCCTTCATACAATAGCAATTATAAAGTCTTAAACTAACACTGAAACTAATAAAAACTAAACAAAAACTAAACATTTTCAAGCAATGAAAACTAAACTGAAACGAGCAAACCCACTCAGGAAATTAACGGAAACTAAAATAATTCAAAACAAAATAAAATAAAAATAATTTGAGAATACAAAACTATAATAACTCTATCAGTAAGACCAAACAGGAAGATTTTACAATTACACAAGTCCTCCCCTCCTCCTTCTCCTTCTCTCTGTGGCTCTGCTGCACCCTCCCAGTTTGAAAACCTCTGATACAGATAAATATGTCGCACAGATCCGAGGCACAAATTAAATGTATAGAAATATAATCTTACCACTGAGCTAGAAACAAACCAGATGGCAGATTATTAGATGCCAGATATCTAACATGCAGGGCAGACAGTATACCTGAACTAGTTCAAGTTCAAGTACAAGTTCAAATTTTATTTGCCACATGCAGTGGCAGGTTGCCCTGCAGTGGAATGAACCCGCCCCCCGACCTTACACACACAACACAGACATCACATGGGGATAAAAGTCAGAGAACGGTTGCATTACAGAAAAAACACTGAAATGTACACTACAATGGGAAAGTACAAGAGGAAAAAAAGAGACCTCTACTCATGCTGGGCTATAGGAGGACAGCATGAGAACAGGAAGCAAAAAAAACTCCTCAGAAAGCACATAAATGTCCACAGTACAACATTATAGAGCACGTGACCAGCAACACGGTTGGGTAGGGGATGAGGAGTAATCCCAGGCAACACAGCAGCCATCCTGCCACTGCGCCGACTCTCCAGCACGGGCCCAGACCCGCCTCGTGTTCCCAGGAGGCAACAAGCATCGAAGGCATTGGAAGGGGAAGGGGGATGTGTGAGTGCTTATCAGTGTAAATGTATGTGTGTGCGTGTCCATAGTTCAGCTGAGACAGTGTCCTTCACCCTATCAGGCTAAGTAAACAGTCTACCAGCCCACCCAGGTGGCCTTCCATAGAGTGGGAAGAACAGTCAACACACAGTCGTTATCAGGGAGTTTTTGTTCGGCTCCAGCCTTGAGCCCACAGCTGGCGCCGAGGGGATATCCGCATTATGATGTTGATGTTGTTGATGTTGTTGATTTTTCTTTTATGCGAGCAGCTCATGAGAATTTCAAAGCTGTTCTTTAACACCCCGACACTGGTCTCTCAATCTCCGGTTGGAGAACCGCGAGCTTCTCCATGATGTTATCAAACTTGCGCTCCGTGGTGTTGTCATTCTTGTGCTCAGACAGCCGATTCTGAGAACTCACGACTGCAGTGAGCTGTTCCACGATGTAATCCAACTTTCGCTCAGAGGTGTTATTCTGAGCAGACCTCTCCTTGATGTAACCCAATATACGCTCAGAGGTGTTATTCTGAGTATTCACGGCAGCTGTAAGCTCATCCAAGGTCTTAACCATGCTGCACTCAGTGAGCCCATTCTGAGAAGTCGCGCCTCGTCCCATCGTTTCAATCCCAGCAGGCAGCCTTGGGGGGGTTTGAACAGCCGGTTCCGCTTTCTTAATTCTCCGATAAGCCAGGGCCAAGCCAGCTCCGATCAGCAGGAACCCTGTTATCATTGTTCCAAATAGGTAGATATCTTCAGCGTCCTCGATCAACAGTTCCGCCAGGCACACGACCCTCCATTTCTGCCACCCGTCCATCGTGTATCTGGCAGGGAAAGTCCCTCCAGAGCACTCGGGCTCTCCCGAGCCCAGACTTCTCGTTGAGAAAAGGGTGTCAATAGCATTCAGAGACCAGTTGATCAAATCCATAATTCTCTTTTAGGTTTAGAGAACAGACTGTGAGAGAGTGTTCCAGGGAAAAGTAATACACACGAGACAAGACAAGGACACAAGTATGACTTAATTCCAGTATATCATTATTATATGGTTTGGCTGAAAATTAACAACCTTCCATGCCAGGTGGCACCAGTGCCTACAGAGTCAAATCAAACGGACACGCAGAGGCTTGTTCAGCTTACATCACAGAACATAACCAACATTTGACAGCTACAAATGAACTCATGAGGACAGCAATCGTTTAATCATAATAACTGTTGTGATTTATTGCTGGAAGACACGGCTCCAGCAGAAATTGTGCAGCAGCACAGACAATAAAGTTACTTTGTTCAATTTAGAAGTCTTTTTTTTTTTTTAAGAAAAGGAAAATTGAGACAGGTCTTAGTCGAGTCTTTAAAGCTTTTATCAAATTTACGGAAAGCAAGATTTATTGTTCAAAACGGGGAAGGACAGGTTTATATCCATTTTTTTCTATGCTTTTAGCAAATACTGTTACAGGTATCCCATAAGAGTGTGCATCCTGCTCTCCAAGGAGGCCTGACACAGATAAACCATCCTCCTGCACTAAACCTCTTGGCACTGTCACCACATCTTGTCATTCCTCCTATCATTGGTATGACACTTAACTGACCTTTTGAGTCCCAGCTCTGACACACAGGTTGGGTTGCATATCTCCAATTTTCAAGCTGAAATCTCCAATTGGATTCCTGCCAGACACCTCCCGATTGACCTTGAGCAAGCCTGAGCTGCTGTTCCCCCCTCAGAAATCCTGCTCTTAACAAGAGGCGTCAATCACGATGACACCGGTGCAGTTGCTCCATCCCAGACCAATGTTCAGTTTGATCTTAGACAACCAACTGCTACAGCTGCTTTTGCAGATTTGCCCAGTGTAAAATTTGCTGACTCAGGCCCAATTGTTTGTACAAACACTCTTTGTCTCCCATCTGGACTGCTGCAGCTTCGATCTGGCTGAGCAATCTGAAAAGAACTGCACCATAGATGTCAAAATAAAATCCAACATATACTTGGGCTTTTTTTTCATTACTGTAATAAAAATCTGTAATATACTGTTTGCAGGTTGCACCGTTTGGAAATGCAGTCCTTGGGTCTTCCTATTTATTTTATATTGCTCACCTCTACTTATCTCAAAGAACTACTTTTGGACCATTCTCAAATAAGGAGCCAGAGGAATCAAACAGTGAACTTAAAATATGATTAAAATATATAGTTTAACTTTGCTACTGATTCCATTGTAGTTTGTTCTATTTGATTTAATCCAAACAAATTATGCTAATGAAATTAAATAAAGCAATATTCCAACATTTTAGGAAACTAGTTTTTGCTTGGTTTCTAAATGGTACTGTAGTTCAAAACCCCTTATGACTTAGTGCTACATGTGACCATCAACATATTGAATAGAAGCAACATGAAGAAAGATTCACGATTCTTTCCAAAGGTAACAAAGTCGTTCTACCAGAACTTCTAAAGCTCACTGATTTCCATTGTTAAGCTAGCCAATAATATATAATAATATAATATAAGACTTTTGAAGGACAGTTTTAAGTTTATGCGCACAGGCTTCGTTAGCCTAGTGAGGTTAGCTATTGTTCTATTTCTGTGCTTTATGCTAAGTTAACTTTTTCCCAGCTGTAGCTTAATAAACATCATACATTCTCATATTCTCTTAGATTTTTATTAAAGGTTATCGTGACTGGGTGGGGCCACACTAACTGACACATGGATGTGGACCAGAAAGTATCTGCTCAGCTAGGCTAGGCTAGGCTAAGTCAAGTCATAGAACACGACACCTCGACTGTGTTTGTGGTTTTGGTGTAATTTTGAGCACTAAAAAAGTTAAATATACTGAGACACCATCAAGGAAGCCTAAACTCTAGTTTTGATGAGCAAAGTTCTCGTGTTTTCTTGCACCAAGTCTTTAGGTGTAGCTTGTTAGCATTAGCTGATAATTGAGCTCTCCTCTCTCTAATCAAAGTATGATCATTTCTGGCTCCAAAAGCATAGCATGGTGAGAGGCAGTGCGCTACAACTTAAGCTTCAAAACATGCTTTCGTAAACTAAAATGTAACATTACTAAAAAAAACACAATAATTCACGTCGTACACTGTAGCGGGCTGCTAGTCCAGCTCTGATGTGTGAAGCGTTAACATGCGGTGTTTCTCTAGACTTGTCTTATAAAAGATAAGAAACACACATCATGCTCAAATATTCATTTAAGAGCATAATTCAAAAAGAAATTAAAGCTTCATTTTTTTCTTTTTAAAACACAGATGTGAGATTATTACAACTGTCATTAAGAGAATGAAAGCAAATAACTATATTGAACAAATTATTAAACGTTGCAATCTCATTTCATGCTCTGGAAGCCGACGTCTAGTCTTGTTATCACTAGATTTGCTTACAAATCAGTGCCTGTGTTGAAGTTAGGGTTTGTTTTTTATCTCTGTTGCTATAGTGCGTCCATCCTGTCACGGGGATAAAAATAAAAGATTCAAATGAGCGTGTGTATTTGTTTGAAATTGCTTCTGCCTCGCAGTGGTTCGGTGGTGATAGACAGCAAAGGTGCAGAACCTGAAGCTGAAGTGATTTGACACACACTTCGCTCTCACACAGATACCCTGCGATGTGATCAGACTTTTAACGCGGCTGCACATAATGTGTATTCACTGACGGGGAAGGGGGTGGAGAGCAGCGTGGACCGGGATGACGAAGATGACAGATAATTGAGACAAAACATACTACAGCAAGATTTCTTTATCATTATCTTGAAGTTGTTTTTCGCTCATTTGGATTTAGTGTGGCATTGTTTCACTTCTTCCCTGCAGGCTCTCAATGACAACTAAAAGAGCATTCTCTCTTTCCTCGTTAACTGAGGAGTGCATCAGTCCTAATAAGAAAGCTTTTACACGGTTAATTAAGAGACACTGTAATGCAGTATGTAATGCTCAATTTACTCGATCTCATTCTCCCCCTCGTCCTCTTTAATTTCATTCAGAATCAATCTGTCGGACTGTTTTTTTCTTTTTCTTCCCCCTTATTATGTGGACTTTTCTACATCAAGGCCCGCTACGACTCTCCAATTTGCTTGTGTGGGTTCCATTTTGAGCCTTTCCAATAGCTTCCTCTTCCACTGCACTCTCTGATCGGCCATTTCTTTTAATTCTCAGCCTTGATGCTGCTAATTCAGGGCAGAAGAGTGGGGGTGGACAAGGACAAAAAGAAAAAAAAAGAGAAAAACGGATATAAGGAAATAAATGAGCTGGTTTGAAGGGAAATTAAGATGATAAAATGCTGGAAATAGGGGGCAGCATTCACCAAAACACAAACATTGGCAGGGAGCGAGCTGCGAGGACTTGCCAGTGAAACTAATGTAAACATGGAGGGAATATAGAGTGGAGAGGAAAAGAGAAGCTGTGAAAATAGAGTGGGGCAGTGTTGGAGTGAAAGCGGATGAGTAAATAGACCAATCACACTTTGAGGGCAAGGAGGGAAAAAGAAGAAGAACAGTTGTAGATTTAAGGGGAAGGAAACAAACGGAGCAGACAACTCGAGAGGAGTGAGCTGAGGGTGGCATTTTAAAGGTCCGCGCGTTTGAACATTAATTAAAAGTTGTCCACTGATGAACTGCCCTGTGATGAATTGTTTCCCTTCCCATAAAAACTGTGTATGCATCCCAGAGGGATGAAGGCAGGCCACTAAATCTGCCATCCATGTTTTTCATGCTCTCTGCTTTTGACAGTAATGAGCCAGGCCGGTATGATTGGCTGTTCAGAGGCTGATTAAAAGTAGTTCCTCCTAATACATGGATTTACTTTGACATTTCCTATGCGGGAAATCTAATAGCTCCTTCAGCAGTGGTGAGTGTGATAATTATTTTCATTAGCGCATCATTGCGCAGTTGTTGATTCTTCTCAAATGAAAATCTGAAAACAATGTGACAGAAATAGGTTGGGGGAGGAACCTGCAGAAAATTGGCACCTCAAGTCTGCAGATCCCCTTGGATTCAGAGAGCTTTAAAGAGGACCTGTTAAGCTCATTCCCTGCTGTTTTTATTCTTGGACTCTAGTAGGGTAGCTTTGCATGATTTGCAGTTCAAATAATCCTTATTTATCCTATTCTGGGCATTGGTGCAGTCTCTCAATCTGAAACAAGTAGTTTTAGGTACTCTATCCCATTAAAGGCAGCTCTCTTGTGACTGGCTGCCCCACACAAATAAAAAGGTTTAAACAGCTGGTGGGTGCATCAGGTATTTCTAGAGAAAAAGCTCTAAAAACACTGTCTGCTAAACATCAAACAGAAGTTACAGTTTTTCTCAAATGTTAAAACACAAAAGCCAATCCTGTAACCCAAATGACCAGTAGTCTAAACACATTTACTAAATGTAGCCACCATATTCCAGTACCATAAACACATGTCACATGAAGACACAATTCACAAAACACAACCCTCTGTACTCATAAATCTAAACACATTTTTCCTTGCTAAAACACATGTTGCAAAACAACTCTGCTCATATTCTCAAATGAAAGCCCATGTGATGCAAAATGCTTGCCACAGTCACCAATCTTTGAACACAGGGAACACACCTGGCGTCAGTCACTACACACAACGACTCAAAATTGAAGACACCTGTTGCTAATGATGTGACCCCACCTATAAAAGCATAGTTTGGTGAAGATGCCAAACAATCACAATGGATGAAGGCATTCGAGCGTGCGGAAGGAGAAGAGCTGCAGGCCGAAGAGGGGTTGAGATCAGAGGAGGAAGAGGTGAAGGCCGAAGAAGAGGAGTTCGGAGTAGAGGAGGAAGAGAAGGAGGCCAACAAGAGAGAGGAGAAGGTCCAGGTGGGAGAAGAAGACAACCTCGCACCATCATAACAGATGATATGCGAGCAACAGTAATTGATCATGTCATTGGCCATGGCATGACAATGGCTGAAGCGGGACGAAGAGTACATCCAAACCTGAGTAGGTTCACCGTGGCCACCATTACCAAGGCATTTAGACAACACAACAGGTATAGTACGCTATTGCTTTCTTTGTCACACTACAGTTTTACAGGCCTGTGAAAGTGGTCTGTTACTTTACATGTAGTTTTACATATAAATCAGTCAATTGACAACACATGTTTCTTTCTTTAGAGCTGAAAGGATGCCACATAGAGGTGGGAGGGTTGCCATATTCACAGCGGCACAAGAAACCCTCATTGCAGATAATGTAAACTTTGAGAACATTGATGCTGTCAGCGTGTCCACAATAGACCGAGTTCTCCGGCGCCAACAGATGAGGATGAAACAGGTCTACAGGGTTCCCTTTGAGCGCAACTCTGCGCGACACATAGAACAACGTTACGAGTATGTGCAAGTACGTATACATCCATGTCCACAGTACAGTTAGTGGACATACTGTGTTGCTTAGTGGCCTACATTACTTCTGGACAATACTGTGCTACCTGATTGACCGTTCTGAACACCTGTACGCTTTTCCATGTTCACAGAGGATAATGCAGTTGGACGCGATGGCCAGACCCCATGAGTACCTCTTCCTGGATGAGGCTGGCTTCAACCTCCAGAAACGAAGGCGAAGAGGCCGTAACATCATTGGCCAAAGAGCCATCACTGAGGTTCCTGGCCAACGGGGGGGTAATATTACTCTTTGTGCAGCTATGGGTACGGAGGGGCTTGTCCACCGGCATGCTGTCCTTGGGTCTTACAACACCCAACGTCTCCTCACCTTCCTAGAGGAGCTAAAAGACATCCTCCTGGACCGTCAACAACACCATCCTAGGCTAGCACATCACATGTATGTGATCATTTGGGACAACGTCCGCTTCCACAAAACACACCAAATCAGAGTGGTTCACCACCAACAGTGACCACTTTTTAAACGTCTGTCTGCCACCCTACTCCCCTTTCCTGAACCCTATAGAGGAGTTCTTCTCATCATGGAGATGGAAGGTGTATGACAGACAGCCATACACAAGAGAGAACCTCGTACGGGCAATGGAGCTGGCCTGTGCTGACATCCCAGTGGAGGCCTTCCAGGGATGGATTCGCCATTCCAGGGCGTTTTTCCCGCGGTGCCTAGCAAGGGACAATATAGCCTGTGATGTGGATGAGGTGATGTGGCCCAATGCAGCTCGGCGACATGATGCCGCACAGTGACTGTGTGTAATACTGTAAAAAGACCGTGTAGACAATAAAAAAGACTTCACACCCTGATCATGTTTCCGAGAGTACTGTTGTGTGCGATAGATTCTGTTTTTGCATTGAGTTGTGTTACAGTAGTGTACATACATGCAGGATGTTTTTATAGATTTATAGTCTTCATGTGAAACGCACAAATCTAAATGCCTAATCCTCTGCAGGGTTCTATGACGATCCGTTACTGTACAGTTTATAGAAATATGCATTGGCAGTTATGAACCAAAGAACCTTCTCACAAATTGAGCATTGTGTTTTCAATTGTTTTGCTGTAGTGTGTAATGCTGTGTATAGGTTTGACAGCTTCGAGCTGCTCTCTTGGTGTGGGAGTTTGAGTTTTGCAGTGGGAAGGTGTGGTTGTGTTTATGTAGCTTTAGAGAAGGGTGTTGTGTTTGGACATTGGGGGACCTGGTGGTAACGTTTGTGACATGTGTTTTAGCATTTGAGAAAAACTGTAAGTACTGTCAGGTAAACATGCTGTAGTAATTGCTGCAAACTACCAACTCCCTCAAGAGTTGTTAGAGACTATAAATAGAGTTTAAAAAAAAAATAATGATTTTAAAAAAGGCAATAATGAACTTTCAGTTCTTAGATAAAAACATCACAGCAGATGAATGCTAATGTTGCTCATTAACTACTGGATCTGTAAATAAGCATTGTTTTGCAACGTTAATGTCCAGTAGCAACACATGTAAGCTTCATAAACCACACTGTACACTACTCTAAAATTCAATTTTATTTATATAGCGCCAAATCACAACAACAGTCGCCTCAAAGCGCTTTATATTGAAAAAACTCAACAATCTAATGACCTCCTATGTGTAAGCGCTTTGGCGACAGTGGAAAGGAAAAACTCCCCTTTAACAGGAAGAAACCTCCGGCAGAACCAGGCTCAGGGAGGGGCAGGGCCATCTGCTGCGACCGGTTGGGGTGAGAGAAGGAAGACAGGATGAAAGACATGCTGTGGAAGAGAGCCACGAGAGCTCTACAAGTACAAGAGCTGCAGGGCTTGAGATTTTTAAAGACAGCTAACAGATCTGATGTGAGCAATAAAGAAAAGTGTTGAGAAGCAAAGTTTTCCAGTGAAAACTTTGCTTCTCAGCTTGAATCAAATGAATCAAATTACTTTCCAATATGTAATATTTAAATAGTAACTTACAGAGAGGGACAAACCAGCAGCTAAACAGACTGAGGCAACATTTCAGGGATATTTACACAGTAACGTGCTGCTGCAGTCAACGAGTTCAGATGCAGTAAATCATGTTCACGTATGAAAATTAGATTGAGAGGAAAACCAAAGCATAAGAAATATAAGAGTTAATGTGGGTTGCTTTCAGAGTGTGAATCTTGTATAACCGCACGTGTCTGTCTGAGTGATCTTTGGCCTATGATAGAACAAGTGGGTGCTGTAAGTACTTTATTCAAAGGCATAAACAGTTAAAGTGTAGTTTGTAATTTTGCAGTTTCACTAATTGAATTCATTTTTGCTCTTCATAATATCTTTGCTGGAGGAGCCAAACCTCCTGAGAAGTTTTTTTTCCTTAACAAGCGTTGACTTCTAACAATATTTACTCTCATATTAGCTAAAGTAAGCTGTAATTGTAGTGTATTCAAATCATTATGTTTCCTTCCTGTAAAAAAAAAGCCTTATCGTGCAAACGTAATTTGGTAGCATCTCACCAATCAGTGCTTCAAATCGACCTCGCCACAGGAGGCCCAAAAAGAAATGCAAGGCGAGACAATCGGGAGCGTTTCAAACGCGCATGCAGCAGCCACATTGAGGCTGTTATATGATGCAAAGTGGGAGACAAATTGCAGAGTTGCAGGCCGAAATGGTTCATGGAGTCGGCTGAGTCTGACATATTCTGCCCGCTGAGCTCCACTAATCACTGCAGCCTGTCACAGGCACGCCCCTCTTCTCCAGAGAGCAGACGATCACGCACCCGATCTCAGGGCAGCCACAGGCTGACCCCATATAACACACACATGCAGACACACCCAGGCAGCCCTCTTCACGCGCATGCAATTAGATGTCAAACAGATCACAAGTGAAATGTAGTTTCCACTCCTTTACTGTCTGGTAACAGAACATAAATTCTTTTCTCTGTCCCCTTGTGTGTTTCTGTGACTTGCACATAGCATAAAACTGCATACTACAGCATAAAAAAATCTCCATATCTATCATTCCTAATTGTTTTTCTATTCCACCCCCCATCTCCCACATACACACAAATACAGGGGCCCATTTTTAAGCTGTATCAGTGTAATTGATGCAATGACTGGAAATAAACAGGCAATTTAAGTGCTGGACACCTCACTGCTCTCTCTCTTCCTCCTTCTCTCTTCACTGCTCTCTCTCTCACCACTGTGTTTCTTCTTTGGCCCTCCTCTCACACAGACACTCACATACACAGTCACACACACTACTTTGTGGAGTATCTCACGATCGAACAAGGTGGAATAGGGGACAAGGTCAACATGCTGGGGGACAAAAAAAAGAACGTGTGAGACAGAGAGGAAATTAGGCAGGATAAGAATAGAGAGGGACAAAGGGCATCCAGAAAACATAGACCAATCTTGCAGATGACTCACATCTGGATAATTCTGGTTTTGTTGTTCTTGCTTTTTAACGACAAATTTACAACTGCACGAGAAAGCAAGAGATCGCGATATCGCTGTCCAAACTGCATTATTAACGTTTCTCGGTCATTGTAGCATTGACCAATATACCAGCTTATTCTCTCTGTTTGGAGGCTTGCAGCTCAGATGAGGTGCAGTTCACTGAAAGCTTTAACTCCCCCCAACTAAAAAAATGTTTGTTCTAAAAAGTCTTTTCTGTGTGCGTGATGGGTCGCCTTCACTCGACCACTCAGCCGAGCGGACAGTGTTCCAACCTCTCCTCCCTGCAGCGAGTTTGGACCCAAAAAAAGACAGAAACAGCTCAAGCTGATCTAATCTAACGGGCCACGTCAATCTGACCACGGTGCTGCACCGAACATCTTCAGCTCTAAAGATCCTTCATGTGTGCATTTCCATTAGTTACACCTAGATAAGTGAACTGATTATTAAAAGCTATATGTCCAATTATGTACCTGATTGTCATAGTCCGCCTGCATGTGTGCATGCATGTGTGTGTGCCTGCATTAATCTGATCCCGCTTGGTCCTCTTAGCATCAGTAGGGAACAGTCAAGCTGTATGAATATTAAAAGGTTGCTGCCAGTTGTGTACGCTACAGAGTTAATAATAAACGAGGTCTAATAATTTAATGGCTCTGCATGTTGACATATCCCATGGGCCGCCATACTGTCTGTTCATGAGGTAATAGGAAAAGAAAATCAAGCATAAAATGATACAGAAGGACTTGGAAGTACATGGTGAGAGGCAGAAGGCATAGTTTCCTCCTCTTTCTTGAGGCTTCCTCTGTTCTTAATGGGGAAAAAAGCCTCTATTGTATCCTCACATGGTCCCAGATACCCAGATTGTTAGGAGCCAAAAAAAAACCAAAACTGTTTAGTAAAATTCGAAATATCCATTTGTTATATTGGACGTTTTTATAATTGTTTGCTTAACCGTCACAGTCATCTAGGGATCGGTTGATCAGAAACATCTTAGAAATGTTTTCCTCGGTCAGTGAGTCACAGGAAGATATTATTATTCATACAGCTGGTCCTGGCAGTGTAATAATAATGTATGCCAGGCAGGAAAATCAAAGTGTGGGATCATTTTGAGAGACAAACAGGCAAACACTCAATTAGCATTTGTCAGCCTCAAACATGGCTTATTATTTGAAACATGTAAGGAGCCTCCTGTTAGCATGACTGCTTATTCTAGCGTTAGATAGGCAATCGTCTCGCTGGCTCATGAGACTAAATCATCTTTAACTTCATTTATTGTGTTTTGTTTCTTTACTGCACCCCAAATAGGCATATAAGAAGGTGGATGGAGTGTGGAAACCTGTATAAAGAGGACAGTTGTTTACATAATTATTCACAACATTATTTATTCACTCCTGACACAGAAACAGTGTTACTGTCAGAACTGGTATTTTCCCCCTAATTTACAATCAAGGCTGCTTTTGTTGTTGTCATTAGCAGCTGTCTTGCTACATGTGTGCACTTTCATATTTATTTTTTAAATAACCTCTTATATTATATTTAGCGATTACAAATTTTTATTGAGTTTAACAATGTCACTTCTCGCATTCTCTCTCAGTCAAAGACTCAAAGTCCAGCACCAAAGAATACATTTTCTAAGATTAAATGAATACGATAAACATGCAATAGCTGACTAACTAACTGACTGAACTTACATCTACTAGTTACCTGGGACAATCTTTGACTGAGGGGAGACCAAAACGCTGATGGCATAATCTGCACTGTATTGAAACTCAATGAATTCAGATTTGAATGACATCAGCAGCTGCTGTGGCGGTGACTGAAGCCACAAAATTTCATATTTCTCCATATGGCTTTTGGGAGGTTAACCAGGTTTTTATCTCTGTCAGTGAACCTGCTGGCATCCATGGCTATCATTACATTTCGGGAAAAACTCTATTTTTGAACTCTGTCCATTTTGACCTTTGACCACAGCACTGCTGCTGCCATATTTTTAGGACTGATGACATTTATTGTCCTGGTGGGGAAAATATAGCTGTCTCTCAAACCACACGCCCTTGACTTGGGCCCATAGAGCAGCTCAACCTTGACTTGTATCTGGACATTACACTGACCACATTTTACAGAACTAATTACACACGTCCTCATCAAGACATCTTACTTGAGCAATAAGTACATTTAAAGTTTTTAAATTACTGAACTGCTAATCATGCTCGTTTACAGTAATAGTTATAAAACATTCACTTTTCTTTTGCTTAAAGCAAATAAATTTAATGTGAACAATTCAAATATGACTGTACTGTTAAACTATAGATTACAGCAGGCTGAAATTTAAGCCATCAGTCTAAGAACAGGTACAGTATACCGAATAGAAAACACACCCATCTAATTCATGCTTAATGTTTTATACTGATGTTCTGCATAACCTGAACTCTCCAAACAATTCTGCAACTCTGACTGTTAATAGAAGTAATTGAAAATCAGACTGTAGTTCAATGAATTCACTATGTTGATGTCCATTTTCTATGAAGTGGTTTGTATTAACCTGTTTTTTGGTATGAAAATTACAGTTTGCTCATTGTTCTCAGGTTATGGTAATATGTGAAGTACAGAAAAAGTGATGATCTCTCTTGTCATTGGTCGGCTGTGTTGCACAGGCTAATGAGACTTAAAAACAGTCACATCCAGGACAAATGAATCTTGTTTGAGTTCAGGAGGATTACGACTATATGGTCAGTGGTAACAATGGCCCCAAAAAAGCATTAAAGAGAATAAACACTTCAACAGTATTACTGATGTCAGCATAATGGTGATTATGGCACACCTTTCTAATGTAGGACCCACTCCCTCCATTATCATGAAAATTAAAATCCTGATTGATCTAATAGGTTACAAGGTATCTCAAGGTATCACATCATTTGGAAGTTCTTTATGTTTTTGTGCAGGTTGGTCTTACGCATTGAGAATCTTATGTTAGCTTTTCTAAATGATCTAAATTGAATACTTTTCAGTACATGAGGAGGAGGAATTGGAGAAAGTGGAAGTAATGAGCATGAAGGCTACGCAGAGAAAATGGAAAACTGCCTGTAAAGCCTTGAGAACAGTTTGGGTTAGGACCCATTAGGTAATCATTGATGAAGTTTGATTAAACTCGGACCAATCCTGTAGCAATCCTTTTGAATTGTAGAAGGACGGACAAAGAGTGGATGCCTTTGCTGTGGCATGAGCCCATGTGTCCTTCAACCTGACGAGCTAAAAACTGCACTCGGGCCTCTTTCTCTTCACTTCAGGCACAAACACGCTGTAAACCCAACATAATATATTATCACCTGAAAGCTGATATGGCAAAAACATGCAAGTTGCAGTTCAACTCAATTATTTATCTAGGATCCTATTTAAAGCCCAATATGTACCCTACCTCCTTTTTGGTCTCCACTAACTCTTGAGGTAAAAAAAAAAAAAAATTAATATGCTGCTCATGAACACATTACTGTATAAGATTAGTCTACATTTGTATGTTGCTCACTATATATAGTATAAATATCATTGCAGTTTTCAAATACTGTCATTGTATAATTTATATTACTTGCATTGCATAAGTATTTAAAATGTCAGCAGAGGGCCAGATGGGGGGGTGGAAAAAGATTAAATGTTCATTTTCACACACGATCGCACAACGTTTACCCAAATTCTGTTTGTGTGGTGTGCGATAATACAAAAACTGGCAGAGCGGTCCACAACATTTGAGCAGTAAAGATAAGCACACCACGTGAAAGGATGAGAATGTGGCGGGGTAAAGTGCAAAGCGTTTATTGTCACAACTCAAGCAAAAGTGAGCAAAAAGAGCCCCCTAACAATTTTTTTTCGCCTACATGTATTCCTGTTTCCCTGAGGAGGAATTGTAATAACTTTGATTAAAAGTTCAGCTTTGTTAGCTCCAAGTGCATAAATACATCCTCCCAGAGCTGCTGTTAGTTCTACTGTGTGGAAAGTCCTGGAAGTAGACGTTACTCTCGCTCGCCCTTACACCATAATGTTGCTCAATCTCCCTTGAAAGACTTCACGTCTTGATGCCAACATTATCACTGCAACCCCCTGACAAACAAACCCCCACTCATATAACAAAGCGCACTCACACAAACTGTGCATACACACATGCGTGCACGCTGTGTGTGCTCACTGCAGTGCCTCTACCTCATTGACCACAGTATAATACTTCATTAGGTATATAGCTGATTTTACCCTTCTAAGTGAGATTAGCTTTCTTTGTCTTCTTTTGGCCTCTGAGAAAGCTCCCTGCCATAAACCTTCTCTGCAGTCACAAAACCAATAACCTAAATGTCAAGAAATTTTATGTTTTCCTGGTATTTTTTAATCTCCAATCCAATTCCTTTATTCTCAGAAAGTGTGTGTACTGGAAGAAATCCATGGCCACATGACCAACTGTGACGCTGTTAAAATACATGCATAGGACTTCTGTTTTATTAGTTTAAAAAAAAAACCCAGAGAAACCAGATAGTTTCATAAAAAAGATATGATCAAATTTACCACAAAGATCATAAATCACAAAATGTTATGTTTTTGTATATTTAACAACTCTCCTCTTTAATATTAAACTCCTACAGTATAATAATCAAACTGCTTAAGGCAGTTCCATAAAGGGCAGTCATTTGTCTTTGTGCACAGTGCACAAGTTAAAAAATTCAGCAGGCAGGCCGGGGCCACGGAACTCCATTTTAAACCTTCTGAGAAATTTTCAGCGCAATTGATCATCGCACTTCATTTCACAAAGCACAAAGCCTGAAGCAGAGGGAGAGGACTGTTCAGTGGCAGGAGGAGGGAAGGAACTCAGAAACAGTAAACCTGTCCATCTGGGCACCGTCTGTGTGGGCTGGCGGTTATTGCACTCTGACAGTGCGTCCACACCGCGAGCGACTGATGTGTCGCTGTAATCTGACCTAGTGTGGGCGGTGCAACAGGCTCTGATTCTGCATTTGTGTCGCAAAGTATAGAACAGACGGATGCTGCATGTGACTGGCATAGGCTGGCTGCATGCAAGAGCTAAATGAGAGGCATTAATCTGAAACAGGAAACTGGGGGGAAACAAAGCTATTGGCATAAATTTGCACTTGCAAATGTGGTAGTTTATCATGTAAAAAATATACGTAATACAGCCCAGTGATGTAATGCATTTGTCATTTGTCATTTGTCGTGTTAAAGAGATGAAATTGTGAAACTCTGACTTTTATAATACACCAGTCCCAGTAATTACATGCAATGTGATGTATTAAACCGCTAAATGCACTGCGCCAACTCGTGCTACTGTTGTACAATCAAGTTAGAGCACCATTACAGAGGCTTATTATTCTATATTTAAATATAATTTTATCCAACTAATCCTCCTCCTCTTTTAATTATCTTCCTGCCCTAATTTTGTGTGTTTAACACAAAGCCCCTGAAAATCTGGCTTAATTTCTCCATACACTAAAACTGAATACTAAAAATGACAACGAGCACTTTTTAAGAAGTTATATTTAATATTTATAGGAACTCAAGAGGATTCATCTGAATCGTGAGCGTCACTTTAGAGTTGCATGAGCGACTCAAATCTCAAACGTGTCCACGTCGCGGTGCACAGAATCTGTTATAATTTTGCACATCAATGAATCAAAAATGGTGAAGAAGAAAAAAACAAATACAAACAACTATCAATATATAAATAAAAAAAAATTTGATAACGATTTTTACAGGTAAAAACTCAGGAACAATTTGAGAACCTTAATAGTTCTATTTCACAGACTGTAATCAAAAGGTTGCCTTTATTTTGAAACTCCACAGCAGAGATACAGCGGCGGAGTGTGGGCAACACTCGGGCTCTGTGAGCATTTACGCTTGAAAGTTTAGAAAGCTGAGAGGAAACAGCTTTTCATCCATAAAATTCACAGAGGTGAAAGTTCAAACCCACAGCAGCACCCAGCTAGACGGGCATTTTCATGTTATCTGGTTTTCCTTTGGACTTATTGCATTCACGTCTCCCCGCTGTTAAAGGGCAGCGTCCTACTTGTGAGCCAGTTCACCGAGCTTTCTGTGATGGTTTGTGAATTATTCATATAAACACGATTGACCGGGGGGAGATTGAATTACGAGACTGATTGATCAGTGGGCTTGTAAAAAGGAATCCCAATGACCACTGAAACCCAAGTGTGACTTAAATGATTTGAGTGTGGAGCAGCATTAGCAGGCCACCATGCTACACCAGTATAGCCTCTCTGCTTTTAGTGCATGCCACAACTGACCAACAAAACTACATATAATTTAAGTGAAGAGAATAAAGATCAAGGCTGGAACTCGCAAACATGTATTCTTTTATGTTAGATGAGATTAATTAGTCTTGTTTTGGCTGCCCATTGATCTAAAACCCAAAGTTTTTAGTTTTAGTTATTTACAAAATGGGAAGAAAATGTTCCTGTCTGTATTTTTTTTAATTAGATCTACGCTCTTTCTCCATTATCAAAATTAATGCTGATTAATTACCCAGATGTCTCCACCATAAAGAGCAGCAGTCTCTCCCTGTTCTGCTCCACCATTCGCCACCAGCCTCTCTTTTATATGTCATAAAGCAGCCTCTTTTCCACCAGCTTTCACTGCGCTGCAAAGCCACATAATGCCATGTAGTGTAAAGGCTTCCTGTCTGTTTGGATAATTATACAAATGTCCCAACTGTTATTGGAGCAATCAGTGTTATGATGCTGGATGTTGAACTCGTGCTAATGGCACCAATAGAACGTTCGCGCAGAAATCAGATGTATACTGAAACGTCTGTGAAGTGTCTCTTGCCTCCAGCGGATTATTGTTGCTGTTGTTTCGGGGGCTCAGAATTGGATTCTCCCTCTCCCTCTATCTGTCTGTCTCGCCCATCAAAGCAAAACAACAAATCTCTGTATCACTGATTTTTCATTACCGTCTGTCTTGCTTTATCCCTCAAGGTTCAGATTTGTGTTTTGTCTTTTTTGTGCATTTTTGTATTCCCACATAGTATAAAGTGCTGGAAATGCCCTCCTTCTGTACTAGAATAATCCCAGATTACAGATTGATATTCGCCGTGGGCATGCGATGCGTGTGTGTGAGTGTCCGCGTGTGTGTTTCCCTTTCTCTTGTATGCTTTGATTTTCTTGTACTCTCTATGTAGGCAATCGTTTTTTCCTGTAATTCCCTGTTTGCAATCACTGACCTGTGCACCTCCATAAACTGCTGTAAAATTCATCAATCAGGCCTCCATGCAACACTAATCTTGGATTTTCAGAACCTCTGTTCGCTCTTCATCACCCAGAGAACCTGACCCAAATGTCAATTCCCATTTAGGGCAAAGGAATGAAAAGAAAGCGGCCTGCCGTTAGGGAATTCTGTGAAAATTATTAAAGAATAATCCTCCTTTTTCATGGCTGCTCCTCATGTTTTTCAACACCACTTACAACTCAGCATGTCACATATGGCATGCTGAGTGATAAGATATAAGACTCGGCTAAGCTGAAGCTGTGCTGTTTGGAGTGTGAAGCTCTGTAAATGTGCAGGAGTCACAGCATTAGAGGTCAATTACTCTTTAATTTGAGTCAAATTCATCACGAATGAATATGTGTTTCCAAAAAAATTCAAAATTTTAAAATCAATACACGTGCAACTGTTTTTTTTTTTAAATCCTTTCTTGTCCACATTCTGCGCTTTCAAAGCTCAATTTTATGGCAGCTGCCTTCGCGGCCTCTGCTTCAAGACCGTCCCAACGGATTCATTTACAAGCCTTCTGCGGACGTACATGTTTTAATGACCACAAAGATCCGTGGGCAGCCGAGGAGTGTAATGCGCGCCGCACACGCTGTTTGAGCTATCCGAAAAGAAATAAAAGAGCAGCAAAAGGAGGATCCACAGCATGCATGAGTCAGTCACGTTCAAATGTGTATTTTCTCAAGTCACTTGGCAAATATCTGCACTTGGTTTGGCATGCCCACTGTACCCTACTGGCTGCCAGCTGTCACTCAGGAAAACGGAAAGATGGAGGATAGAGAAGGAGGAGTGCGGGGAGAGATAAAGGGGGTGGCGATGATGTGAGGACACGAGCCCCGAGGCTCTCTTTCTTTCTTGTTTCTCATTTGTCTCTCTGATGATAACAAAAAAAAACACAGCAGCTCAAAAGAAGAGGGGTCGACATCAGAGAAAAGGAGAAAACGACACTGAAGGAAAAAGGAGCGAGAAGGCGAGCGTGATGTGGAAGGGAAATATGACTAACCATTTTTCATGTTGATGGCAAAGTTGCTAAATATGCAGGCTGCAACACAGTGATTCTTAATACATTAGTCGAAATGAGTGCACCCTAGGGTTTCCCGTGACATTAACTGTATACAGCAACGTGGTATTTTATGCATACTTTGAATTGCTTTGTTTGCAGAGGACTACACATTTACCCATCGCCTGTTGCAGTATTCATTACAGTGCTCCTCCGACTAATTAGCACAGACTGGGGAAAAATAAAGCTCCACTGTAGAAAGAGAAGCTCCTTGGGAGGGGAAAAAAAGGCTCATTTTAGCCAGAACAAAAACAGTCATCCCTTTGGGTTCGGATTCACTTTTCCTCCTCTAATTAAGCAGGCGCAATGACAAACAGGTTCCAAAATATGATGGAAATACAAATTCATCAATGCGAGTGAAAAATGGGATGCAAAAGGTCTCATCTTGATGGCCTCATCTTCATGAGCACAGGAAGTAAATGGTGGAGGGAGGGGTGCAATGGGTTGTTCCCTCAAACTACAACGACTAGTAAACAGCAGGAAAATGAAGCATCCGTTTTTGTGTGTGTGTGTGTGTGTGTGTGTGTGTGTGTGTCTGTGTGTGTGTGTGTGTGTGTGTGTGTGTATGTGCGTTTTTTGTTTTTAGCAAAAGCTTGTTTTCCACTTGCGTGTGATGAATGAAGATTGTTGTGAGGCCTTAAAGGAGCACCGCTGCACTAAAAACATACTGTATAAAATCTGATGTCATGATTGCTCTCTCTGACTTGGAGGCCACCAATCAACAGCCACAGAGTAAATTACTGTAAGGAAAAGAAAAAAAAAGGTCAGCAGCATGTCTGCCGTTATTTTGGAAAACACTGTATCTCAGCACACTGGATTTGATGTGAAGTTGTTCCATATATTCTTTGCTCAGCTGCGGCAGATTTACAGATTAGTAGAGTTCTTTAAACCTTTCATGTTACACGAGTGGACAAGACACATGCGGCTTCACCCGCCAATCACGTTTCATCTCATGGGAAACATTTAATATTTAATTCATTTTTGCTCATTCTATAGTTCACATCTGAGCAGCCTTTTGAAGCTTGGGTGGCTCTGCCATTTCTTTTTTTGTGCATATTTTGTCAGGAGATGTGGGATCAAGCTTGATTACTGACAAACAAAACTAAGCCCACGAGCTTAGGCTTTTCATAAGATACTTGTTTCTTTGATTTAAAGCAAACAAGAAGGTTTAAAAGATACATTCAGAGACTAGCGCTGGATTCAGCGGTGTCAGTACTTTGGGGCCTCAGAAAGCCTACTTCATGTCTCATTTAGCACCGCAGCGTATTTGAGAAAAACACCATTAACGGCTGCTGTTTTTGCATTTTAGACTCGAAAGGTCTCAGCCTTTTTAAATCGACTTTGAAAATCACTCACTCAGATAATAATTATCAGTATGCGAGCTTCACCTTAGACCTCAAATCCCAACAGTTTTTGCCTGAGATACACTATAAAAAATCTAGGATAGCATCAACATGTACAAAACTGCACCATCATCCTAACATAAGCAGTGTTTTCCTGTGCAGCAGTGGCGCTCTGTGTTGTATAACAGCAGTTATGAGCTACATATTGTTTATAAGATATCAGTATCAGTGTGTCTTTCTTCTATTTCACTAGTGTTTCTTCCAGGCAGAAGTTTGGATTTTTTTCATTACTTCTTCCAGACTTTATCTACACTAGATCTCCTTCATCATGTGTACCCTGAGGCTGTTACTAAAATGAAGAATGAATGAAAATTGAAAGAATTTGCTTTTTCACTCTCTCAACATGGCAATACAATGTATGAAGGAGGAAATAATATTGCCTGTGGATGAGCAACACAGGCTCTTTTGAGACCGACAAATTGTGATTTTATTCCAGCTCAGTACGCTCACACGAGCAGCTTCAAGCCATTGATGTCTGTTCCCACAACTATTGTTATTCGACATTCAATTCAGGAGACTCTAGAATATCGCTTATTCCGAAAGTAAAGCCAGCTATTGGGCGGTGACAGCGCGGTGATGACCCCACATCCTCGCGCAGCTTTCATCTGCGCCGAGCTTTCATCTGTCCGTGAACTGGTCGCTCTGCATGCGCGGCCAAAGTAGCACTGTTCTGAACGTCACCGTGTTAAACCTGCTTCCTGTTTTTTCAAAGACCGAAACATCAAGAGGCTTTTTTTCCCTGTGAAAATGGTAGATGTACAAACAACCGAAATGGACAAAATTAATGCAGGAAGCTTTGTTCGTGTAGCCTCCAACCACAGTAAATGGTTATATCACCGACACAGCTGATGCAATCAGAAAAAGATATGCAGTGCACACACAGTAAGACTAGACTGAGGCATAGCAGGAGAGGAAGAACAGTTCCTGTCTGGTCTTTTCTAATGATATCATTAAATTGCCAATTTCTCATTTTTGCACCTAGAATCCATTTTAGAAGACGAGCTGAAGCCTTTTCCACATTTAGCAAAAGGACTGGTTGTTAAGAGTAACAGCAGTGGTGGATTACGCCACCCCCCAAGTCCCCCACCCAATCTGCACCACCCGTCATG
Organism: Perissodus microlepis; assembly: GCF_051167445.1. Classification (NCBI taxonomy): domain Eukaryota; kingdom Metazoa; phylum Chordata; class Actinopteri; order Cichliformes; family Cichlidae; genus Perissodus; species Perissodus microlepis. The sequence continues at coordinate 10,439,347 of NC_140470.1, forward strand.
TTCCAAGTATCTTCATTAGTTTGTTTTGCAAATGTGTATTGAGATTGAGCCTCCCCAACTCCTCAACGTCACCATCACTCTCCACGAAAAGCTGACCACTTAGCTGGGAAAATCCATTTTGCCCTAGTTCAGTGTGCCTAAATAAACGTTGGGCTTTTCTCACTTCAGTCAGACAACTCACGTTTAAATGAAGGATTGATTAGATCAGCAGAATAAAGGCTCCCAGCTCACTGCTCCCTGTAAATATGTGATACACGTGGAAAACAGGAGGTTATGAGTAAATATCCCTCAGAGCCTGCAGGTGGATGTTGGGGTGGTGAAGGGGTTGAAACAGGAGTTGGTGGTGCAGGGCATGCAGCATTGACAATGACACGTCAGATGGAGAGATGGCAAACTCTGCAGCTTAAAATCTGATGTGATGAGAGCGAGGCATGTTAACCTGGCTGAACTGGCTCGCAGGCTTCACTCCTTTTTTGACAGGTGAGATTTCTGGTTCCCCTCGTGTGAGGATAGACCACCATGAATTATGTCATGAATGTAATCATTTGTGGTTGTTCCACTTTGATTCTTGGAGCCAAAATATTTTTTAAAAATGTCACATTTGAATGTTTTTTTCACAGCACCTGAAAAGAATTATTTCGTCTCAGCTGGCATTTCAATTACATGCCAGTTTGCAGAAAGAGTCAATATAGAGAGCTGGTGTCGTCAGCTGCTGTGCATAATTGTGCGAGGCTTGATGTTGTACAAAAATCTCTTGTTTTTTTTTTCCAGAAGTAAAAACTGCAAGCTGTTAATAAAGCATTTATAATTTTCTGCTGGCTAATACAGAGTCATTAGAATATCGTATAGCTAGCTGTTTTGCAATCAACATTACAACAATCGATGGCAATTAGTGAACAATCTGAAATGTTTTTCTGTCCTTTTATATTTTATTTGCCTTGGAAGGATTTCGGTTTGCAGTGCATGTGCTGATATCGCCGTTCGCGCTCTGCCAAATAAATAGCACTCATAAAACTCAGGCGTCTGCTGCACAGGATGGCAGGAAGTTTACAATAAATGTCTGGGTAAATCCACAAAAGACGGTGTTGCCAACTCTTCTCCAATGAAATACGCTAATGGCTGCTCAAAAAGTCACACAAAGACGGTGAGGTAACGCCTTCATTTACATGAAAATTAAGATAATGGGTGTTTATCATTTGAGTGAAAGAATTTAAGACATGAATGCAACATAGATGAATGTTTAAAACTGTAACATGGAGATGTCACAAACTGGAGGCAGAAAGAGGCACATCCTGTCAGAAGCTGTCCTTCTCTTGTCTCTCAGCCAGCTGACTAACACTAATCCAATGAACCTCAGTTTTGTCAGCAGTAGTTCAACGTGCTGTTTACCCAGCAAATGTACAACTAATTAATTTGTGGTCATGGCCAAAGATAGAGGATGTCCAGCTCAGCGCAGGCCTGTGGCAAGGGTACTGACACTGAAAGCCACGCTGGTTCCAGAAAGCTCTGCCTACACCTCCTTTACTTCCCTTCCTCCCCTCTAAATGTGTTCCCTGAAGAAGAGAGGGACTGTGTTTGTGCTCGTGCTGCTGCAAATGGCATGTGGTTCACCAACGGCTTTCATTGGAGCAGGGGGGGGGGCAAAAATGCATTTTAACTATGACGGATCCCTAAACCACCATGTCCTTATGGATATTTTAAGTCTTTACAAAGGAGCTGAAAAACTAGTTTTTTAACAATGCGCTGATTACTGAAAGAGAGCATGCATGAAAGCACAAAGGATGCCGCAATGCCTGTAACACTACAGATGACAAATACTCACCGCTTTGTCGTGTTAAGGCCTCGCAAGAAACTGAAGTGCGCTCAGTTTCATCAAAAATAATAATGATTAGTACTCGAGCGTGTCCCTAATCAGCGTTCTTTTACCACTATGACACTGAAAATAACACAGTGAGATTCTCGGAATGACTTACCTTGCAATTAGCAGCACGAGTCAATAGCGAGTATAGGTGCTTTCCGTCAAAATCAATTTGAACTTATTTTGATGTGCTGTTTTAATCCTGGTTTTCAGTCCACCTCCAGTGTGTTCTGACAGGTTTCCACCTACTGCCCAATACACTGCAAACCATCAATTTTTCAGCTCTAATGGCAACAATGGGTAGCGGGAAGGCTGTCATTCCTATAATGACTGTGCTGTCATGAATATAATGGCTGTGCTGTTATGTTTTATGGACGGGAAGTTCGTGCATTCCCACTGTGAGCAGGAAGCACTGTAGCTGAGGCCAGCTAGCTAGGATGTGCTGGAATTGCATCTCTCCTGTGTGATTTTGTTGCTTTGCAGCGAGACTGAGTTGTCTCTGACAGTAAAAATGAAATACAAATATAAGAAGAAGAAGCAAGGTCTCATTTAAAGCTGCGATGTTGCAGACGTGTAGCCAGCTGCCGTTTACCTGAAGTCTTCTATGTACTATTTTCTTGCCTTTTTTTGCACGATTTTGGTGTCAAACAAATCCTGTAAGGAACCAGGACAAAATGATTGTGTGCTCAGTCACACTTCAATAGCATCAATAAGCCATATGTCAGTGGGTAATGTTACCTTCCATTTACAGCCAATTGAAATGAGCCCTAATGATTCGGGACCGGCTTATCACTGGCAGCAGCAGCACGACTTTGTGATCTGCCACAGGTTGCCAAGTAAGGCACTCTTACAGCAAGCTGATCATTACGGAAAGTAAGCCCCAAGGCCAAATAGAATAATGAATGGCCTCCCATACATTATTACATATCTCACCAAAGACATTAATCATCCTACAATGTATTCTGTTCTTAAATATCTTTTTTCCTTTTAATGCAGTGAAGTAATTAACACAGCAGCTCCGACAAATGTCTGTATACACTGTTTTCACAGTGTTACAACAGGCGACAGTGGGCCACTCTTTGGACCCTCCTGGCTACAAAGGTATTGTGCCTTCCAAATAAAGTTTTGTATCCTTGCGCTCCACTCTGGGTTTTGTAGTAGCAGAGGATCACTTCGCCAAATAACACACTGGAAACATCACACAAAGACTCTCATGCTACAAAGCAGTTGTACTACAATATATCGTGCCTCCTCCACCGTCCACAAAAGAATGAATTAGAAAGCCGCACTATTCAATAACCATGTTAATGACCGGGCGTCTAATAGCACAGGAAAAGGCCGCATTGTGCCCGAGCTCATCGTGCAATTGCAAATCTCAATTGCTTGCCTCTATTGATGTATGATGAGGAAATGCAAATCAATTCAGCAACGCTGTGCAGCATCAGCATCACAGCTACGGAGCAACCACCGTGGATTCTTAAGGCTTTAAAAAATTACCAAAAAAAAGGGTGTGGAGAAGTCACAAGAGTGAGCGATGTAATCAGTGAGGCCATTCAACATGCCTGCCATCATCACTGCCAGTCGCAGGCTTCGGTGCCAGCAAGTCAGAGGGTAACCTATCCAGGAATACCTCTTCCAACTTTCACGAGATGAATTCCTTTGGAGATGCCATCTGTTTGTCTATCGCTCGAGTGCCATGTGCACAGGTTAGATTAAGTTATTGCAGCAGGCATGTCTCAGGCCTGTGCAGTTCCTTTTTCGTGTGTGTCCTTTTTTTTCTATTTCTGCTCATCAAGTGCCCCTCTGTGGATTTTTGTCAAAGGTTGCTTGTAAAGTTCACTAGACTATTCAATAAGCTGCAGGCGAAATTTGGTCAAAGTAAGATGGGGTTGCTCAACCTCATCAAATCCTTCCATGGAGAGAGACTAATACTTGAAAATGGTTTTCCTCAGAGTTCCTAAAGAGACAGTTTGGCGCAACGCAATCTGAGAATCCAACAGACAGATAGGCAGTGTTTTTTGCAGGAGCCAGTGGATATCCGGCTCTCCATTTCCATTTACAAATACAGAAACATTTTTAAAACATGAAGCTGGCATAGCAAATGTTTATCTGATACATTTGGGGGAGGGGAATGCCGGCCCTCTTTTGAGAGAGTCCGAAACTGAGTCAGTCAGTAGCACTGTTCCTCAAACACGTGAGCCTCAGAGCCCAAAGACTTGTCACAGGTTCTGCATATTCATGTGTAAAAATCTATTGACGACAGGAACCTGTGCAAATACAGGACATTTATATTCTGATGGTGTAGAAAGACCCTGCAAAATTACAATCTCTCCCATTCTGTCCACTTTTTTTGTTCATCAAAGCAGTAAGTTGAAAAAAGCTATTAATGCACAAGCAACTGTTTCTCTTCTTGTTGGCTTCAGTTTGTTACATCTTGTGCTGATTCCATCTCTTTCCCCCAACTTAATGACATTTTAATCGGCATACATGGCCTGAGAGTGGCTGCTGCGTTTGGAATATGTGCACCAATTCTGTCCGCAAGCCTTTATCACGCAAGTCAGTCAAAATTTAGCAAATGGGTGGGGCTTTTACAACTCACCTGACCAACTTTACAGTCTTGATTCATCCAAGGAGCTGGGTTGAGGAGTATACAGGATTTCAGTAAACTGACTGTTTTGCAGCAAGACTCAGTTGCACACAGTTCCTCCACATCCACATTACACATGTAAATATGAAATAGCTCAGCTATGTACTTACGCCTGTCTGCTTCACTAAGCTGGTTTTTCTTTGCATGTAGATGTGCGCCAATCACCACCTAATCCCCGTAGATTTTATGGTGTGCCTTCCCTTTTGTTGGAATATATATCCAAGCGGGGCCTCCGAATCGAAAACCACTGCTTAGATATATATGTGTGTGTATAACTGCCAGCTATCCACTGAAACCTGCATCCTCAATCAAGTGGTTTGGCATTTGCAAAGAGCCGATTGTATTGTTTCCCAGACAGACCTAATTGCTTCTTGAACCGTGGCACAAACACAAAACCAATATATGCATAGTAAAAAATAAATAAATAAAATAAATAAATAAATGTGTGTGTGTGTGTGTGTGTGTCAGGTACTTGTTGGGCTATAACGCGCCATAAAACAGATGATTTCTTTTTCTCTTTTCCAGATCGGATGATGACAAGCATATTGGCAGTCCGCGCACATCAATCAAGGCTCACCTACCGGATGATGCTGCTTTCGGATGCCACGCTTTTCTCTCGACTGTTTGATGCAAAGTCCCCGAGATTTGGCCGCCTCTGTCCCCGCACGGGTCCTCCGGTGTCCTCCAGAACCAGGTGTGACCACAATCTCGCCTTGTTGTATTCCCATATGTTGTCGCCAGCGTAATTATGAACGCTCCAGTTGATCAGTGACTGGATACCCAGTGTGATCATGTGCTGCCAGCTCCTCTCTCTCTCTCTCTCTCCCTCTGTCTACTCTCTGTAACTGCTCCCTCCGCCCGATTATCTCCCCGCTGCGGCACTGGCTACATGGAAATACGGAGAAATAAAACGTGCCTGACTCGCCGGCGAACTTGTGCGCGTTATTATGGTAATTAGTCACCGGACCGGTCTGTGCCCGCTCACCCGTGCATCTTTCCAAAATACCCTGGCTCTCAGCTGTATCTGCTATTTGCACTCAATAAATTGCCCCCGAGACGCTGTTTTATTTTTTTCCTGAAAGAGGGAGAGAGAAAAAGAAATCCACTCCAATGTGCCGACTGAGACTGAAGAAGAGGAGCAGAGGAGAGAAAGACTGAGGCGTAAAAGGATGGATAGGATTAAAGGAGAAGGAGGAGCAAGCTGAAACATTTGTGAACGCTTTTCCTCTATTTGCCATTAGAATGAGACTGAATCATACCGTGCATATTTCACAAATCTATCTATCTATCTTGCAGCTCTGAGTCATTCTCCCTTTCTCTCTTTAACTAATGGAGGTCCCTTTTTTGTCTTTCCTTGTTCTCTATGATTAGATGATCATACTGTAATTAGAGCTCCACTCTGATCTGGGAAGCATGTTTGCCAGTTAATGATTCTGTCCAACCAGGCACTGTTAGTCCAACCCTTGACAAAGAACATTTTTAAAGTGGCCCTCAAATCTGTTCCAGTCCCCAGAGTGATGTGGACCACAGCTCTCTGTGGGAGGAACTGAGTTGCGTGAGCACTGTGTAGTGTGGAGCTCGCTGGCAAGGCTGAAATCAGAGCAGCTGCTTGCATCTCAGTTCTCTATCTAAAACCAATACAGCTACAGAGCTGTCCACGAATCAGCTGGCGTGTTTAGGTTTGGCATGCCCTCACCTTCCCTTTCATTATACGTACATAAAGTATGCTGTTTCCACAGCTTTAATATTGTTTCACGCCCTTAATTTATATTCTGTGGGAGGCAGATTTTTATACGTAAAAGGCAAACCTGTATGCAAAAATCAGTGGCTCTCATAAGAGCAGAGCAGCAGTCTGTTGCATTACTGTAATGATTCAGCAGGACCTTGAGAAATGAAAAATTCAGCTCTTCATAGTTTTCAATGCCATCACACACTCCTGTGCCCACAGCGCATCAAATTTATGTCAGTGCTTCTCGGGGAAACAATTACTGTAACATCCAAGTGGCAAATAAAGCCTGACAGAAAGGCAAGGAGGACCGCAACCTAAACAAAAACTGTTTGAGTCGTGTCGTTCCTCAGCTCCGTGCCATTCCTCATCACTTCACTTGATGCATATCTGCTGTGTTTGGAAATGCGCCGCTTAATAATCCTAATCTGAATGATGCCCACGGTGGAGTCACAGAGCTCCAACCGAAGCTGCCACGCTTTCATAAAAATGCTGTGACATGTGCTTTGAGTAAGAAAGCTTGTTTGTAGCTGTCAGAGTTGTTTATCAAAGGCGCATGCCCCTGGCAAACAGTGTCAGTGCTGAGCTGAATGCGCTCGCTGCCCTTAGACATGTGTCACAAGAAACATTACCCCATCATCAACTGAGCTATCTGAGATTATGTGCATGTAAGTCATCGATGGGTGCAGTCACTGCTGTGGCTGCTCTGGCAGGTCCAGAAAGTAGCTCTGCACTTGATTTCTTTTTTTCTTTTTTTTTACACACCTACTGTACAGTCAATTGGTAAGACGAGTAAAGCTTTATGGACTATGTTCTTCAATTATGTGGTTTTCTGTGCTGCATGCTGAGGCGCTCATAGCTCTACCACAACAGTGATGTTTCACTGTAATGTCAGCTGTCTTGTTTTAGTGATGTTGGTGTGCCGTAGTTAGCACTTTTTAAATGTGTTTTGGCTGCCAGGCTACATTTAATTATGTGCATTAAATATGCTTAGTTGTCATAATACAGCTCCATAGTTTCTTATGTGTTTAGGCTGATAGTGTTGCTGTCCTTGAAGACAGTGTTTATTTGCTTCTCATCATTGCTAGCTTTTCAGTTTTTCCTAATGAACTGCTGAATGACTAAATGTGACTTTCTATTAGGAGGGCTACATTGTAATCATACTGCAGATTTAGTGAGAGCTCAGGTGTTATGTAATGCTCTTTTGGTGAATCTTAATAAGGACCTTATATTGCTCATTTAAAGCTCAGTGGTTTTGTTCTGGGGCTCTGCAGGATTCAAAGTTCAAAATAATCTTTATTCATTTTCTGCTATACCTCAGTTCATATTGGGTCTGACACTCCCTTTATGCCAACTCTCTTCTCATTGGCTGTCCCTGGTAAACAGAAGGTTTGAACAGCAGGTGGGCAGGACTTCTGTGCTCACAGCCAGAGCTGTGTGCCAGCGATGATCATATTAGAGGTATCCACTCTCGCTGATTCCACACTGATCGAAGAGTCTGAACCTTTTTGGCTCACAGGAAATAGCTGCAGGTACTCTGTGTTTAATATGATTATCCACTCTTGTAAAAGTATATACAGCAGTATATTTGACAGAAAAAATTTTAAGGAATAACAAGTCACCTTAAACACCACTGAAACGTAGAGTAGTTTGCATTAGCTTTTATTATTCTAGTTGGTTGCGGCATTCTGCTTTATATCATTAAGATGTGATGAAAAATATGGCGATTGAGATCATAATCCTCAAAGTCACCTTTCCCCCTAATCTGTAGGAGTGCCCAGCCAGCATCCAGGATTCAGCAAAGGAGTGAATCTAATGTCTGACCCCCTTGTGACATTCACTTCATCTTTTTTTGTTCCTCCTCTCCCACCGCCGTTTCCCTGCATCAACGCCACGTTTCTTCCCTTATCCTCCCTCTCCATGGCGTCTCAGTGGGAGTGGGAGTGTAATTACGCAGTCAGACAGTGTTTACAGACGCAAAAGCGCCTTAATTTATTCCAACAGTTAGCAGTAATTCCCTAGTTTAATTTATAGCTCCTCCACCCAGTGGGAAAACAAGAGAAGCAGATAGTGAGAACGAGGGGGAGAGAGACGGAGCATATGGACGTTATATTACAGAATACAGTCGGCTACAACTTCTACAAGACGCGCGCACACATAAAAGCCATCACTGGCGATTTTACTGCACATTTAGGTTGTGCTTTTTCCAATCTGCGCCGGGGCTTAGATTGCTGTCACAGTGGAGGGAATGCAAACAAAAGATTTTCATGGTTGTGTTACTGGTAGCTGCAAGCTGTTTGCAGTGTTACTGTTTGCAACCATTATGCATTAAGCTTAAGCGGACGGCAAACTGCTATTCTTGCCAGTTCTGTCTATACAGCTTGTAAAACATGGAGGGAAACTTGGTTTAGTTTGTCTTGACTGTCATTTATTTCACACCGTGAGTGAGTAACAATTTAGTATTACTAGTGTGTCACGTTTCTGTTCTTGTAAACAGATTTGCAGCTTGTTTCAGACACACGTTCCTGTGAACATGGGCTTTTTTCAAATGAGATGAGTATTTTAGTGTGTTTTCTTAACGTAACCCCCCGTCTAAAGCTCTGAAGGCTGGTTAGAAAATTGGCATTGATTACATTCATACTGCCGCCTCACAACAGCTACAATGGCTCTTATTGACTTTTTGGAAAGTATGTGAGGCAAGGTACAAAACCTTAATGACCGCACCAAAAGACTTATGTCAAGATACCCAAGAAAAACAGCCTGCTGAACTGAGGCAACTGGCGCGGAAACACGGCTCTCCATCCTCAGCATGAAAGTGCGGTATTGATGTGGTAGTTGAGTGCAATTTAAACAAGTAGAAAGGAAAAGGAACAAGTTGAAGAGAAACAAGAAAACATGAACCAAACCTTTCTCGAATCTCAAAGCCACCGTCAAAGCTTAAAAACATATTTGAAGTTGTGAAATCTTTAAAACTTGCAGCAAATCCTGTAGGTAGATTGAGGCTGCTTAAAGAGCCTTTACATTGATGCAGACTCTAAGAGAAGCCTTGCTTCCTGGACTCTTTGCTCTCCTCTGCTTTCATATGTTCTGTTTCCACGCAGGGGGAAAACACTGAGAAAACCCTGGCTTCTACAAACTAGACAGCCTGGTTTTGTGCTTAAATCCTCATACATGGGTAAATTGTATTTAGTATAATTCTAGAATACACTTAACTTTCTGGATAGCCAAAATAAAGCTTAAATAATAAAGCTATTAATAGAAGCGTCAGAGTCAAAGCCACAGGGGGCTGATGATGAATGTAATCGATTTTATTTCTAACAGAGAAAAACACATTAAGGAAACAATGCCAAATGAAGGCAGAAACATGGTTCTTTTTTGTGCAGATTTTTTGGTGAAAACAGAGATACTGACTGCTGTGCTGACCGGTTACATGTGGCTGACTTCTCTAGTGATGAACCACCAATGAGGAGTTGATGTGGTGCTGGGTGGAGCCACTGTTCTGTCACCACAAGGAAAAACGAATCAGCTACAGAGCGGATATACACACAAGCACGCTGAGTTCAGCAAGGGAAAAAAAAAGATCATGCACACTTCAGCAAATACGCTGCATCTGTCACGAGTCACACATGTCAGGAACAAAACCACATGAGTATGGCAAAGAGTTGGCTTGTTGGGACAGGCTGCAAAATAATCATGCCAGAGTCGGTGATGTTACTGGGGCGTCCTGATGAGTCAGTAGTCAGCACACAGCTTGGAACTGTTCGTGAGGAATCTTTGAGGAAGCTTCTGTATGGGTAAAATATTTGGAACCCTTTCAAAGGCTTAGCTACCAACAGAAAACAATCACAGTGGCAAAATAAATAGTTCGTCATTAACTAGTATAAAAGAGAACGAATGAAGAATCTCAGACTAATCCCACCTGTTTTTAACTTGACACTCCCAGATGTTTTTCATTTTCGCAGTTGTAGTTTTCAGCAACACTGACTCGACTGTTTCCTCAGATCTTGAGCAGCACCTTCTGGAGCCATGAAGGGCTTTATACAATTTTGTTTTCTCACAGTAGTACTTTCCAACAAACTGAAAACAGGCTTTGATGTTCAAAATCAGAGGCATTCCCTTTTTACACTTTTTCTCGCTTCGGCATTGCGTCGGCACGTTCTGCGCAACATTTTTGAAGTTCTCAGCTCTGAAGATGCATTTCCCAAAAGAATGTCACACAGCAAAACACTAGAGAAACTGCAAAGCAGCTCCACTCACCACTTAAAACCAATTTTTATCAAGGTTTGTGGGCCGTGAAGAATTTTTTGCCACCGTAACGGCAAGTTCTTTTGACACCGTGTGAAACCGTGTTTATAAAATGTGAGAATGCGTTTTTCAGAAGGGACATTTAAATTTGCACAAGTTTTAAGGGAGAGAAAACATTTTTCTCCAAAGATCACACAACAAAGTAAACTATAGTTACAGTATGGTAGAAAAAATAAATAAGTAGAAATAAAATGTATAGCAAACACTTGCAAAACAGAGCTTGGAATCGGTGGACTAGATTCTCAACAACATCACAGCTGATGGGGAACCATTGATGCTGCACCCATCCTCTGCACGCTTACCTATTTTTCCTTTTCTTCTCTTCGCTACAGATGCTTGCTCCGCTTCCATGTCGGTGGGGAAGACTGTTGCCCCCATGAAATGTTTATTTGAGCGGGCTCCTCCAGGTTTGTAACTGTTGCTTTACAGGGCTCAAGCTCTGTAAAAATGCTTTACAATACTTGTACGACTTATATCTATAGGCTTGGGAGATTCTCACAATTAGGAGGACTCTTATGCATATGATGAACTGCACAGTGAAATGGTTCAAGCATATATGGAGAGTAAAACTATTGATCTGATTTATACCACAAAGACTTATAAATCAGTACCAGTTCAGATTGTAAACACAGCATTTGCCTAAATGTGTTAGAACATTTTCAAATTCTAATAGAAGAAGAGAAATGCTCTTTCTGATTTGTACAAGTGTCAAGTGTCAGCAATTTCACACATTGCTTTCACCACTTCAGCTGCTGAGTAATTGAGCCAAACTAAATGAGACAATCTAGTGGAACAATATTGTGGCCACTTTTGTGAAGCAAAAGTGAAATCTGGGCTCTTGAACTGGGTGCAGAAGAGAATGCAAAAATTAAAATGCAACAAAATTTGAAGAGGCTTCCCTGCTTTATCTAACCTCCCATTACACAGAAGAAAAACTCATAGCCCACCCTTACTAACCATTGTCACTTATACAGTCCTTTCAGTACAGTTCTATGGTAGTGTTCACGTCACCCCTTATTAGTTTATATTTCATTTCTAAGGAGACAGACTTTCATGTAATTTTTTAAAGTGACCTGGAGAAGTATTTCTCTGGGACTTGTGAAGGTTTTTCCACAACTTTTCTTTGGACATTAGCTGCGTTTTCACTCATTTTCAGTCCAATACTTGTACCTGATCATTTTCAGATAAATGTTAGTTTGTTTTCCAAGCCATTTAAAACTGACCTATGAATCCTTCAAGTCTAAAAAAAAAAGCACCTAGCAGAAGGAATGAACCAGTGTTGTGTCTACACATATAGGAAAACTTAGCAAGAACCAATTTTAAACTGTATCTTCAGGCATTTTACTACCAGCCTGTCACAAAACATAAGTTGTTCCCATTTCTTTAGTTAAAGTCATGAAAAATGCCAAAGATAAAACTGATTGAAAATTTTTGCACCACAAAGATGATTCCCAAAGATATATTAGCCAGACACCTGGCATATCTCAGCATGGTGTGCAGTATGTCTTTAAAACATTTGAGGGAGCTTAAGAAATAGAAGAAAATCTGACAAAGACCTGACACAGGACCTGGGAGATGCACCTCACCTTGCAGGTGATCCATCTGCTGTTCACCAAAGCCTCAGAGTTATACCAAATTACACTAGAACTGGACTGAAAGTCAGTGGCAACAGGTCTGATGGAGTGATGAGTTTTGATTCATATCACTGTCGGTGCCTACAGCCATCTGGAAAACACACAGTAAAAGCATACCTGGATAGAGAAATCCCAAGTGGAACGCTATCAATCATGGATTGGCCTCTCCAGAGCCCAGACCTCAACATTACTGAAGCAGTGTGAGACAAAAAAAGCAGCCAACATCTAAAAAGACTGAACTATTCACAAAGACTACTTCAAGAAATTACAGGAAAGCTTGCACAAGAGAGTTCAGACTGTGTTAAAGAACAATGGCGGTCATACCAAATAATGACTTTCAGGCTCGTGAGAATTGCACAAACTCTGTTTTTGTGTGATGCCGTTTCTTGTTTTATTCAATTCCTGCACCTATTACATGTTTCCATAGAAGCATATAAAGAAATGCGCAGTGGCTGAAGACTTTAGCACAGTACGGTAAATTCAGTTTCCAAGCCTATAAATAACCTGCAAACATTTTGTGTAATGGGGCTCATCTGATGAAGAATTGCTTGACTAAAGTCAGTGTTTTGTGATCATGCATAAAATGGTCCACTTTCTGTAGAGAAGATGTGAGATTGGGTTTGTGGTGTCCAGGAGTTAGGCTGGGTGTGTATTATGTGAAACACAACACGTGATAAGTTTTTAAATGCTGCGTTTCTTCTTGTTTACCCCCCTCGGGTAAATTTTTAAAAAAGAGTGTAAATCATTTAGTTGCACAAAAAACCCGAAGACCCAATAACACTTCCTCATAAAACACAATCACAGAATAATTTGTGGATAATACATTTAGTGTACAGCCTGTGAAGCTTGAAACAGTGGGCCATTTCACAGCCAGTTTTACTATAAATGGCTCAAAGCCTTCCTCGTCTTAAACGCATTTACATATTCAGAATTGCTACAGCACAAAGATTAAAGAACTAAAGGTGCAATTTTCCTACCTGTCACATCATCCAGTTTTAAACAGCGAGATAAAACTGGGGAAAGTATGTAACAGTCAAGAGTCTCATTCATTTGAAAGTAAATAGGTTTGTGAGAACCATAACAATGTCAGCTTTTCAACCATATCACTTCTTTATGGGGCCTCAGACTATAAAAACTATCACCCTCTCCTCTTTGTCATTTACATTTCACTGTTCATTCTCCACTGAAATCACTCATCTGGCTTCAGTTTCTCTTCAGAGACGTGTAAAACAAGCAATGGATGGGCGAAGCATGTCGTTACTTAAACAGGATGGAAAAGAAATATTGTGGATGGGAAATGTGATAAACAGGCATGTAGGGAAGGAAAGTGTTAAAATGTTTGTTTTAATGTTCAATTTAGACTTTAATTTGTCTTTTTTCTATATATGCAATCAACAAGCCACCTCACTGTGCTACAAAGGGTAGTGATCCATTACTACATGATAACAGTCATTCTGACTGGATGAGTTGAGTCAGACCACTCAACTAAACACAAAGCAGCTGTCAAATTCAACTCAAATGACACAAGCTGCCAACTAACAAATGGAAATCCTAACTGCTTCCTATATTTTGTTTGTCCTTGGGGGCAATTTAATTATATTTATAAAACTTGTGTCAGCCTCATCTATTACGCCTGTCCTTGTTTCCCCTACTTCCCTGCTCCTTCCTGCCGGGCTTGCCGAGAGAGAGGAATTACAGTCGCACCACACTCCTTTAGACTGCAGTGGGGGGGGGGGGGGGGGGGGGGGTGGTTACTGTCAACACTCTGCGCTACTCTTATTTTGCCGTAGAGCACGGCATTTTCTCCCCCGGGACTCACCTAAGCGCCACCTATTTACAGAGGCGCGCATTCTTAAATCCACATTGTAGTTATCATTTGTACCCTGCAGAGGCAGATGTGAAACATTCTGGGCACAATCGAGGTTGGCACAGCAGGAATAGCGAGCTTGAAAGTGAGAAGATGGGTGAGAAATATTCAAGGTTTAGGCAGAGCTTCCACACATGCTGGAGGGCCAGTGGACAGCAAGAAGCCCGCTGATATCATGTATATTATTATTGTCAGTAATTCCAAGTTTTATTTTTAACCATTAGAGACAAAAAATTATTCATTGCCATCTCACAGATGTATCGAGTTGCAACAAAAGTTTAATAGGCAGGTCTCAAACTCATGATTCAAATATATTCAGGCTTTGCTTGCCAATCCCCCTCTCTCTCAGTTTCGTTGCTGTTCTAACTGGAAACCCTCAGCCCGATATCTCCATTTAAAAGAGCAAAATTATTATTATTATTATTTGAAAACTACCCACTAGATGCCCCAAGAGGCCACCTATTGTGGTTGTGTATTTTACTGATAACAGCCATGGGTTAATGGGTCGGCGACTATGATTTTAATATACTGTTTGATAGTATCCAGTCGCTAAGCTACATTGTCATGTGAACTTGTTAAAAATGCATCAGAGGAACTGTTGCACTGGGCGCTCTTAATCTCAAACACATCCCACACTTGAAGACAATCAAGCTCACCGGTGTGCCAACTGTGTATTAATCAGCTCCTGTAAATATTCACCCAGAAATAGAGATACTGCATGTTTTGGCATTGATTCGATACCAACTAAATACAAGTGGAAGCGATACCAATACCAGCAATACTATCAATGTTTGCATCGATCTGCCTACCTTTCCCAGTATGTCCAGCTGTTTAAGGAAATCATTTAGCTTTGTTAAAAGTGACGCAGACATCATCATGCATCCAGGGACAGAGTGACCCAGGCTGGATTTGTTTTATTTTTTAATGCAATGTTCTTACAATAATTAAAATCTTAAATACATCCTTTAATAGTAAATAGAGGGGGAGTTATTCTCAGCCTAAATCTCATTCCCCACAAAAACTATAATCAATGTTGGTTTTCAAGCTAAATTACTTATCAAAGATTCCTTGTTGATGATTTCCAATTAATGAGCTAATTTTCCACACCGCTGGGCCGATTTACCCTGTCCCACAGCATACGGGACAGAAATACTGGAGGCAGGGAAGGGAGATTTACCTCACAAGTATTTTGACAGGGTGTGCGCCAGCGTCAATGGGAAATCCTCTCTCATTACACACTAGCTGCAGCCCACTCACATAGCCTACAGTACACATACAAACACAACATAGCCTGAATAATTATTCAAAGACTAGGATGTTAGCTTGAGTTCAGTTCAGTTGAAACCAGTTCTTTGAGTCTCTGGTTTATGTGTTCAGTAGAAGAAAATTTGGTGTTAGTGCTGAAACCAGGACTCTATTAGTTGATAAGTAATCTCTATAAACATGCAGATTTGTGCCAGAAGCTTTCAGGATTCGATTTAGCTGCCTGTAGTCTGAACAATAATAATAATCATTTTAAAAATTACCTTTGAATAGAAAGAGAAATTTAAGCTAAGACATCCTCACTACACTAGAAGTGTCAAAAATGTTGCCCACCACTCCCAGATCTGATTCTATCATCCATCTGTCAGTTTTCCTAACCGCTTGTCCGGTTCAGGCTCACTGGGATTGTGGAGCTTATCCCAGGAGTCACGAGGTAAAAGGGGGGATACAACCTAAAGAGTTCACCAGCCTAATCGATTGCTACCACATTCATCTGTTGGTGAATAAAAATGTAATTGATCCAATACTGATGAACTTAAGCCATTTTTAAGAGTTACTTAATATTAGCCTTATCATCAGGAAGTTATTGCTTCGTGCATGCCAAGAATTTCACGCTTTTTTGTTTTCTGTCATTGTAAATTGCTTCGACCTGTCACAGTGTTTGGTCTTAGCGGTTGAGTAGGACAGGTCGAAGTCTCTTTCTATACCTTTTTTAACCTGTGATGAGCATTTGTTAAAATTCCTGCCATAAATGGTCCAATAAACCATGTGAAAGAGGGGATACTAATCAGCACTTCTTCAGTCACTGTCTCACTAACTACATATGCTGCATAAATATAAACACATGTTCAGGAAAAGGTCCTTGTTTCTGATATGATGTCACTCTGAGAAAATTCAGGTTGACCCCAAGTATTTAAACTACTGCTACACTGTTACACCCGTCTCCCTCTCATTCACACAAATGTATGTGTGCTTCTGCGGATTTTCATTCCTCGTCTCTAGAGTGGATACCTTCATCTCTCCATGTGTGCCTTACTCTCACTGCAGATTAGTCCATGAAGCCTGACCTCATCTGTCAACCCGACCACCACTGAAAACAAGAAACCATCCCTGATCTAATCTCACCTACACCTTGTTGTACCCATGCATGTCCTGCACTAGTTTCTCAATGACTCCTGACTCGCTCATGTAGTGCCACATTTCCTCTCCTGGCACCCTTTCATGTGCTTTGTCTAGATCCACACTGTGCACTTTCAAAGCAAACATCACGTCTCTAGTGCTCTGTCTTGGCATGAAACTATACTGCTGCTCACTGATCGTCACCTCTCTTATTAGCCTAGCTTCAGTAACTCTTACCCATAGCTTCATGGTGTGCCTCATCAACTTTACCCCTCTGTAGTTGCTACAGTGCTGCACATCAGCCTTGTTCCCGAAAATGAGCGCCAGTACACTTCTCCATTCCTCAGGCATCCTCTCACTCATCATTTTAAATTGCATAGCCAAGAAGTCCACTGTCCTCTCTCCTAAACATCTCCATGCTGGACTGATCTCCCTTCTGTTCTTCATTCCCTTCATAGCTGTCCTTAATTCCTCCTTACTAATCAGCACTTCTTGAGTTACTAACTTTCTTCCATCCCTCCTCCTCCTCTCATCTCCTTCATTCATGAGCTCCTCAGAATACTCCTTTCACCTTCTCAACACGCTCTCTTCACTCATTAGCACGTTTCAATCTCTTGATCAGCGTAGATCAGGCGATCTCTCTGCCTGTCCAATTGATGCAAGTCTTTTTCTCCTTCCTTAGGGTCGTCATTTCCTTTTCCTTTGCCACCTCTCTCTTTGCTGTATGCCTAACCTCCGAGTACTCCCGTCTTCTTTCTTCATCCTCCTGACTGTCCCACTTTTTCTTTGCTAACTTCTTGTATGCTTTTTTGTACTTCTTTATTCCACCCCCAAGTCTCCTTGTCCTCTTTCCTCTCTCCAGAGCATTCACCAAACATTGTTTTGGCAGTCTCCCTCAGTCATCTAGAGGCTCTTCCCTACCATCCAGAGCCTGTCTCAGCTCCTCCCTGAACTTTCAGTCATTCTTCCATCTTCAACTTCCACCATTTAATCCTCATCTCTACCTCTATTCACATCCTTTTCTTTATTTCCAAAGCCACCCTCCCTTAATTGAGCCTATGTTCCTCCCTCTTCTTTGAAAAATGTCTTCACCACAGCCATTTCCATCCTTTTTGCAAAATCCACTATTATCTGTATTTCTCTCCTTAACATCGTACCTACCCCCCATGTTCTTCTCACCTCTTTTTCTTTCACCTGCATGTGTATTAAAGTCTGCTCCAATCACCACTCTCTCCCCCTCGGGGACACTCTCTACCATCATCCAGCTTTCCTCAAGAGTTCCTCTTTCCCTTCCTACTGTGGGCATACACACTGACAACATTCAACATCATCTCAGCTTTAAACTCATGATCCTGTTTGACACTCTCTCCACCCCTACAACACCATTTACATGCTACTTCTCCAAGATTACCTCTACTCCATTTTGCTTCCCATCTACATCGTAGTGAAGCAGTTTGGATCCACCTCCAGTGCTCATGGCCTTGTTTCCCTTCCACCTGGTCTCCTGCACACAGAATGCATCTCTCTCCCACATTTAGAGACCCTACTCTCACCTCCTTTCCTTCTCTCTCGCTACATCTAAGCATCCCTTCTCCTTCCTTTCAGGTACCAGAGGTTGTCATTGTTGACCTAGATCCTGACCAATCCAGTAAAAAAAATCTCATTCTTAATTATCTGCCTGTTTGATTTGGCAAAAATATTATGCCAGACGCTCTCCCTGACACAAACCTTCCCATGTGTGCAGACTCTGTACCAGCACTAGGAGTACACTGGCTTGTGGTCACCCTTTCATTGCTGGGTTCTGAGAAACTGTCTAATTAATAAGCACAAGCATTGATGTTTTACACTAAAAACTAAAAAAAAAATGCTTTCCTTTCTTCCTGACATTTTAGCAGCAGACAGATTAGTTCCCATTTTTACATCTTTAACTTTGTTGTCCTTTTTGCGTCCCATCTCTTTAAGCTAAGTGCTCTACTTTTCCTCATTAATCTGCAGCCTTAAATAATAAGAAGCAGAAGAGAACTATCCGGGCTATTTGCAGAAGACTTAATAAATGAAGTTGACGCTGATAAATCATGAAACTGGCCCAGCCTTAAACAAAGTAGATGACGCTAACTGAACAGCAGATAGTGACTACTTATTGAGTTAACCTGAGAGAAACAAAAGGATCGGGTACAGCAAGGTGCTAAGCTCTAAGTTAACAGCGGAAAAAATCTTCATGGGTAGCGGGAGACAGTAATGTGAGACGCCTTTAAAAGTCTTTTATGTGAAGAAACAGTTTCGGTACTACAGCAAGAACCAGCAGTGAGAGAAACTAAGCGTAGCTATTGATCCAGCCATCTCCTCTGCATGTGGGCAAGGAGTCATGAGTGCAATGCAGTCCTTTATTTCCACTAACCTACATGAAACAGTTTTATGGCAGAAGGAGGCAGAAAGGCCTTGGAGTTAGCAAGGAGGTCAGCGCTGCGTTCAGCTCCCTGGTGCAGTAAATGGCTTCATGCCAAGCTGTGAGCACAGCTCTGGATGTTGCCGTTGTTGATTTTCTGTCACACCTTTCTCATCGGTCCTGCCCAGTGCAACATTTGCCAGAACTTTAACAGCTTCAAAAAGGTCATCGGGGAACGCTGTCCAGCCTTTTATACCTGAATGTTTACAGTAAATGACCTCAGTGTTGGCTTAACTAACTGGACTTTTTAAATTCAATTAAGCATGACTCAGTTTAAGCCAGAGAGGCTGGCCACTGTTCCTGCAGAGTTTAAGATAAGAGCTGCTCTATTTGGTTTTCTCTTGCATTATCACTGAAACCCATGGAAAGACCAAAGCCAGCAGTGTGTTTAGATGCATTCACATTGCACCTCATTGGTTTGGGAAAATGGCCTAAAGGCAAATGGGCTGACCTCCGTATACTGTGTAGATTTATATGCTGTTATAGAATAACAGTTAAACTATGAAATAAATCAACCTGCCGTAGTGCTCTTATTATTTAAACCATAGCCTGTTGTTTTGAATCCATTATGTGCTTTGTCAATTCATTAATTCCATTAAAAGACAGAGCATATGTTTCCTTAGGAAGCCTGCTTTTTATCCTGTCTCCACCTATAATTCATAACATACGGCCCACTGGCAGCCTATTTTAGTAACCTACAAATCATTGAGCTCGTCGTGCCACCAGAGAATGTGAATATGCACATAAGAAGCATTAAAATGCAGACGGACCTACAGTAAGTCACAGGGATTACTTACAATGATGTGTCCTGATGACACAGGATGAGATCACTGAAACAGTCCAAACAGTGGTCTGATGTTACACAGACATGATTTGTTTGCACAAAGTCAGTGTGAACATGAGCCGCACCTGAATATAAACCAACAAATGTCTGGCTTGTATTCTGGTTTATATTTCTATTTACATTCACGCTGAATATGAAAGATTTGATTCTGTTCCTCACGCATGATGTCACATCTCAAAAAGAGGCTTACATGTGTGAGATGAGGAAATTCTTGTATGGGCTCAGGAACGCAAAGATCGTCTAGTTTGTTAGGAGCGCAAAGCACATTAGTGGACACGGCATCAGTTATTTGTCAGTAACTTAACACAGAACAATATAAACGGGTTTTGGAGCAACATATGCAGCCGTGCAGACAACATTTTGTTTATTTCACCAATAAAATGCCGGAACACATTTTGCTCACATTCCAGCAGCTCTGCAGTAGAAGAGTGCAGGGGCCAAAAACGGCCTCTAGCAGCACCAGACCTGTCACCCACTGAAACCGTTTAGAGAACAAAAAATATGACTAAAGAGGCCTCCAAACTGTTGAGCTGCTGAAATCCTTTCAAAACTACAGCAGCTGAACTCCTCAGTTCCCCAAAGCTTGTAGTGATGTTAAAAGAAGGGGTGATGCAACTTAGTGGTAAACAAGCTACGGCCCCAAGTTTGCTGAAATGTCCTGCGGGACTTTAATACTAAATGAGAATATATTTCTCACTAAATAATAGATATTCTTGGTTTGAACATTTTATATAAGGTTGTAGTACTGTTGCTGGAACACAACGCATGTCTGATAAGACACTTCTCTTAGTTCCAATGACGTATTAGCTTGTGTTTACTGACACCAGAGCCCGTATGTGTTCCCTTAAGTTATTTCTTTAAAACAGGTCACAGATGTGTAGTGTCATGCTCTAAAACAGCCGATATCACTCAACAGGTGCACGTGGATTTGCCTAATGCACGTTTTGCGCCTCAAATTTTATTTTTGATATACATACATTACTTTTTGTATTTCTGGGAGCAGAATGGTGCTTGTGGAAAAGACTCTGACTGTGCCTGAGTCATTGCAAACAAGCAACATGTGCAACTGAGTGCAGCAGCACGGCTTGTGTAAGGGTGCCACATTGCACACAGCCATAGAGCATGCGTGTTTTTTTTCCCCTGCATATTTAACCTACTGAATACTAAACATATCATTGTTCCTTGATTTAGAAAAGTCAGTGCACACAAAGAGCCTGCCCTCTGTGCAGGCAAGACTAAGAATGATGCATTCCACAAGTTAAGCAATCCATGAGGAAGAGATAAATTAATAATGAAGCTACCACAACAGAGATTTCTTCGTTTATTGTGCCGTCAACCCCTCCTTCCACCTCAGTCGCTCACAACACATACACACAGATGCACACATACACACTGGCAACCACAATTCTCCTGTTTGCAGCAGAGGAAGCATCACAAGGGTAATTATTGTGCTATGTTGTTTGTGCACAAGGGCAGGAATGCATTTCATGTCTCCTTCCGCAGCTTGTGCCACTTTCAGCAAATATGGGGTTCCTGGATGTGTTACTGCTGCGAGGCTTGACTGATAGCTGCAGGCGCTTCTGCGAGCAGCTGCACACATATGCATCAACTAAGAGCAATTTGGAGTCAGTTAATAAGAGCAGGGAAGATTCCACAAAAGACCGGGCTGTGTTTCATGCGAAACGGTGGGTCCTGCGTGCTGCATGTTGGCCTTGTGTGTGCCTGTAAAAGCACTCATGCATTACAAGGGCTTGACCCAGATCACAGACAGACATAATAATGCATGACAGGTTGTCCTTTTGAAAGCCACGTGTCCTGAAAGGCAGACTGGCCATTCACAGCCTTCATGTCTGATACTAAAGGAACAGACTACCATGAACTGCTGAGCTTCCCTTTAAAAATCAGCTTGTTTTTATTCTGTCTTTTCTCATACACATACTGTGCAAAAGTCTCGAGTCAGCCGTCATATATTTTGCAAAGAAAAATCAAAATAGGTGTTGGAACTTGACACAGAAAAGAGACAGAAAGGGAAAAAACAGTGTTTGTATAATTATAACCAGCTTGAAAGTCAATGTTTGGTATGACAGCCTTTATTCTTCCACGCAGCCTGAACTCTCTTGCCAAGCTTTTCTTGAAATAATCTTCAGGATTCATTTTTCAGGCTTCTTGAAAGACATACAAAGTCTTCTTTGGATGTTCTCTATTAAGACTGTCCCATCTATGCTTCAACAATGTTGAGGTTCAGGCTCTGGGGAGGTTGATCCATGACTGATAGTGTTCCCCTGTGTGTTTGTCTTACCAGGTATGCTTTTATTGGAGATAAAGTATCTGAATTTCACAAGCGGGACCACACCTCCAAACACGCTACTTCCAGTTTTTATCTATACCTGTTCCCCCAGTTCTGCAAGTTGTTCATTCTGCTCTACATGCCTCACCCTCCCTCCCCTTTTCAATTCTTTCACTTCTTCACTTCTATTTAGTACATGGGGATCTGCCAGGCCCAGGAGCCACCGCCAGTCCCCTTTGAGGCCTTCCCCAAACCGCAGCTCAATCCATGTCTAAGCCACTCACTTTTATCTACTAAAACGCTGTCAAACATAAAATGAGGATGTTGGCCCAGCAAATTGCTATTGAAGTGTGTTTGGGATCATTGTCATGTTAAAAGTAATAATAATAATAATAATAATAATAATAATAATAATAATAATAATAATAATAATACATTTTATTTGAGGCCGCCTTTCTAAAACCCAAGGTCACCTTACAAAGAGAAAAAGACATCAATAAAACAGTAGATTAAAATAGATTCTAATAAATTAAAATACAGAAACCAGCTAAATACAACCACAAACAACAAAATAAAAAATAAAAAAAATAAAAAAAACACGATTTGACAGCAAGTAAAATCTGTATTAAAGTGAATAAGCCAGTTGTGACTTAAATAAGGGAAGGGAATCTATATTTCTTAAGGTTGAAGGAAGTGAGTTCCAGAGCCGAGGAGCAGGGCGAATGAAAGCTCTGTGCCCCAAAGTGGTAAGGCGAGCAGAAAGAACAACAAGATGAATGGCAGAAGAAGATCTGAGAGAGCAGAAAATTGTGGTGATATGAAGCAGATACAGAGATAAGGAGGGGCAAGGTTATGAATACACTTAAACGTGAGAACTAAGATTTAAAAGTTTATCCTGGCTTCTATGGGCAACCAGTGAAGCTGCTGAAGAATTGGGGTCATATGGTCTCTTAAGGGAGTACGAGTTATGACCCAAGCTGCAGAATTCTGAAGAAGTTGAAGTTTATAGAGGGACTTATTGGGGAGACCAAACAGGAGGGAGTTGCAATAATCGATCCGGGAATTAATAAGACTATGGACAAGGATGGCAGCAGCATGGGGAGTAAGGAAGGGACGAAGACGGTTAATGTTACGTAAGTGAAAGTACGCAGACCGGGTTATGTAATTAATGTGTGACTGAAATGAGACAGTACTGTCAAGTATGACACCCAAACTCTTCACCTGCGGGGAAGGAAGGATGGGGGAATTTTCAATATAATGGAGAAACTGTGAGATTTGGTTAAGGTAGAGGCTGTGCCAATGAGTAAAACTTCTGTTTTATTACTGTTAAGTTTGAGAAAATTGGAGGAGAACCAGGATCTAATCTCCATAAGAGAGTTCGAGAGGGAGGTAGGTGGAAGGGATGAATTAGGTTTGGAGGAAATGTAGAGCTGGGTGTCATCAGCATAACAATGAAAATTGATATTATATTTTCGGAATATTTGGCCAAGAGGGAGCATGTAGATAATGAATAAAAGAGGCCCTAATACTGAACCCTGGGCCACACCAGCAGAAACAGGATAGAGACGTGAAGAGTGTGATTAAGTTGGATAAACTGAGTGCGGTCTGAGAGATATGAGGTGAACCAGGCAAGGGGGGGGGTGACTAATGCCAATGGATGCTAATCTGCTCAGGAGGATATCATGAGAAATTATGTCATTTGCCGCACTAAGATCAAGAAGGATGAGAATGGTTAAAAGACCAGTATTCAGGGATGGAGGAATAATTCCAGTGTTAAGGGAAGAGTGGATACTAGTTATGAGAGGAGCCAATGAGGGAAGACAAGCTTTAACTAACACAGTGGGAAGAGGGTCGAGCTGACAAGTGGATGATTTTGATTTTTGAATAAGATTTGATACATCAGCTATGGAGAGAAGAGTAAAAAGTCAGCAGAGTCCATATGAGAGGGAGTCCGGAGGTTTTGTAACTTTACTAAACAATGAAAAGAGAGGCCTGGAGTTACCTTCACAAGAACTGATTAAACGAGAATAGTACACAGATTTGACTGAAGCAATGCAGTCCTTATACAACAAGATATGACTGTTATACATTTCTTTGTGTATGGTAACAAGTAATATAAAATCATGAAAATCATGTTAATAATGAGATGATTTCCAGTTTTGCAGTATTTCATGCTAGTTTAAATCTGACTGTACTTTTATGTGTTCATAACTCAATCAGTTTTAAAGATCCCCAATGCAACTGGCTGAACTGGAGCCTCAAACCATTGCACAGCCTCCACTGTCTTTCACAGATGGCTGTACACACTCACTGCTGCACCTCTCTCCTGACCTCCTCCCTACGTACTGGTGAGGATTTGAACCAAAAATGTCAAATTTGGATTCATCACTTCATGAGACCCGTTGCCACTGATTTTTAGTCCAATTCTTCTGTAATTTGCTCAGCCTCTTCTTGCTGTTCCCTTCCACTGAGACCACTTCTGATGAGGCTTCAGTGAACAGTCAGAGGCATCTCTGTGCCAGGTCGTTGCTGGACTTTCAGACAGATTTTATCAGCTGTAGATAGTTTTTGTGTCTGAAGATACAATTTAAAAATGGTTCTTTGCAAAGTTGTCTGTCGTGTGTAGACACAACACCGGTTCATTCCTTGAGTTAGCCTTTCTTAGGCTTGAATGACTCACAGGTCAGTGTTAAGTGGCTTAGCAAGGACTGGACCAAAAAGGAGCAGAAAAGCAGCCAGTCTCAACAAAGCTTGCCTGTTAGGCTTTTATGGCATAGTGAATACATTAAACAAAAGGAATTGACCTCATATTGAGAGTTTGTCTTGTGGCTTTAACTTATGTAAACATAATATATTATATTAACAAAAAGCCCAGCTAAGATCTTATTCCAGTTACAGAGAAGCTCTAAAAATACTCCAAGGATGTGCTAACACACACCAGGATGTCAACTTCAGCACAGTTTCCATGGCATCTGTGAGCATATTCAGATTATATTTATTCATTATAAATGGGGACGTGTGAGCACGACATTAAAGATGCATACGAACAGCCTATTCCAAAGACTTTAAAGGCACTCCTCACCAAACAAACACAGATAATGTTTTATTCAGACAATCTCGTGTCATCAAACTCTAACAAAAATTCCTCTGCTTTCAGCTATTCCGAGTTAATGAGGCTGAATTTATCCTCTGAGTGGTGTCAGCACAAGGACATACTTCATGTGGAGAGGCACATCATCCTGGTAAAACATTTACATTTTATGGTTCACATATGTGACCTTGTGAACAGCCGCTCAACGGTTTGGCTTCCCTTTTAAACATTAGTCAACAGGCTTTTATTTCTCTTCATTTCCTGTGCTTAACGTTGGGCTTTTGTGACGGTGAAACATCAGCGGACTGCTTCTCAACTTCTCTAGAGCTACAGCGAGCAGAGAAAGAAGCGTTCCGCTAAATTCGAGTTATTTCAAACGCAGCTCCCCTGCTTCCTGAAGCTCGGCAACACGGTGGCCCTGAGACTACTTCATAAATATAGGCATGCAAACAGAGGGAAAAAACACACGGAAATCAAGAAAACATCTTTATCAGTATGACAGCGCACACTCAGCATTTAGGAAAAAAAATACTGCAAGGTGAAGAAAACCCCAGGAAATAGAGAAAAAAGCAGACAGCCCAACCAAACAGAAACAACACATCAAAACACAGAAACAAGCTGCAGATACAGGACGTGCATGCAAATGTGGAAAAGCACAGAATACACAGACACAATGCAAGCTGTGCAGACGATGAGAGGTGGAGTTCACTTCAGTGAAGCTTCTGTGAGTCTGATTTCATGATTTGAATATCATGTAGAATTATCTGCAGTGTACAGCAGATAAAACACAATGAAAAATCAATAGTATGAAGGCTACAGATATATGAGGTCTATGTGAGGGTTCCACATGTGTGCTGCACTCAGTGGGTGAATCTATAACGCTTCCCAATGATCCAGTTGAATCCACAGTGCACGCTTGTTGGTATTCATCTCTCCATAATCTCGACCGTTAACGTTTCTGGCTGTCTCCACGAGCATTTAACCTTGTCAGAGATAGGCTGGGATACATTAAGATTTTCCTGAAAGGGTTGAGCATTACTGGCTCATTTAGAATGACTTCCATTTTTAATAAACTGCTCACAGCCCCGCAGATCAAATACCGAGGAGGTGCACTTAACAATGCCGGGGAGATAGATATGCCTCATAATTTATATTACACAAAAGCTGAAAAAATCATACCAGCGCAGCCTCAACGATTCCTCCCCTGTTGGTTTTGTTCTCTTCCTTCCTCCTCTTTGTGAAACCTCTTTTCACTCTGTGTGCTTTCAGCTGGAGGTATTCAACATGTTTAAAAGCTGCCTCGTCATCCTTTCAGGTTTGCCCCCGCTGAAGCTCCAGTGTGATTTTTTTTTAATACATCGCAGTAATGTTTACCTTTCACTTTCTTTCTTTCTTTTTTCTTTTACAGACTTGGATTATTTGTTTGTACATGGCATCCCTGCTGCCAGCTGAATCTGTTAACAGCCTGAGCAGGCTTGTTAAAGGGTATCACTGAGGAGGGAATATATCCTGTGATGTTAGGTTTTTACAGCGAGCTTAATATTGCGGCGGGCAGGCGTGTGCCTAAAGATGGACGTGTGCAGGGAGGTAATGATAGTATCTCATCTGAACCAGAAATGATGAGATGAGAATAAAGCCGGGCAGGGTTAACAGCGAGTGAGAGGGCTGAGGGGTGGGTGAGGTTAATGGAATTGGTGGAGTAAAGAGTGAAGGGAAGGCTGTTTGAATGGTTTGCGAATTGAAAATGCCTCTTTAGCTGCTGAATCAATACAAAGTTATTCTGTTCCGAGAAGTTGTCAGCCAGTAAAGGCTCTTTTACAACAGAGGTGAAAGGGTATAGGGCAAGAAGAAACGCGAGGTAAAGATCTTCCCATCAGCTCTATGTCTCTTATACGCCCATAACAGACACACCATTGTATCGACAGGCAGCCTCTGTAATGTAATTCCTAACAAAAAAAGAACGGAAGTCTTTATCCTTACAATATTGCGTTGACCTGTTTCATTAAGTGACAACACCTTTGTGCTCGGCACTTGAATCAGTTTTCTATCAGCCATTCACAGATGCAGCTACTCCAAAATTAAAGTAGCTCGTGTAAATGTCACTGAGTCAGAGGAGGACAAAGAAAAGAGGGAGGAAGTCCTGCAGATTTATGCAACAAAAAAAGAGAAAAGAATCTATTTCAAAAGGCGCCGTGGCTCTTTCACCTGCAATCCAGAGGAAAGGAAGCGCTGGCTCATTAGCCGAAAAGTGTTCATCCACACATACTGCTGTTAATTTAACAAACTGTCACTCCTCGACAAAAGCTCTTAACGTGCAATTTTTAATTTCCAATGTCAATTACAAGATTCTGTAAGTGGTGAAAATATGTTGACCCTCGGGTTAATGAAGTTTCTTCTATACAAATGACACAAACTCCAGGAAAAATAATCAAGGTCTGCATAGTTCAAAACTTAGCTGCTGACATTTTGGAGCTCAGTTCGAAATAATCTTTAAATAAAAGTGGTGTCGTGGAACATGGTTCGGTTTTTCTGAGAGTATTGATGTATCTGTTAAAAAGCAAACTGTTATGAAATGTTTAAGTAAAGCAAAGAGGTGACTGTAGGAAAAAAAGAGAGGGAATGCAGACCTTACGATCATAAGTGTAGCTCAGGTTTCAAAAGCTCTGGACTGTACAGTTGCTGCTATATAACACATTAGTCAATCTTTCACTCGGTGCTACCTAACACTGAAATGGGTTAAATGACTTCAGCCCAGTAAGACACTGGTGCAGGTGCAGAGGATGCAACTGCTACATCTAGAAGGTCCTAAAACACATGCGTGAATCTTATTTGTTGACTTCTCACCTGCTTTCAGTAACACCTACCTGTCATTTTTTTAGCATTTAAACTCTTTTCACCGTGATCATATTATTATTGGTTAGACTGCTGAACTCTGGCTCTGTCCTCGGAGCTGCAATGTGTCTCTGCTGCATTTCATTTTGTATATGAACGGATGTAGAAGTCAGTGCAGAGATAAAGATATTTCAAAGTATTCAGATGATGCAGTTGTTCTGAGTTTCCTTCCTTTTAGCAGTGGTGCAATTTCCTCTTATATCCTCAAACCATCATTAAAGATCAGAAGATTGATACCTACAAGTATCTAGGCACCATTATTAGTAATAATATGAATTTCAATGCCAGGACAGAGTCCGTCTGTAAAATGATCTGCCAAAGGTTTTGGTTTTTTTGCCAAGATTGCATGTCTTCAGTGTTGACACGGGGATGATAGCAATGTTTTCTAAATGTTTGGTTTAGAAAACATTGGAATCTTAAGTGTGACCTGTCTCAACAACAAGCACTTCACTATCCAGATACATTATGGACAATAAGAACCATCATCTATAAGAAAAGTCTCAAGATGGAAGTTAAAACTTCCAAACATTAAAAAATAAAAAAAATAATCTTGTAACTAACTTTGTAAAGTGAAGTTTAAAGCACAAATATCCAATATCTGGAAACGAGTTAATATACTCGTTTCCAGATACATATTTTCATTATTAATATTATTATTGGGCTTTGCAGGAGAACATTTGCATGTCATGCAGTTCAGAATAATCCTGAGCCTCGGTGCAGCTCGCTGATCACTGACAGTCTGAAAGAAACCACTCTAATTCTCTTCTCCTCCCTTTAGGCCAGTGTTTTTATAATTGGCTGCCTGTAGACAGCAGGTTTGAGGGGAAGCCAGACGAGTGTGAATGAGATGACTACAATTATTTTATTTATTATTTGAAAGTGGACCAGTGAAGGTGGACAGGAAAGTAGGGAGAAAGAAGGGGAAGAGATGCAGCAAAGGGCCACGGGTTTGACTCAAACTCTGGATTAATGCACTTCTTTAAAATGAATCATTATAATAATGTGTATAGTTTTATAACATTTATTTCCATGCATAGATACATGCGTATATTACAAGGAAAGAAACCCCAAACAAAGCCCCCTTTATTGTGTTTTGCTCCTTTACCAAAGACTAACACCACTGGCTGTGTAAACAGGCTTTTACATGTTATATTAGTGGTGTGGTGTCAGCTCACTTCTCACACAAATTTTGTATTGGAAGCATTTCACTGGGTCTCACAGTGATCTCATAACACACCGCTGGTGTTCAATAGAAGAAACTGGGCTCATGTCTGTATCTGCGCTCTGTTCTGAAAACATATCAATAAGCGATTTCTTGCAGCATGACGGTGCCACTCCTTAAATGTTTTCTCCTTTTGTGCTGCTGACTAAAGGAAGTGCACTTTGTTCTTGGGCCTTGTCCAAGTCGTGCAGAGCGTAATTGATGATTTCGAGCAAGTGTTCCATTCAGATCTGTCTTTGTCGTTGCTCAATATATTACATTTATTCTGTGCAAATCATCCGCCCAGGGACTGATTTGATTAATGGCTCAATGGCACATTATTTTCACGGTATCTGTTGTTTCTGAGACGCTCATTGTGGCCTTTGTGTTCTCAGTGCCAAGCATCCTAGTGACCCCCGGTGGTGAGGAGTTTATGCTGCAGCGTTCAGGACCATGGACAGTGTCAGAGTTTATGAAACTTAACGGTGAACTAATAGAGCGTCGTGGCTCCTTGATGGGCAATATTTCTGACATATATATTATCATGAACCACATATTTTAATAGGCTGTTAAATATTTCATTAAGCTCTCTGATCAGTTAAATAGCTTGATGAACAAAACGAAGCTTAAACTGAGCCGTGGAGCATAAACCAGCTGCAGCACAGAGGAGTTTTAAGTTTTAGTGCAGCAGCACACTTCACTCATTAAAGCTGTGAGGTTTCACACAGCGGCATGAAGAAAAATCTGAACAAACAATACACCTTGAAAAGGACTTTTAATTTTTGGTATGCCACAAATTGTTAAAGCGAAGTTAATAGCAGCTTTGATGGCACCTTCACAGGCATCTGTACGGCTGTTGATATGCCTAAGCTGACAAAAAAAACACAAAAAACACCCAAAAAAGCCAGTAACTGGTGTTTAATTCATGGCTTGTCTGTGCGAAAGTGCGATGTTTATGAGGAAACACACATTTCTTCCTGCAGATACAAAAGTCTTGCCCTTCAGATTGTGGAGCTGCTTGCAGGACACGCTTTGCCAATAAAAGCAGCCTTTGCTGCAGCACACAGTCAGTAGAATATGTGAAACGGTGAGTTTGATTAGCCCCGAGGCTCAGCAGGGGATTCATCTGCTGCCAGCGATCAATAAGGGGGCTGCAAAGCATGCCAATCAGTTTTATTGGTTTCTCCTTGCTTTTGTGTTACCACATGCATCACTGCCGCCAATATGATATTCCCCTGTGTGAGAGTCTACAGATCTGATCCAGAGCAGAAGAAATATCTGAAACTACTGGATGGATTACAATGAAGTTTTGTACAGATGTGCATGATTCCCAGAGGACACTGACCGGTCCACCTGACTGTCTCCTGTTAAATCAGCTCTAGCTTCAGCTTGTCTAAGCTCTCTGTACTTCTCTACAGTAACTCCTGCTGCTGTTTTCTACACTACTAGTGATTTGAATTAAAAATGAAAAGAAAAATATTTTCCCAGTGACTAATTAACAGTATGTAAACATCAAAACTGCAGGTAACACTTACATATTTGGGTATTTGCTCCAGTAAAGGCAACTTAACATTATCAATTTGGTTTCAGGCTGAAATTTCTTCACAGCTGCTACCCTCTTTAAATTTACTAATAATGTTTTTTTCTCTCTTTTTTCACTTGTGATCATTGTTATCTTACTAGGATAATATTTGTAGATCAAATTTTGATCTTTTTTGTCTTTCCCTACATGCACTGATGAGGTTTAGTTCATATTTACATAAAAGACAAACGCAGGGTGTTGTTTTAAGAGGGTCTAAATTATATCTACTTAACAGCAAGTCGTGGCCCCATCTTTCAGAATACTCTACACAACTTTATGCAGATGATACTGTCATATGTACAAAAGGTTCTTTTTTAATATTTCTCCATGTCCCAACATTAAGATCCTAAAAATCTGCCTTTCAGCTAACAAATTACTGCTGCGTACATCTAATACTTATTTAGCGCTTCTTGGTGTGAGGCAGAAACTCAACATTGAATCCAACTTTTTGGCTTTAACCTGCAATGATCGTAGAGCACTTCAGAAAATATACAACAACATCCCACCAATCCCAAAGGTGCAATGTTGTAGCAAAAAATCGAGACTCATCAGACCACATGTTTTTCTCATCTTCTGTTATCCAGTTTTGGTGAGGCTGTTTTTAGCTAACCGTAGCACCCAGTGCAGTCTTCTGCTGCTCTAGACCATCTGCTACACAATTCAAAATGTTCTACATTCAGAGATGCTCTTTGACATACTTTGGATGTTACAAGTTGTTATTTGGGTTACTGTTGCCTTCCTATCAGCTCGAACCAGTCTGGCCACTCTCCCTGACCTCGCATCAACAAGGAAATTTCACCCAGAGAACTGCTGCTCACTGGAGATTTCTCTTTTTCTTTGTGTAGAGAGAGTCCCAGCACAGCAGCAGTTTCTGAAATATTCTGACCAGTCTGTCTGGCACCAGGTTGTCTTGACCATGTCTCCTTGCCTAATTGTAAGCATTTGCTGCCATTTGCACTGAAATTTGCATTAATAAGTAGTTGTCAGTAGAAGATGTCAAATGTACATCATTGTACATTGTTTGATGGACATTGTCTGGCTTCCTCTTGATATCCTGTGGGACCCCTGAAAACAAAAAGTTACTTATTTTATTCAAATATCTTATCTTGTTATAATAAATGTATGCTTTATCCACCATGAGGTAACAAAAAATGCAATTAATCTCATATGATGATACCTGATAACTAATTACTTCAGTTTTGCTCTATTTTACATTTGTGTGTAAATTAAGAGGTAAACTCTACACCCACTAAACAGCTGTTTGCTTCTCCTTTCATCAGTGCTTCTGCGAGTGCTACAAACCCTTTACTGCAGTGTTTTTTCACAGGCTCCGGGATTGTTGGTACATGGCACAAGGTGTCTTTTAGTGCCTTGCCCTAAGTAATTAAGGCCTTGCATCAATCAGTGGACATTGTGTCCTTTATTATCCTGATCCTCACGTCCTCTGCTGCTAATTGCTGCTTTGTCCTGAGCATGGTTTCAAACATCCACGTAGCCTAATGGCCATATGTAGCACATAAACGCTCTAAACCTGGTGCTGCTCCCCATCAAGCATCAAATGATGCAGATGAATGATGCAAGGGTCAAATTAATATGAGGTCAGGCATTTTTAAGTATCTAACAGCTGATTCTTTTAAGCACAGAGACAAATTAATATGTTTCATGGCAGGAGCCAAATGTTAGAGCTGACACGGCAGAAAAAAACTGAACACAAAGGACACTGGGCAGCACGCAGCAGCCACCTAATGGTACAGTAAACTCATTACATAGACATGGAAACTCGGAACAAAGAGAGAGAATAATAAATGTTCAGAAAGGAAATTGGATATAAAGAAAATTATTTTTTGCTTTGTTACACCAGCAGTACAGTGAAGTGTATATGGCAATCAGAAGTGTCCTCATGCAGGGATCAGCATTGTTAAGCAGCTCAGCTGTACTGGAGGCTCAGTAGGAACAGAAGTAAAAGGCTTTGAGGGATAGTTTGAGTGAAAGGAAACAGCCCGCCAATATTTACCGAGGCTCAATTCCCACTGCTGCCTTTCTTCTTACTGCCACTTAACACACCCATACTAAAAATAGAGCTAATGTTCACAGGTTCAGCAGTAGATGTGAACAGTTCCAGGACACCAAGATCAAGACCAAGTACAGGAATAAATATGCAGCCATTAAAAGACCAATTATGTGTTCAGATCAGCTTGTGGACTATAGGAAGCACACATGCAGACGCAATCACGCGGCCAAACATCCGCTGTCAACATGTTTTGATTCACTAAGAAGCAGCCCAAATGTGGGCTAGATGATTCTGAACATCTAGCCCACATTTGTATGGAATATTTAACCTTGGAGGAGGATTTACTGTTGTCCTAATGGTAGGAAGCCCCGGGGCAGACCCAGGACTCATCCCCACCTCCCAACCCCCCGGATGAGCTGGAGGAGGTGGCCAGGGGAGTCTGGGCTTCTCTCCTTAGACTGCCGCCCACACAATCCAAATCCAGCTAACACATTTTCATTTGTTTGCACGCAGAAACAGGTATTCTAGTTTAACAAATGCACTTCTCATACAGTAAGTAATTATTGCCTTAACAATATAATAGGCATGTTGTATGTTTCCCAGAATTTTATATGAAGGTGAAATTGATTGTAGAGAATATACACTGCTCAGAAAAACAAGGGAATACTGAAATCACACATTATTCTCACATCAGTGATTGACATCAACATCTTTATCATCCAAGAACTGCCTTCACACTCTGGTATCCAACAGCAGTCAGCACATAGGGGTCTGTACGATCCTCAAAAGCCTTACTTCTCCAGACCATCACTGACTAACTTCCAAACCTGTCTTACCAGATGATGTTCCAGGCAGCATGCCACATCGTCTCCAGATTCTTTCATGTTGTAACCTGCTCTCATCTGTGAAGAGAATGGGGTGCTAGTGGCAGATCTGAAAGTTCTAGTATTCTCTGGTGAACCATAATTAAATTGCACATTGCAGGACTGTGAGCCCACTAAGACACATCAGGCTTACATGCCACCCTCATGCAGTCCATTTCTGATAGTTTTGTCAGAAACTGCAAGAGTAGCTGACTGGAGGTCACGTCATAACGCTCTGACAGGAGCAGGTACCGATCCTGCTGCTGAGTCGATGGCTCTCTAAAGCCCTGTGCAGCTCTCGTAGAGTAACTACCTGTCTCCTGGTATCTCCTCCACACATTTGAGACTCTGTTAAGAGACACAGAAAACTGAGTTTTTCATTTTTCTTTCTTTTATTAAGAATTCTGTTTTTTAAACATATATTGCTAAAAAGAAATTAAACAAACACTTTTTAATCAAAGTGTAGCATCAGGTGAGTAAAACTACATTGATATTGACCTTGTTAGTAAAGTAGTAGAGGGGGTTGTTAATCATGGCCGTAGAAGGTGTTTAACACCAACAGGAGGTGAATCTGCTCCTTTGTGCAAGGAAGAACAGGATAAGCACTGCCAGGTCCCCCACTGCTGCCGTGTGCTTTTCACAGATAAGATCATACAAGTACATGGAGACCATAGAAACTCTCGAGTACCATTTTGAGTTGCTGCAATGAAATTTAAACAAAAATGGACTAGCCTGCCACATCATTTTTTCACATTGATTTTTATGGTGTCTTTGAGTTTAGCCTTTCTGTAGGTTGATGATTTTAATTCGCATTGAACGATGTGGCATCCTTTCATTGCTATGTGCAATGCATAATGAATATAATGGAAATAAACTGTGAAATGTGTATTATAGAGTGCAATACAAGCTAATGCTTAAATATAACTTTCCTTTTAATTGGATGACACAAAGTATTCATGTATTTGTGTCACTGCATTTAGATTATTTTAATGTTCTGCTAACCAACTTGGACAAATCATCTCTTTCACACCTCCAAGCTTTACAAAATGCTGCGACTATTAACACCACAGTGAGTACCCTCACATCACTCCTATTATATATTCTTTATATCAGCTCCCAATAGATTTTAGGATTCATTTTAAATTCTTGTGTTAACACACAGAGAACTAAGCAGCCAAGCTCCAGATTATATATCTCAGCTTCTTACAAAATACATTACTGCTCGCTGTGTCACAAGTTTGCGAGGCGTCCACTGTACACGTCTAAAGACTAGTGGTGTACAGAGCCTTTCAGTTTGTGGCACCAAGGCTGCAGAAAAGTCCACCACTACAACTATGGATAGTTGACTCTGTGGACTGTGTACAGCACTTTGTGACTGTCTTAATTCAATTTGTGACAGGATATCAGCAATACGATTTAAGCATGTGAAATGTCATTTCACCGCAGAAGAATCAGTGCTCTATATCTTAAATACATGCAAGCTCTTGTTTTGCAGAAACTAAAAATGTGTATCAAAAGAAATTTTACACAAGAAACTATTTTAACCTCCTAAGACCCGAACTCTTCCACAGCATGCATTTTTAATTTCTCTTTGATATTTGGGCATATTGGGGCCCGATGAATGTAAAAACAAAGAATTACCAGATTTTTTTAACCTTATTTTTGTTTTTAAGAAAAATAAGAGCCACATATGAGGATATTCGTTTAAATTTTTGATAGAACAGTAGCAGTATAGTGTCCTCGTAAGTGGATATCAGGCCCATGTAGAGCAAAATTGAGTATTTTAGTCTAAATAACCCAAAATGTGATGTCCACGTATGTGGACACCAGGTCCTAGGAGGTTAAATCACAGATGTATGAGGGAATGTTGGCTACTTCCCTCCCTCTGTTAAAAAAAGGTACATTCATAAAATAGCCTTAATCAAATAGAAGTGCTATCAGGGCTCGTGCAAAATGAAGTATGTTTGAACAAATTCTCATTTTGGGTCTCCAACCCTCTGAGCACTGCGATTACAAGTGTTACAGCACAATTACAACACCGAGAAGACAAACCACACAGGAATCTATTGAAAAGTAATGTTTATTTTGCACCAGCCAAAAAAATAAAATAAAAACATTGCGGTGCAAAAAGACAAATCCCAGCAACAACACCAGAGACAGTGCAACTCAGTAAAATAATGCTCGGGAAAAGAGAAGAGAGAATATCTATGACAACCAAATAATACCAATATCAATAAAAGCAGTTTCTTAAGTAAAAATACCAAACAAACAACCAGTTACCTTCAAACAGACAACGGCTTCAAACAACAACAGGTAAATATTACAGTAACTTGCAATTATGCTTCATCTGGTTCAGAAATATCAATACAACCAATCTGCCATCGCCACTCAGTTATCATACAGCAACATTCACGCCGGGCTGGTACACAACAAGAGCCAAATTATGATAATCCCATTACCACAGCATTAAAATCAATTACATGTAATAAATATCAGTGAAAGCACCTTTAAAGCTGAAATGTGTGTTAACTGATCAACTGACTGTGCAACATGTAAAAAAGAAAAAAAAGAGGAAAGTCCATTAAAAAACATTACAATATACCACCCAAACAGCTGATCAATTTCAAATCATTACATACATTATTTTTTCTCTAAAGCATGATGATTATATACAAAGCTCTCATAGGATGGTGGCCCCATCCTTAAAAAAACAACCAAAAAAGTCACAATTAGGTGTCTCATTCTGAAACGTAATTTGAAATTCAAAGCCATAAAATGTTTTAAAATCACTTCTGTGGAAAAATAAAGACGAAAGCCAGCCTGGATGAGCTTAATCGTTGAGCATCAACCTTGCAATCAGACTACCGCCCGCATTTGATACCATCAGGAATAAAAACTGTAATAATCATTCAAAGTTCACAAAGGCGATGTGCGTTCAAAATCACCAGCCACATTTGGCTTCCATCTACGTGCAAACACTTGAGCTGCACTTGGTAGCGTAGAAAAACAGAAAATACTCCAAGTAACTTTTTTTTTCAATGACTCAAAGATACCAAAAATAGAAAAAGTTCTTACAGTCCATCATCACAACAGATTAGCATGCTAGAAATTTTCAGACAGGCATGATAGCGCGAGTAATATACAGCAAGTATGATGAAAATCGCACTCCACTGCATGTCTGCTTCTGTGTCTCCATGTCTTTTTTTGTTTTAAACAGCTGCTACTGTTGGACACAGCTTGTCACACAATCAAAGCACTTCTTCAGAGCCACATAATCCCAGCTCCTCAAAGTGTTCAGTGGGATCCGTACAGTGAGTAGTGTACTGCAGGTGCAGCTTCTTTGCAAAGACCGACAGCATTAATCATCCTATAGAATCCTTAAGGTTTTGCACGCCACAGTAATCTCTCTCTGTGCTCCATCCTTCCAGAAATTTGCTGCTTTTTTTTTTTTTTTAAACCATTTGATCGTTTGACATTCTCTGCAAACACCTGAATCTTGCTCGCTCTTAACAGAGCACAGTGTCGACTTCTGCAGTTTTTGTGTTAATCATTATATTTGTGGCAAAAAACTCAGCAGCACAATCAAAGAATTAAACCTGCAAATTACTGGAAGGACTGTTCATTTGCCGTGTGCAAATGTGTGCCTCTTCACAATGACTTAATGGATGTATTCACTTCTTTTGCTTTGTATATGGCTTCTGCTTATTTATGGCTCCTTTTTTCCCTTTTCCCTATGTAGCCAGGCACTGTTTCTTACCCACAGTGAAACCAGGTAAATGTCTCATTTTTAACTTTTAGTGTGCGATCTCACCAAAATAAAGTGAGTGAATACTGAATAAGTATTAAAAGTTTCTGACAGTCAGGCCTCCTCTTCCACCACAGAAAATACATGTTTTGTTTTTTAAAGAATACAGCGTTAGGAATGAAAACCTGCAGCTGTTAAAGTGGAATTATATTTTATATGAAGTAAAGACTGTTCTCATTTGTCAGTATGCTTTTGCTTTTTTTAACTGACCGCTGGAGGACGTTGTGCTACCGTACAAGCACGTAACACTTTCTCCCTGTTCTGTTGCCAGGCTAGCTCTGCTTTGGGATCACGGCTTGCTTTGGCTGTGTTTTGGATGCT
Source organism: Perissodus microlepis (assembly GCF_051167445.1). Classification (NCBI taxonomy): domain Eukaryota; kingdom Metazoa; phylum Chordata; class Actinopteri; order Cichliformes; family Cichlidae; genus Perissodus; species Perissodus microlepis. The sequence goes on from NC_140470.1 coordinate 10,477,109, forward strand.
GTTGCAGAGGCAGTGGAGGAAGTGGAAGAAGACGAAGAAGAAGAGGATGAACTCCATCGGGTCTCTACTCCTGTGCTGGTCATCTTCATCTTTCGTCGTTTCGCAAGGGGAGCATTGTCGACACTTTTCAGAAAGAAGCCTTCTCGCTTACCTCGGTTGAAAGCCTGGTGAGAGTGGAAGGCGACAAAAGTGAGATAAAATACATTTATTTAAGATTCTTTCTGAGACCTTTTAGAAGTTTTTCACACCAATCTATTACCTTGTAGGTAGCATTGACATAAGTGCGGACAGTGGGCCCACTGGACTCGAGCACATCTGGCGTGCACAAAGGAGTGGTGGACATGGATGCTCCACCCTGAAGCCAGCTGTTCTCTTTCAGATCAGAGAGTTTGAGACGGCTCTCTGGATCCACTGTTAGCAGGCCTTAAAACAGGAAAAGAGACACAAACAAGCAAGCAATAGAGGAAATTCAACAGGCATTTATCTCAACTAAAGCAAACTAAGAACAAACATATTCAGTACCTTTAACAAGCTCTTTGGCATCCTCTGACACACCCTTCCAGGGCTCCCCATCCAATGAGAAATCCCCCTCTTTTATTTTTTGCATGATGTCAGCAGCATATGATGAGGTCATTCCACGCTGCTCACTCTGAAACGGCACCTGGCCTGAGAGCATGGTGTACTGAGAAAGACACACACAAGGGTCATTAGTAATTCAGTCAGCCGAGCTATGATAAAAATCAACATATTCAGATTCAATTACCAGGATGACCCCGAGACTCCAGAGGTCACAGGATTTATCATATCCTGCACTCTCGAAAAGCTCTGGTGCAGCATACTGCAGCGTGAAGCAGGGAGTCTGCAGGGGGGCACTGCCTGCAGGGCACAGGCGAGCAAATCCAAAGTCTATTACTTTCAGCACAGAGTCCTCCCCCTCATCTGCAAACAGCACGTTCTGTGAGGTAAACAAACAAAAGCCATGAGGATCAGCTCTTATTTTACTTACACATTAAGATTCAATTTTCCTGACAGAGTAAAGACTATTAGTAAATACGAGTATGACAGCCACCACCGGTTGGCATGTACCAGAACTTATGTGTAAACAGACAGTGCAAATAAACAGTTCTAATCCTTTTAGGTGTGCATCAAAATAAAAGCCATACTAGAGACATCTTAAAGTTATTAGGTGATATTTGCCAACATGTCTCATTCAGAATCGTTATGCACACCATATAAAAGCCTTCTTCAGTTGATTAAACCTTACAGCCATCTTAAGAAGGGAGTGTGTGTGTGTGTGTGTGTGTGTGTGTGTGTGTGTGTGTGTGTGTGTGTGTGTGTGTGTGTGTGTGTGTGTGTGTGTGTGTGAAATTTGCTGCTTTCATTTTGAAAAGCACCACAAAAGTCACATCATGCACTGTTGTCGAGCAGTAGCCTGCAGAGGTGAAAAATTAAGCCAACATAGAAGTGCCAAAAACTGCTGTTCCTAAATCGGCAATTTGAGGCTGGCTCCTAAAACGATTCAGCCTTGACAGACTTCCATTAAAAAAAAACTAAACAGCATTAAATGAAAACATGTTTATAGCCTGGTACAAAAGTGGTTTTGACATCTGTGGACAGCTTCCAATTTTATTTTTGTAATTTTTTTCTAACTTATTAATTTAAATGTTGAAGTTACCAACAAAAGGAGCAGCCAATCAGTGTCTGCTAGGCTTCACGTCCACCACTTAAAGTCACTGAACTTGCTCCCTCCTACGTGTGTGTGCTGCTGGGGCCTTCAACAGCATTTTAAATTGAATTATTAGACAAATAATATTTGTGCTTCAGTTTTGGTGAATTCATTTGTTTTTAGTGTGTTACCTCTCCTACTTAAGGCTAATTAGCAGATATCTGTGTCTGTTCATTGCTCACGTATGGTAGTTGATACACCAGTCTGTCATTTGAAAACATTAAATTTATGGAGAAGCTTCAAAATGCAGTCCAAAAACCAGTGAGTGACATCATGATGGCAACGTCCATGTTTTGGACAATCAGTGATTGTCGCTCTGTCTCTCTTTTTAAAAAAAAAACTTTTTAACCCGGATTACATCATGTAAAAGTCATGCTGAAAAAATAATAACGTCACACACATCTCTCACATACGAGACAACAGATCCCCAGTTACAACACTCTTTTTTTCTATCTTTTTAAACATGCGTGTTATATATATATTGTCAGGAATTATAAAGTTATCAAATCTCCACCCACCTCTGGTTTGAGGTCTCTGTGTACGACTCCAGCCTCGTGCATGAAGCTGACAGCTGAGACCAGGCTCTGTAACAGCTGACTGGCCTCTGCCTCGCCAAACAGTTTCTTCCTCTTGATCCTTTCCAACAACTCCCCACCTCGCAGAAGCTCCATCACTAAATATGTGTGATACTGACAGAGACATGCAGAGAAGGCCATGAGGGGTGATGTTTTTATGTGTAGCTTAATATTGACCAATACATCACTTTTATCTTTATCCTATGTATTGTCCATTCTACCTGATCAGTAAAGATGTCATACAGCTTGACGATGTTGGGGTGAGACTCACACTGCCTCAAGGCAGCAATCTCTCTATGAGTGTTTGCCTCCATTCTAACAAAGAAAGACAACATTAAGGGCATTCAGTCACCTTTACGTTCCAGTGGTACTGTGATACAGTAAAGTATTGACACACTGACACAGATCTGTTAAAGGGCACTGTACTAAGAAGTATTTCATCTCTGCTCACCTACGGCTGACGATCTTGACGGCGTACTCGTGGCCAGTTTGCTTGTGTTTGCATTTCCTGCACACAGAGAAACTACCCTCGCCTAGAGGTGGTCCTTGAAAACACAGCTCATAGTGCTGAAAAAACTGGGATTCCTGAACAAAAAAAACATAGCATTGAGCCATCAAAGGAGATTATTATACTTCAGGCAATAGACACGGCCCCAGCAAAGCTAAAGGGATACTTTGACCTTTACATGAAGCAACCTTGAAATTCAGCTCCCATATTTGTAAAGAGAAATACCTTAAAACTGAATAAGTAATTCGGAAAGATAAAACATGTTGTACTTTGTAAAACACAAAGTTTTACAAAGTACAACATGTCATCAAACTCTACGTCCTAAGACAGGTCAAACTGGTTAAGACATTTTGGCCTAAAACAGGAATGCTTGTTAAGCACTGTTTGTAAGCTTTCCTCAAAGTCCACATAATATGTTTTTGCCAATTTTCTGTCATATCTGTATATAAACCTTTACAACACTGTATTCTATATTAAACAGAACAAAAATATAAAATAAATCATGAAGTCAGCGTTTGTGCAAGTAATTTCTTTGAGAACAAAGCTCAGCCTTCAGATAGCTTCAAATTTTCAGTTTCAGGCAGCATTTTCTACTCACTCATTGTCATCAGTAGATTATCTCTTATATCATCATCTTAGACAAACACATGACTCTGACTGTGAGCACAGAACCCTCACCAATCTGCTGTTCAAACTTCCTGTTTATGACGGGAACCCAATCAGATGACTGAAGGACTTTATTCAGATTGTGGGTAAACTCAGGGGCCTCATCTTGGCTCAGTATAAGGTTACACAGGATTATTTTGAATTATGAATATACAAAGCTACTCTAGTACAGTCTGAGAGTCTGATCATTGAGCAGGAGCACAGTAGATCCACTTTAAATTGTGCCTCTTACATGAATATATTAATAAGTAATATGTATAAATTTATCACTAGCTGGGTACACTCTCTATATAAAGACATACTTTTATTTTTAATTCCCCAACTATATAACTTGGATAATAGTTTTGCTTTAATTAGTATTTTATATGTAGTGCTTTACAAAAACATAAACCTTATATCTTACACCGCTATTATCAGGGAAGGAATTACTATGAAGTAACAATTCTGGACTGATCTAAAAATACATTTCACATTTGCCTAAGGAGCTTGGAAAGAAAGTGACTCGACCTATTTAAATTCACTCTCTTTCCAAGCTTCACAGACAACCATGACCCGGAATACTGAGATCCTACACAGAAATTTTACTTTTGCATATAAACATAATGTATTGTTTATCACTGTAATTAGAATCTGGATGACAACAGTATTTTAAAATTCCAGCTTACATCTTTTATAAATCTAATAACATAAAGTAATAGCTGCAAATTTCTTTGACTTCTGGAAGATTTTGGAACATTTTTTTTAAAAGACGAGCTAAAAATATTGCTGAGTTGAGTCTGACACCTTTCACATGCAGGTGATAAATGTCAACTAGACAGACTGACAAACTTTTTCTGTTCCAAATAGATTTTTGTGCTGTTTACCAAGATCAGTACAAAGTGTCTTCAATATTATTTAATAATACAAAGCATCCTGTCAGATAAAACAAGCCAACTTCAGCTAATAATTTAGCTTCTCCTGCTCTTTTCCTTCTTTTCTGTTAACAAACAGTCCTGAAACCAAACATATCACAGAATTATTTGAAAACACCCAAACAGATCATACCTGTAACATTGCGCTGCGTTGGACAGAAGCAGAAGCTGGTCGGTCAGCACCAATTTGTGTTTCAACAAAGTCTCCCATGACTGCGTTCTTATTGAACAAGATGGAGGGTGCAATAAAAGAATAGCCCTAAAACAGAGGAGATGTGTTAGGTGTAACTATGATGTAGCTCACTGAAGAATTATTACAGCCTTTACTTATTAACAAGCACTTATTGCACTTTTCAGATTGTAAAGTTAAATAATGCTTACAGGTCATGTTTGTAGAAACATTTGATAGAATCAATGTGGAGGTGATGATGACTGACCTGGAACAGACGATCTGTGCTCGGGGGTGTGCTGGCTGGAGAATAAACAGGATCCATCCCAGTGAATTCCTCTGCAAAGTTCCCCACATCGAGTTCGCTCTTCAGCTCCGGCTTGAATGGACTTGCAACCTTCTTTTGTGCTAAGTCATCCCAGTTCAGTCCCTGTGAGGCAGAAAAGGAGAATGAAAGAGTTACAGATGAATGAACTGAGGTTACAGGGGAAAAGATGTTTAAGTGATAGACAGTTAAGGGACATCGGACCTTGAAGAAAGGATGTGCCTTGATATCTTCAGCCCCCCGCGGTCCAGATCCCAGCCTCTTGTGGGGATCTTTCACCAACAACTTTTTCAGCAGATCCTGAGCAATGGGTCCAATCATAGAAGGAAACGGGGGGTCACAGCGCAAAATACGTCTGAAGGGCAAAGGGAAGATATAAACATTTTGCTAACATACAGAAACAATGGACAAGAATACAACTGTGTCAACATTCATGCTCCTCCAATAATGGCCGATAAGATTTTTTACACAACATAAGGCACAAAATTATTCTTGGGACCATGCAGAAATTGTGGCATCACATACTTTGCCCAGCAAAGCTGCCACTAACTCTATTGTTTACAACACTCTCAGTACTGTTTCAGCAGCACTGAAAGTGTCGCAAACAGAAAACACATCACAGTTTGAGCAACTAGTTTCTGAGCCAACTAGTTTCTGAACTACTGTCGTGGAAACTTCATCAGCAATGACCTTCATGTTTTCCTTTCTATATACATTCTTTACAATGTAAAGAATGTCAGTCAATAATACACAACGCAAATTTAGAAAAACTTGGGATGAGCTAAATATAAATGCTGAATTTCATAAACCCATATTTTATTCACAATAGCACATAGAAGATACATACATACATAGATAGAACTGTGTACCATTGTGCTTTACATTTTATTACTGGCTATGGAAATCATGTACATCATTGTTCTTTGTATGCTGCTGCTAAATGTCCATCTTTGCATATTCGCAGACTCTCCCATTGGTTGATCTTTATCTATAAATCTCTCCTTGGGCTGGTTCCATCTTATTTATGTGTTTATATGTGTAAAAACCACAACCAATACAACCTTCGTTCGAACAAAATCATACAATTGATTGTCCCAAAAATCAGAACAGAATTGGGGAAAAGGGCTTTTAAATACGCTGCCCCTGCTTCCTGGAATAATCTGCAGAAGGAACTGAAATTATCAGAATTGGTTACCTTGGGAGAGTTTAAGTCTGTCTTAAAGGAATGAGAGAACAGCTCTTTTACTCAGTGTGATTGTTTTTAATGTACTCTTAATTTGATCTGTTATTGTATATTTTACACATGTTTGTATGGGATATTGTATTTGTTTTAAATGTTATATACCTATGTGGTATGTGACTTTTGTTGCCATGATGCCAGGTCTCTCTTGGAAATGAGATTTTTAATCTCAATGAGATTTTTTACCTGGATAAATAAAGGATTAATTAATGAAGAGATGAATATTGTCCCATTCTTATCTGATATAGGATCCTATGTTCCTCTAACTCAGGGGTCCCCAACTCCAGGCCTCGAGGGCCGGTGTCCTGCAGTTTTTAGATGTGTCCGTGATCCAGCACAGCTGATTCAAATGGCTAAATTACCTCCTCAACATGTCTGGCAGTTCTCCAGAGGCCTGGTAATGAACTAATCATTTGATTCAGGTGTGTTGACCCAGGGTGAGATCTAAAACCTGCAGGACACCTGGAGGAGGCCTGGAGTTGGGGACCCCTGCTCTAACTGTTTCTTTTCAGTGTCTTTTGTTGCCCCTGTTCACCTTTTTAAGATGTGCAACTACACTAAATTCAAATTTTTCTTAAAATGGTACATTTTCTCAGTTTTTTAGGTTCATTAATTCTTTTTCACTCCCATAAAATCAGCATCAGCCAATGGGTTCATTTATTAGTAAAACACAGCTAATAACAGAGACAATTTAAATGAGTTAAGAAGGGGCAGGCAGATGATTTATGGAGATGGGATTGAGCAGTACTCACTTTGACACCTCGCTTTGGGAGTTCCTCTCTCCCTCCAGGGTAAAAGGAGACGCACCCGTCAGCAACTCAAACATCAGGATCCCAAGACTCCACCAATCTACTGACTGAAGCAGAATATAGCTTGAAAAGCACAATAAAGAGGACAAGGAATTTTCACTGTGTAATTATTTAAAGGTGGGTTTTTTGAGACGGTACTGCCTTCCATAACAAAGATATTAATCTCATCTTTGATTCACCACACTGGCCCAAAGTCATGAGTCTTAAAGCATCTGTAGTGTTAAATGTTTAAGCATTCCCCGTACACTGATACATGTAAATATAAACATTAATTTAAATATTATTTTGCGCATATGTGACCATTCAAAATCTTTCAAATAACCGATAATCTTAACACCAAAACCTGCATTTGCTCCCTTGTTATTCTTTTTTTTTTTTACCTTGCCATGTCCTGATTTCCCTCTGATGATTTCAGGAGCCATGTACTCAATGGTGCCACAGAAAGAGTAGGTCCTCCCCTTCTGTGATGATCAGAAAACAAGCATACTTAAAAAAAATGTATTTCAGTTTGGATTGTGGTAACAGTTAAACACCCCAGGTATTATTTACATGTACACATTGCTATGCTCACACTGTAGTTTTAGATTTACTTACATCTTCTTCCAGAAACTCTTTGCTGAGCCCAAAATCTGTCAATACCACATGGCCATCACTGTCTAGAAGAATGTTTTCCAATTTGATGTCTCGGTACACAATCCCAAGCTGTACACAATGAAAATTTACCAGTGGCATTCATGTTAAAAGCTGTAATTTGTGAACAGAGACAGCAGGCAGTGCAAACAGAGAAACCCTAAAAACATTTTTACAACCAAAAAAGGAAAAAGTGGCCACTTACCTATCTGTTATTTTTAGTAATCACAGCATTTTCTAATCCCAGCTAGGGGTCCTAATCCCAAAATGTGTCAAAACAAATAACTGCCCAAACAACAGCAAGCATATAATGCAGGAAATACTAGTCCCCAAAGTTGCTGTTGTTAAAATGCTTTTATTTGATATTATTTATAAAAGGAACGACTCATTAAAGTCTGCAGGATTTTCAGCCAATGTCGCTGGACAATTTCTTTGGACACTAATTTAAACACAAATCCACTATCTCATAACTTAAGTGCTGCAATGTGAGCTTGGATACCTAGTGAAGGTCATAATGTACAAAGAGATGGCTGAAATGCTTCCAAATAAAACCCTCAAGAACACATTATGTTTTAAAAAGGACCTTGAAAATGCACCCAATCACCCTCCATGTAGTGGTTTGTGTAACTACTCAAAGAAGTCATGAGTATCATTTAAGGCCACTGGTGCACACCTACTTTAAAACTAAATCCAAAACTAAAGTAGCTGTGAAACATCATTAGGAAACCACTTCTATGAGCTTCAGAGTATTTCTCACAATAAAGAAACTCAGACTTCCTGTTCAGCACTAAATGACAAAAGCTCTTTTCAGACATGGGGTGCATAATATTGCTGGCTTCAACAGACCATTTACACAATGAAAATTTACTGATGTCATTCACTTTAAAAGCAGTATTATCTGAACAGAGAAAGCAGCATGTGTCATGTATACACAGAAACACAATATTGCTGACTTTATCAATCTGTATACAACAATGTGAACGCAACCTAGTGTTTATGGAGCTAACGTAACATTAATCTGGTGAATAAAGTTAAATGCTTAACAGATGAAAGGCTTACTTCTTTAACCATCAGCTTGTTTTGACGAAACCAGAGCTAAAAGACCACAACCTATAGGGCTTAAAATAGGAGTAAGTTGGGGTTGTGTCTCTGGCCTCACAACCCCAATTCTATGAAAAGTATCATGTCGTTAAAATGCTTAGTTTGTGTAAGCAGCGGGCTCTAGCCAAAATTAAAGAAATAACTCTAGCATGTGTAAAAACTGGAAACAATAATCCTCACCTTGTGCAAGTGTTCTAGAGCCAGAATTATTTCTCCAATATAAATCCGTACTGCCTCTTCTGGAAAGTGATCCCGCTGGTACAAATGAGTGAACATCTCCCCACCGCTCACATAATCTGTACTCACACACACAGACAAATACACAGGGAGCTTGAATAGACATAATACAAAGAACTACACAAACACACATTGTGCAAAAAAGAAAAAAAAAGAAATGCCAACAAAAACACATACAGTATAAGACAGAAACATAAAGAAGACCTTCAGTGTTTCAAGAGAGAAGAGTTCTCTATATTTGATACATTTTTCCCAGTGTCCCACCCCGGTGTCTCACCCAGGATGAGATGTAGTTTGCTCTGAGTCTGAAAGGCATAGTGAAGAGTAACCAGGAAGGGAGACTGGCGGATGTGCTCCAGGACTTGTCTCTCAGTGCGAGTATGTTCTGTTGTCTTTGCCTTCTGAACGATAGCTGCTTTCTTTAACACCTAGGGCAGTGACCAAAATAAATTAAACTTCTCCATTCCTTCCGTGAACTTTCAGTGAATGGCACTTCGCTTTGGGGTATGTTGCAACATGCTGCAATCATGTCCAAGAGAAGGACATTATACAACCCAACTGCTTGCATCAAATCCAAAACAAGCAAATAAAATGGGAAAAAAAAGATCATTTCTTGGTTTTAACATCTGATGTGCTGTCACTGTACCATGTTTAATCTAATATTGGCTTTAGATAATTAGCCAACTCATTTACATTTTACACAAAATGGTTATAAAATTTTAATAAAATCATAATTAATTACTTATTTTAAAGCACAGACTAGTAATTTACATTTTTAGATAAAAAATCTGCTTTAAAATGTACATTCATTGAATTACAACACTAATAAACTTACCTTCATAGCATAGAGCTGGCCCACATCATGGCCGCTGTTCTTCCTGACCAAAAACACTTTCCCGTAAGCTAGACAAACAAATATTGAAAATTACTGCCGATGGTAAACAAGCAAACACAGCAAACACAGATACACCATCGGATTGTGCCTAAAAGAGATGGTTTCCACTTCAAGACATAAATACTCGGTGAACAGGCGGCAAGATATCTGAATCTGAATCATTCTCACTCATTAAATTTAATTAGGTGTTCATTTGTTGATGGAAATAGCCACCAGGATCTCCTGTAGCTAATCAGTAACATCAACAGCATATGGATTCCCTGTTAATCATCAGATATTTTTCATGCTGTAACATTTAAATGAGGATATAAATGACATGAAACATTTTAACTTACAAGCTACAAATATCAATTATAAACACTTTGCCTTCAAAATACTATCCAAGCCAGGGAAATCAACCAAGTCTGCTTTAAGTATATCTCATACCAGTACTTGACCTTTGACAACAGCTTCATCTTCATTTCATTCTATTCAGTGCTACATGCAGATCCTTACCTCCAGTGCCCAAGACCTTCAGCAGCTCAAAGTTCTCCATGCCAACTCTTTCAGTGTGACCTGTGAGGTTAGCTAGTGGTAGAAAGAAAAATAAAAGACAAGAACAGTGTTTACATTTCTATTTCTGTTCAAGTTTTTGTTTTAAAAAAGACAAGCCACACTGAGCTCTATCTTTTAAGGGAAGCTTTCTACACAAATAAAGTGGTGTACTTTTCTGGCTGGTTTTTCCCAAGTATATTAAAATACAAAAAGACATACCATATGTCTTGATATTAGCAAATGCTTTACCAATGTGCCTTTTCTTGCGTTATAATCCATGAATGCACTTTGATGTACCCTCTCTATAGATTAAAAGGTTGCTCTACTTAAAATCTACAATCTATCCAGCAAGCCACTAAGCAGATCACTTCACTTCACCTGTGACAGCTGGTGAAAAACATCCACTCACACTGTTTATTACACTACAGTCACATTTACTACTCTTGGAGGGAGAGTACAACAGCAATTCTCTGATTTATTTGATTTTATCTGTGAGGATTTTTCTTTGTAAATTTACACTCTAAAATCAATTCAATGACAGATGCATTGTCCATTAAAAACTTATGACAAATTCTGTTCTTTAGTTTCTAATGCAAGCTTGGTGACCTAGATTGATTAAAAGCAAGTAAAACACGATAGAGTCTTTACAGAACAAAAAATATCTTTGATATTAAAGCAAAAATACTGATAATCCATTACAATCTTGAAAAATATTGGCTCGTTAATTTCTAATGCCCCCCCAAACAATCTATTTTAAGTTTATTAAAGTCTAAGATTATTTTATTGTTTCTGTACACTATAGACTTTTCACATGCCCCTCAGCCTCAAAACAAACACACATTCACACAAAAGCTTAGCAAATAGCTAAACCAGCTCACAAAGCAATGTTACACAAATCAAAGAAAAATCTGAAAGAAATGTAATATCAAAGAAAACAGATTTGTTTGTTTTTTTCATTTAAAATACCATCATGTGCATGGAGTATGTTTAGAGAAACATTTTTTGGTTACATTATATTTCGCTGCTTTGTAACTTTAATATAATGCAACTCCAGTGTGTGAATATATTGTACAGCCCACATATATATATACACATATATATGGAAAAGGAAAAATATTTTAAAATCGGATGAACGTTTTACAGAAAAAAAAACTGATGTGGTGATGTTAGCTGTGGGGTTGAACCAGCACATCAAAAAAGGAACAAACTGCATTCGTGCGGTATTATTTAAATGATGAGATGAATTACAGTACACAGATGTTTCCTTTGTGGCTATGGTTATGATTATGATTACATACAGTGATAACAGACAATATGACTGACTTACCATTGGTGATTTGGTGCTTGACAGTACAGGCCCTTTCATTTGTTTTTCCATCAGAGTCTTCACTACTATCAGATGCGTCCCCAGACATATTTTAAAGAAAAGTGGACTACAGACTTTGCGATGAAATTGGTTTGTCTGGTGTTTTCTTATTAACGAGATTTTGCGTTTTACACTCAGCAGTTAAAACAATCTACTGTGGCTGCATTGTGAAGGAGACAAGGATTATCAAAATGAGCGGACAGCTGTATTCCAGACAATGCTGTTGCCCAAACCTTAATCCCCACTCGTTTGGCATCCTGGTGTTTGGCATTATTTATCTCATGTGATTGGTCGAAATCAATCAGAAAGAAGATTCATATTCTTGCTACTTAGAAGATGTTTTTTTTTTCCCGTTACTGTGTCAATGATCGTCGGTATTAATTAAGTACTCTGAGTAACTGTGTGTGTTATCTGGAGTTGAAATTTACCTAACAGTTTAAGTTGCTAATGTTAGCATTAGCTAAATAACTAGTCATTATTCATAAGTTAGCTGACGTTAATTGGTAATAACGTTAAACCTTCGGTTATATAAGCGACTGGTCAAAACAACGCGTTATAGTCGGTGTGTAAACAGCTTCAACGCTAACTACCGTATAATAACAAGACGTGTTACCTAGCCAGCTGGTGTGGTAGTAAATTGGCAGGGTAGCGGTAGCAGCTAACTAGCAAATGACTGCATTTGTCCGTCAAAGTTTGAACGCTAGCTAACCGCTGGTGTTTTGTTAGCAGTGTTAACTGGCCTCTTCAACTACCAGCGAACTGACCATGTTGGAAAAGGCCAGTTTGGGTAGTTCTTTGTCGTCTTTGTCACCAGTAGTCACCAACTAATATATTCGTCCATTATGAAAATTTCTACATCTCACTTTATAATTTTTGTCAGCGCCTAGCAAACTGCTAACACCAGGATGCTTCCGACACAACCTGGGCGACGGTCAGTCACGTGAACCACTGGAGTGGGCGGAGCGAGATTGCTCAAGAGCTCAACGGAATCTGGCAATTCTGTGCCACAAACACTAGCTCAAGTTTTGCCCAGTAGTTACGACAAATGTCAAATATTTTCTCTCCATTAATTAAAAAAAATCTACTAATGTTCATGCTTTTCATTTGTTCTGCCACACTTTGTCTTCCTTTAGAAAAAACAATAAACTAACATTTTCCAGCATGCTACTAATGCCTATGTCTCTGTACGTTTAAATCTGATTTTATACCTGAATTCACAGGGGTCTAGATCAGTCATTTTATCTATCACTGGTATGCAAGTAGTGCAAGGTATTGAAACTGTAGGTCTACCCATCTGCCGACTCAGCGTCGTGAAAAAAAGCCACCACTTCCTTTCAAGATACATTCAGATACTGTATATTTCACAGTACAACTGGTTTCCATTAGTACATTACACTTCCATGGACAATTCTGTTTACATCATGTGAGATGTGTGTACTTTATGATTACAATGGGGACTTGAATGATAGAAATGCCCTATTTCGTTGCTGTGCTGCACAAATAACTACATTTTATTATTCTACTGTGTATGTGTGGAAACAAAAGGCATTACAATAGAATATTTGAGTCCCTCTTGGAAACCGTAGCACAAAGATACTATGACAATGTGGTAACTTTGAGGTATCTGAAGCCACAAATTGGCAAAATTGTGGCAGAATGTTAGTTAGAAGTATAACTTGTCTTTCCTCTGAAAAGAAAAAAAAAAAAAAAGCTGAGCTGTCACGGAGAGGAAATGTAACAGCAGTATGTGCAAAGATAAAACAAAACGACTTTGCTGGGTGTGATGCACATTAGCAAGTTGTGACAGGGTGCAATGGGGTTAATCTAAGTTAACGCACAAGTCAACACACTCATCCAGCATGTGCTAGCACTGAAAGGTAAATCCACCCTTTAACTATCACATTCAGACCATCTTTAAAATCCATTTACACTTAATCACCATCTGTTCCAATCTAATGACTAAATTGTGCTGTTGCTTAGAGACAGCTGTAGATTATACGCGTCCAAATCATAATAACGTTTAATATGTTTTTAAGAGTCTCACACGTGCATTTAGGTGTTAAAAGGGATTGGATTAAACTTTGCACTTGAGGTGTAGGAAATGACCAGAAATGGAAGCGCCAAGGAATGCGAATTTGGCATTTCAACATAAAAGCACCATGTTTAATTAAACCTTAAAGTTGACAATACAAAGGTCAGGGACAACTTCAATTTGAGATGTGCTGCACATTATAATCATTATTTGGAGTGATTTTCACTCTTCTCTTTTCTGCTGTCTTTAAATCATGAACCACTAGGAAAATGAGAAAAGCCTTAGGATGGATTTGCCCTTTAAACACTGAACATGACGGTGTACTGCATCGTTTTATTATTATTATTTTTTTAGATGTATTAAAAACACCTGTACACTTGAATCCAATTTCTTTTCTTAAAGTTATCTGGAGTCTGAAGCTTTCCAGATGAAACTTGCTTTGTTCAAAACAATTTTAAACTTGTGAAAATTTATAAAAAAAAATATATATAAAAAAAAAAAAAAAAAAAAAAAAAAAGAAACCAAACACATACAGTCTTAGTGAGAACAGGGAGATAATATGTTGGATTTGAAGGCAAAAGAAAAAAAAAAAAAAAAAAAAAAAAAAAAAAAAAAAAGCAAAAGGAGTTTCATTTTGGAGGGTTTAACAGCTGTGGCTCATGTCTCCCATTAACGAATGGCTATCAGTCCAACATCGATGAGTTTCTGTATCTTCTGAGCAATAACTGGATTCTTTAAGTGGCTGAAAAACAAACAAACAAAATTACTACAAATCTGTACTATACAGTTAAAATGCAAACTGCATTGGAAGTAAAGCTGTCAAACTTACTCGCTAAGGGCCTGTGGGTCCTTCTGCATCTGCTCAAGGATCATACGCATGGCTGGGTCAGACATAATTTGCTGCACCTCTGGATCAGCCATGGCCCTTTTCTTCACTTCCTCAGGGCTGTCATTCCTCATGGCCTGACTTACCATGCAGCGCTGAATGCCTTCTGAGGCTTCCTGAAAGTGGAAAGAATTCAATTCAGTCTTTTGTCGCTCACTGTTCACGCATTAGAAATACAGTTATATCTGACATTACCACATTTCATTCATCAGTCTGCTCTCTTCACATTTCCAACACACAAATCTGTTTAGTTAAAAAAAAATGTAACCAATTCTTTTTGATTCAAAAGTGATTGGACAACTAACTACTGTGTCAACCAGTAAACATGTAGCAGAAGTATAGAGAAAAAAAAAATTATTTACTCAGATATCTTTTCTACTCAAGTCCACATTTTCTGAAGCGTGTAATATCCTGTAAAATACCTTTGAGGAAGAGTCAAGCTCTAGAGCCTTCTGGTATGCATCCATAGCTTTGGAATAGTCTTTCATGGCCTCCAGAGCAGCTCCTTTACGTGTGTAGCCCTTTACTGTGAACAAATGTCATAAACTATTTGTAAAATTACAATAAACTGACATAATTCTAGATGATAGAGTTCAGGCAAAAGGCAAAAATGTAATTAATATAAAAGTTATTACTCACTGAAGGTGGGCTCTAGTTTGATGCACTCTTCACAATCCTGACAAGATAAAAGATTCTCATGGTTAGTCTTAAATGCACAATAAATGCAGAGGTATGCATAAATTACATTAGATTCACATGAACTCCTACTCGGGAAGGATGTGCTATACCTTCAGGGCAAGCTGAAACTCCAGCAGCTTTGTGTAGCAGGCAGCTCTGTTACTGAAGAGTTTGGCATCATTAGGGTTTCTCTTGATGGCCTCAGTGTAATGTTTCATGGCTAAGGGGTAGTCTCCTGTGAAAAAGAAAAGACAAGCTCATCTTTGTGCAAGTTCGAAGAGAAAAGAAGAAATGGCAGTCGAGCAGAAAGCACTGCAACTATTACAAACCTTTCTGGAAGGCATCGTTGCCCTTGCTCTTCTCTTCCAGGGCCAACTCTGGGTTGATATAGGCTAGTTTCTCCTGTTCCTTCAAAATCTTCTCTGCCTGCAAAACCAATTACAAAGTCAAGGTAAGTGAACTTCAGTTCAGGTACTGTATACCAAGTATACACTATGTTTTTCTTTACATTCAAAATTTCAGTTAATTATAGATATTAAAAATCAATTTGCTAATGTGATATTATTATTTTTTTACTGTGCCAACTCTTGACAACATTAGCTAATCCATTTATTAACTATCTGGTCTACTGCACCTGTTGACACTTCTTCAACACGTCAGGAGTTCGGTGCTCTGTCAAACTCTTGTTGAAATACTGAATTGCTTCTTTGTACTTTTCCTGCTTGAAGTACGAGTTGCCAATTCGAGCCAGGGCCCTATGAGGAGACAGATTATAGCAAGCATGTTATTACAGATAGATCATTTGTTTATGCAACTTTAATAAAAGCCACTCAGGTGGAAAGTTAGTCAGTACAACACTGCTTCTTGTGGTCCCTTGACACTACAATTCACAGTGTTTCTCTACTGGTCACCAAGTGGCCCCATTCAGTGTTGTTTTTGATTTCTGATGTGGGAAGGCAACACATGTACACCCACACAGATGTATGTGGTTTTCATTCCTATCAGACTAAACATTTTCTGTAGGCTAAAACCTTTTTCATAATTGCCATAAGATCTCAAAACAATCGTGAAAAAGTAAAAGGCTATCTTTGTTCCACCAGAAATGTATCACCAGTAAAATAAAATAACTCACTTAGCAATTTGTCTGTAGTCTTCTCTGTTCTCTCTGCCAACATCAATGGCTTTCTCACACAGCTCTCTGCACTTGTCAAAATCTCCCTTCTCAAAGTACACAGCTGAAATGACAACAAATACAAGCACATGTTAAACACAAATAGAATACATTAACCATTTTACGTCATGTTAGATAAACTAAAACTGTATATTACTGTGTATTCATTTATAGTTTATATCATAACTGTTTATGTTACAGTCACACAGCCACATTCTGGAGGATATTCCCAGATTCAGTTAAAAGGGCTAGATGTTACAGTCCCTGATAATGCAGAGACTGTAAAATATAGATGAAAAGTTTGTATGAGGTTAGTAAATGTTTAATATCTGAGAAAATATACCTGCTTGATTAGATATGTAAGTCATGTTTGTTGGGTCGTGTTTAATCGCTTCTTCATAATGTTTCAGTGCCGTTTCAAAGTCTTTATTCTTATATGCAGCATTCCCAAGCTCCTTTTCCTTTAAGGCCTGTTTAAAAAATATGAAATTAAGGATGAACAAAACTCAGACTATGGACTAATCAGAAGGTTGGATGTTTTAAAAAACAAACAAACAAAAACAAAATGCAACAACATTAGATTATTTACCTTTCTCTTGTTTTCAGGGAGGTCTTCCTCTTTGGGAGGAGGTGGCTGAGTCTCTTTGGGTTTTGCGGGAGGAGGAGGAGTTGGCTCTTCATCCTCCTCCATCTCAGAGAGGTTTAGTCCAAGAAGCACAGAGAGAGTAGTCATCACTCTGGGATCCTGCAGCTTCCTGACGATGACAAGAGGAATAAGAGCCGATTCACATTTTGGAAATAAATCTTAGACAACCTTCATAACTTTGTGCTCACATTATACACTTTTCATTACTATTCCAGAACTTTTGACAAATTCTAAATATAATAAAAGTAACCCAGATTACTTAAAACTTGAGTTAAATCTGCAGATTGTTTTTGAAAATGCACATACGTTCCAAGCTCAGATGGTTTGCTCTTGAGCTGCTCTAGCAGTGCTCTGTAGCTGGGATCTGCCAGCAGCTCACGAGTCCGAGGATCACTCTCCAGCTTCTGATACAAGTTGGGCATGGCAAAGGGATTCATCATTGTTTTCTCTGGTGAAGAAAAAGTCTGTGTTGATTGGTGGTCACAAAGATTTTTTTTTTTTTTTCACAAATATTCAAACTGTTATGGGATTAAATTCACTAGGTTTTATCTTTCTGTAACTTGTAGTATTTACCCACAGTCTGATTAAAAACACTCCAAACGCAAGTGGACTGTCTCCTTCATTTTGAAAACCTAAGCTCAAAAAAATGCATTCTCACTTCAGTGATGCTGTCAGCAGCCATCACAAAATCCTCTACCCACACAGAAACAAAAAGTGACTCACACGCCTCATTTCTGTGTAGCTCTAAACAAAAACAATCCAGTCTTTACCTGCAAGCTTGGCCTCAATGTTCTGCAGCCCATCCTTTAGTTGCTGATTACTTGGCTCCTGTCTGAGTCCCTCTTGGTAAGTTACTCTAGCATCATCCAATCGGCCAAGAAATTCCAATGCAGCAGCTTTACGGGAGTAGCCCTGGTTGATCACATTTCAAATATTTTAGACTGTCTCCTCAATTTTAATAACTATATATTCTGTCAACAAATCAACGGCATAAAAAAGGACATCTCACCTTCCCCCAATCAGGCTTGATCTTGATAGTCTGACAGGCATCCTGGAGAGCATTCTCATAGTTGCCTTTCTTGGCATAGGCAGCTGAGCGGTTACTGAACAGGACATGGTTGGATGGGTCAAGACTCAAGGCTTCGGTGTAGCAACGTATGGCCTCATCAACATTTCCAGCACTCAGCGCCTTGTTTCCCTGGTCTTTCAATGCTGAAGCCTATGAAGCACAGACAGACAGACATGTTTACAAAACCTCTGTTTTGCAGCTCTGCTGCTCTAAATACACAAAGACACAATCCTGACTGGAGAATAAATCCTTCACAGCTGCTACTGGCAGAAGTGAAAAAGGAATTGACAATCATTCAGCTGTTAGGGTCAAACAGTTGCAGAAGTCTTGCAAAGAGAAAATGTGTTTTTATTTTGTTACCACATTGACCTGAAAATGAGCCCTGCCTCACAGCAAGCTCAAAGGTAACCCCACTTTTGTTTCAGTTACAAATAATGATTTTTTTTCTTTTAAACTAAAACAGAGGTTAGATAGCTAGAAGTATATTACTCTAAAAGTTTTCTCTGCAGGAAGCCAGAGTGAATACAAAAGCAAAGCCTACTGACAATTAGGGCTGTTCTAGGGCTGTTCGATATAACGATATATATCGGATGACGATATAAAAACATCTATAGTTTCATTTTACGCTATCGTTTGTTTCGTGGTGTCACAAAATAAACTATTTACGGCAATATTTTTTCATCGTTTTGATGGTCACTGTAGTGGCTATATTAATTTCTTCAAGTTCTCTCTTTCTCTTATATTTAATACAACCACACTACAGAAGGACAAGTGCCTGTCTTTATGCGTTGTCGTTAGCAACAGCGAGGGTAACACCATCGCGTTTCCGCTTGTTTATGTTCCACATAAACCTTTCACAATAAAGCTCAAGATCCTGTTGAGACTTTTCAAAATAAACTGAATCACGTGAAAGAGCAGAGTATTTACGGATGAGAAGTAAAAAGAGCCGCCAGGTGCTAAAAAATAAACCTTAGACTCAAACGTTAGAACAGGCTTTTCCCCGCAGCACGCTGTGTAATAAATACTCACAAAGAAAACGGCGGCAGTTACAACTTATGTCTAAAGATGTATAGTTTCATGCATCTGTTAAAACACTCGACTCCCGCTACATGACGCGCAGCTGGAAACACTTCCCGCAAGTCGAGCTGCCCGAGATTCACAGAATTTACAGAAAATGTTACATTTGTGTGATTTATATCATTATCGGGACGATAGAATTCTTATATCGAGATATGAGATTTTGGTCATATTGCACAGCCCTGCTGACAATGCTAAAGAAAAAAAAAGGTTGTCAATATACTGTACACCCTTTGTCAATTAAAGCTGCTTGTTACAGTTTGTGAAGTAACCGCGCTGCACCTCTTCTGAATCTAACAGAATCAATGACACGCTAAGAAGAAAGGAGCACCACGCTGCTCCAAAAAGGTTTTCTCACTCCCTGCTGGCTCCTCTTGCTACACCACAATCCCCTGCAGTGCTGTAGGGTTTGGTTATGTCAAAAAAAAAAAAAAAAGTGAATATTCAGTAAATATTATGAAGCATCAAGTAATCACAGTCTAGTCATTTTAGTAATTAGGGTGTAAACAATGTGCATATAGTTGTAAGAATCCACATATAATCTTTACTAAGTCAGTCCAAAATGAAAATGAAACCTGTAGATGTGTTGCACCATGGTGAATGCTGATCAAGAAACTTGAGGCATGCATCAAGTCTTACTTTCACAATGTGTCAAATCCTTAATGTAATAATTCTTATTTTGGCGTTATGCAGAAAATACAAAAAGGTAAAAAAAAAAAAAAAATTAAACTCATGGACGAATTCCTCGCAACATCAGCACATTTCTAACTAGGCAGTGCCCTCTTTTGACTTCTAACGTGCACCACACTTATTGATTTTATGCTGGACAAATAGGTTACCGAGTCTGAGCGCAACAGTAGTTTTTAAGTAATAAAACAGCTCAGATATGAAATCCATTCATATCTAAGCTGTTATGCAGAACGTTCGAGAGGACGCGGCAGCTGACGACAACATGCGGCTGTAGCCATGACAGCTTCGCCTATGTGTGCATCTAGAATGATCCTCCGGTGTGAGTGCAGACTGCCGATGGCACCGCTGAAGCTAATCCAAAAATACTCCTGCAGCATGTGCTTACAGACCGACTGCTGCAATTTAAGCTAACAGTCGTCTGCTTTCGTTTTATAAAGGGGTTACAGAGGATTGGTTTGTTTGTTTCTTAATAAAATAAAGGCTCTCTGTTTTTTCTTATCCTGACATACTGATAATGTTCACGTTGTGAGCCAAAGATAGCCGTTTGACTGAGATTTGGTAAGTTGTATTTTGCCCATGTTTGCAGAAGGCTAAAAGGCTGGTTTACAACACCGAGCCTACACTGTCCATTGGCAACAGCGGCAGGCAAACCTTACAGTGATAATTTTACGTAAAAACCAAGTGTGACAAATTAAGTTGCCGCACGTTAGCTTAACAGTTAGCTAACCTTGTCGTGTGCTATCACAAGTGAGACACAACATTGCGCAAATAAACATTCAAGTTAATTTCTCAATAAGTTCAAGTTAAGTTAAGCAACACTACAGTTTAATACCGTCAAAATGTTCTGTGACGGGTGAAAACGGCAAGCCCAAATGACTACAACACCTTACTAAAGAGATTACGCTAAGCTAATAAGCTAACTAGCAAACAGTGAACGGTCAGTGTAAAGAGCTGACTAACCTCTCCGACCTCCAAATTATTGTAAAGAAATGTTAGCCTAAAGCAACTCAAATGAATACACAAATGTCTTACATATGCCAATTAGAAAGTCATAATTATTAAATAAGTAGCAGGATACTCACTTTCTCCATGGTGTAAGCATGAGGTTCCTTTCCAGAAACTACTGTGAACTAGCGCCTCCCCCTCAACAACATGCAGGTTGCCAGTTTGGGAGGTAGAAAATCCGTAATCAGCTTCCGGACGAGTGTACCCGTGAGGGGAATATGAGGAACAATATATAGCACAGTAGCTGAAACTTCCAGAAGATGAGCGAAAACCCGGTGCTACGTTACACAAGATGTGTTACTGGCTCTCTGTGCAGCACAGAGATGAGGAAGTGGTTGGAAGTGAGGGCATAAACATATTAACCCCGAATATATTATTTAGACCAGCAACTTATTTAAAGCCTGTGATGTTTGTATCTATTTATCTTTGGCACACTAAAACAGATAAACACCACATGCAGACAATGTCCAAGACAAAATCTCAGGGTTACTGACCCACAGTTGCACTAGGCTACGAGTTAATGAGTCTGCTGTTTAGTGATTAGGTTGGACTGTGTGAGATCCCTGTTTCCAAGAAAAAAAAAAGCTGGGGTGCTATGGAAAAGGTCAAGAAAAAATGTGCATGCAATCAACATGACTACAGTGAAGCTGGGATTTGTTATGTTGTAATTGCCTCTTCTTTTAACATTCTATTTGGGAACAGAAGAGTCCAGTTGCTGTAGAAAAATGCTAAACTTGTTCTTGCTACATAAAGGATTTCATGTTCTTACACTTTGGGGCCTGCTTCCCACCCCGCCCTTTTAGTATTTTTATGTTTTCAGTGCCTGACAGGTCTGTTTGGGGGAGCTCTTTATCAGCTGGACAAGGTGTAAAATTTTTGAAACACACAGTTTTAAAAGCTCAAAATGTATGGCACACCCTTTGCTGGGCCAAAACTGGTTCCCTTGGCTTTATGTTTGACATTCCTGCTACTGATGAAATCTCTTTTTCCATTTTACTCTTAAATCGCTTAACTATTTGGACCAGTGGACTTTTGCAGGGTAATAAACCATCCCCATTTTTATTCAGAAAGACTAGTTGTAAGCTCTTCCATAAAGAGGCCAAAACCTATTTCTTTCTTTCTTGTTTAATTTGTTGCTAGGTGTTTTGTTTTTTTATCCATAACCTTTTAGAAACAGGATTTTACAATAGGGAACTAGATAGAGGTTTTTTGCCCTTATTCATTATAAACTGTGGGATTCTGAATTCATCAGCAACAGTATTATATTATCCTAGTAAACATGTATGAACAAATCCCAGTAAATATTTAATTTCCAATTGCTTTTAAACATTAGCACTGTCACTGTCTCTATGGAATCCCAAAAAATATCCTAATCATTTCAGCAGCTCTGCTGAAATGATTAGGATATTTTTTTTTTCACCTGGAATAAAGTCTCAGCTTCACAAATTATCTGTTGATCAAAGAGTTTCTCAATGGATCAAGAGGACGTGGAAGACATTCTGAATAGACCATCAGTGCTGCTGTTGCTATGGATTCACAAAGCCAGAAAAGTCAAAACATAGAAGCCAAGATCAAAAGGTGGCCTTCGAACTCACAGCACATTGAGCCTCAGGCACTACACAAAACCAAGAGCAGAGATGGCACTGCTGTAAACCTTTGCCCGCGTCCTTTCTTCTGCACTCACCCCAAGATGGCCTCATTTTCATTTGATTTTCATCTCCTGAAACACCACCAGGACTGATAGCATCCACATTTCACCATGGCAAAGACTTTAGCAAATGAGGCGAAGCTTATAACGCAAATTTTACATTCTAGTTCTTTGGATTTGGGTAAGGATGAGAAATCCATGTTTTCCTGTGGTAAACAGCACACTAAGAGAAATGAATGACAGCTGTGTGTGGAAGTAGGTTTAAAAAGTAACACAGGAAGCCCGCTGGCTGTTAGTTTGCTCTTTGTCTCACCCCCCCATCTACTGGAAGACAGGGGTAAACAGATTGCTGTTATCACACAAATACACACACATCCTACTGTTTCTGTCTCCGCTTGTGTGAAATGCTAATCATGTTATAATCTGCATGTTTATTTCCCTTCACTGAGTCGTGACTTGCTTTATATTCCACTGCAGTCATGTTCTGCACATCCAGATTCAGTCATATTCATCTTTTGTTGTGAGGATAATAATGTTGCAACTATTGTGATCTTAACAACATGAATGTAAAATTTCACTTTGCTTAAAGGACAAAACACCTGCAGTCATCATATTGCTGTTATAGTTTCCTAACGAATGTGCAGTAATGTAATTTATGTCTGTAGAGGTAATACAAGTTGGTTAAATAAAGGCCAGCCTGACAGGCTAAAGGTCGGACTGACTTTTATCTAGGTCAAATTAAACTTTGATTCCTATTTATTGTTAATGATTGACAACAATTATAATGCATAAATGTGAACTTTTGAAGCTTCTGAAGCGAAACATAACAGAAAAAGTTTGCTTTTTAATCATTGCTGCAAATATTCTAATTTATCATTATATTATTATTTATCATTATGGGTATAATAACACATAACATGTGCATCAGGTGATGGCCAAATAACTATTAAAATATCACCTGCTTTTATTAGAATTATTTTTAACCTGGAATTTTAAAATTATGTCACGTGCAGTTGTGGTCGGAAGATACACTCATGAATGTGATAATAGTTTTGCACGTTTAATGATTTCTTAGAACTGTTTTTCCAGAGTGGAATTATTGCAATACATACATCTTTAATGACTTTAGATTTAATTAATTTAACAAATTCTACCAATTTTGCCAAGAATTATGGTTAAAAATTCAGTCAGAATTATGACAGATGGTTGATGACAGCTATCAAACATTTCACCCATATCAGGGTGGGTGTATTCTTGTATTTAAGCCTGTATGTACACATTTGACCAAGTGTGTATTAGAAAAAAAATCCAAAATAAATTAGAACTTAAAACTTTTTTAAGTCATTAAAAAAGGGATGCTGGAAAAAGAAATGACTAAAAATAATATCTGATATGAAATATGTGGATCCATCCAATGTGGCGACCTCTTGTGTATAAGAGAACAGCCAAAAGCAGATGATCAAAAAACATCACAAACAAAAAGTAATAGCTCACAAATAATATAGATGTCACGGTAATAATTTTTGACCAGCTGTGTTGTCCGTTATTTCCGGCTCTGTTTACAAAGTCCAAGCTTGCATATAGACCTTGAAGGCATCACCTGTCACCGTAGAGTTTTGGCGCTTTCAGAGGTGCTGAATTTTCACTTCTGTTGTCTTCCGTTTTTTTGTAATACTTCGCCAACAAAGACCTGGTCATTTATGTAAAATCTTCACAGAAAACGGTTTGGTTCTGTAAAAGCACGACACTTTGAACTTTCAGGCAGTAACTGTATGACATGTCTACAAATTACAGCTAGCTTATTAGCTAGTGAGCCAGAGCAAGATAAATTAGCTTAGCTTACTACTTTCCAAGTTAGTTAACCTCCAGCTACACAGAAAACCAAGCGTAAGGTCTTTTTCTTTTACCTTTGTTTTCCCTGCTAAAAAAGTCCTGCCAGTTAAATAAACTTCAATCTAAGCAAGTACAATGAAGAGACAGGAAAACCAGGCGGCCAGGCCTACATCAGGTTGGTAAAAAATAAAATAACTTCACAGTCTGCACACCAGTGTATTCATCTCCACCTCATAGTCATTGATTTCTTTGACTCCAGCCAGGTTGTGTGATAGAGCGTTTGTGTATGGATAAGTGTGGCAAGCTGTGGAGTTTATCTGTACACAGTTAAATAGGTTAAATAATGAACAGTCAGTGAGTATTTGGTGTCATTAAGCATCATGATTCGCTGTGGTTCGTTCACTTGTCTTTCCTCTGTCGTTTTCTCCAGGCTGCCTCTCTGTGCCACTCTTTAACCAGAAGAAACGAAACAGGGTTCCTTTGACAGCTCTTCCCTCTGAGAATGAATTCTTTTCCCACAGCGAGTACACACCAAACACCGGCTCAGCCATATCTCACAACCCAGCAGGTGAACTGTTCATTCTCTAAGCTTCTGCTTTATTTCTGACACTAGATGTCAGTGTATCCACAGAAAAATTAAACATGCTTTTAGGTATGCTTGAGTTTACATGTTTTTAGAACATTGGTTAGCATTGTAAAGTCATTTATATAACCCTTCACATCTACAGACAGAAGCTGTTGTTTGTTGTGATAGTTTACCTATGAGAATTGACCTTTTCTTTAGGTGCCTTTGGGTGTTACCAGGCCTCAGGTTCCCCTTCTGGTGTCCCTCAAAGCCAACAGTGGAACAGACAAAGCAACTCACAGGCTGCTCCAGCCCAGCAGTATGGCAGCAACAGACCTGCCCCTGGACCTGCCCCTTCAACTAGAGCCTATGGACCCATACCTCATCCATACAAAGCTAAAGAGAAAAGGTGTCGTTAACTGATCATTGGTTACACTGTAGCTTCTCTCTTTTCTTATAGCTCATGTATGTAAACTGCTAAAATATACCCACATGGTATTTAACTGGATGAATTGGTCTGTGATAATGACATGTGGAAAAGTTTTCAGAACCATGGATATTATCATTGCACTTCAAGGTTCTTGTTTAAGCTGTGATTTTATAGGCACTTAAATTAGTGCCTAGTTGACAGAGACCAAAGAAATTCAAATGTTATCTTTTTAAAAGTTTAAAGCATGTCACGGGACTACTGTTTGTTGAATGCTGGGCTTTCATTTCAGCTCAGTGATGGGACAATCCAGCAACGCACTGGGACAGCAGGATTCCAGCTCTGTCATCAATTTCAGACAGAGCACATATCAAGGCCCTCGCAGTAGTGAGAGTGGACAAAGCCAGCCAGTGCCCCATACAGGGTTATCTCAGATGGGCCGGAAGTCATCTTATGGAACACCCAGTTTCACGCATCAGTATTCCCAGCAGTCTAGAGCTCTTCCTCCTCCAGTTCCACCACCCAGGAGGCAGTCTGCTAATGCTCCAGAGCCACAGAACAACGCCTGGAAATTTACAAACAGCTTTGAGCCACTGAGATCCCCTTTTGAGGTTAAAACGAGCTCAAATCCACAAAACACTCTGCGACCTACTCCAACTCAGGTAGAAATTTATTTTTTTTTTAAAAATGATATGTTTATGACAGGTAGCCACAAGTTTCATTTAATGTTTAATGCACTTTTGCTGACCCATGCAACATTTGTGTGTGTTGAGCAGGCAGCATTTCCAGTGAAACCAGCCACCGAGCACTCACTGAGGATCCTGACTGCAGTTATTGATGGCATGAGGCACTGGAGTCAGTTTAAAGACAAAGTGCCTTATTTATTTGAGATATTCGGTGAGCTGATTTGTTATCCCAGCTGTGCTCTCACTAGTTTCTTTTTATTTTTTTGAAGAAAAACACCATTAATCTGACAGGCTTCACTTCCCCCTCAGCTACTCTAGACTCTGCGGTCACAGTTGGTCGCTACGGAGCAAAGAACTTCCTCCTGAGAGATGGGAAGGAGGTTGTGCAGTGTGTCTTTTATGAAAATGTGAGTTGGGGAAAAAAATTCAAACAAATGTGGCTTGAATGTAAAATGAGTTTTACAGGGACAGTATGGTTCATAATACAGAAAAGGAAAGTAAAGCCTCTTTCATGGTCAGTTGCAACTTACTGCAACTTTAACATTTAACATACTAACTGAATCTTTCTCACTATGTGATGGTGGACTGTCTGGAAATGACCTTATGACCCTTCACAGATTGATGGGCAGCAACAATTGTTTCTCTAAGATCACTGCTGATGTTTCTCCACCGTGTGGCAACACACATCTGAATGGACAAACCTGCAAACTGCCAAAACGTCTGCTCTCACATACTGATGATCCATTGATCAAATCCATTTGATTATCAGCACTGGCTGCTACTTGCACTCTTAATTCCTTTGAAACAGTATTGGTGCACTTTCCACAAACTACTCCTGCATTTTATCTTAGTCTTCATCAAAAAATGTAATATGTCAAGTGTTACTTTTTATCTGGATTTATCTGATTTTAGGATCTAATACGGATCAGATATATAAAAATCTTAGAAATGAAAGAGGTTGTACTTTCTTTTTCAAAAAAGTGTATACA
Organism: Perissodus microlepis; assembly: GCF_051167445.1. NCBI lineage: Eukaryota > Metazoa > Chordata > Actinopteri > Cichliformes > Cichlidae > Perissodus > Perissodus microlepis. The sequence goes on from NC_140470.1 coordinate 10,504,203, forward strand.
AGTACATAATCTTTACAAAGGCTTCTACATGTGCTGAAACCAGTTTAATGTTTAAACTGTTGCCAAAAATGAAACAGCACTGACTCATTTTTGACTCTGGTCCAACAGGAGCAGGTACTGCCCCGCCTGATCCGAGGTCAGGTCCATCGGTGTGTGGGTAACTATGACCGCAGTAAAGACGTCCTGATGTGTGTGTCTGTGAGGCCGGCTCTGCCTTCAGAGCTGAGAAATGCTCAGGAAGCTGTCAAAGCCTGTGATGCAGAAATGCGGGCGCTGGTCAAATCACTCAGTGAAGTCTGAGCAGAAAAGCAGCAGCTGCGGAGCATACCAGTTTTCGGGTGTACGCAGGAGCCAAGCTCAGTGCTGTGTTCTCTAATTGGTTTTAGCTGCAAGCCCAAGTAGTTTTAACACTTAAACTGTTGAAGTTTTTGACCTGTAGAGGGTGCTGTTTCCATTCACTTGTATTTTATAACAGCTGAGCTTATGCTTGTGTTCATGTTGATTTGCGTTTATCCCTAAATAAAAAAATAATAATTTAACCAAAACCTAACCGGAAAGTAAAACCTCTCTTATTTTTTTTTATAACTTACGAAATATTTTTATTACAAAGAAAATTCACAAAACAGCAGAACATTGTTTAGAGGTTAATTCAGGTAAAAGCAGACATGATGAGGTAATATCTCAAAATATATCTTTGAAAAACGGGCCAGTTAGGAATAACATGTGATATCAAGTACAGTTAGTTTATTTACAGTCAAACATCACAATGGAAAAAAACAAGAAATTCTACTCTAGCAAAAACAGTTTCACCAGTGCCGAGACTTTACACACAACGGTTCAACAAAGAGGGGAATAAGTCCAGTGCAGTCACGCCAGTCATTCCCACACAGTCGAGCACAGTATAAGGTCCAATACAATACCAACAGATGGCTCCTGATCTTTTGAATATGGCAACAAAATCACAGTAATTTTCTTCATGTCAGGACATGTCTTTACGGGAACCCAAATTTGGGAATTATTTCAAAAGTTGAATCCATTATCAAACTCCAACCCAATATTAAACACGAATACGCACAAACACCCACTAGAAAAGGGAGTCTAGCTTGATGAAACTGGCAGTGTACGGGGACAGGATGCAGAGAAATGTTGTCCTTGCAACATGACAGAAATGGTGCCAACGCTTAAAAGGAGGAATGGATTGATAAAAACACACCAACACATTAGCTTATTTAAGGGAGGGAATTATTTTAAGCCACATTTTCACATGAGCTCTGCAGAGATAACCAAAGTTCAGTTTGTACAGCTCCCTCCTCCACCACTCAAAATTTATTTTAAATCACATAATACAAGGATGCCAGGAATTAATCTGTTAGCTGCATGTCACAACCTCTTAATACAGCAATTCAAGTGATTTATCGCTTCCAGATAATTGGCAAAAACGTCTCAGGGCATAAGTACACTGCTTTTCCTTTTTTTTCCTCCCCTCCCTCTTCTCTCTCTTATTATCTCCAAGGATTCAGTGACATCTTTTTTTCCCCACCAGAACATTTTCTCAAGTTAATGAGATCATACTGCATCAAGTACAGGAGTAACACTGTGAGGGGGAAAAAAATTAGAATAAGAAATAACATCAGACAACAGGATCCAACATTTTTCAGCAGAAAAAAGATGATTACCTGATAATCGTATTAAACACTTGTCTTGGATATGTTAAAAGGCACAAGTTGGTCAGATCATGTTTAAAATCTAGATCAGTCCCACCGTTGACGAAGCCCATCTTATCATGCATCTTTAGAGAAAATTCCTGCACGGCCTTGCCTTTTGCAATCATTTTGTTCCTGAATTAAAATGTTTTCGTTTTTGTGTGTTGTAAGACGGAACAAAACGAGCGAGTTACATTACACGAAATAGATCTGAGGGGAAAAACATTGACAAAAAGGGATGCAGTATCTTATCTTTTTTTTTTTTTTATCACAACACCATTCTGAAACAGCTACTCGTTAGTCATCACGAGTTGCCTCTTTGAAGAGACAGTTTTCCATTCGTCCTCGCAGCAGGTCTGGTGCTGTGTGTTTTGTCCCGTTCTTTGCAGCAGCTACTAAAAAGCGATGTCTTCGAAAGCTGTGACGTCTCCTCGTCACCCACTGGTTCGCTAGTCTGGTCATAAAAACCGGGAGGCAGAAAAAGTCTGAGGAGGAAAAAAAATCCTTCAAAGCGCCAGCGTTCTCTCATTAAAGTGTTGTTCTGAAAGCTCAAACATCAGCTCGGTTAAATCCACAGCGTATTTACAGTCTAAACACCCAGACACGCAGGTCCTGACGTGTGGATTTTTTTCACTTGATTGATCACGTTGGCTCTGTTTTCAAAGTTTAATGTTTCTGAAAACCTCTTAGTGAAATATTATTCAATTGCTTGAGTTATACCGCCCCTTATTTTCATGCTTCCAGTCTGCGTTGGAATGTTACATACTGTACGCCGACTTGCTTGTTACCATAAAAAAAAGAAAGGAAAGGAAATCCTAATTTTTTTCATATTTGTTATGTTTGCAGTCATTTTCTCAGTTTCATCAGTCTTTGCATCTTCTGACTGCTTCATCTCCAAACCTGCCAAGAAGAAAACAGATGTGTCGAACTGGAAAACACTAATCGTAACTGCAGAGTATTGTTACAGCAGAAAACGTCCCGTTTAAATTGACTGGATTAATAACGAAGAGATGCAGGAAGACGGTTTGTTTTCTTGTTTCTGCCGTCAGCTTTAGTTCTTGCTTAGAGGGGGCTTCCCAAGCAGCATCGTCTTTAAAACAAAAAAATTAACAACAAAAAAACACGATGCACGTGTCTTCGTGTGACATTAAGCCCAGATTAGAGAGGATCGTCAGGAAGAGGAGAAGAAAAACAAGACATAACTATAAGAGTGTGGGCAGCGGGGTAGGGGACAGCTGCTCCTTCGGTGCATATTTAGCAAAAAAGGGCAAGAAGACGGTGAGCATGACTCCCACTATAGCCAGCATGTAGCCCCAGCCGATCTGGCACTCGCCAGCGTAGTAGATGTCAGAGTCTCCGCAGAAGGACCGGACCAGTGTAGAGTTCAGGCCGAAAGGGTACACCAGCAGTCCGGTCGCCATGATGAATACTGCAAAGAAGATACAGGACAAAACGCGTGAGACGGTGTACACTGCCTTATGAAGACTTGTGGAGCAAAGATTTAACACAAATGCATATGAAAAGCATGCCGATCTATGAATGTTTTCAATTTTAAAGGGGACCTGCTGTGCTTTTCCTTATTTTCTGTCATGCACACACTTTTGGTAAATGCAGATTCAAATAATGAGGTCAGCATATGTACATTTAATCTCTGTTAGCTGAAAGCTCAGGCTTCAGACTGCTCTAAACTCTTTGTTTCAGATGGTTTTCCCACTCTTGGCTTTGTGTGGAGTCTGCAAGTATGCATGTCGCCAACATGGTCGGTTCAGGTGCACGCAGAAGCCCCACCCACCTGCTGTTCAAACCTTCAGTTCAGAGCAGCGATTTGCAAACGTTTTACTGCATGGCCCACTTTTGGCTCAGACACACCAGAATCGTCCTTGCAACTATGTAAAATTGGAGTTTATTAAGTGTCCAGATGCCACAACACCCTCAACCTCTGGGTGATGTCACTTTTGATTACAAGCGACTGTATATTTCACCTGTTAGGAGGCAACCGGTCTTCAACTGCGGTCCGACTCAGACTAACTACAGTCCCTCTCAGTCAGATTATTTTGATTATTTTAACACTGAGGATGATTTTGAACTGTTAGTCATGCAAAACTACTGACTCAAAAGTATAAAAATGTAGGAAATATTTTATATGTAAAATCTCACTAAGAAAAAGATGTAGCCCTGCAACAGACTGGCAGCCTGTCCAGGGTGTACAACACCTTTCACTCTATGGCTCTGTTCAACCCTGAACTGGTTAAAATGGATGGATGGCGAGAATAGCTGTTTGTTTCTGACATCCCAATGGCTGCACATGGCATTGTATTGTTTGTGCACTTGTATGCCAAATGGGAACCACTTGGTGGCAGTAGAGATTTTACAGAAACAGTCTCTCTGTGATTCAAGTGTGCAATTTAGCTACTTCATCAGTGCTGAAGTGCTTCCATTTGCAGTAAGATTTGTTGCCATATGCTGCATATATAAAACTGAATCATGAGCTTGGACAGCTTTAAAAGTCCAACAGTGGCAGAACAGAGCTTTTAATGTATTGAACAACAAAAGCACAGATGACCTGTAATTGACCAAACCTTCCAGTGAGAAATGATTCATGTGTCCTTAGATCAGTTTGCACTCCTCGCTGTAAAGCTGTGGCGCTCCTTAATAAACAAAACTGTCCCCTTCTGCACTTTTGTGATGGTCAGCTTTCCGGCGACACTATCCTCGGCAGCAATGCAGCCAGAGAGTGGTTCGCCTTTACAAATTGAGTCAAGTCTCCTAGCTCGTGCTGCCAAGCAGTTATCGACTGTGCTACAGGCTATCACTGCTGCTCTTAGTCATTCTGAGTGCCCACTGCATTTCCATTACAATTCCAGGTGTCATAGTTGTTTCAGGTTTGGAGCACTGGGTTACAGGAAAAGCTTGGATTTCTCAAAGTGGGTAGCTTTCTAGAAAACTACAGCAAACATTTCTTTTATTACGCCAAATTGATTTTAGGAGATGTCAGTTTTTCTGCTTTCAAGGGCAGCAGTTTCATGGTCAGCGGGAAACAATGCTCATACGAGAGCTACAATGCAGGAGCTGTATGAGTATCAAATCGATGCTTTGTGTGGGCAGCAAACAGTTGCCGTCAACAAGGATAAGGAGGGAGGAAGCTTGCAGTGATGCTTTAGTTGCACACTGGGGACTCTGGGAATGACTGTTGTGGAGGGGAAAAAAAACAAAAAAACATCAGAACGGTGAGAAGGAAACACAAAGAAGGGAGCATGAACGGGTCAAGGCGAGCTATCTCCTGAGTGTGGTTTGTCAAGCATCCCGTTGTCCCTCTCTCTCGGAGCTTAGCCGTCTCAGCTCCCCATGTGTTATCTGTGGGGGCTCGACACCTCAAAGCTAATGACACTTTAATGACCTTCTTTATCAAAGTATTCTCAGCTTTTGTGGAAGAAACACAAAGACACACACGTGTGTGTTTGCAACCCAAGGCTGCTTCTCTACAGCGCTGAAAATGATGGCATTCAGAGCAAACCTGGACACAAAGCCAGGGTGGGTACGCGAACAACAGCACTGCCTGCATTTCAAAGGAATGAAATCCAGGAAGCAGCGTCGAGTAAGTATCAGGAGAGCAGAATGAGGGCTGGATTTTATCAATCAGACCAGGACAGAATGCGGCTAAGTGTCTGGATCAGATAAGCTGCAGCCTGGGCTGACTCCATCTCTGCGAGTTTTTAATGAGGGATGAGGAAAAAATCTGTCAAAAGAAAAAAGCAACTTAATTCAGAGAATAACTAAAAATGAATCAATTTGTCCTTAAAATCTAAAGCAAAGAGAACATCTTAAGAAGGGCTTCCAGCAATTTTACACATCAAAGTCTGTGTACAGCTTTACGACTCCGTATGTAAAAACAAGAGCTGGAAAAAGCTGGAAACTGAGAGGATACAAAGCCTCCTCAACTCGTACCTTGGATATAAGTGAGCTTCTTAGAGGTTAGAGGCTTAGAGCTAAATTTGCTGCCAACGCACCCCAAAATCTCTCACCCCACCAGTTGCATTGTGGGTATTAAAGGCAGCAGGTTTTTGTCAGTGAAGAGGAATGGGATGCATTGAAAGCAGCATCACTGTTTAATTCTTTGTTTTAATTCATTTCTAACCCAACTGCACAGACTGAACTCTATACAGGGTGAATAATGTGGACTAATCATGCCTGTGTAAGAAAAATTACACAATCTTTTAGATTCCACTGCAGCGTGGAAGAGCTTAATTTCAAAGGGGTCTTACACGCCTCAGTGGTCTAATCCTATGAGGAATGGACAGTGTAATATAAGAAGCTGACATGACACCATGATGGCTTGCAAAGAGGCCGAACATTTTCATTGCATGCACAACTAGGAAGCCTCCTTAAAGTGGCAAACTGAACACATCTGAGCTGCTGGTATAATGAAGTAACAAAAAGCAATCGCATAAAAGCAGAAAACTGAAAACTCTTGTTATTTTAGCTCAGATACAGGGATTTTAATGAGCTGTGCAATGTTGCCCTTGAGCTGTAAAAGGCCAACTTCATTCACCTCCTTGTACCCCCAAGTAGCAGACTGTTTACAATCAACCCATAGTCAGCATTTGTCGGAGCAGAAGATGGCATGGAAAGACCGGCTTAGCCAGGCCTTCTTTCCCAGGGAGAGGAACAAGAGTGAAGAGGCGTGGAGAGAGTGTGTCAGTCCCAATCAGATGAGTGCTGCTGAGTATGCGAGGCTATCATAATAACTCAGAGATGATGAGACAGTGAATTGTGGAAGGGCTTCAAGTCACTAATGTGTCCCAGTTTCATTGCAAACGTTCCAGAGAGACTCAAAAGAAGACCACGACAAACTTTAAAGAGTAAGATGGCAAAACTCCCACTTGCTGCATTCACTTTAACCAATTAGACCTTTGTCTTATTTCAAAGTAACGAAGAAAAAAACCAAACACTCAAATCTGATATTTGGTTAGAAGCAGGTACTTTGCAACAAACCAGTGCTTATTATTGTTCCATTCCTAATGCTGCCCTTTAGAATACTTGCACTCATATTTGTCTTTTTTTTTTTTTTTTTTTTTTTTAAAAAGAAGAACGAAAGGAAAAAGTGTCCTTGGAAAACTCCGTGCGTTCTGTTTCTCATGACTGCCAACTTGCCTGACTCTTCACTTCATTAGCTTTGAAGTGGGTGCAGAATTCAGACAGAGGGAGTAAAATAACGATTAGGAGAAGCCAAAGGGCCAGAAGCATCGCAGAGCACTACACTTCATTGTTCCTGAAATCTGGCCTGGTTTCACAGGTAGCTACAAGGCTGCGGAGGCCTTTGTGTAGACTAATAAACAGCAAATACCTTTATGTGCGTTCTTCTTTTTTTTCCTATGAAGGTTTGTGTGTGTGTGTGTCTACAGCAAAGGTAGCAGATGAGGGAAACAAAATTAAATAAAACAGATCAGAACGTATTGTACTGCCGTACAAAGATTCGGTATAGCTTCTACCAACTAAATGAACTAAATTAACCTTGAATCTCTTTCTCAGTGGTGTGGCGAGAAATGGAAAGCTGCTCCCAGGGACGGTGAAACAGGTTCACAGCGGTGCGAATGAGAGAAAGAGATTGAATGGGATTGTGGGGCAGGAAGGTGTGTGATAACCTGGCACCCAAGCGTGACACTGAATCAGTTTCATCACAGACCCCTAACACAGAAATCACTGGCTTAGTTCATATGCCATATTTACGCGTGGATGCCCGGGTTCAGCAGATGAAATACGAAATCTACTATTGTCAGAAAATGTCAGAAAAATCCAATATGCCGTAGTCCCAGACATTCATACACACTGCATCTAATGTAGCATTATTCAATTTTATTCTTCCCAAGATACAGCTAATAAAAATCCAGCTCTGTGACTTCAAAGTCCTTTTCATTACAATACAAAGGTCTGTGCTTTGGATCAAACTGCATTGCCACTGTTTGCTTACTTTCATAACTTTATTAGCAATGGGAAGGGCTGAATTAAACACAACAGGAAATGGGTGGCTCTACTGTGGATGGAGCGCTCAAGCTTTGCTGTGGTGTCACGTGCGTGTTCCCTCTGGCAAAAAACGACATAAAATAGAATATATTAAGTGCAGTGATTGTTCTCACCCGGGCCCAGACGGAGAGACGTCTGTCTACAGTAGGAGTGCAGTAAAACCTGGTCAGCAGTAGCATTGTACTGAAGCTGTGATTCACTGTCTATATACACGGAATTGTTGCAATTACCTTAAGATCAAAGGGGATATGTGCAGTCATCAGCTTAGTTCATTAACATGCTGTCTTAGCGTGCACTTCTCCAGAAGACAGGCGCTTTAAATTGTTTTCTAATAAGAAATGAGGAAGAACAAGACACTGGCAGTTAAAAAAGAAGGCTAGGCCAGGCTATGCAATGTGGATTCAAGCCTCTCAGCCAGTAAAGAGGAAATGGAATACATTAGAATAGACTAATGTCCTCCTTATCTTCTCTGACCTACAAGTGGGACAGGCAGTCAGGTGGAGACCACCCGCTCCAGCGGGACGAGGGCAGTCAGACGTGTAAATACAAAAGCATTAACAGAGGCAGCACAGAGTCACGCAGGCACCTTTGGGTGTCACCAGCACCCGCTGCTTCCTCTTCCTCTCCCGCTTCCCTAAAGAAACTTCTTATCTAGCTGCTGTCCAAACCGGGACGTTATCTGGTGCTACTGTTCACTTCAAAAGACACATGAAAGAAGTCACACATTAAGAGTGTGGCCTCGCATGCCCACAGGCCTGTTTGATGTCACATTAACTTGCAAGAAAAGAGGGGAAAAAGGAGACATTTTTCATTTTTGTCATGTTCTGATTTTTTTTTCCAAGTAAAGTTGCGGGAAAATTAGGAATGTGGATTAAAAAAGAATCTTGATTTGCTGACACACGTCTCATTTGTTTGTCTAGTGGCAGAAAAAGATTAGAACTGTTGCTGTAGTAACTTCCCCTGCTGTGGTGGTCATCGTATTTCTCCCTCATTTCTTCTTACACAGTTTTCCATCATTAGAAAGAATGAGCTGATCTCTGTCTGGTCCCATGTAGAAACAGCAGCCCAGATGTGATCAGGCATACCGATGTAAATGAAATACTGATATACAAGCAACAGCCCAGACCAGTAAACACTGTGACCCACATACACACCCTTACGCAGAGTATATACTATTATGTATAGATGTTAGCATGTACGAAAATATTAGTTTAAGCGGGATAATGTAGGCACAGTTTGTATTGGCTGGAAATGTGTGGCCCACAATAAAAGCTTAACAAAGGGCAGTGCAGAAGTGTTGCGCATCTCTAGGAAACTGCCTTTTCACTAGCTGCACACAAGGAGTATTTCCATTTCCCCTCCTATTTACAGAGAATAGAGATGGGGATAGATAATTTCTATTCTCTCTCACACACAGAGGACACACTTTTCCTCTCCCAAAAGGAAGTAGAGGGCTGTCGAACACATGGATGTGACTGTGCATTAAAGAGAAACCACAGAGAGCAGAGTGTGGTGTGTCATGGCCTTCCTGTTGATCTGTGTTTATTGTAATCCTTACTTCTTAGAGCTGTACTACCAAACAAGTTCACCACAGTGAGGCTTTCATTGCATTAGCTGGCATTAGCTGGTCTTACAGCGACAGTTAACAACTTTCTCTGTTAAGCTGCGATTTCTGCTTCAGGTCGTGTGCGCGCTCACATAAAAATGGGTGCTTTGCTCCTCTTTTGCATGCATTGATCCCCATAAGTGACGCTGGCTCCATTCAGAGATGTTTTTGGCTGATGATGATGATAAAAATGTATAAATCATCAAAAAACAAATTTGAAATGCAACACTGTAGCAAAAACGACAAGAGATCAATGCTGCAGAAAATGGCACAGAGCGGTAAAATTAAGATTTCAAGTAAACTGTTTTATCGCTGAGTGTGCTCTCAGTGCTGCTGCTTCTTTCTAACGCGGCGCTGCACGTTACAGATCTGAAACTTTACACTGGATACATTGTAACATGCAACTGTCCCACAGCCATAGCCCGCATCTCCTATTTCATCAATAAAGGAGATGTGGAAAATGGTTTAATTTGTCAGCAGCTCAAAGTGAAATTAATTAGATTTATTAAATGGGTATTCTTTACATGTGCTCTGTTTTCTAGTAACTGCAATTCCAGCAGTGTAAAAGATATTTAGCAGCAGATTAGAATCAAGTATAACAACATTTGATGCATTTCCTAAATCACTAGATTAATACACATGCATTCCCCTGACAATGCAGTTCTAGTAAGGTACAGCTTAACAGCCTGCACATATAAAACATTTTCCCCCAGCACAGGATCTTTATCACACTTAATCTCTGCTGTTAATAAAAGAATCCGTGAAAATGTGGCTCTTCCAAACAATTTTAAACCAAAACTCGCAACATAATCTGCTACCAATCAGCACAAGATTCTTTTTCTCAGCTGGGAAATCTACAACATAGCCACAAAACCCTCTGAAGGCCTACGACATAACATGTGCGCCTTCCTAGAACCGTAACTACATGTGTTGTTGACGCAGGCTGCAACTGATTGGTCTGTTTGCAGTAATGCAGATTCTTCCTGTGCATTTCCACAGTTTATTAATTTATCCGTGAGAGAATTATACACTTTATTACCTCAATATTCAGAATAATAACCATAGTATCAATATGGGGACTTCTAAATGGACTCATTCCTGGAAGATGATTGCCTAAACTATATGAATAATTTAGTATTGTACAATAATAGTGAGGGAGTGTACAAATACTCTTTGAGAAATTGTCTTTATTTTCTTTCCGTGGGTAATTAAAGTACCCTTTTCCCCACTTAACCTCTCTGCCAATCAATTTCCATTTTATCTGCACTTGGGTCCACTTCTTTTGTCTCATTGCACTTTGAGTTGATATATGGAAGCGTATACAGACTAACACAGATGCTCCACCACAGCGTTACGTACACTATCTAAACGTGCATGAAGTCTTCTCCATTATTTTGCCCCCTCGGTGAGCTCAAGGTGATGAATCGTAGAGAGGAAGATGAAAGTTTGGGAGTTGTTGGAAGTCGAACTGTGGCAGCAATGAATCTCCAGGTAGTCAGCTGGGACCTGGCGAAGCGTGGGCATAAACAGCAGGGACTCCATCCTAATGTGATGAGCTGTGCTCTAGTCTGCACACAGCCACGTTGATAATTAAGCTCAGTGAGCCTCTGGGAAATTATGCTAATGATGTTCCTCGAACTACCTACATATCTTGAAACGTTTGGCTTAAGGTGATCAGAGCGGCGAGTAAAAAAAACGCAACTCCCTAATAAATGTTTCTGAAACACGTTGACAGAGAGAGGAAAAGAGGGCAGTGACAGAAGAAGAGATGAGCGGTTGCCATTTTGTTTAAGACTTTATTTTGTTTAAGCAGAAAAGAATTATAGTTCACAAAGAAGGGGAAGGAATAAAGGGATGCAGTGATGGAAAGGACATTTTCAGCTAGACCTGTGATTTACTCAGAGGCAACACCCAGAACAAAGTGAAGCAAGAAGAAAGCAAATGGCACCTTTAAAACCAAAAGCTGCCACTTTTCACAAAAAATGATTAAAACACAAGTAGGGGAAGGGAATCAGTTCGCTTGGTACAGCTTGATTTTTAGTTGCCACACAGAGGTGAGACAAATCTCTCTTTGAATGTCTTGAGGAGATATACCTGTCAGAGTACGTGTGAAAGAGAGTTTTTAAAGAGCAAACTAAACCATTTTTACTGGAAATTGTCTACAATTGTCACTGGAGGCAAAAACCTGTTGACCTTGAGAGCTGCACAAAAAGAAAAAACAGTGGGAGCGCAAAGGAAGAGAAAGCAGACGAGGAAATAAAATACAGGGAGTTGGGAGAGATTAGCTGGGCAATAAAATAGCTTCTGCTATCTTTAGAGTGAGCAGGCCTGCCTGTGTACTGGTCAATCCCAGCCCAGTAATGGGGCTCTTTATCACTGAGTCATTCAGTCTCTGCTGCGAGCTCGAGACTGCAGAGGTTCTTCAAGCCCTCTAACCGCAATGTATCTGGGCATGTAAATATTTTGTTGGAACTCATAGAGACTTAAAGATTCTGACATGTTCAAGCATTACGCAACTTGGAGATAATGTTAGATGATTAGGTGACGCTTTCAATATCTGTGGGATACTGTGCATCGCATTAAATATAAGACATCACTGCTTTGTACTGATACTATATTCTATCCATCCATTTTCTTAAGAGGTTACCTAACTTAGGGTCACGGGTTGCCAGTCCATCTGCTCACTCTGGCTTAAAGGTGGGCATTATGTGTATTTCCATCCATCCATCCATCCATCCACTTTCTTCACTTATCTAATTCAGGGTTGCAAAGGGGCTGAAACCTATCGCAGCTGTCATAGGGCAAGAGTCGGGGTACACCCTGAACAGGCCGCCAGTCTGTCAGAGCTAACATAGAAAGACAGGCAACCATTCAGACTCACATTCACACCTATGGTCAATTCAGAATCACAACTTAACCTAACCCCATGAACTTTATTCATAATCTGTATTAACATTTCTTATCTTATACTGGGCCTTGGTGCAGCCCTTCAGTTAATCCTCTGAAAGCTATTTTAGAACCCCTCCTCTGTTTGTGATTGGTTGCCCATCACAAACAGAAGGTCTAAACAGCAGGTGTGTGCCTGAGATAAGCACACGAGGCCCTGTCTTGCTGACATCCTACAGGCCAATAGTAGGACAAAGCTGTCTGAAACCAAGTGAGAGTGATCTGAAGTCTGAGCTTTTAGATCAGGAGGGTTAGTTGTACACACGTGCATTTATGGGGGTAGTGTCAAATATTGCATCTTTTCAGGTATTTTTTCTTTTTGTTGTATTTTGTTTTCAATTTTGGGATTGCTGTAGAAATTTGTTGTTGTTTTGAATGTGAAAATATAATTCAGTGTGGGTGTCTCACATTCCTCTCACTCACAGCAGTAATCACCTCACTGTTGCCAACTTTGTCACAAGTATGATAAATTTCATAGCCACTTAGCCATTTGTATTTTTATTAAAAGAAGAATAGCAAAAAAAAAAAAAAAATCTGGACAGTGCTGCTTTACAACTGAACTCTCAAAAGGACATCTCACACAATTTCCTTGTTTGTGTACAAACTTGTCAAAAAACATTGTTGTGGTTTTTATTTCTTCCTCTGAACCAGCAGTGAGACAAAAAGGAGGATATATGTCTTACATCTTTCTCTCTGAGCGAACATTCAAAATAAAGCATTTGTCAGCCAATCTGGTGGTTAGAAAATTTGCTGTTGATTACCACCAAACCCCCCTGAGCCCGGTAAATGGTATTCAGGACAGCCCTATAATTATCTGTTCCTTGAGAAAGCAAATAGACATACTTCTGAAAACAAAGAACTATTTTTTTGAGAGGCTTGATTCGTCTTAGTAGTAAAGATGAATCAAATATCTGCTAAAAACATATTAGTGCCTGAATAACTGGAGGGAAAAAGCACCATTGCTGTTAAGTTTTGCAAAACGAGGATAAAGTAAATTAAAGCCAAGAAAGAAAGAATCAAATGCTAAAAAAACCCAAAACAAACAAACATACAAACAAAAAACAAACTTGACAGCCGGGCAGCAATTTCTTCCACAGCCTCCAAACAAAGACCATTTCCAGCATGTGTCTCTGAGCTCCCAGTGCATGCCGAACCATTTGAACTCATGCTTATGACTGCAAATCTCCATCCTGGGAGCACTGTAGCGATGACACACGAATCTCACACACTGCAACCAATCTATCATCTTAATTACTTCCATTTCCATATTGCCATCTATTTTTTTATGTGGCAAATGAATTTATACGTCAGACAAATTGCTTGTCCTTGACTTGCTTATCAGTTATGTGGCAACCCACGGCGCACATGGGGCCATGTCAGCGGATGAGCTAACCAAACGTAATCTGTCGCTCAATCCATCCATGCCACCTTGCAGATTGGGTATGCACAGGAGACAAAGTACCTCAAGAGTGTGGTGGGGAAAATAAATAATAATAATGCAAGAGATAAAGTGGTGATTGGATTGAAGACATTAATCAACTATGAAAGGTTGTGTTTAACAGGAGGAATAAGTCATATAAGAAACAATGGACTATCTAACGAAACCTGAAGCTATGTCCCTGCGCTAGGCTGTTAAAGGTGATGTCTGTATGTGTGCGTGCGTATGTATATGCCTGTGTGTCTGACATTAACCCAGTGATTGTGTTGACAGTCTCTAAGCCCTAAGCGAGACGTCTCCTGGGCTCAGTAACTGCCTCAGGTTCAACAGTGAATGTCAGCGGTGAATGCTAGAATGACCCTGTGACATTAGTAGGTACACTGCATAGCCAGCTCAGCTGTCAAGCCACAGTTCACGTCTGTGGGCCACGGTGATAAAATGAAAGGTTGAACACAACACACCACAATGACTTGAATGCCATTTGTAAAAATAAAGTTTTCGGTTACTAACTGTGAAACCGGGTCAACTTTACATGACCGCAAAAGAACAAAACAGATGAGACACACAAAACAACCACAGAGACAAAATAACAAAGAAACTAAACAGCTAGATACACAGAGAAGAACTACAAAGACATAGAAAATGTCAGCAGAGAGATGCAAAACAATCACATAGAGAGACAAAACAAACACATGGAAACAAATTAGTTAAAAAGAGAAACAACATGAGAACAGAGAGAAGCAAAACAACCAAAACAGCTAAATGTAAAGAGATGCAAAACAACAAAAACAGCTAAATGTAAAGAGATGCAAAACAACAAAAACAGCTAAATGTAAAGAGACGCAAAACAACAAAAAGAAAGACAAAAGACACAGAAAACTATCAGATATGCGAAAGACTCACAAATAGACAAAACAACTAGAAAGAGAGGTAAAGCAAGCAGATGCAGACAGAAAATTCAATAGAATTTTATATCTCACCAAATCACAACAACAGTGGCCTCAAAGCAGTTTATACTGTAAGATAAAGACCCTACAACCATACAGAGGAAACCCCAACAATCTCCCAACCCCCTATGAGTAAGCATTTGGCAACAGTGGGGAGGAAAAACTCTCTTTTAACAGGAAGAAACCTCTGACAGAACCAGGTTCAGGGAAGGGTTGAGGGGTTCAACGATTATTTTTGCAATTTGTCGACTAATCAGATCATGCATCCATTGGACGTAACACGTACAGCTTATTGCACCAGCAGCATCTGCTCTTAAATAACTATCATTAGCTTACAGCTTTAAGTGTTTAAGGTATGTGCTAACTAAAAATAAAGACAAGATGATAGTTTATTAAATTTTAATGAAATCTGCAGATTGTTTCGGTGAAGTTAAAATAAATAAACTCAGCCATCTGCTCCTTGCTATCTAAAATATAACGGGACACCGGAGCATATTCTCGAGCGTCTCACACTTCTGATAATCAGTTGTCTGCTTGACGTTTATTCAGCTGTGTAAAAACTATAACTTTGATCTCAGCCAAACCGATTCACTACAAATAAAATACAAAAAAAAAAGCCAAACAATAACATTTTTAAGTTATCTAAGTGACTTATATATGTTTAACCTGAGTAGCGAAAGACGGCGGTGGGTTTGAAAACGATTTGCCGGGAGTCCGGCGTTCTCACGGGCTCTAGTGAGCCTTGCCCCCGGCTAGCTATCGAGCTGGTGGGTAACAGACGTCTCCGAAAACGTCGGAGTGCTTTTGAAAATATGTGGCGTCTTGATAAACTGAGCAGATATTTGAGGTTTACACAGCTACATTCTCGCCTGAAAATATGTTAAACATTTATTTTGTGAACCAGAAAGAATAATAAGAGTAAAACTAACTAGCTGCCGCCATTGTTAGGAAATGAGCTGGGCCCTGCTATGAATTCTGGGACACAGCTTCTTCTTCTTTGGGGTTTAACGGCAGCTGTCCTCCTTCTTCATGCAGTGCTGCCATCTTCTGTTTCAGTCCGTTATTACACTCTTAAATCCTACCACTTATTCCTGCGTCTTTTGGGATCTTACAAAGCTTCAAACGACGCGTCGACTATTAAATTAGTCGTCGACGATTTTGATAGTCGACGTAATCGTGACTAGCCGAATAATCGTGGCAGCCCTAAAAGTGATGCAAAAAACAAAAAGGATGACAACTAAAAAGACAGAGAAAACATCAGACAGAAGAAAAACGCTCACAGAGAGACAAAACAACAACAAAGAGAAGTAAAACAAACTGATGAAGACAAAATGACTACAAAGGGACACAAAATAACTACAAAGAAACAAAACTACAAAGACAGAAAATGACAACAGAGAGATGCAAAAAAACAAAAGAGGGTCAAAAGTTAAAAAACAAAAAACAAAACAGCTTGATGTAAAGTGATGCAAAACCAAGAACAAGAAAGAGAAAGCAAAGGCACAGAAAGTGTCGGAGCGATGCAAAACAACCACAAAGAGCAATGAGATAAATACGTGCATTAAATAACAAAAGAGATGCAAAACCATCATACATCGACAAAAATCACCACAAAGAGATTTAAAACCACCACATATTTTTTAAAAAAAGGATGTATATCTATTGTTGGCAAAGTTACAAACAGTCATTGGATGACTGTACCGGTGTATCTATTCAAACCTCACCACTAAGCAGCATCAAGGACAGTCGTTTAATTTTATTGCACTTCTTAACAAAAGCTTTTATTCACTCACTGGATCTCGTTGAATAAACGTATAGTATATTTTTACATAAACATGAATCCAGCCCATTTTTGTCAGACTACATTTTAGAACGCGGTTTACTAAGGAGCCGAAAAGAGAAAGCGGATCAGTATGAATGTGATGTGCACAAGGATGCTGTAGACAAAAGAAAAGCAAGAGCCCTGCACCTGGGCCCAGTAACTATTTATGAGCTGCCATTAATCAGTTAGTGTGTGCATTTTGAAATATAGCCTCTTTGTGTTGCTTGTGGATTCTGCACGTGGAAGTAATAAATGGGTGCTCCTGTGTATGATCTGTGTGTGTGTGTTTGTGTTACTGCATGCACCTCTCTCCTTTTGTTGCTTTATTTCAATAGAAAAGAAGTAAAAAGGGGAAAAAATGGACCTGATGTGCTTAAAATGCGTTTTAACTACTACTGACTATTTTATGCAATACTAAGGGGCTTTTACAGTGATGAAAATACTTTCTGTTCTGAAGATCAGTGAAAGCACAGTGCTGTCTGTTTAGCAGGTGGTATGTCGGCTGTGGAAGCTGTGTCTGCACAATCTATGTTTGGCCTTGGTGTGCAGAGACTTACTGAGTGAAACATAGCTGGTTGCAAAGCTCTAAAATATACTGATGTGTGCTTGTTTTTTGTATTTAAAACAAAAAGTTCAGTTAGGCTCAGCTTCAAGGCTGATGCCGCCTGTGCACACGGCTGAGGCAGGATGCTTTCTTCAGAGGAAGTGTCAGCCTCGCAGCACAGAGGAGGCCCGTGTCCTGCTCCATGGCACCGTCCTGGGTGATCATTATCTGACGATATATAGAAACCTTTATGAAGAGTGCAGGATACAGCTGGGTGTGTTTGATGGGGCGGCAGCAACATAATGAATCCCTACAGGAGACACGGGGGCCCTGCTGTGCTGCTGTAATGAAGCGCTGGCCTGCCATCCCTCCCTGACACACTGGCATTAAGGAAAAATGGAAACCATTACCTTCAGCCTTCACCACAGTGTACCAAGTGGGAGGACCTGGAGCAGGCTTAGATGTGTCTGTGTATTCGTGCATGTTTGTCGGTCAGGAATAACAAACAGCTAAGGCATAGACGAGACACAACAGGGGATCCACATCAGACAGGATTCATAAAAAATACAGCCGAAAATTTGACAAACTATTGAAAAGTTAAAACCAAAGAAAAGGATGCTTTTCCATAACTGTTAACTTCTACAGACATATTTGATTTCAGACATGTGCAGCAGATATAACAGACAGGATTTTAAAGAGGGTTGGATGTCTCCTCTCAGCCACATTCCAGCAGAAAGTCTCTACAACTGCCCAGGGATCTTAACAGCTTTCTTTGTGTGTGTTGCATGTCTCAGTAGCCCCCCACTAAGCTTATCCTTGCTTCAATGCGTCTTATTAGGAGTAGAATGTCTTTGTTTGTTGTGGATTTCCAACCGGGTAAACAGACTATGCTTTTCAGCCTTGTGCATGTTACAATTTCTCACATTTCAGGGTTGCATCAAGAGTCTTTTTTTCAAGTGTTGAAATTCACAAAGGCCCATGGGAACGAGAACAAAGGGATTTTTCTTCTTAATACTCTGCAAATGGTATTTTGTGGGCTGACTTCTTAAAAGTAAAAAGTCAGTTGTAATGGCTGTGTCCTCCACTGTTGGCTGGTCTCTTAAATTGGAGTGCCACTGGCTGGAGACCATTTGATCAGCAGATCTCTGGGATCAAGTTCATTACAAGAGATGGAGCACCACAGCAGCCTGCCACAGATGAAGCCTTTAGATTAGATGGGCTTTCCCCTTTCGCTCTGTAGTTCCTTCCTCTGTCTTTTCATTAGTCTACCATTCCTGCTTGCCTCTTTCATTTAAAAAAAAGGTTGCACAAAGGAAATCGTGCAAGTTCTTGGTAACAAATGATTAGTAATATCTAAAGTGTTTTCTGGTGGCTTACAGGGTTGCGGGAGCAAAGCTTTGATTTTGTGGGAGCTTTAATCACCAGATTTAGCCACTTAATGTTAGGAATAGGTAAGAAAAATCAACACTGGAAGTAGTGCTCAGAGTCCACAATTGGTTCTTTGTGTAAAAGACAGTACAGTTACTTGAAATATTTCAGAAAAAAACAGGCAGGGAAAGTCTGTGTTCATAAAAAAATAATAAATAATGATCCTGTGTAGTATTCATCTAATCTGCAGCTCTGCAGTTTATATCTACCATATGCAGTATGTTGTGATTGCCAGTGTTTCAGAACGATGCAGATGCAGAAGCATCTACATCGAGTTAAATTAACCTTTTTGAAAAACTCTAAATTGATTGGTTCATGTCTGGATCGTGCTGACCAATCAGAAGCGTTGCTAAAAGTTCTCTATATTCAATAAGAAGAAGTATTAGGCAAACACTGCTGTATTGCTAACTGTAACTTCTACATCCCTTGTTCCTGTCAAGTAGTTTGTAAGAAATATTAGGGTATAAGGGGACAAAAGGAAAAGGAAAGAGACAATGAGAAGGAATACTTTGTAATGTTTATAACTATTTAAAATCCTCAGTGCCTAATAAATAAAGAATTTAAAACAAAGACAGAAGCAGTAATCACACTGTGAATCAAGCATTTATTCCATTAGAGGAGGCCAGTATCTGTTTGAGAGTTTGAGCATGTTTTACAAAAGGCTCGATTACGCAAAGTGCATAAATACAAATGTATTAACAGCTTAGCAGGAGGAGAAAGACCCTATTAGGTGATGCGGCATCAGCACATACTCGGGGTTACGCTATCAGTATTCCAGTCTGTTTGAGACTCATTTAAGTGTCACTTCCTCTGAAGTTTAAGATCTAATTGTTTCTTCTTTTTTGCTAAATCTCTGTTTCATGGTCTTTGTAGTCAGTTTTATCTTCCTTTGGCTTTTTCAATCTTTGTTCCTTTCCTCAGTGACTTCCCCATCTGTTCCTATGTGTTTACTCTTCATTCTCCTTTCACTCACTTCCTGTTTTATTTTGAACATTATTTCCTCTTGTGGCTTTCTGTCCATCCTTTGTTTTTGTTTTTTCCCCACTCCTTCATGTCGACTGAGTTCACTTCTTATTCCTGTGTTCTCCCTCAGCCTGTCAGATCACTGTTGTGACTCCCTCAAGTCTCAGTTTGACTCCCCGGTCAGGCTCCTTTGTACCTGGATTTGGACTTTTGGTTTTATGTTTCGGACCTCCTCTCTCCGAGCTGCTGTATACATTACATTTTTGCCACTGTTGCCATTCTATCTTCTATGGTGTCTGCAGCTGGGCCCACACTTGATTACTCCCTCAAAGCAATGCATTTAAATTGACTTGTAAACAGTAATTTACTGGTTCCCATTCAAATGCTCTTCGCATACTATATAAGCAGTCATTGTGGGAATGACTTTTCTACAACCCATTAGTAACCATGAAATACGCGTATAAATTATTCACCTTCTTTAATACCACAAGTTCTAATATTTTCACTTTAGAGGCGATGACACATGATGCACGGAGCGCTAAAATGATTGCATTTGCACACACTGCATCACACTGAGAATTTAGGTGCCTTTCACACTTCGACCTTAAAACCGTTTGCTTTTGCATCTCTTACATTTTTAATGAGCCCTGCCTCGCTCTGTCAGCAACGACTGAGACAGACAGGTGCACACACACATGTTTTAATGACATCTCTTTAAGTGCTGTCCATTCTAGTGGATAAGTGACTTTTAGCAGTTCCCCCTCAGCCTCACCCTGCATCATCTCTTTGGTCTTCTGAAGTTTGTTGCTTAAAGGAAGAGAGCTCATCCTGCTCTTTAATCACCCACATATTCTCTTTGATCTGTGGAGCCAATCAAAAATTTACCTCCACCCTGGCAGTGCGGATAAATGCCTCCCATCTCTCCTTCAATCGATCACACGCTTTCAGATCTGTAAATGAAGGTAACAAGGATGACCAGAGAGGTAATCAAGACGACCACTGAGACACGAGGGAGAGGAGCGCTAATGCAGTGAGAGCAGTCAGAACAGCGGTGGCTCAGCTGCTCTCACACACACACAGACACACACACACACACACAGGCTGGCCTGTGTGACTGGGTGACATTTGACCCTTCTTGGGAGCAGAGCCTTGGTAATACCAGTCTGTCGCACTCTCCTTTATTTAATCCTTCGTCTTTCTCCCCGTCGCACACACACACATGCAGGGCTTCAGTGGTCAGGGTCAGAGAGTGACCTCGGTCCACTGAGGCGTGACTCTGGGGCTTAATCACACATACTTATTGTCTCGCCCTCTGAGCCTCCATCGCGCCAAAACTGACAGCTTGAAAGACGTTGAACAAAGTATTCAGAGATGGAGGCAACTCCGGAAAGCAAAAGGAGGAGAAATTATTGCAGGCTAAAACCCCCGACATGCAGCTTCGGTTAATGATTCACAAAAGTGATTGACATGTGAATTATTTATGGCACAGTGCTACACACACACACACAAGGTTCTCCAGTAGTATAACTACAAACTGTTTATTATCAGTTGCCTTTTTCTGATCTGCACTGCACGCTCTTTTTTTTTCTTCCAAAAACCAGTTTGAACAGCGCCTCCCCTGAAAACACACACAGACATGTTGACTGTCCATCGATCACAGCTATCACAACAAGCTGATATTTGGAGTGGACTCACTGTGAGATGACAGAAGAGTGTAATAACTGGGTAATGGTGACAACAGACCCCATGACAGGATAAGTACAAGAAAAGGAATCCAAGTGGTATTTTTTTTTCTCTGGGTTAAGGATACCAAGAATTGCAGCTGGTGAACCAGCGTGGCACCGACTCCTGAGCCGCTCAATCCAGTTTGTGTGGTTTGTGCATGGTTCAGTTTATCCTACTGCTGAGCCAGGGCTCACACTGTGTTATTTTCTTTAATCTTTCATGAACCATTTCATTTATTTGTATTCTAGTTTCTTCTGATCTTGGCTCTGGTTCTCGAGTGTTTCTGTCGGACAAGAATACAAATCTGGATAAAACGCTATATAACACACAGCACCTCCCCCCACCGCTAACCAATAAGCTGCACTGGCTAGTATATCTGCTGTGGAGACAGATGCAATTTCTGCAGTTCCAGGCCGGCCTTACTGAGCAATTTATCAGGAGCAGCACAGGAACTCATCATCACAGTCTGGTGTATGAGGTCACAGAGGTGAACTGGGTGGGCAGTAACCTGGCGGTTTATGTGTGGAGTATAATGCAGAAGATCAAACCGACTGCAGAACATCACGTTAGCCCTACACCTCCAGCACTTGACACGACATACCTGAGTCCTTACTTTCCAGGGTTTGGTTTCAATTGCAAACCCATTCAACTGCAGTATAGCTGGGCTGCCCTTTTGCAGCTGAATGCAGATATTCACTACTTGCCTCTCAATTGACACAGCGAGGTGTCTCCACACTTGTGTGCAACTATTAAGTGCTATCACGGGAGAATGGCGAGGCAGCCCGGGCAGCGTAAACAGAGCTGTTATCTCTGACTGCTGATGCAGTGAAAACATGCTGCACATGTGTCACAGCTTGATTTCCTGCAAGGTGCCCAGAGACTCATGCGTGCACAGTCTTCTCTGAATTTCAACCACAGCCATTATGTATAAGTTGTGTGAGAAAAGATTATTTTAATGCAAGTATCTAAGACTTCAGCAACCTTGCACACAACGAGCAAGTACAACTTTATCTCTTGTCACAAAACTTCACAATGTGGGGAAAACAAACAAATAAAAGGTTTTTAAATCGTCCGCCTTTATTTTGGAGAGGCAGTAATCAAACAGAGACACAGGGCCACTTCATTGTCGCACCATCTGTACGAAGGATGAATACACGGAAGACAAAGGCAGGTGCGAAACTGACTGGCCACGCTACAATAACAGGGGAGGGCCCTTGTTGTCCTTGTTATTACGACTTTAAATCAGCACTTATCTTTAACTGTGCACAAACACTCCAAGAGCATCTCGTGCATGTCTGGAACAAAAACCCCTTTGTTTAAACACAGGGACACAGCAAACCAAAAAAAAGCAATGCATTGTTTCCACCTCTACACACACACATGTATGCACACAACAATCCCAATTTCACATAAACACTGATGTGTTCTCCAGTGTCAAATTATCCTGATAACTGGGGGTTCAGGCAGCATAAAGACTGGTTAACATCTTCAATGGCTACTCTATTAGCGGCTTTGTCACTAAGCAACAGCACAAAAACCCCACACCCCAACCAATTTCTCTCTCATACACACACAGCACACACACACACACACACACACACACACACACACACACTGTCCCTTTGAATGAAATGATGCTGTATCTAATTTGGAGGGTGTTTGATAGACACCACTTTAATGACCCAGGGCCTTGGTGAGGACTTAAGCTGACAGAAACATCTATAGGGACGTCTATCACGTCAGGGAGAAACGACTTTGAACAATCAAATAAACATCTACACAGCATGGGGTGGGGGATGTTGTTATTATCACTCCAACAAAGCCAAAAGCTATGAATAAACAGTTAATGCAGTTAGTGTTTAAAAAATCTAGAGAATTTACAGCCACAGATGCTGGAAACTGAGGCCGCTCCCTGTCCTCAGCATAATGCTGCAGCACTCTGGGAGTACTGAGTAGCATGTAATGAGTATAGCCATGCAGCTTTAGTCATGAAATGCCTAATTAGCCATTACCCCCCCTCACAAAAAAAAAAAAAGTGGCAATGAGACCATCACCGTCTCTCCTCAGAGCTGATATGAAACAGCACAGCCTCAGAGGAACCTCGTGGCAGCAAGCACAGTCAGCCTATCAGATGTCTCCTTCTACGCTTCAGGTCCCAGCAATGAGACCACGATAAGGTTTCTCTTTCATAGCGCTGGCCCAGCACGCCCACACAAACTGTGGCCTGCAGTTCATGCAATTTTGCGGGTTAATTAGAATTTAAGTGTCTGGTGTTTACAAGAATATAGCCATATGTGGTCCAGATTTTGCTCAGCAACACTTTGTGTTTCAAAGAATGGGTTTAGCTCACACAGATATACATGTGCAGGAGACAAGCCGCTTCTGACCGCGCTCAGTTGTAATGTCAATCATACTGCCTGTCATTAGCGATTTTCTCCTCTCTCTGTTTTGGGATAATTAAGCAGCTGAATTTGGTGCCCATCTTGGTTAATGAGGGGTGATGTGCTGAGACTGTGTATGCATAGAAAATTATCTGTATACTTAGAAAAGAGAATAGAAATCTACTGAGACAAAATGATAAAGTCTCTCCAAAAGAGGGGTTCTTTTTTTTGTTGTTGTTGTTGTTTTGCCACAGAAAGGTCAAGGTCAAGTTCAGTGAGCCGGACCTGAGGGGGAAAGAGGAGGATGAGGTCTGGTCGAGCTACAGTACATTTCCTCGGCTCGCTGTTTCACCCGTCTCCCCTGCAACAGTTCAACTCGTGTGTGCAAGTTTACACCGAATACATTTACATTCATTAGCGTTGACATTTGCGATTGTGGCGTATTGATGTCCATTTGGCTAGTAGTGGGTGTGTGATTAGTTTATTGAGTTTGGAAACTAGTGTGTGTGTGTGAGTGTGTGTGCTTAGTCTGTAATGATGGTGTAATTTTGCGGGAACACACGGAGGTGCAGGGCTGGTGCATCAGAGGTGAAAGACCCTGTCGGCGCTGCCATTGATTGAACAGCAAAAACAAACTGAATATGCGGACCTGCATTTAAAGATCTCGACAGCAGGGCGTGATGAATGTGTGAGCTAAATATCACCATAAAACCATCTGTAAAGCCGCTCACTGTGAATGACTGGCCAGGGTTCTTCTGTGCATGTGCAGTCGTGTCTTACAAAGTGACGTGCATCCTTTAGAAAGAAAAAAATAAGAAGGAAAAGTGACTTTTGTGGAATGATAAAATACTGTCGCTTTAACAGACCTGATGAAATCTGCAAACCCATCTCTATAAAGGGCTGTAGAGCCATAAGGGAAGCAAACTGGTTCTATTATACCTTTAGGTTTATTAAAATGACCTATCATTAGTCATCAAAAGCTGTTTGTACCCAATCAACTGATGTTAATCTGGTACCGCAGTTCAGTTTCTCTCTTTAGGATGGCTGCCATGTCAAGTTAGGTGATTGTGGTCCAGCTGGAAATGTCAAAAGCCACAGTGTCAATTATGACATGCTGATCCGTGAGGAGTCCTACACACAGAATCAGCTGCCCATGAGAGACTGCACGGCAGGACAAACACTGATGTCCAGTGATGTTTGTCTGTTAGATTGGGCCATTTGCAGGGTCACATCCCAGGTTTACACAGAAAAATCGTGGGCTACCAATCCTCACATCTCCCCTAACACTGTTCGGCTTGCTAATGTCATCCCAAATGCACAGCCGTGAAGCCGGCATTACCCTCCCCGACTAAGTAAATTTGAGCAGCGCGACCAGCTCAAGCCAAAGCATGTCTGTGTGCTTCCATCACCTACATCACTGCCCATGCACGTCTCATGCCCGGCCTGTACCCACCCAATGTACCATCTGCCTTGGCAGTCAACTGCACCAGACCAGGCCAAGCCATTGCTTCAAAGAGGGGTGAGGCAGAGATGGGAGCACGCGGGGCTGTTCCAGATGCTCCTCAATCCAGCTGCAGCCTGTTGGCAATGTCAAGGCATGTCAGCTCACCCCTGGATTAAGGAGCGCCTCCCCTCACTCTGCCTGTTCCTTGGGCTGCTGTCCCACACTATCTGTAGGGTAGTTGCCAAGCCCATTATCCATGCACGGTTTAAGTCAAAATGCCACACGCTCGCTAACTGATCGATGGGGTCTTAAACAGTGGGGGGCCATTTAAACACAGAGTGCAGCGGGAGTTTGTGTGTGTGTGTGTGTTTGACAGATTACATGGTTTCCACCACCATCTCATCTTTCCCAGCCGTCTGTATGGATTTAGGTGGCTGGCCTGTGGGCCAGGCTCCATCGATTACGCGGAGCCAGCCAATCACACTGACAGACAGCTCGGGTGAGGGCGCACCTTGGCTTTTAATAGTCCTGTCTGCGATGCACATGTTCATGTGGAGACCTGAGCACAGATAGTAAAACACTGCAACTAATGCACACTGACACCCAGCAGGCAGCCAGTGTAACCTTGTGTATCTGCATAATGAGACAGACAAAGACGTAGGCACAGACAACCTCCAGCAGTCAACACACACGCACACACACACCAAAACAATGCTTTTTTATTTTTTTTATCTAAGCCTAGGCTTTCTTGGTGCTTTTTTGCCTCTCGTGTGTGTCTCTGCTCTACTGGTGGGCTGAGTAACAGCTTAAAAAAAGTACTCAGAGAGGAAATGCAAATGACCTTGTCTCATCTTGAAGCAAACAATGGCAAATTAAATTAAGGTTCCCTGCAACTTGGGAAGTGCTGTTTTCTCAGTCTTGTTGGTTATACAACGTGTGTGCATGTGTTTTCAGATTGTGCGTACGTGTAAGCGTGTGTGTGTGCGCATGTAGGTGGTCCGGCTGTGACGTTGCCTTTTCTTTAAATCGTATTAAGCCCCATTTAAATTCTGTTTTAATGCAAACTAGTGTGAATAATAATTTAATTGGGCCAGACCAAACACAATTTTCTAAAAATGTGTCGGCGTTATTGTGAGACAGAGTTTAGCAACATGGAGCTCTGTCTCTGTGTTTTTTTTTGTTTGTTTCTTTTTATCGTGTGTGTGGGGGGTGCTATTCAAGAACCCAGCTCTTTGTCTGACCAGCTCCCCTGTGACAACCACTCAAAGCAACTCTCAGCCGTTTTATAATTCACCCCGAGGTAGGTGGCTACAGTAAACTGTCAACAACACAAGCTCCTACTGAAATCCCATTAAGTGACGATGAATTAGTCCTCTGTTGCATCTGTCCTTGCTTTTTTTGTGTGCAAACAAGCCAAAGACACACACGTGTGTGCATCACACTTGCTCATAATATTCCAATAATGCTCCAACACCAAGCGGGCTAAACCTGGAGGTGTGGGGGAGGCTCCGAGGTACCTTTTATTATCAGCGCGGTGAAACGGAGACCCCATTGGCCTATGGGATGGGGGTGCCAAGCCCAGGGACATTATGATAATAGAGCTTTTATGGGGAGTAGAACCCATACAGGTTGATGTGTTTTCTAAGGATACAATAACAGCAGACTGGATACAGCTAGCAGCATCTCGAACATTTCCTCCATTCTTATCAGATTTAATGTTCTCTGCTGCATAACAGCTTCTCATAGTTTGTCTTTCCCAACTGATTTGTGACTCGGGGTGAGGAAGTATGTAAGCATTCATATCTGCTGTCACTTACGCCTGCTCTGTGCCGGTCCTGCTGCTCTCCCCGCCTCACGCTTTCCATGTATGCATGATGAAAAGCAGTGAGGTTGCAGAGCAGAGCCATACTGCCACGTATGAATTACAGCAGATGAAAATGACACTATTTTTTTGACTATTGTAGTTCAGACTGAACTAATATATTATTAGAGGATTG
Source organism: Perissodus microlepis (assembly GCF_051167445.1). Lineage (NCBI taxonomy): Eukaryota > Metazoa > Chordata > Actinopteri > Cichliformes > Cichlidae > Perissodus > Perissodus microlepis. Next base: position 10,531,168 of record NC_140470.1, read on the forward strand.
ATCTGTCTTGATGAGGAGTGTGTACAGAAGGGCCCAAATGCAGCATCCAAAGGCAGATGATGTAAAACAAAAACAAAAAGCTATTATTTTAAATGGCCCTTAAAATCCAGCCAGAAGAAAACAACTAGTAACTTTTAACATAAAATAGACTGACACAGTCATGAATGCTAGTGCTAGATAGATAGACAGATAGACAGACAGATAGACAGACAGACAACGGACTGGCCTTTAAGGCGTGGCAGATAAATACAACAAAATAAAATGATACGACCAAGACAAAAACTGCGGTATTTTGTAAATATAACAATAAACGCAAATTCACTGTGTAATTGTGTAACTTTATTAGCGCATCCTCCTGAAATATGCCAACCACATTGACAGTAACAGCCTGCTCTCTGCCCCTTAACGCTCTCTGGTTGGTTTCTTTCAAAATAAGACACACAACTACAACACAGGAAAAGACCCAGGGAAACAGAGTTAACAATAAAAACCTTGAAAAACCATAAATTTCACACCCGAGCCTCAACTCGGCCTGAACGACTCACAGATCGGTACGAGTCCGTGGCCCAGGGGTTGGGGACCACTGAGATAGACTAGGTAGGATTAAAAAGCAACAGCTGGAGGAACAAAAACTATTTAGCTCAGACTACACTGCATTTAACACAGAAATGATTCTGTCTTGGACATCCCTGCGTTGGCCCAGGAACACTTCCAGAAATCACTGTGAACACGGCCCAAGTTCTATCGTGCAAAGGAGTGATATGTGTATGTGATCTAGAAAAGCGACTGTCTTCTCTGTGCCAAAGCTCGTTTAAATAGACTGGGGCAAAGTGGGAAACTGTTCAGTGATCAGACAAACTGATGTTCTTTTTGGAAAATATGGACGCCCCATCTGCACTAAAGAGAAGAAAACCCAGCCAGGTTGTTATCAGTGCTCAGTTTAAAAGTCTGCAACTCTAATTCTATGGGGGTAAAATAGTGGCTGTGGAATTGAAAACTTGCACATCTATAAGGGCATCATGAATCCTGTACAGCAGCGGTCCCCAACCCCCGGGCCTCGGACCGGTACCGGTCCGTGAGTCGTTTGGTACCGGGCCGTGAGAGTTGAGGCTCAGGTGTGAAATGTATGGTTTTCAGGGTTTTTATCGGTTTTCAGCGTTATTTTGTTATCGTTTTGATCGTTAACTCGGTTTTCCTGGGTCTTTTCACGTGTGTTATGAGTAAATCTTCTTTTTTTCGGTACCGGTACTAGTTTTATTTTGTTGTATTCAACCGCGACACCTTAAAGGCCGGTCCGTGAAAATATTGTCGGGCATAAACCGGTCCGTGGCGCAAAAAAGGTTGGGGACTGCTGCTGTACAGTACTGACTTTAAGTCAGTTTTTTAACAAAATAAACATGATCGCTCCATTATCAGCTGTTTGAACAGAGACATGGTCGTGTTAATTCATGTAACAAAATTGAATCAAGTCATGATATTAAAATAAATACCATGATAAAAGATAAACACTAGTATGTCATTTTACTCTCCGTCCTCTCTGCACCGGACTTATTATTTTGTCTTTGGCAGACACAGCCATTTGTCAGCGTTTTAACATGACCAGGCTTCAACAAGCAGCAGGGAGTGGCTCTTTGTGTGTGTGTCTGCATTCAGCACGTTGCACACACAGTCACACCTGCACACACCGAAACACTTCTCCAGCAGACAGAAGACAGTCCCCATTTGTGAGCGACTGGGATTATAGCTTTCAGCAGCAGCAGAGCAAAGCTGATATGAAAGCTATATGGATTTCTGTTATCAAACATGTAACAGAGGATGCCCCTGGTTACGCAAGTGGAAAAACAGAAATGTTTCAGCATTCCTTTTGATCTCTTTGAGGCAGATGGAGATATTTGAAAATACCAAACTGGTAGCATTTGCCGAATCCTTTCTTTATCATTGGTAATTGCTAATAGAGACTGGCCTATTAAGAATCTGCAGCTAAAAGCATCGTATAACATAAGCACCTACTCCAAGAGCCAAGAAATGTCATGTGAATACTGTCCATTTAATGTAACTAAGTACTCCAATAGAGATAATTGCACAGGAGTGGTGGGATAAGTTAACAGCCGCCATCAAATCCTAAGGTCGCCCTGCAACGGCGGCAAACTCACTTTCTTAAGCTGACACTGAATATTTTCAGGCCGAGTAGCATCTTTCATTCAAGGTCATTTTGTGAGACTCAGCTCCTTTTACAAGCGACAAACAGGATGTTATTGACCTTGTAGTTTTAGGTTTTGAAAATATGGTTCCAGCCCCCTGTATACGAACAAGGCAAGTACAGCCTAGAATAAACAAGAACAGAAACGTGAAAAATAGCACGAGGACTTAAAGTACACATAGGTCCTTTCAAATATGACCAAACTGTGGTTATATGATCCATGAAATGTGGTTAACCTGCCAGCCCAGGCTGCTGCAGCGCTGCAGAAGCCAAGATTAAAACTAACACAACTGCTGGACCTGCTGTGTAGCTGGAGGGTTCGTGTGACCCGGTCATAGTGTAACCTTTCCTTTCTGTTACAGTTCACAGATCTCTCTGCGCTCAGCCCCGCGGCTGTTAGGCATTTGTCACAAATATTGCCGTGTTATGAAAAAGCCTGCTTTAGCGCAAACATGTAAAGCGTGAGCCGCTGCCCTGACGGCAACCTCCACCCTTGGGTTGCTTCAGCATGACATTAGCAACCCGTCTTTATTAGAGCTATTAGTCTGCAAGGATTGTTTTTCATATCCAGGCCGTGTTAATGTGAGGTTAGATTGATGATGATGATGATACTCGGAGTCGAGATCCTGCATCTGATTTCCAAAGGTTGACAATGAAGGCTTCATTTCCATAATGAATCCTCAGCCTCTCTGATGAGCTGTTGACAGAGGAGAAAACAACAAGTGTTGTGTCTTCTGCAGATAAATAATGGAGGAGTAGAAAATGAGCCTGTCCGGTAAATGACCCAATGCTTGTTTTTCACCTTTTCTGAGTTTCTACTTTCACAAATTGTAACAAATCCAACTGAAGTTTTAAGGCTTTCGCTTAAAGCCACGACGATCTAGCCTAAAGCTTTCTGTCAAAGGAGACAAAGCCCTTTCTCTCGTCCACACACATTTCTGCTCCGCCCTCCCCGGCTCCTGCGAACAGCCTACCTTCTAGCTTTATTGCCAGAGAGTGACTCTGGCTAGATGAGATCCCCACACAGCTTAACATCTGGGCGCTTTGCCGCTGATGCCCTCATAAATAAAAGATAACTCCTGCCTACCGCGCACAGTCGCACTGGTATAAATCATGTATATGGATTTTCACTAGGCTTTCACTCTCTTTTTCTCTTACAGTCTCTCAACCCCCTTCCTTCATTCTGCCTTCATTCCATAATTCTTCCTCTCTTTTCTTTCTTTCGCTCTGTCTTTACACCCAGTGTGAAGTCCAGGAGACTAAGGAAGATGGCAGGTAATTAGAAGCTTCATGATGGCAGGAAGAGAGGCCACCTTATCCTTGTCCTCCTCTAATTCAAAATCACCGTAGCTTGCTCTCAGGATGGGATATCTCAAGACTGCTATCGGCACTTCAGGTAGCTGTCACCAATAACATATTCACCTGTACTTTTCAAATAAATGTCAAAGTGAAGGATGTTGAAGGCATGGTGTGAGTTTAACGGCACAAAAAGTCAAAGATAAAAGTTTTTCCAACATTACTTAGGGCTGATTAAAGTTTACAAGTATTTACTAGTATTGCGAGGCAGTAAAAATTTGTAACATTTGCACTGGTAGCAGAACTATGTATGAATACGGTCTACACATGTAAAAACAGTGTGCATCAATAGATTAGACTCATCTTTGCTCTAATTACCGAGGTTACCGAGATTCGAACTTTCAAAATTCGAACTTTGTTCTTGAGTTATTGTATTCGCAAACTTGGGTGTCCACGTTGCTTGCCCACCCGTCCGGCTGGGTGACGACAATACTAAAGGCTGACGGGGTAAAAAGTAGACGGGATGGCAGAAACACCCTTTCAACTATGTAATCCCTTTGATGTTGCATAGTTTGTCCACCAGAGGGCGCTCCAACTTCCCTGCTTGCAAAACACGACTTTGAAATGGCACAAACAAGTGTCTATGTGACTTTTAAATCACCAAATATGAGTATTGGTTGTAAAAATCCTATATCTGTAAGTCTTTACCTGTGATTCCACCAACTCTATGAAAATACAATACAATAAAAATGATCACTGGGGTAGCAGACTGAAGTCTTTTAGTGACAAAATCAAGCAGAACTTGCAACAAGCCTTCAGTTTTTCTTACCTCTATTTTCTTGGTTTTCTGATCCACAGCTTCAACGATTCACTCTTCCTGCTCTCAACACAACATTTTTGCTGCTCTAAAATTCTCTGATTAACTGACCTGCTCATTTGGCAGTTAAAGCCTCAGATCTGTCCACCAGGAGCTGGTAAAAACTAAAGCTTGGACTACAAAAGTAGCTAGTTATACCTCAAAATGAATGCAGTTTCTTATTTTCTGATTGTTTAAATAAGGCAATGGTGCAGATTTTTTTCCCCTTGTGCGAGAGACTACACATTTAATCAGCAAGGGCACTCAATTTTCCCTCAGTAACATTAACATTGTTACAATCATAGCACAAAGTTTTCTAACAGCACTGAATGACCGCATTTAATTAGGTGAAATACTTCTATATTCACAGTAAAACCTGAGTGAAATAGGCTCTTAAGCATTTGAAAACATGAGAATGAAACTGGGTTTTGAAGCATTGAGCTGCCTTGACACATTTTTTTTTAATATAACAGCATTTCTGTTGTAAGAGAAAATTTTAGGATGTAATACTTTCAGATTTTTTGAGTTTAGGCTTTAGGAGCAGGAGGCACAGATACATCACACGTCACTTTAAAATGGGTTTATAATATGATATAAACCAGCATATGTATAATATTTATCAACGATGAAGATACAACTATTGTGAAAATGAGGTCTGAGCAATACGACCTTGCCAATAATAACATAGATTTATTAATGTACAGTTTGACACTCTACTGATGCCTGAGGGAAAATTATTTCTTCTTGCTGTCCCCAAAGCCCTCGCATTACATTATCGGAGGAATGGAAGCATTACATGTCAGACCATGAAGACACAAAACATCCAGACAGAATATGACGAGCAGCACAGTTAAGTTGAAGCGAGAGATAAATTGCAGGAACGGAGGTGGAACACAGATCATCATGGCTGATCAATAGACGGGCTGGAAGACGGAGTCATGGACAGCTTTCTGTCTCATCTGTTAGGAGACGGGTGACTGTAAGGCCTGATGGCTGGTGAACAGTCGAATGATTAGCTGATATATTTAATCCCGAAGGAAAGGAAGCCCAAATCAGCTTAAAAAAAAAACTAATTATGTCAAGTCTCCTCTCACTGATGATAAAGGATAATTACTTTTTTATTCCCCTCGCTAAGGCTGAATACGTTCCCTCAGATGTGGCGACGTAACCTTTAACGAACACGGTTTGATTGATGAGGAGTCTCATTTCTCCCATCCAAATGATTACCAATCACTGTTTCCCCCTCCTCAGAAACGCACACACACTCACACTCAGACACACATACAAATAATCTATCCATTCACTCAACTGGCTACAAACAAGTTTGTGCGTGACACTCGAAAAGGAAAGCACCTCATTTTAGGACTTTCATTACTCATATCATCTGATAGTTACATCTCCAGCGCACTGAGACAGAATGCAATTACAGTGGAAAAAGAGAGAGGGCTCTGCTTTATCTGTCCCTGGGAAGAGGAGCATTCACATCCACAATGACCGCCTCTGACAACGGTGTCAGCCACAGACAATACCCTGCCATATCTATCTGTCTTTGGAGGAGAGATACTCTCGGACAGCGGGAGCTGGTGATGAATGAGACATCGCAAGTGTCTGATACATATTTCTCATTTTCCAGAACAAACAATACAGACGTCTGAAATGAATTTCACCAGCTGAAGGTACACAGGCGGCACAAATCACTTGGCAGGCAGGAGGAAATAGGCAATTCTTACATATATGGAAACACTTGCTCCAATTCATTACCTACCACAGATCCCTGGGTTTGATTTGACCCATTTTCTCTAGCATAGCAATGATCTAGGGTTGACCAACATCTTCAGATATTATAAAAGAGAGGCAGGCACTCAAGAAACCCTGAATAGAGATCTGTATGAGAACTCCGTAGCGGGTAAGACAACAGCTGTCAGGCCGCTACTGCCAAGAGCCAATCAACAGATGAACTGGTAAACGAGCAAGTGTTGTTGCAGTGACACATGCACACTGTAAAGGGTAATGGCAGATTCAACCTTGTGGTGGTGGCCATATCTATTCGTTATAGTAGTAAACATGGAAAGCATCCTAATTGTTTTTCTTGGCTTACTATATCCATAATGTGAACTAGCACAGCTTTTGTGCTCTGGTGGGATGAACTAAAGATTTTGTCTCGAGTCTGATGGATGCAGAACTTTTAAGACCAATATCAATATTTGATATCAGATATTTAAAAATCTGATATTCTGATATATCGTCTGATTTTTTTTCTTTTAAGTACACCCACATAGCAGACAGGTCTGGCCCGGATCTGGTGTCAAGCCAACACTGCTGGCTGACTTCTGGCATGGTAAGTGGTATGTCATCCAGATATGGGCCAGGCCTGGCGTAGATGGCACTGTTTATGTGATGGCATGCCACATCTGGCCCGATTGTGGTTTGGTTTATGTGACCCAGGCTCATAGAAAACAGGTCTGGCCCGGATCCAGCATCAAGCTGGCACTTCTGACTGACTGGTGTCATGGCAGAGTTTATGTCAACCAGATGTGGGCCAGGTCTAGCAATGATGACACTATTTATGTTCCTATTTTCCTATTTTAGTTAGAAGACCCAAATGCCATGTTGCAATACTATATTGCTATAGTAGCCAACGTTTCAAATGCAGATTTGACAGGTTTGTGAGTTTATACTTTATCCAAATCCTAGTGAGGGTTTACTCATGTTTACCAGGAGCTACAGCCACCCAGTGGTAAACATGGTGGTGGTAAACAGTCCACTCTTGACATGCACCAGTCTGCATGTCAAGAGTGTGAATATGTATGAATGTAGTTAGGAAGCACTCAGTTTAGTGAAAGTGTGTTATTGGGTGAAAGTGGCATGTTGTATAGAGCACTTTGAGTAATTTGAGAGTCGAAAAGCGCTATAAAACACTCAGTCCATTCACTGTCTGAACAGAGTTTCGTCATGTTACTTTTGCACAATTATGTTCCGGCACATGTTGTTATCACATGGCTTGATTAAGGTACACATTAGGCTGACATCTGGGGCCAGAGCTGAAACTGTTCTGGGCCAGCACAGGGCCAGCAGTGTCTGCAACTGGCCTGTGGCTGCACACAATTTACACATGGTCCACATACCGCAAAGAAAGACGGCCCCCTTTGGTGGCTGAGATCTGGTTTGTCAGAGGTGGCCCACACATGGACCAGCACAGGACCACCTGTGTGTCTGCAACTGGCCTTGTGCTGACCCATGTGTGGGCCACCAAAGGGCCGTCATTCTTTGCGGTATGTGGGCCATGTGTAAGCACATTGTGTGGGCCAGATCCAGGCCATACCAATTTTGCTATGTGGGTAGCATAAACAGACTTCCCACTATATTTTTTGTGTTTATGGTTATTTATTTACTCATTTACGCTTTGCCCAATTCTGCTGGGATCAGCTGATTGTTGTGTTTGTGGCATCTGAAATATGCATGTTATCAATAGAAAACATGGTTGAAAAGTTCTTTGTCCATCTCGTTTATTTGTTATTTTTATTTATCTGCCATAAATAGATCGATAACTACCTGATAATATCAGTCCGCTGGTTAATCTGACAGGGTTGAGCTATTACTGAAGCTGTAATGTCGCCAACTTTTTAAGAGGCTTTTAATCATTAGACTGGTGAAATTAAAATTATGGGTCTCTCCCAATTTATGTGCATAGAATGTGTTAACCTGCTGAGTGGCTTTCATTAGGCATCAATCAATCCAAGGACAACTGGTTTTCCTCAACCACTTTTAGAGTTCTCGTGTTGCTGTCAGATTATTTACCCAAACTAATAAATTAGAGTTGCAAACTATCAATCAAAGTGAAAATGCAATCAGGACTCTTTAATAAAAATAATCTTTTGATCCAGTGCTCTCGATCAGTGGTTTGTGATACATAACGAATCATTTTAGACCCAGTAATTTAAAGTGCCAGTGAAAACTGATGAACTAGCAACGCTTCTACCCTCAAAGGTTACTCTCACGACCCTCCTTACATTTAAAATCTTCATTTCAGCTTAGGGAACCCTATTAACTTGTACAAACAACTTGACAGTATAAGAAATTACATGCCCCCCCCCATCTCATTCTAACAGCTTCTGTTAATTCCTATGAGACTACAGAGCAAGTGTACAACACATGTCCGTATCTGGCGTTTTCTTCTCTGCAGTGACACTTGACAAATGCGGTGTTCCCTCTCTAAACCTGGTTACTAGCAGGTTGTCCAGTGACAGCAGCTATTTGCTGTTTAATGCCTCCAAAATCCGATTATGTCTTTCGGGGGTGCAGTTACCAGCTGACAGAGATGGATGGAGATTATAAACTAAGGCACTGCCCGAGCAGAACATTTTTTAAAAGGTTAGGAAAGACATAAAAATAGCAAGGCTCAAGGATATCTGTGGTTTAACATCCCTGCCTCTAAGGTCAGAGAAGTCAAGGTGGAGGACATGATACAGGAAGGTGGTTATTGGTGCTTCGTTCTCCAAAACTACACATGCTAATATGATAGATGAAGTTCTCCCTTTTTTTGTAGTGGCTGTACATTATGACCACAAAGAGAAAGAAAAAGAGGGAAAATGACAACAAAGAAGAGAAATTGATTGTATTCCCAAAGGTTTCGCTGGTAAATTAGCAGTTTGTGTCTATCCACTTAGAAGTCCATAAAAGGTGGTAATTTAATCTGCAAAGAATACATGACAAGGCTATTAACCACAGTCTCCAATGGTAAGTCTGGCTCCAGGTGAGCTATGAAGGCACAGTAGTAAACACTGATTTCTATCAGGCATGAATACCAGGTAATCAAAAGCCAGTTGTGAGCACGGCCAGTGTTAGCACTAAGGAGTGCTGAACAGACTCGTTGTTTTGCCAGGTTTTCAGTGTGAATGTTACTCCACCGCTCATTCAGCTGAGACAGTATCAGTTTCAGCACCAGTGAACTATTTCAACTGTGTGTTTGCCAACACAGTTTAATCTCTGGGAAAAAAAGGTCCAATCCAATAATCACATTCCTCCTCTTGTATTGTCTTTAAGCCTTTCTCACTTTCTGGAAGGGCCCATTCATAGACCGGGGACTATTCTACCTTATCCTGAAAGGCTTCAAACCCTCCAACTCCTCAATGGCTGAGAACAGGCGAGCCTGAGCTTTCTCTGGGTAACACAATTAGCCATGGAGCGTCCGGGTCCGGCCTCCTTCCTATTCAGGCTGTGTTTGATGGCCAGCCAGTGCCATGACTTCACCCATACACACTATCAGCCTATTGCCATGCAAAACAGCATCTTCTCCTCCAACCATGCACCATCTCAGACTGCAGGCTAAGGAGGTCCTCCCTTCTTTCTGCCCACTTTGTCCCACGGCTACTAATGCGTGTAATTTTTGTGCGAATGAGGAACAGAGACTGTGTGCAAACACACCTCATTCAATTTGCACTATTATAGGATTTCGGTCCATATGGTGGGCGGAAGATTTGTAGCTGTGGTTCACTGAGAAATGCCAGATTGGAGGAAGCAGTGAGGGAGGGCACAGGAGTTTTTGGCACTCATTTTGAAAGAGAAAGACAAAATTAAAGAAAGAATTCATGAGAAAAGCTGCTAGACTGTTTCATAAAAAAATACCCCCCTGACTGTACCAACTGAAGTTTTAGTTCAGATCTCTGAGGTGTATCTTCGTCTGCTCTTTGTTCTCGTAAAACTTCCACACTTGATTCAAAAATGCTATCTCAGGTTCAACAGCAGAGTGAGGAGGAGGAGTGGAATATACAGCTGACATGGCTTCAGTGAAGGACTAGGGCAGCTTTATATGATTAAAATTGACTGGCACACAGTGCAGGCCTCCACACCCACCCATAACAGATATTGAAGACCCCCCAGGGAGGGCAAGCAACCAGAAGCCTCCCTCAGTGAATGAGAAAGGTTTGTAAAAAAAACACGAGGCATCCGCTACAATCAATCCACTTCCATTCAGCCCATGTATGTACGGGTATGCGTTTCCTGAGCGTATGTGTGTGTGTGTGTGTGTGCGTGCTGTCTTCATACCAGGGAAGCAGCTACCAATTTCAATTTTTGTTAGCTCCTTAAAAGCCACTCAAGTCATCCTCATCATACCTCAGACCTCCTCCTCAAGTGGCATGGAAATAAATATTTATCGCATGGCAGGAAAAAAAAGAGAAAGACGTGCAGAAAGGCAGACGAGGAAAACAGGAACAGAGAAAGAGGAAGCCAAAGACACTTGTGGTTACGATGACAACAGCTTCCCATTTGGCAGAGGACAGAAAGAGCTGGAAATGAAGCGGACAAAGGAAAAAAGACAATAAGGAAGAAGTAAAAGAGCTGCGAGAGTGGAGGAGAATAAAAATAGCGGCTAAAGACTCAAAATGAACCCAAGGTGGTGAGTGCCCATGTGAGAGTTACGCCGCTCTGCACCCCCCACATCCCTCCCACTGAATTCTGGGAAAAACAGAGTGTTTTTCTGTGTTTGGCTCGCTGAAAAAGATTTCACAACGCTGTGAGCAATTTCACAACTTGCATTCGACTTGTCTCCTCCTTCAAGCCCAAAAGAGAGCAAACATGAGAACAAATAGTTTGTTCCAAAGAGGCAATCATAATACTAACGGCTGTATAGATAGGCACCTTTCGAGGAAGGAGAGTGGTATGTATAAAAATGGTAATACTCAAGGTTATTGTGAATGTTGGGGGTTTATGGGTGAGAAATCCATTTAGGATTCAATCAGTGAGGAGCAGGCTCTTTAATACGCCACACAGGATGCACTCGAAGCTATTGGAAAAGAAATTTCTCCAGGTGGAGCGCCAACTTCCCATTGCTCTGTTAACTGGAGCACACATTGCCTTAACTGGCCAAAACCATCACCTTTAAACCCAAAGAGGCTGTGAGCCATGAGGGCATGACTGACTTGTGTGAAAACTGCTTTATGTCAGTTGTCACAGAATGAATCAGCAACTTTAATGATGACGTAATGAGAAGAGATGCTTTTAAGCTGCATTATGGGAAATGTAGGACACAGCATTTTTGACTTTCTTTTGGAAAATCCAGATATCTGGTTGCTCTTCTGCTTCACTTCTGACCATTCTGTTTTTAACAGTTCTCCAGTTCCCCAATTGTATTAAAGTGCAATGCTAAATCACAGGGGTAATGCCTTAATAGATTAGGCATTAGCAATTAAAGGAATATGGGATAATACATTTAAAAAAAAGTATTTCTTATTTGCAACCTTGTTTTATTTCCTTCACTCTAACTAATTCATGCAAACGCATAATTTAACAATAAATGCCCGGAATCAGCATTTGGCTTGATGGATTTTCATCACTGCTTCTGCCTGTCCCTTCGGGGTCTAAATCCTGTTTTATGTTAATAGACACTCTTCCTTCTTGTCTTTAATGGGGGCTTTAATAATGCAAAAGTATTCCATACAATTCTGTTAAAATCCACTGTGCAAATCATAGCCTGAGGCTTTTCTTTCCGGCACACTTCTCCTCACTCCAGGTAGTCAACCTGGAAAGGGCCTTGGCAGCTGTATTTATAATTGTGTGGTGGCTATAGATAAAACCATTATCTCCCATAACTGATCCACCACAATCCTCTCTCAATATTATATTTCCTAATTAAGGAAGTTGTTGGGGGGAGTGCAGAGCCTTTCCACGAGTACTTTCCCTGACTCGCCTTCTGCCTTTCGCAAGCATTTCACCTCCCGTTGTTTTTTTCTCTCTCGTGCTTTCCACAGACATCGGTCTCACTTTTCCTTGCCGCTCGTTTCTGTCTCTTGCTTACCAGCAGCGATCCATCTTTTTTGTGTCTGCGTCCATCTCTTGTCTTTCGCTCTCGCTTTCTCTCGGGCTCTGACTCCCATTCGTAAATCGGAAAGGGAGACACAGACGAGGTGACACAGGCAGCGGGTAAAGATAGAGCGATTTGCAGACAGGGAAAAGCAAAGTAAGAGAGAAAACCCTGAAGTTCAATTTGCAGTAATTCTGTTATCTGAGGCAGGCAGGGCTGGGTCACGGCTTCAGATACAATGGGTCCCCTTAGTCCCTGATTCCCCGTGTCCAACACTCAACCTCAGTCTTACGGCTCACTGCTGTTTGTTCCTCTCCGTGTGTGTGTGTGCTGTTGTTGTGTGTTGTGTGTTTATTAGTGTCTGCGTATGAGGATTTCGCTGGCTAGCACGGTAATCCTTCAGAGCTAAGATCCTGTCAGCAGCAAGCAAGCAGTGTGGCAGAAGTGGCAGCCATTAGCAATAACAGGACCATGCAGTCCCTTCAAAAATGAGATATCTATTTTTACTGGAGGAGTGTGCGAGGCTTAAACTCCAACCCAATTCAGGAAAATCTGGAATGGTTGGGCTGTAGCATATAATTTGCAGATGTGTTCAATTGGGGCTCACTTTCAAGCCATTACCCTTAAGGTTTTCAACAACCTTACCTGATTTTCTTACTTCAGCGGTTAAAAATCATTCTAGCCTGTCCTCACAGACAGATCTCACCCTCAACTCCTCATATATGGTTGCTTGTAAAGCAGCCCTTGGCATCACATTTCAATGCACAACTTAATCATAATTTTTCATCATCCAACACTTATGCTGTGAAACAGTATAATTTATCACGAACCACGATGCACCTATCCAAGCAGTAGACCTATCCAGAAAGCAAAAGTAAAAGGCGTGTGCAAATTAAAATTTGTTAATGAAAACAAAAGACAAAGCTTCTAAACAGGACACAAATGCCTCTTTTCCACTGGCTCTACTCAGTTTCAGTCATTTTCCATAACATTTGTGCACCACCTTGATGTGGGTGGGGTTGTTATAGCAACGCAGCCCAAAAGTCCTGTGACATCATGTGACACAAACACAACACAAAAATGGAGGACATCGATGCAATGGTGCACCTGCTGCTAAACTGATGGTAAACCTCTGCTTTTTTATTTTTATGAAGTGACATCACTCAGTGGCCAAACAGTGGCATACTGTCTGTTGACATCACATTTCCAGCTCGACTCAGCTCAGCTGGAACCCCGGCTAATACTAGAAAAACACCTGGTACCAGGTACTATCACCTACTGGAAAACCCTAAAGTTTTGGGGCAAGCACAGTTGGTGCTGGTGGAAAAGAGGTTTAAGTGCAGTCTTCTGCACTGAAACTTTGCCCACATTCTGCACTCAGTCTGCAAGGAAAGGAGGTTCATGAGTAACGAAATATGCATGTAAATCAAAATTTATAAAATAATTAAATGCAAATTATTATAACTTTCTTTATTTAAATGACCTGCATTTCTTTAGCTGCTATTTAAGCAGACACATATGTTACTCATATATGGTGTCAAAAAACAACTGTGAAATCTTAAGATATCAAACTTTAAACAAAAAAATGAGCCACAATTAAGTATTTCAACTCCAAGAGCAACAGCTCTCACACATCCCAGAGTGCACCTCGATAGCGTCGGCAAATTCTGCTTAGTTTATTACACACACTCATAATGAAGACTGTTTCATCCTTCATTAAGCTAGGAAACCCACACAAAGGTGCGACCTTCAATTACTTCCCTCCGCATTCAAATTAACAAATTAATAAGAGCGAGAGGAAGAGAATTACGGAGACCTGCGCTGAACAAACAGGCAATGAGAGGTAAGTTTGCAAAAGGACAAAATTACACACAAATCAGTTTAATGCTTTAATACTTACTGCAGGCTTTAATGAGGCCTGGATAAAACCACTTATATATTAACCATCAGGTCATAACCGCGAGAAAGGCAACACTGTTAAGCAAACAAATTAATGATTAATGTGTATGCAATGAGATTTTAAAAATGTATCACTTGTGATGGATGCTGCCTTTTCAAATTTTCTTTTTTCTTTTTTTTTATATATGCACATCTGCATTTTAAGATACAATGCAGGGACCGCCTTGCCATCACAGCCACACACAAAATATCCCCACTGAGTTTTAAACAAGAGGGGGAAGGAGGCTGTCGTAGGCTCGAGAGGAGCCTGGGGGTAAAGAACAGATATCGTCCACTGGGTTCAACTGGTCAGAGCAATGTATTGGAAAAACAGCCCACTGTGGAGAGGGGATTATTGAAAGCTTCTCAGGCAGGACTGTTTTAAATGGGAAAGGGAGTAGTGGTGTTTGCATGTGTGTGCATCCCTGTGCACGAGTCAGGGACAAGCATGAGCGCGGCTGCTGATGACACCTCCATGAATGAGTAAATCTGCCGCTCTCGCCTCCTCACACCGCTGCTACTATAGTTTTACTAGGAAGCGGAGGGCTAACAGCTGCTGCTCTTCTCCCTCAAACACACACACACACACAGACGTGGTGAGGGAGGCTGAAAACAGTGAAAATGAGCGTGTGCAAGCTGTGACGGTGAACATTAATGGGGACAGCAGCTGTGGAATTAATGCGGCACATCTGGGAGGACAGAGCGGAGAGGAGACAGCAGCTCTGAGAGGGAGCGATGAGGAACAGATACAAGTGGGCAGAGAGGAGACAGAAGGAAGGAGGAAGTATGTTTGACTTGACTTTCAATAAGCCTCTCCCATTGGTCTCACTCGATGTGCCGCTATTGTGTTCCGGCATCTGGCTGAAGCAATAGATTTTTAAGGACTTTGTGTCCTTGAATCACCTGTTAAAACATTTTTCTCTCAGACTTTTATTCATCTTTGGGGAAAAAAAGTGCCTGACACTTAAACACCATCCTGTTATAACCCGCCTTGACCCTTTTCATATTCAGAAAGCACAATAGTGCTAATACATTTATACAGCCTACAACAAGTGGCACTAAGTATAATAAGCTGAGTGTAATAGCCTTGACAATATTGCTCTACCTGTGGAGCGATCTTGCAGTGGGGTGCACTGCCGCAGGTAATGGGCCGTTATGAGAGGAGGGGAGTTTTCAGCGGGGGGAAAGTTGTTCTTCTCCAAAAATAATTACTCCTGGAACTCTAAGTAAAGGGGTGAAGTTTAGATGGGATTAAACAGGTAGAAGAGATTTATAACTGATGTCTCCTTCTACAAAAGCACAGATTCAAGGCAAGGCCAAGCACCATCTTGGGAGCTCCATCAGACAAGCAGCCAGAGGGCCAACCTAAAATAATCTTCTTAGACTCCTACCTCTCCGCCTCACTACTTCTCGTCTTGCTTCCTTAACACCTTCACCGAGGGCCCTAAAATGTGAGACCGAGCGGTCTCATCCTGCCTCGAGCACATAAATCCTTGGTGAGAGATTTTTGTTGAAGTTTAAAGACACGGATGCAAGCAGGCAGCTAGCCTTCAACAACTCACTAGGCAGAAGAAGGAGGGAGACAGAAGTCTGTGTGTGTGTCTACATGGCTACAGGATAGGAAGAACTCTGTAATGAGCCATCACAGTCATGGGGATCCAGTTCACCTCTGTAGCTCAGAATACCAGGTGCCAGAGAGAGAGACAGAATAAGACAAGGGAACTGTGGCGAGGAGAGACAAGCCATAAAAGACACTGCTCCATTTAAAACAAACATACGGTCTTCTGCTGTTCCTCGGCACCACGATGAACAAATAACCCTTTCTGGTGGACACCTGCTGCTCTCATCGTGTTTTCAACAGGTAAAGAAAACCTTACATGCATACAGGAAATGCATCCATGTAAGCGTGTTTTTTGTTGAAATCCTGTTTTAGGATGATTTCAACAATGTTTGGTGATGTTTGAGTGCAGTGTTTGAAATCAGATAGTTTTACATAATCTCTGAAAAAAATATAATACTGGCACGTGAGGAGGCTACCAATGTTCTCGCTGCGTAACATTATGCTGATCAAAGGGCTGACTTTCCCAAAAACCTAAGGGTATGTCTTTAACACAGGAAGAGAGCAGAAGAGATGGAAGAGCTGAAGAAACGCTGACACTCTCCCTATTTCCTGTTAGGGAGAAATATTGACATTAACTATCAAGTAAGTTATGCCCCATCTGCAAGGCACACTTAAAGCTGAGATGAAGATGTAGGCCAGTGAACCTTACTAATAATCTTAGAGTTTTGCTTTAATTAGCTGATTAACTGTCTGTCCTGCGAAGGCTGACGGGGGGCTACTGTGAAGGAGAGCAGTAAAACTGATCTCCACCCTTCACAGAGAGAGTGGAGGACGGAAGCAAGAACTCGCCCTCATCTTCTGCTCTCTTTCCCTCAGATATATTGCACCATCAATCCCCCGCAGCGGAAGCCACACTAGGAAGATGAATAAATTAATCTGGAATAAATGGCCTCCCGTTTGACAGATAATCACAGATTAAGTCGGGTCAGCTTGGAGTGATGGCTCGAGCTGAGCTGTTGGGCTGTGCAGGTGGAGAGTGTCGACAGTGGCTGGTGGTGGGGGTCAGCCACATTAACCCATGGCTGGCGGAGGAGGCCATCCAGAGTCAGACGAGATGAAAACCGCCGCTCTTAGTTGATTTAGGCAGACCTCCAGGCTCATCCCTGCGGTGCGATTCACCCCGCGGCAGGCAGCAGCTAATGATATCACTAATGAGAGGTTCATGAACAGGTCAGCCGTTCGGACCTGGCCAGGTTCAATTTTGCAAGAGTTTGATTTTTTTTTCCACTGGCATCAAAAAGCCTGCTTGAGTTGGAAGACTTATTTTTAAGGTGAAAATTTGAATTAGGTTTAGCTTAAGGGATTGGCACTTATTTGTAATAATTAAAATTTAGGCTGAGACAGAGCTTCCCAAAGTGTGGGGCCTGCCCCCTAGGGGGGGGCACAGAACCATTGCAGGGGGGGAGCGGTATGAAAAGGGAAAAACAAAACAAACGCTTGGACACTGCTAGCACGGGCTCCCACACAAACGCAAAGCAGGAGATGAAGCATAGCTGAATATGTTTCCAAACCAACTTCATTCTAAGCCAAAGACTAGAAAATATGGTGAAGCATATCTGCCCTTTGGTTTCACCTGCACAAGTGCCGAGGTAGGTCTCCCCTGCAGAATTGGTTTTCCCTTCGTCGGGAGCAGCGCTGGGCTGTTCAAATCACGGACAAATAGTATCCCACATTCTTGATTTTTAGTTCACAAACACTTGTTGTAATGACTAACTACTCCTGACATTTTGTTAGCTCTTTATACAGTAAAGTTACAGCGGGATAAAAATAATATCAGGCTGATCCTGCCACGATTTGTTTCCCCAGTTCAAATCACGAACAAACAGTATCCCACAGCTGTTTATGTTTTTAAACCCATTTTGCACAGAGAGGCATTTTTTGAAAAATGTATTGATAGCAATGTTGAATATTATTACACAGGAAAAAAACAACTACACGTAAAATAATCACATCATGACGCCTCTGCCTTTCTAAATCGAGGGACAGTAACTGTGTGTATATATGTAAGCATGTGAAACCTGAAGACAGTCAGATTAACAGTAACAGTATTTTGTCTCTATCTGCCATTCTGCAATTCATCTCATGTAAACAATAACGTGGCGCACAGCGTGACGTGAAAAAATGCACATACCTTTGACGTTGCGTGACGAACTCTGTATTCCTCGTCCACACGTAAATGCAAAAAAGGAGTTTTCAAAAATCTCCATTTTCGGTGATTCGAAACGTCGTTTACGTGTGGACGAAACAGCTGCGTTTTCAAAAATACCCGTGTAGGTGCGGACGTAGCGTAAAAGAGTTAGTAGTTTATTTTCTTACTACCTGAAATTTATTGCAGATTACTTGTATTTGCTTAATTGTTTACTAAATGTTTGAGGTGTGAAATAAACCGCAATGGAGCAAAATATGGGTGTGTGTGGTTGGAGGATGTGTTTGTGCGTGCGTGCGCGCGCATGGGGGGGGGGCCAACATTTTTCTTGTACAACAAAGGGGGGCCTAGCAAAAAAAGTTTGGGAACCACTGGGCTAAGAGGTTTGGGAATGTGTAATCTGCAAACACTCTAACTCTTAATAACCGTCAGTCAGCAGCCTGTTCTACATCTAGTCATGGTCGAAAAATAAAAAATACTTCCAGAACCTCAGCTTGAGGTACATGTTGAGTTTCGTCTGGATGTCTTTGTTAGAGTCTCAGATAATACTGGTCTGAGTATGTGCAGAAGGCGTTGTGCGGCCAGCTGTTCACAACTAGCAACCAAATCAGTTGTAAATGTCATCACACTATAATGATGATATCGTATGTACAATACGTCTGTTTGCATGATCCCCATCTCCTCCAAGACGACTGGACCAATCTTGATTAAACTTTGCAGCAACATTGCTTAGGACACTGTGAGTGCCAACAACCAGAGATGGACAGTAATGCGCGTTACTGTAATTCGATTACTTTTTTCATGTGACGAGTAGTGTAAGGGATTACTATTGCAAAAAAGGTAATTAGATTACTGTTACTTTCCCGTAAGCATGCCACGTTACTGCGTTACTAAAACCGTGACTTTTTTGCGAGAGTGTCTCATGACAATGAGGTAAGCGAGTGCGACGTTCGTGGCAACAGCTGTGTGCAGATCAACAATGGATAATATAACGAGTGCGGGAGAGAGTATGACCGTGCAGCGTTTAAAGCGTGGAAATACTGACCTTACTTTGAGTTTGATTCCGTAAAAAGTGACAAAAACATTAGTGTCCACTGCTCACTGGGAAGAAAATTTATTTTTACAGCGAAAAAAACCCCTAAACTTCAGAGCAAGCACCGAGTACGCTGCCACGGAAATGTGAAATTCACAGAGAAACTCCCAGATCCTTCCACTGACCGCTGCGACACACCTGCACCCAGTGCTTTAAGTGGCCCAAAAGAGGTGCCGGTACTCTATTTTTTTTCCGCCTCCCCTGAGGTAACAACAACTATATTGAATGGGTTTTATATACAACAGTCAACAGACAACCTTATACAAAATAATAAATCATTTTATTAGTTTGTGGATTTGCTTGAGCTAGAAAGAGCTACTGAACATAAATAAAATGTGCACAAGGTTATTGAAAAAATACCCTTAGAAAGAGCTACTAGAAAGAGCTACTGAACATAAATAAAATGTGCAAAAAGGTATTGAAAATTTTTTTTAACAAAATGTACATAAAATAAATTATAAACTAATTTGTATTTTGCTCTCTCTTGAGTCACTGCTGCTATCAGCAGCAGCACTTGTAAAGTTTTTTTTTTTACACAAAATGTATATAAAATAAATTATAAAATAATTTGTATTTTGCTCTCTCTCTTGAGTCCCTGCTGGTATCAGCAGCAGCACTTGTAAAGTGTACCTGCAGAGCTTGGTAGTTCTCCCATACTGCTTTCACTGTTCTCTCACTTGAAGCAACCCAACGCACTGATAAAACACGGCCTATCACAAGGAGACGTTGTCCAACATTGTGAGCACTCTCGGTTAACTCCCTTTGGTTTTTTGGTGATGCATGGTAGAGGGAGTAAAGCTGATCTAAGAATATTTTAAAGTGGTTGATTCCTCCTACCTCCTTCAAAACATCACAAACTGCCAGTTCCAGTCTGTGATTGGAACAATGCCAGACAAACAGGTAAGGGAATTTGGAACAAAGCTGCGCAGAAACTCCTGCTTTCCTCCCAAGCATCACTGAGGCTCCATCACAAGCAAATGCCAACAAATGTTCCTGTAGGTAGTGAGGGTCAAAGCCATTATTATGAAGACATCCTAACAGTGCTTCAGTGATGTCCTTTGCTGTGGTCCCCTGCAGCTCAATCAGTTCAAAAAATATTGTGTCTGGATTTTCACTGGAAATAGCTGACCGCAGGCACACGACAAGCACAGACTTTCCACTTATTGTAGTGGATTCATCAATGAGCACACACAATTTTCTTTCATTCATCACTATGTCATTGACTACCTTCTTTTTCATTTCAGCTGCAATGTGATCCAGTATATTTGCACATGAGTTATTAGAGTGCAAAACTCTGCCCATCTTGACACCATTTAAGACTTGCAACTGGACATCTATTGGCATGTCTGTAAAGGGACGCCCATGCTTGCCAATCTTATAAGCTGTTCTAAACACATTGCAAGTTGAAGCGTAGTCAGCCTTTCTCATATCTTCAATGTGTTTTTGCATTTTATTTTGTGTTGCCTTCTCTTTTATTTCAACTGCTTTCTTGTGATAAATTGAGTCTCTGTGCTCTTTTATTTTCTTTCGTAGTGAGTTTTGTTGTGCAGCCTTGTCCCTTCCAAAAGACGAGATTAAGCACCCACTCCACTCCTGCGACACTCTCTGCCCTTGCTGCATGTCCACGCGAGCACAAACTTGACTACACACACTACAACCCAACTTTTGATTTCTGCTGATCAGCCACTTGTAATTTGTGGAGAAATACTGGACTTGTGCTTGGGACCAACATTCTGGCCACTCATGCTCGCTAACGCGGCTGTTGTCATCGGTAGAAATGGTGTCATTCTCGTCCTCGTCGTCGCAAAAAGTGCCGTCGTCCGCGGCTGCGGCACTAGTGCAGCTTTCATTAGCTTGCGTCTGACCTGCAGCGATATCATTCTGGCTTGGTGGGGTGTCAGCCAGCGAGTCCTCTGATTCTGACCTTGTTCTTTTACTACTCAGAGTCTGAAGCCAGGAGAGCATATTAAGTGTTCATTGTTTTTGTATTTTAACCGATATATATATATAGATATATTTAGAAGTGGCGGTACTGAGTACCGGCGCGTACCGGCCCACTTAAAGCACTGCCTGCACCAGAGCAAACCTCCGCCTGCCCCACTCCTGCTATACAGGTGAAAATAGAGCAACAGGACCACTGAGTCTTTGATTTTATTTATTTTCTGCTGTGTTTTACGTGCATCTATTTGAAAGAGTGAGTGTAAACACAAAAAACTATTTTATTTTATATGCTGGAATGTGCAGAAAATAGGTTTAAATGTTAAACAAATTTCTTCCAGTCAGAGAATGTTGCATATAATTAAGTTTTTGCTTGATGCATAAAGTTAAAAGATTAAAACTAATAAAACAAGTTTAAAAAAGAGACTTTTTCATTTGATTACATTTTGTATGATGGATTATGTAGAAAAAGTAGAATTGGGCTGAAAGATCTATTTCTTTATCACCTATTCAGGTTGTAAATCATGTTTTTAAAAAGTAACTAAGTAACTAATTACTTTTGAAAATAAGTAATCAGTAAAGTAACGGGATTAATTTTTGGGGAGAAGTAATCAGTAATTAGTTACTGATTACTTTTTTCAAGTAACTTGACCAACACTGCCAACAACTATATGGCGTTTACAAATCTTTTATAACATAATTGTATATACATGTACATTTGAAAGAGATTGTCACAGTGTATCATATCATAGCATCTTAAAATGATTATTGTAGTGTATGTAAACTTTTGGTCGATTATTTCTTTGTTGTAAAAATGCTTCTTGACGATAAATCTCATACCACTGAAAAACCTGCTTATTTCCCTTTAAATGTTGACACATTTGGAAGGAAAATGCATTTGTGGCTTGAGCAGCAGAGGTGAGTGTGCAGTATGTGCCCATGAATACTTGCCAAATCTGGCCTGCGAAGACAAGCTTTGAACAGGAAGCTCATGTCAGGGTTTCAAGCATGTTTGCCTGGTAGTGTCAATCGCACAATCAATGGGCCTCATTCACAAATACTGCCTGCGCACACCAGCCTATTTTGTTCTTACCACAGTGAAAGTTCGTGAATCAGAATCGATCTAAACACACAAGAGTGTCTGAGGAGAAAGCCAGAAAAACCCACTTTCCAAAGTGGTTCAGCTAGAGTGATGACAGTTTACAAAAAAGAGGCCTGGGCTGAAGTAATAGAGGCTCTGAACATCATTTCCCCAAAGACACTCACTGAGACTCAAATAAAAAACAAAAAACAAGAAAAGTTTGGACATTAAAGTAGAGGGAAATATAAAAGAGAGTAGACTATAAGAAGAAAACAGGTATAGGACATGGAGCAAGTGATCTGTTAGCCTGAGATCAGATGTTCACTGCAATAACAAAATCCAGATTCATGGATAACACCAAGAAATGACACTAAAATAATGACATCCAGCAATGATAGAAGTCTTTTTTAATGAAAGATAAGGTACTTTAAGATAAGATTAGAAAGTAATAGTGTCATACATTTAAAGTAAAAGTGATTTTAAGTGATTGAGTCACATTAATTAAAGCCTAGTTAAAAACGTTTTTAATTAATTGTAATTAAATAAAAAATTGGCATTTGTCTTGGCTTTTGGTGTTTTAGAAGACTAAATGATCAACAGGAAATTATTGTTATTATTAATATTATTATATTAATATTTTTTGTACTAGTAGCAGTAGTATGACCATCAGTATCCAGTGTAAAAATGAGCATTTTAATTTTGTAAGACAGCAGAGTGCAAACAAATTCAGATTTTAAAATATTGATCAATTGCAGATTTGCTCACTCGGACACACTGAATGAGACACTCCCGACACACAGAGTGGAGCAGGCAGCAGTCACTCAGCGACTTTTAGTAAAAATCTGAAGATTGCTCATCCAAAAGACGTCAAACTCAGCAATGCAACTACTCTAGTCCCCAGAAATAGACCCACCAGGTTTAGAGCATCAGATGTCAAATAGAACAACAGAAAGTCAAGTGGAGGGAAAGAAAGAGAAAACCAGACCGATGCAGCTCTAAACAACAACCACCCACAATCCCCCACCTGAAAAACACAAACATTTGCTTTCCTTTTCTTCAACACAGCAGGAATCTCAGTAGTTGTGCGATCGTGGTTCAGGGGGTTGGGAAGCTCATCTTGTAACCGGAAGATTGCCGGTTCAATCCTCAGCTCTGTCTGTCCTGGTCGTTGTGTCCTTGGGCAAGACACTTCACCGTACCGCCTACTGGTGTTGGCCAGAGGGGCCGATGGCGCGATATGGTAGCCTTGCTTTTGTCAGTCTGCCCCAGCTGTGGCTACAACTGTAGCTGCCTCTACCAGTGTGTGAATGAATAGTGGAATTGTAAACCGCTTTGAGTGTCTAGAAAAGCGCTATATAAATGCAATCCATTATCATTATTAGTTATACATACTTGTATTATCAGTACTAATAAAATACAAAAGTAATACTGCCACAACTGTGCAATTTCATTTAAAAAAGACATGTTTGTGTGAAATCTTGAGAGCTTTTCCATGTGCATTGCTTCAGTATCACGCTTCACGTCACCTTCACCAAAGACCAAAACGATCTCCAACATCCAGTGGTGCCCCTGTCTGATTTTCTGCTGAGCAAAACACAATTATGGTGAGCAGAGAGATTCGTCATGTTGATTTATCCCACACCTCACATAATGAAATTTCCTCACATTCCCTTTTGAGCAAGTTAGCTGAAGGGGAGGGGAAAAAAATGAGAAATTGAAGATGGGGCGACCCCTTGCACCCTCTATTCCTCTATTTAGATGAATGAATCGTACCTCTGTCCCTTTCATTTTTCTCAATTAAGCATTTGCCATTTGGAATGCTTCCCAGCTTCATGATCATTAAAACCTTTGCATGTCAGAGGAGAAGGCTGAAGAAAGGGGGGGTGGCACGTTTAATTTAATTTCACAGCCGTCAACGCTACCTGCCCTCATCGACAGACACGAGTGAATGCGAGGGAGGGGTGGTTAAAACACGGAGAGATAAATGGCAATAAACACAGCATCTATCTGAGGGCGGCTGCCAACATGAAAAACACTTAAATAAGTGCTGCTTTGTCTGTTTTCTTACATAATACATACATTACAAAGCAAAGTTTCACAACACTTAAAAATCTCCCTTTTTGTGATGTAAATTTGCTTCAGTTCAAACTGAAACACTGTAAAACAGGGAAATCTGGAATTCCCACAGAGAAAGAGGGAAAAGAGCAGTGAGCCCACCCAGAATAGAGTCTACAGTTTCTTTATCTTCCTCCTGATGCTGCATTGACCACTGCATAAACCCCTGACCCAGCGTGCTTCAGCAGTTAATGTGATATATTCATGTGTCGATAGCAGGAATGCAGGGGAGAAAATCAATGCTGATATAATACACTCACATTAACATGGGACAGAGGCAAGGCCACAGAGGAAACTTCCCTCCTCTAGAAAAAGTCACGTGCGCTCAGAACAAGTGCGTATAAAGAGAGAAAACGACAACACACGGTAACAGCTGTGCTCTTTTGTTTATTCCTTAAAAAAAATCCAATACGAGGAGTCAAAAACTGATCTGGATAATTCATAAACAGAAGTAGTGACAAGATGTATTTTCTTTAAAGCCGCAAGTCAGACAGACAGCTGGAACAGTGGCTTTCAAATCCCTAAAGGTTTCATTTAGAGGCAAATGCTAATTCTTATCGACCCGCCAGTCAAGTTGGCAAATAAGTGATGGCGGTCCGTCCCCGCTGCCTTCCCAATACCGTCGCAATCAGAGGAGGAGGCAGAAAGGAGAAACACCTCTGGTTTAATCACATTCGTGGTTTCTCTACCTCAGTGATTTGCACACCAGGGACCTCCGAGGGGGGTTCCACAATTAAAGCTTACAATGATCTCTCTTTGCATCCACAGGCAAAAAGGATCAACACAGTGATCTCAGTTTATTCCTAGTCGGGCACAAATATCAACCAAACCATCAACAAGTGTGAAGATGAAAGAAGTAAAGTCATAATGAATCATTGTTTCCATGTTCCATGTGGGAAACGTTGAGCTGTTTCAGTGGATGGAGGGGTGATTTGTGACAAAACAGGGTGAAAGGGGAAGTTTACAAGACCTAGGTCAGGGGTCAGCAACCTTTAACACCCAAAGAGCCATTTGGACCCAGTTTCCACGCAAAAGAAAACACTGGGAGCCGCAAATACTTTTTGACATCTAAAATGAAGATGACACTGTATATATTGTTTTTTTTACCTTTATGCTTTGTGTGAACAACTAAAGTGTGTTGCTTATGAAATCCATGAAGTGCTACAGAGAAAATTACATTTTATTTATGTAATGAACACATTTTGAACTCTTAAAGAATTATAACAAAAAGGAAAGACACCCAGCTGAACTAAAATGATCCATGTAGCAAAGAAAAACTGTTGTGAGCCGCCACCCTTATATCGCCTTTGGGCTTTTGGAGCATAGCAGAGCCTTGACCTGAATTTTAAAAAATAATTGGAAAAAAGCACTATGCTACTAAAAAACTGAAAAATAAATATTTGCAAAATTCTGCATAAATATTTATTTATTTACTTATATTTATTTTACATGGTAAATGTGTGTGGCGGGGCTTGGTCTGCAGTGCCGCTGCAGGGGAGGCGGACACACCTGAGCTGCACCCGCAATCACGCCTCGCCGCCTTAAAGTCTGTGCTCTCTTTGCTGTTGTGTTGGTATGTGTCGGGCTGTGAGCTGAAAAGCTACAGCCGACTGTATGTGTACAGCAACCGTGTGTGAAAAGTGGTCAATAAAGAGATGCCAAAAAGCATGTTCATGAAAACATCGTCGGGTCTGCCGTGATATGTTTACAATGGAACTTCTGCTCCTGAACCTCTGCGCACAGTGAAGTCGCTTTCATCTTTACGCAGGACTGTAAGCTGTCATCTGTGAGGCGTGAGCAGTGTTTGTTTTTAACATAGTTCGCGGTTGAGCTGCTGACATAATGTGGATCCGAAGATCCATAATTGGCCTACCTGGGGTTGAAAGTCTCGGTAAATGCCGGTGTTTCGGCAGGTATCCCGGCTTCCGCGAGTGTGACGCTTATTTTGAGCGACGAAAAATAATAAAATATAATTTTATTTTTATATTTCAATATCACAATAATCTTCCAATTTAGAACTACAAGTTTAAAAAGAACTAATACAAAAAATACACTTCAGGTAAATACTTGTAATTTATTTTCCCAAACCACGCGGAGCTGCAGTATAAGGACTGAAGAGCCGCATGCGGCTCCGGAGCCACTGGTTGCCGACCCCTGACCTAGGTAGAGAGACCTGGACCAGGTTTGGAGATTGCATGGCTGACAAAAAGACAGGGAGTGGTCCTGGAGTGACCGGAATGGACAGGATTAGAAGTGTTTATCTCAGAGACAAGTTTGAGACATTTGTGGAGAGGATGGAGGGAGGAAATGTTGGACAAAGGATGTTGAATATGGAGCTGCCAGGCAGGGGCTAAAGAGGAAAACCAGACAGGAGGCTGATGGATGGAGTGAAGGAGGAAATGCAGACAGTTGATGTGACAGAGGAACGTGGTAGGGACACACACAGATTTGCTGCTGCAACCCCTGAAGGGAGCGTCTGAACGAAGAAGAATATAAATATGGAGTCTGACCTGGTTGTGGTGCTCAAGACAATGTGTCCTCCCTCCTTCACACTCTACACAGGCAGCATCCTCGCCAAACAAAATGAGCATGTAGAAGTGAACTGGATTATCGTGATTTGTGCTTCCTGTGAGAGAAGGCAACTTGAGGCAACGTGACTCTATATGATTATTTGACCATATCTCATGTGAAACAGCTGAGGTATTTTCCAAAGAACATAAATGTTGGCTGAAGGTTGATAACTTTTCATTTCTGCTTTCGCTTGTTTCCTTTTCACTCACTGTTGGGTTTAATCACTAAAATAAATTAGTTATACACTGGCAAGAAAAGTACTGCAGTGGCTTTAGACACCAATATGACTTGGTTAGTGTTAGGCTTTTACAGTCGAGTTCACATTTTAGATGCACTTATTCACACAGCCACGAGAGATTACAGGCATTTAAAATTCCTAAAAGACGGAAAAGCCAATCATAAATGAATTACATAGAAATAAAAAAGAATGTGCTGCATTTTGCCAACCTTGTGCCCCTTTTTATATTTGCCTTGGTGCATAATTTCAATTCACTGGGAATTTGTTCTGTATGTACAAAATTTCATTACAACTAGTCTAAATGTTATTAAGATATTTCAGTGGTCCTGAAGTTAAAGATCTTCCAGGTCAGATCGTCAGATCCATCCTCTGAGAGCCATGAATGTGCAGAGATATTCAAATTTAGATCAAGGTTCAAACAACATTTGCATCGCAAGAGCCTCCAGATTCCTTAACAAACAAAATATGGGATTTTTGTTCTCAAAAATCTTTCATTGAAGTTTCTGTTTACCGAAGCACCTCTTGAACTTAAAAAACACCCTCTTACAAGCGAAAGACCTCCAAGGGAAAAAAAATGGTGCTACTGCTGAATTTTATGTTCATATAACCTCAATGATGTCAACATCTTTGACTATCAGCCTCCCAGCAGACATCCTGAAGTGAGTCTTGGGTTGAGCTTTGTTCATGAAGAGTGTGTAAGAAACTGTTGAGGTTGTTCTCGCTGCCTTTTCTGGGACTTTCAGAAGAGGCTACATAATGTGTCTGCTTCTCTTCTCAGCGGGACCAATTCCACTATCGAGCGCAGTCACCCTGCAGACGTCAACCCATTGATTTATACTTTCACTCCACTCCTCTCTCCATCCCTCCACCATCCCTGGTATACTATACGTCGGCACCGTGTCGTCCAGGACGTGGATCGACTCTTAATACACGCCTCGTACACAAACACACAAACACTCGACAGTCTCCCCACCAGGTTTGATTAATTTGGCTCGTAACGCGTGTGAGCAGA
This sequence comes from Perissodus microlepis, assembly GCF_051167445.1. NCBI lineage: Eukaryota > Metazoa > Chordata > Actinopteri > Cichliformes > Cichlidae > Perissodus > Perissodus microlepis. Next base: position 10,559,074 of record NC_140470.1, read on the forward strand.
GCTATCACCGGCATCCAGATGTTCCACAGCCTTTTTGTCTGTACCCCCAACCACACACACACACATGTACACACCAGGCACACACCTGCTTCCATGCCTTCTCCTTGCCTCCAGTAGTTGAGGATGTGATGCTGAATGTAGCATGCTGTTGTTTTGCTTATTCCTGCTTTGCTTTTTGCTCTCTGTGAGCCGTGACTATCTGTCCTGCATCAGAAGAAAGAGGCCTTTTTTTCCAAAGAGCCTCAAAGAGATTGCATCAGCGACTTAAGGGAAGCTATCAAAGAAAAACAGCATGTGTGTGTAAAAAGAACAAACAAACACGCTCAAACACACGTGCATACGCCTTCCTCTTCACCCTAATCTCCAACAATCGCATGCAAACGCACTTATTTCACCGCAGAGTGTGGCCCCGGTGCTAACAAGCAGTTCCTCGGGAACAGAACAGGAAGCTTGAAATCACTCTCATCTCTCGGCCGTGGTGTGGTTGAGAATGAGGTCCCAAGCCTGTTCTTCACTTATGAGCCTTCTCTTATCACAAGGCTGGCTTGCCTCCATCCAACCTCATCCAACCTCCAATCTATGACTAAATCCTAAACACGGGAGAAAGGACGAAAAAGAAGGAATGGGTTTTAGAGGAAGGCGAGAATGAGATAGAGGACAGTGGAGATGATAGAGTGCACAGGAATGTAGGAATGCAGATCACAGAGAAGATAGCCACCCTATGGATGGTGGGCAGCTTTCAAGTTGTGCAGGAGAGCACTTTTAGCAAGAAATAAAGAGAAAAAAAAACTTAAGTGACTGATATGATTTTAAGGGCTTTTTTTTTGTTGGTTTATCATGGTGGCTAATGCTGCACCAGCCTCCTAAGTCATCGTGGTGTTTAACCAATCAAAACAAACATGTAGCTATTCATTTCTTAGATTTATGCTAAAGTTACGGTGGCCCTGAGAGGTCAAACAAACTGCAACTTGAGAAAATACCAGCAAGTAGACAAAACCTGCAAAAACACACACAACAGAAATTTAAAAAACAAAGCTCAGAAAACAAACAAACTCACGAAACACAACAGAAGTGTTTCTGGGGACACAATAACGTGTGTAAGTAACAAGCTAACAGTAAACGGCTAATAGCAAACATGTATGTGCCAGATTCTGTGAATCATGCAAATCAGACACACATTACCTCAAATCTTTTTCCCATTCACAATATCGACAAGTGTTTTGTGTTTCCAAAAACGCTTTTCTAACTGCTCATGTTTTTTTTCTAAAGTTGCAGTGTGTTTGACCTTTCAGGGCCACCGTACAGAGTGCTACCAGTTAATTACATTTTTGGTTGATCACTGAGCTTTAAAATGACAGTTATTTTAAAATACATGATAAATGGGGGAGAAGCTACTTTGTATGTTCTTTGGATGGCTATAATGATAAGTACAGGTAATTAGCAAACAAAGGAGGTCCTGAAGAGCCAGTAAAAACAACCTAAATTTTATTCACAGCTCGACTCAGCTTTAAAAAAAAACAGAGAGTGAGTAAGTTATAATTAAATACACAGAATCTGACTCAGAAAATTATCATTTTCTATTCATGTAGACCAGCTCTTTCAAGAATGATGTATTTCTATAAATTAGTCAAGCTTTTAAAGCATAAATGATTTTTGGAAATATTTTTGACCTTTGATCGTGTCTCTATGACTCACTGTCTCTTGGCTTTTGTCAGAATGTCCATTTTCATGGAGTGTTTGCAAAGTCAAGGTAAAATGGTAAAAGCAAGTAAATACAAATGCATGGAAACCACACAGCACTAATGATATGGCAACACATCCAGCAGCCAACAGATGCTGGTGCACCCTCACACACATGCACCCTCAGGGTATTTGTATTTCTGAAGCATATGCGTCCCTGTTTTCAGCAGTTGGAGTTAATTCGGCTCTATATCTCAATAAGCAGCTTCAGTCTGTTCTCTGATCATCTGAGGAAAACACACATGATTAACATACCATAGTGTGCGCGTGTGTACATGTTAGTGTGTGCCTGGGTTCAACGCTCCTAAATGCAGATAAGTACCAGAGCACAGACCACCCTTTAATTCATGCAAACTCAAAGCAAGAGAGGGTTAATCAGTGCAATTGTTGGAGAGCACTGATATGAAGCTAAAGCCTGGACAGTAACGTCTTGTTGCTTTAAAAGCGTTATTGTTCTGTGTGTCTCTATATAGTGATGATGCTGAATGTTTCCCCGGCTCTGCAGTATCTGAATCCTTGGCACCCATTGTTAAGAATCCCTGAATATGCACTTTGTTTATCTGTGTGCTGATTTAGAGACGAACACGGGGACATACATCAAGGCAAAGAGAACAAATGCATGCACACTCTCTTCTCACACAAACAAACAACACACTAAAGCCAGGATGGCGTGTGCGGACCAGATTTCATGTGACGTGCTAAAAGTCATGCAAAACTAAAGTCGTGCCTCCATCTGTTCTCCAGTTTGTTGTTGGTAGTTTTAACATGACACAGAGCGGCTCTCGATCTTGGTAATGTTTTTAATATTATAAAAATAGAAAATTAAAGTGGCTTTGAGTCCGTGGTGTTGTCAAGGGTACTCTACGTCCAAAAGAATCAGGAAATTTAAAAACAAAGTGTCCTGCTCTAAGGCTTATAGTTCAACTTTTAGTGTCAGCAGGAGAATTGTCAGGAACCAATGGTTAATCAATATGACACGCGCCATTTACTCAGCTCCACCAGACATCTTGAATTGTAGGACAGGTGTAACTGAACAATAAATCATTTAGGTGAGACAATTTTTAGAGTCTCACTGAGATATTTGATTTATAGGTAAACTGTTACACCCGTGCTTTTCAACCTGTGAGGCTAACAATGGAAGACATCTGCTTAGTCTATAATTGTCATTTCTTACTGCGGCCACAAGAGCCTTTACTTTGTCAAATGCAATAGCATGCACCGTGCACTACAAATACTAAAAACACATTTCAAAACCTTGATGATTGCCAACTTGGCTACAAAGCAACTAATTTTCAGTAAGTACGAGGAGAAACGCCGATGCTTATGATAGTTAGCTAATAAATAAATAATACATTTCTACATAGCTACAGCGACGTCTCGTCACCCATTAACTTTGGCCCTTCTATTGTGAAAGTGTTTTGGCTACAGCCATGTTGGTATTTTAGAGCCAGAAGTGACTATGGAGGTTTCTCACATGATATCATCTGCACACCGCTTGAGAGTTGTCCGCCATATTGGATGTGATACAGCCATCAACTGCAAGATAAAACAGTCTTCCCAGATTAGAGAGTGAGTAGCTCCTTTAGGTTTCTGGCAACTGACAGATGAAATCAGTTGCTGCACCAAAAACCAGTTTATGATTTCTATGGTCAGTAGCAGAAAGCTGGTTGGCTGTAGTTTGCATGGAAGATGCAGACTTGTTTGCAAACACTTGCTAACTACTAGCTGAGTAGTATAAAAGTTGAATGTTTGCCTTTGAAGTGAAAATTGTGCCTCGGCACTGCTGCCAACACATTTCAAAAGATTTTGTGAAGCGAAGTTGCATTGATAAAGTGTAATGGTGCCATGTACAGAGATACATTTTTAAAACTGGTACTAGTAAGACTAACATAATACCAGAATTTACTCTACAAAAACTTAAACTGTCATGAATTTTGGACCCAAATTCAAACAGAAACACAAGTAAAGCAAAAAGAAGCCTTTATTTTGGCTGAAACTAAATCCACACTTGGGAGAATAAACAAAATTCAAAACTGAAACATGCCAGGAAGGTTAATAGACAGTGAGATAGAGACTGAGGGGACAGCACAACATATACACATGAGGGTAATTAGGGAAAGAGGACACAGATGGGAAAAACTAGATCCAGGTGCAGATAATCAAGACAATGAGACCTCAGGAGATATAAGACTAAACACAAGACACCAGGGACAAGTAACTACCAAAATAAAACAGGAAGTTAGAACAACTACTAAGTGGAGAAAACACATACACAGCAATGAACTTAACATCAGGGAGTTGGCACAAGAGGATCAGACAGGAGACACAGAGGAAGCTATGAATCGGTTATAAGAAGAGCTATAACACCAAACAAAGAATCTAACCAAAACCCACAAACACACACAGTATCATGACAGAAAAATAAAAACTTTTTGTATGGTTTGTACCTCACAGCCAGCCATGTAATTACTCAGACAAGTCTATTAAAAACACTAAAAAAGGCCTTAACAGCACAAAGACTGCTATTAATAGTTTACAACATGCATGTTTACACAAGTAGGCAAATACAGTCACACTGCCTGTGCATATAAAACCACAATAATCTCAAAAGTGGAAGCATGTGGTTCCCCAGAAATCTTTACAATCTCTACAAACACAGTTTGGTTTTGATGCCAGAAAATAACACTTCAATATTTTCACTAGGGCTGCCACAAACGATTATTTTGATAGTCGACTAGTCAGCGATTATTTTTGCGATTAGTCGACTAATCAGATCATGCATCCATTGGACATAAAACATACAGCTTTTTGCACCAGCAGCATCTGCTCTTATGTAACTATCATTAGCTTACAGCTTTAAGTGTTTAAAGTATGTGCTAACTAAAATTAAAGACAAGATGATAGTTTATTAAATTTTAATGAACTTTGCAGATTGTTCCGGTGAAGTTTAATAAACTCCTTGCTATCTAAAATATAACAGGACACCGGAGTATATTCTCGAGCATCTCACACTTCTGATAGTCAGTTGTCTGCTTGACGGTTATTCAGCTGTGTAAAAACTATAACTTTAATCTCAGCCAAACCGATTTACTCAGGAACAAATAAAATACTAAAAAAAAAAGCCAAACAATAACATTTTTAAGTTATCTTAGTGACTTATATATGTTTAACCTGAGTAGCGAAAGACGGCGGTGGGTTTGAAAACGATTTGCCGGGAGTCCGGTGTTCTCACGGGCTCTAGTGAGCCTTGCCCCCGGCTAGCTATCGAGCTAGTGGGTAACAGACGTCTCCGAAAACGTCGGAGCGCTTTTGAAAATATGTGGTGTCTTGATCAACTGAGCAGATATTTGAGGTTTACACAGCTACATTCTCGCCTGAAAATATGTTAAACGTTTATTTTGTGACCCAGAAAGAATAATAAGAGTAATATTAAAACTAACTAGCTGCCGCCATTGTTGTAAACTGAGCTGGGCCGCGCTATGAATTCTGGGACACAGCTTCTTCTTCTTCGGGGTTTAACGGCAGCTGGCATCCTTGTACATGCAGTGCTGCCATCTTCTGTGTCAGTCCGTTATTACACTCTTAAATCCTACTACTTATTCCTACGTCTTTTGTGATCTTACAAAGCTTCAAACGACGCGTCGACTATTAAATTAGTCGTCGACGATTTTGATAGTCGACGTAATCGTGACTAGTCGACTAATCGTGGCAGCCCTAATTTTCACAAACAAAAAAAGTATTTTTCAAATGAGTTTTTGTTTATGGTCCATAGATGTGTTGTTTTTGTTTGCTTTTTTCCCCCCAAAAAATCAATTTGCAATCTTTTTAAGACACTAAATGTTCAAACAAAGCACTGTTTGATCCTTTTTGGTGGTTACTTCATTTGGAAATTGCACTGGAATCAGCATTATGACCTAATATAATACAGGACATTAAAACAGGTGTAGGCCATTTGATGGAATTAAACTAACAGTTAAATTTTGTTGGATAATTGTCAGTTGCGGCACACCATCAGAAAAAATTAAAAAACACAAGTGACTGCATTAAAAAGCAGCAGAGCACACGTGTTAAAAGCTGTGGTTTAGCAGCATAGATGCCTCACTGATCTCGATCCTGCATGAAGTGCTCAGTGTTACAGGGATGTACTGTTAAATCTGTGAAGAAGTCTTTTAAGGAGAGAAATTAAATACAATTTCCACGGAGCATTTTGATAAGAAGCATCTAATCACCAGGATTGAAATTCTGCGACGGCTGAAACGCTTGTTGAAAACTCATTAAGAAAACAACAGCGTAATTCACGTCATTTACAGATTCTGTGACTATTTCGGATAAATTCGGCAACTATGGCAAATTGATTTGTTGTCAACTGCGCTGGCAGAGTGTTTGTAAAGCACTGCAACTGAGTCACGCCTCATGGCAAATCCATAACACCAATGGATGTTGTTTGTATTTTGCAGATTTTACACCTGACCGAATCTGAAAAATCAAAATCTACTGACACTATTTAAACAATGTGCATAAAATAAAACCCAGAGAGAAAGAGAAGTCTGCAGAGAAATCAGGATTTCTCCTGAGGGGGTATAAGTAAGAGAAGTGTAATAATGCCGAACCACATCTGGAGTGTGAATACAGTAGAATAGAAGAGATGGAAAAACGCTCTAAATAAACTAGACCAACACTTTTATTCTTAAACACCACAAAGTCAAAGCCACCACCTTTTTCTTTGCAAGTATCTTCCCTCTTTGTAGTGCTAACAATCCACCTGCCCTGTGTGTCTGTGTGCGTGCGTGAACACATGTCTATGGTAAAGAGAACCACAATTGGCACACATTAAGTGGGATGTCTTTGAAGCCAAGTGTAGTGTTGAGTTGAGGGGAAAATAAGGCCATCATTACAGAGACGATAACTGAACGCAGACAATAAACATGTTATCTGTGTGCGACTGTGAGTCGGTGTGTGTGTGTTGCACTGACACAGTGTGTGCTTTTGCTCGATGGATTGTGTGCTGCCAACGTTAGGGGCCAAACAAAGAAGAGCTGTTTATCCATCTTTGCTTTATAGACACTTCACTGCGGCACAATCAGCCCACAATGGGAAATCACATTCAAACACAAACACACACACACACACACAATGCAGATTGTTAGTTGGTTCACAGCCTTGGCACTGTTTGACAAGCACTGTGTATAAGTGGGTTTGACTGTACATGACAGAGGGAATTGGCATCACTGTAGTCACCCAGTGGGGATAGGATAAAGGTACAGCGTCCATGAGAAGTGGCAGGTTTTACAATCAGTTATTTAATATAAACATTATTGCACATTAGATGCTCAGCACGTCCTTCTTTAAAATAAATGATGATTTTATCCTCTAATTATTTCCATCTGCTTCAGCATTGCTGTTGTTGGGTTTTTCTTAAGCAACAACTTCCACAGACCGAACATGTGGCTTTGTCTCAGTGCGACGTGAACCTGTGCGAGGAAATCAAATTCAGGAGGGCCAGGCAGCAGCCTAATCTGTTAATTTATCTTTTTTAATAAGTTCACAAAGAAATCATTGACTATTACTGTCACAGTCACACGTTGTCATTTGTCATAATGATTGGTTGCTGAAGTTCAAGAGGTCTTATCTAATATTGTTACCAGCCAGCTGAGGGATGATGATGCTGAGATAAGTGGAGCGACCACAGGCTCCCTTTGGTTATGGCCTGAACCCATTCCTGTTGCTGGCTAGCAAAGCATTCAGTGTATATTAAGCCTGTTACTGTCACAAGCTTCACTGGCAAATATATTCAAAAATAACTAACTAGACATATATATCACGTGGAAGATGTGGAAGTGGCATGGTTGTTGGTGCTGGGCAGAGTGGTCTGAATATTTCAGAAATTGCTAATCTACGGGGATTTTTACCCACAGAACCATCTCTAGGGTTTACAGAAAATGATTCCAAAAAAAGAGACAATAGCCAGTGAGTTTCAGTTCTATGAGTAAGAATTTTGATGCCAGAGGTCAAAATGGCAACACTGTTTCAAGCTGATAGGAATGCTACAGTAACTCAAGCAACCACTTGCTACAACCAAGGTATGCAGAAGAGCATCTCTGAATGCACAACACATCAAACCCTGATGAAGATGGCCTACAGCAGCGGTCCCCAACCCCGGACTGGTACTGGTCTGTGAGTCGTTTGGTACTGGACCACGAGAGTTGAGACTCGGGTGTGAAATTTATGGTTTTCAGGGTTTTTATCAGCTTTTAATCGTTATTTTTTAATCGTTTTTATCATTAACTCGTTTCCCTGGGTCTTTTCCGTGTGTTATGAATAAATCTTCTTTTTTTAGGTACCGGTACTGGTTTTATTTTGTTGTATTTATCCGCGACACCTTAAAGGCCAGTCCGTGAAAATATTGTCGGACATAAACCGGTCCGTGGCACAAAGAAGGTTGGGGGCCGCTGGCCTGCAGCACATGAAGACCACACACGGTGCCGATGCTGTCAGCTAAGAACAAGAAAGTGAAGCTACAATTCACACAGATTTCCCAAAGTGGACAACAGAACATATAAAAAACGTTCCCAGGTCTGAATCTCAACTTCTGCTTTGACATTTAGATGGTTGGGTCAGAATTTGGTATGCATAATATAAAAGCATGAACCCTGCCTATCTTGCATCAACGGTTCAGCCTGGTAGAATAAATGTAATGGTGCGGGGAACATTTTCCTGTCACAATCTGAGCCCCTTACTACCAGTGGAGCATTATTTAAACCCCACAGCCTACCTGAATGTTGTTGCTGACCATGTCCATCTCTACATGACCACAGTCTGATGGCTGCTGGTTTCTTGAACATAACAGTGAACTCAAATGGCCTCCACAGTCACCAGATCTCGGTTCAATAGAGAACACATGGGATGCGCTTGAACAGAAGATCCAAGAATTGCATTGCTTAGCTTTGTTTAGGCTGTGAAAGTAAAGTATGTTAAATCTAATCAGTGAATCAATTCGTTTTCATTTCTTCAATGTGTGTGTTGCAAATGATGAACATCTCATCATGTGGAAGATATTAGCTGGTCACAAATTCAAAGGACTGTGTGAGAATTCAAACAATGAGGTTAAGGGTAGAAATAAATTTACAACTACACTCGCATACAGAACCCTCAAAAAAACAACTCAGGCCATGTTATTTACACTAAACCACAACACGATACCTAATGGAAGCACTCACTAGAAGAAAACACACTCAAAGAGGAATCTCAATGATCCCTTGAAACCTGACTGAGGCTGAGTGAAGCTCCAAAGTAGAATAAACAAGTAAAGCTTTTAGATCAATAACTCAGAGCAAAGCAGGACACAGGGTGCGAGCAGACAGGCAGTGAGACGGTGTAAGTTGATTATTTGTGAGCTGGGGGATTATCCTTTGCCATTCATCCTGCGTCATGAACCCTTGCCACCTGAACAGAAAAATAACAGAGAACTAAGAGTCAGGAGAAGCTAGCGTAGCTGCACGCACTCATATCAGATATACAGATCTAGAGGGTGAAGCAGTATCCCGCTTTCTCTTTTGTCTCTCCGCCCCACTCTCCCTGTCTCAGTTTCTTTGTTGCTCTCTATTTAGTTTCTACCAAATCTCCCTCCTCAGGCATCAATGGGCAGCAGGGAGGTTCAGATTTCAAACTGGCTGCATGACAGTGACATCAAACCTGGGTCAACCTGGGATACAGATCATCAGAGAGAGAGAAAGAGACTAACACATAAACACACGAATGAAAACAGAATGATTAAGGCTATTTGAACTAGCCCTATCGATGTGCGTGTGTGTGTGCGTGATGCACGGCTCAGCAAGGGGAATGTGTTTACAAGTCATATCGCAGAAAGCACAGCGGTCCCAAACCTGCCAGCGATGCCTGACATCTTCATCCAAGCAGTCGAGCCACTTCTCCCAAAACACACCACCCATCCAAGTCACCTTGATCAGGAGGGAGATCGGATATCAAGGCTTCACTGCACTTGAAAACTGTACACACACACACACACACACATATTAAACTCCTCCCACCCACCTCATAAAAAAGAAATCACCCAATATGAAGACAGAAGTGTGAGTCATCTGTCTGTTGTTCAGAAAAACAAACTTCCCTTTGAATTTGTATTCTGGGAGCAGAATGAATAGCTCAAAAAGGCTGCATCATCCACTAATCATGTAAAGTAACAACACCGCATTATGCAGTCCTCAGACTTAAATTCACAAAGCCAGCTCACGAATTGCACCCGGCTAATTGTGAGCTGACACAATCAGACAGAGGTCAGCAAGTCAGCAGTAGCGGCTGTGAAGCAGCATTACTCTGCTGTAAAATGGATCATCCTTAAAACACTCACAGCCACAAACACAGTACACAGCCTTTGGTTTAAATACAAAACGCTTATCATGCTTATCATTCAGACTGATTGTTTAACCTGCTGACCGAACACTGGCCTATGAGTGGATGCCCATCCATAGCGAACGCTGGACAAATTTAGCACAGACTTTTTGAAGTTATTGTTACAGCATGACTGCTGCATGGTGAAAACTAATGGTGACAATTAGCCACTAATTCAAAAATTGTGACTAAATCCACTAATAACTTTAGATCACATAATCTCAACTGAAACAAACCACCTCAGTGATCAGAAGTATCACCTTATGAGACATAAGACCAGACTGGTCCAACTTTAACTCCACTAAACTGTTTGTTCTTAAAAGGTGTTTAGATTTTAATATTTGTATGGTACATATAGGAGACACAAACCCACCCTACAGGAGTCACAGTTAGTGTTCCCCTAATAACGGTCCAAAGCCCAGATAAATGAGAGGGTTGGATCAGGAAGGGCATCCGGTTTAAAATCTGCGCCAAATCAAACATGCAGATCCGCTGTGGTGATCCCTTGGGAAATAAGGGAGTAGCTGAAAGAACATGACTAAAGCTTTAGTTAGACTTAGAGTCCGACCCTGAAACTGTCTGATTATATTCAACTGATCGTCAATTTTAGTAGAATGTAATTCTATATCTTTCTCGAGCTTTATAGTTTGGTTTTAGGTACACGTGCTTATAATCAGTAGATAGATCTGTGTAACTGTAGAGTCTTCACCTCACAATATGAAGACTACTATTGTGATTCAGGGCTACATAAATAAAACTGATTGAATATCTGGATGTCAATGGATCCGTCTGTTACTTTTACCTTTATGCATGAAAAACTAACTTCACTATATGTTTGGCATATATTGTATTCAGATCAGTCTTGAAAATGAGTATAAACACATTGTAATGCAGAAGTGTGTATATAGACAGCACCAGGAGGAGAGACCATGAGGTATGGTCCCACTCCTTAAATTCAGATAAATTAAGCCCAATTAATGTTAGTCAGTGTTAATATTCAACATTAATCAGCCGCTGAAGAAGCAAAACAGATGCCAAACATTAAATCCCATTGGCTATTTCTGATGAGCTCTGGGGATTGTTTTTCAAGGTTTATAGCAGATTTTTAAAAAGCTAACAAAAAAGCCAAATCACGGTCCCTCTTTTTGCTCCCTACAAGTACAGGTCACTTGCAAACCCTGCCAAAACACGACTGGTTACTAGAACTCCGGCTACCAAACTTGGATTTAATAACTCGTACAGATCCACATTTTGTATCTGTTTAGAGAGATTACTGAAGAACTGCTTCAAACAGGGAGCTGCTTTTTTCCTGCTTTTTCTCCAACTTGTGTGCAAATTGGAAAATAAATGCAGAGGCATCTATGCAAGGGCAGACGGGAGCATCGTTATTTATCAGCTCCTTATGGCTTCTTTCACACACCTGGGTCCCCTTGGAGCTGTGATGACACACACACACAAATGTTTCTGTGGCAGCTACAGTTACATACACACAATAATGATCTGACACGTTTTGATACATAATTATGAGAGCAATAATACAGAACATTCAAAAAAAATATTTTATCTTAAAATAATCTTCCACTTAAACACTCATCAGATGGCCGCTGAGTAAGTCAGCGCTTCAATGCCCAAAAAAGTCAGACTTAAAAAGCGGTAACGTTGGATTCCTGCTCTGTAGAAGACTCTAATTACACTGGATCCTTCTAATAGAGTCACGCTGCACCAATTAAAGACAACAGAGACACACTGCAGACGTACAGAGCTCATTACTCACACAAACAACACAGTTCTCACGGGACAAGGAGATTAATGGCACTCCTCTTATGGCGCATACGTACTGTGTGTGTGAAGCAACAGGACGAGACCGAAAACACAGCTTTTCAGAACAAACAGACAGAAGCAGATTTATTTTCAGTCCCAGGCGGTCAAGCGCAGGGCAAGACACTACAACATTTCAATTTCAGGGAAATTTCAAAGATTCTCGAGGGCCAGTGGGTACGACGGGGTGGCGGCGAGCGAGCAGAAGTCAGGAGTGTTGGAAGGAAGATGAAGAGGCGATGAAGAGGCGGGAGGGAACGAAAGGCTGAGTTGAAAGGCAGAGCTGAAGTGCAGGGGGTGAGAGGGGAACATATTCTTGTGAAAAATCAGCAGTCATGCATCATTTTCCTGTGACGTCTCTCTTTGAGACACAAGTAAGGCATCGTAGTGATAATTGCATCCACGCTTTCACTGTCGGGAGTGACTGCGGTCTCTTCTGACGATCGCATTTTTTGCTATTTCTCTTCATCTCGGCCTTTCTTTAGAAATGCGCAGCCACAGAGTGGAGGCTTGCTGTCGTAAAAAGGCAGGGCAGATATCACGATTAGGTCCTCTGACAGGGAGCACATCCCTCTCTTATCCAGCTGAAGGCCTTTCACTCGATAGAGGACGTTTGTTCCTCTTACAGCTTCTGACAGGCTGTAATTCTGTTTTAGGGCCGAAAAACCTCAAAGTGCTACAACAGTCTCAGCAGCAGTGAAACTTCTTTTTTTTTATTTCAGACAATATTTCTCTCTGGATTAGATTACTACTGTGTCTCTCCTCGGTCATACAAAGTGCTGATTGCCCTCGTGACCTCTCCTGAGGGTCGTTGACTTGCCCTGGCCTCGTGTGTGCCCAGATTGTGTTAAACACTCTGGCTATAAAAGGCAAAGGAGAGATGATAGAGGGGATTAGGACCTCCGTGTAACTCCTGTTTCTCATTAAAAGTCTTCTCTCCACCACAGAGACCCCCGTATTTCCACACTGACAGCTGACCGTATATAATTCTCCCACCAAATCTCTAAATCTGTCAAAACCCACAGTGGTGCCAATTTTCTTTCAGTCATTGTAGAGCTACTTTTCATTACGTGAGTGGCCTAGTTTTCATCTATTTTATTTTGCATTATATCCTTTAATACTGTTTTATTCATGTCCTTTATTAATAAAACACTTCCTTATAGGACTATTCTATTCTGCCTCCCTACAGGGATTGCTAAGACTGCTTTCATGTTGCAAAGCTGGCAAATTTTTATGGATGTGAGGATTCTTTTTCATTTCAATTTCTGTTTATAAAGTTTATAAATAAAGAAACAATTAAATATGAAACTTTCTTTTAAAAATAATGAAATAAAGTATCTTTAAAAGTAGAAATAATTACTTTTTTGAACTTATATGTTCAGAAAGGCAATGTGTTTTCTGAAAGAATCAAGCTATTATTGGCTACTATTTAAGGATTAAAACACTGTTTAGTAAAAAGTTCACAATTGAACTAAATCGAATGAAGTCCAATGAGCGAACTCACCTGCTGAAACTGTGGTTAGGGTTAAAGTTCTGCATAATCAGTGGCTGCTGTGAGAAACAGGTGCATGCTGTTTCACATTGTTCATTTTGAGTTTCAGGAGTCAGACATAATACAGGATTTTTTAAGATATTTGGCAGATATTTTTTGTTTCAGACACACAAAACATTTCCCAAACAATTGTTATGTGTAGTTATTTATGAGTCCTGACTAAGACAATACGACAATGCAGTTTAATCATGTTTTACTGTCACGGCAAGTCATGGATTCGTTGTTTATGGTCTGCCCGCCTGACATTTTAAACACGATGACAACAGTGAACTAGGCCATCTCGACACTCATAACACGGTTAAAGAATGTTTCTCCTGTGTCTTCTTTACTTTTTTACATTTTCAATTATCAGCCATGATCAATGCTGATACCGATATATTGGCAAATAGCTAACATCGGCCGATATATCAGTCAAGCTCTGTTTCTAGGAACAATAAATAAAAGGATTAGGATTCAACGTTATTGTCATTACACATGTATAAATAAAGGGTTACAAAATACAGTTTGCATCTAATCAGAAATGCAAGAGCAGTAAGTGCAATAAGAGCAGATTATATACAGATAAGAGTAGCATAAAAGGTGGGAATAGCTATTAAAAGATTCAGTACAAATAAGTTACAGTATACGGATGTTTATATAGCTATACAGAGAGGAAAGGTACTCATGTACTATGGACAAATGTACAGATGTACTGATGTATACAGATAAGAGTAGTGATAATATTTATAGTGTACTAATATTATCAATAAATAATAATGAAATATCACAGTGACTTACAGATGCACCTCTACTTTCTAGCCAAAACCAAGGCTTTAAAACTGTCATCCAGAAATGAATGGATGACTTCACTGTGGCCATGTCCATCTTTTATATACAGTCTGGTCTACAGCCACACTGGCTGCTATATGAGATGCTACTTTTGAGCTATTTGCTAAAGTATCTAAAAGGCAGTACTACTGTCTGCCATGTAACATTTTTGTTTTCCATGTTTTTTGACAGTGTCGTAGAGTGATGGAGTGTGCTGAATAACATTTTCAGGGATATATTTATATATTTTTTCCATCTACATTTATGCATTTGAGGGGAAAATCGTTTGAACCATCTTTAAACCTCTGTCTTATGAACTGGTTTTGTCACGCTCGTGTGACCTGGAGTAAACTGAAGAGGCCATGGTGACATTCTGTGACTTGCTGGTGCTGAGATCCTTTGCAGACCATGACCTTAAAAACATCTCTCCTTCAGAGCTAATATACATTTTCATCCTGCCATGATATTCACCATTAATGTTTGATGATGGCTGAAGGGAGAACTCCTTGTTATTGTCAGAGATTAATCTACAATTAGCGAAAACAGATCAGATAGCTGGTATGTTCTGCTCTTGTGCAAGTTTCAGTTTTGTATGAGTGCGCATTAGCTGTGTGCGCATGTGTGTGTGAACGTGTCATAACAGATTGAGGGTGCTGGGAAACTCTGGGGAGCGATGACATCTCCTGCCCCTGTGGCTCCTGTTGAATGCGATCTGCGCTCACAGATACAGCCCGCTCTGCCCCCGGCAACATGAAGAGAAAAAAAGAAGATGGCACAGGTTTCCAAGCTGTTACACTCAGCCTGTTTTTCTCTTTCTTTCTAGTTTGGTTTCCCTCGTTTGTCTTTCTCATTTGTCTTCTCACAAGAGACGACTTGTATCACATAGATGTCTCATGCCTGAGAAGCTTTGCTCCCAACATTAAATTGCTTCTGTGTGACAGAGAGAAAGATGAGCAATTTGCAGCCAGTTGCCACACTTCATATGTCATCACAAGAGCTGCTGAAAAGGTATGAGACTTCCCAGGATCTGTCTTTTTTTTGGCAAAATTTACACTCTGTAAAAACTGCGAGTGTATAAGCTGTAGTTCAGTCGCTACTGTTTCTCTGCAATCATTCTGGTTGATGAACAGCAGTAATAATTCATCCTCTGCTTGTATGAACCAGTTCAAACAATCCTGGCATTTCATAGATTAAAATCCAGATCATGAGCACTTTTTTTTTAACTAACGAGCATAAACTCCACAGACAAGATTTTTAAAGGGTTCAAAAGATGAGCATGGTGAGAAGCATTAGACTGATGAGAGGCGAGCGACAGCCTGCGTTTCTCAAACTCTGTCAAAAAAATAAAAAAATCTCTCCATACTCCACAACTCTCTGAAAAGCAGAGGAAGTTGAGGACCTGGGGAATTCCAGCTATGATGAAAGAGTGCAGCTAACTCCAGAGTAAACAGGGAGAGAACGAACCAAGAGACTCGAGAGACAAGGGAAATCATTAATGCATCAAAGGCTGTCAAAAGAATACTGTCTGAAAGTCTGAAAGTGTAAACACAGCAGATGGTGAGCATCTCATTCCTGGACAGGCGCTTCAGCCCCACTGACACAGTATTAGCCCCCACTGAGGTTGTTTGTAACTGCCTGTCACTGAGAAGGGATAATGGGGAAAATAGCAGGACGGATTATAAGATTAGTCTGTGCAGTCTTGACAACACGAACAGTGATTAGCAGACATACACAGCCTCCAACACATATTAAAAAAAGAAATCATTACTGTTATTACACACTCATTCCTCTTGTTTCTGATAATTCGGTGCTCACCAAAGTAAGTGCTGAAACACAGAAACATAAAGACACGGCTAGAATGAAATGGGACAGAAGCAATCAGCACAGCAAAGCATATAGGCAGACAAATGTTCTGGAAATAAAAATGAAACATAAATGGGAACGATTATTGCAATCGGGAATAATCGATATTCTGGGCCTGCTTATTTGGCTCCATTATCAACACTTAGAGCTGCAGCGGTGGCTGTGAAATCAGCTACGGACAATCTTGAGAGACTTTCAATTTCTTAAGTATCCAATTTTTGTAATTTGTCTTAAATATTATACTTCCTATGTGAGACAAAACACATTTAAATCTGAGCACACCACCAGAAATCCACCGAATCGTCACATTAAAGAAAGAAACAGAAACAGCTAATTCTGCACACCTTTAACAGTGTTGGCTTCACACAAGTTTTGAAGACGACTAATAAAGTTAAAAGTGAAAAACCACATCAAAACCACTCATGATGACATAAACAATCCAGTGGCACTACAATCGCTCTTAAAGACTCACTTCCTGCTCCCTTCCCTTTTATTAGCCGGCTGCTATACCGGGCTGAGCCTTTCTACACACTTTATGCCTGACTACCACAGACAGTATGCACTTTTCTCTCCACACCTGAACAGACTCACTTGCCACAACAAACGGAGTCACTTACACAGCTGCAGAGTGGCTGCTGTTATATTGAGTGATGCGCAGGAAAACTTTAATTTAACTTAGCTGCTATGTTAATATGGCCCACTTTGGCCAGTTCCTCCACTCACGTGTTTACAGTTTGGAAACTGTAAACACGTGAGTGACTGATTGAGTCACTGCAGTCTGGTGCTCTGTTCTAGCAAAACAACCCACCTACTCCATATGTTGCTGATATTTGCTCATGCTGGTTTAGGCATGTTTAGTCTTTTTTAGATAAATTAAATTAATAATTATTAAATTAATTAGATAAATTAATTTTCTGCCTTGTTACATTCTTGTTATAGTGCTTTCTCTCATTTGATACGCCAATAGGTGGCATCAAACGTGCATATGGCGTAGTATTACTATACCATATGCCCATTTACACATCAGCATTACCTGCATGTACAAACACTCAAACTTTAACTCAAATAAGAGTTTAGCTGTATAACTGAGTGCCAGTATTTACAAAATGTCACAATATGATTTCATTATGCCGAAGTGTACAGCAAGAAGAGTAGATCTCAATGTCAGCTGAGCCAGACTCAAGGATGACACGATGAAGCACACGGTGAAACAGTCTGGCTGTTGACATGATGATCTCATCTCATTCATCTCTCACTTTCTGCCCAGCAGCCTCATCTTGACCTTTCAGTCACATGCTTAAAGACTGAATGAATAAGAGGCTGCTGAGTGAGACCAGACTTTAATCTGTTTGGTCCCGGACTGGACGGTCACTCCATCAGTCTCCCTGTCTGTGTGTTCCAGTGACGTGCCCTCTTTTAACTGTAATCAGAGAGGCGAGTGAGGTGAGGGTTGAGTTGGGAAAGGCAGATCATTCCTTCTCTCTCTCTCTCTGGTACTGTCTGTATCTTTAGAGCACGTCTTTGCTGTAACAGATTAGATCACAAGCTGGGGAGCATCCATCCCATCAGCGGATCAATCAGCGTGAGCCGCAGGAGCAGCCCGACGCACACAGGACATATCAATTAGGAGGGAACTGTCTGCGCGCTTGGTGTGTGCCTGTGTGTGAGTGTGTGTGTGTTCAACATCAGCGTGCAAACGTGAATTCATAAAAGGCTGATGTGGTGGTGAGCAAAGCTCTCAGGTCAACAGAACGATTAGGAGGAGGACAAATGAAAGGAAACGCCACATTTTAACACATTGAAACCTAAAAATGTCATCTTAAAAAATACAATCTTCTGTAGATTACTTTGGCTCATTGAGTTTAAACAGTGCTTATTACAGAGACATTAGGCATGATCAGTTTCTGAATCTTTACTGTTGGTCATATGCCAGTTTCATATAACTATAAAGACACCTGGAGCTTTGGCTCTGTGGAATTGTGGATGAAACATGAGGATGAAATTCAGCACGAAAATGACTGAAATCATGTGTGGGCGAATATGTGCATGTGGACATTAATATGTGAGTGTGGTGCTCATGGACAGAGAAAGAACAGTACACAGCTGACTTTTTTTTAAAGATACCCGTGTCTCTACAAGCCTGTGGTCTCGATCTGAGGTCCTCCTGCATATATGATTCCCTTACAATCAACCTCATATCATATTCTCTTTGTCCGTAGAATAAAAGATAGAACAGATAAAACTCTGTTTGTGTCTGTGGGTGCATATGTGGGTGTTATCTATAAGTCAGACAGAGAGAAAGCACTGCAGGTGAGAGCAGGTGTGTGATTTAAGAAGCATCAAGTTAAGTGAATGTGAGGCCCAATGTGGTCAAGATAGGAATGTGGAGCCCTGTCTCTAACATCAGGTATGGGCTGTGCGTGTGTGTAAAGGGAGAACCTTGCACCTGCAGGTACCATCTATTTGATAAAGATGAAGCGGTTTGTGGCCATCTAAATACACAGAAGCCCACACCTAGACCTACATGCATGGGACAGTCTCTAATCTCAGCCAGTGCCAGGCATCTTTCACTGGGGTAATATATTGTAGTCTCCAGGCTGAGGGGAGTGCAGACAGTGACTCACTTTCACATAGTGAACCTCTAGAAGCAGCTGTGATACACTATCAGCTCGTGTCTGCCTGAACAAACAAAAGACTGATTTGTCTTACCAAAGACTTACTGTACGTGTCGTACAAAATTACAACAAAAAACCCCCAAATGTTGTGTATCTAAAACATTCCAAAGTAACTCAGCATTTGAGATCCTCTGCCTGTTGCATTTTCCTATGTAGCTGCATCAGATCCAAGTCAGCTTCACCACATCACCAAATGAGAGCACAGCAATAAACAAACAAGGACATCAAGTGTAAAAGAGAGCAGTGATTCATTAGTATCCTCAAACTATGACACATGAACTGTAATTGAAACTGTGCTTTACTCTCTATATATATAATAACATGAATAAAAGCAGATTAGACAGTCATTTGTGGCAGAACTGATGCCAGCAGCGCCGTCTTGGCCACCACCAGATGACATACAACTTCACACAGTACTGCTGTCGACAGACAGGCAAAGAACCTGACTAACAGCTGAAGTAGCTAATAAAAGAATGCAGCTTTTACCTTATTTAATGACCTCTAAATCATTTCCTTTTGATTTTGTAGTTTCAATCTGCTATTTGTGTGCTCAGGTTTCCAAAAGCCAGCATTGTGAAAATGAGGCAACTGAGGGCAAAACACTAAAGGGGGATGTCATGCTGGCTCTATCCATCTGTGGTTTGACATTACTTTCTCAAAGAAAAACCAACAAACTTTGACCTGTTTTTGCTGCAGATCTCACCACTCTTTGACATCCTTCCCCGAATCTCCCTGATACTGGCTACAATCCAGCCAAGTGGTGATGTTTTTGTGAGAAAATATTCCCTCTGCTGCTCTCTCTTCCTTTGCTGGGGACACTTGAAAGCTCACACATGGCCCGGTTTACTGCTGCTTTCTCCTTTTATCTGTGCAGACCTGCTGGATCAGCAACTGCCCATGCAGAGAGAATATCTCAGCCAGTTCAAAATATTATTTGTGTACATTTTATCAGCCATGCATGAATTAAAACCACAAGTGGATGCATTTAAGTTGAGCATATCATAGCATAACAAAATATATTTAAAGAAGCAGATCCGCTTTTGGATAACGTGTATATTTACTTTCTTAGAGTTAATTATACTGGATAAGTGGATTGATGTATGAATGGTTGGCTGGATGGATGGATGGATGGACAGGCAATAAATACGAAGCCACAACCACAGGAGGCCTTTTTGTCTGAACACATTAGAAAAATTGCAAACTACTAAACTGCAAAAAGAGAGGAACTGTTGGCCTTGTTAGCTAACTGTGAATTGTCTCTTGGTTTTTGTAGTTTAAAAAATTGAGTGTTTCAAGTGTTGATGCCTTTTTAAGCATCACTGCAATTATTTTCTGCGAGATTTTGAAATTCTCTGTACAATGCACCCATTTATGTCTTCATTATGGATGGAATTTGCTTACCAAACGTTAGATAATATCTCGACACTGCACTGCTCCATGTAGGAACAAATCTTACAAAAAAATAAAAAATGCAAAGATGCAATGACCAAAATGCAAAATTTCATGCTTTAAAATCGTCTATAGACACATCACAGTAGCTTTGTCTATCTTTTACATAAACGTGATGGATATGTTATCCAGTCTCATGAGTTTTGGAACTGGTAGTTAGCTTATTACCTTTAGACAGAACTGGCTTATCTGTTTTTATTTGTTTATGTACAGATATTTTCCTAAATGGCCCAAAATTACTGCTTAAGACAAAAAATATCTAAAAGACTTTAGTTTGATCATTGCCTAAAAATTAAAGTTACAG